>NW_005356259.1:9923461-9999431 GCF_000412655.1 Myotis brandtii
AGTGGGGTTGTGGGGGGGGGAGCTGCTCTGAACAGCGTCTGAGCTGGGGAAATAGTTAACCGCTTTCCTGCTAGCTGTTGTTTCCTAATGACTATTTAATATGGTTGCTCTGTGTATGCGTTCGCTTTACCTGTTCTCTTCAAGGATCTTAAACACGATGCTGATGTTGGCGACCGCGCATCCCTGTACAAGGCAGACAAAGGAAATGGGGTGACATGCACTGGGGTGGATGGGCTTGCACCATCCTCAGTAAACATGTCGCTTTTAAGTAAACAATGAGATGACACTGAGGTATGGGTTCATTAAAAAAAAAAAAGGCTGAAAAATGCTCCATTTGATCTGATATTGGCTGTTCAGGAAAGCTGCCTCCATTTGTGAGTGTTGCTGGTATTCCGAGAAAACAGCCCATTTTGGATCGTTATATTTAGCAAGAGCAAGGGATGAAAGATTTTAGCAAATTGCCACGTAAAATGATCTGCACAAAAAGGCATCGGGGAAGTGCGCGGAGGCCTGTGCCAAACAGATGGCACCCCCTGCTGTGTTTTTGATTGAAAAAGAAAGGTAACATTTGCAGCCGCGTCAAAGAGACAGTGATCAGCTAAACAAATTGGTCTCCGAAGTCCCCCATCGCCCGAGCAAACCCGCTGCAGGGTACAAGCGAGGCTGTATTTCAAAATAATGCTATGTGTGCGTCTTTCCTGGTGCGGGAGTGGTCCCCTTTCCAGGCAGCACAGGGAGGGCGAGGTCTTTGTTGAAGTCGCCGCCGCATCATCTGCCCAAATAGCAGCAGAACTCGGCAGCGCAAGGGCCTGATTTCTCTGATCGCAACCCAGCGCCCGCAGATAACGCGCCGGCAGGCCCGGCAGCTTTTTGTCTGTTGTTGGCTCCCCTGTGTAAGTCTCCGGGGTGTTCAGGGAAGCAATTGCCATGCGGCCCACAAGAAAGCAACCAAGAATCAAATCACACGTGCAAACCACCCCGCCTCGCCACAAAGGCACAACCGGAGGAGGAGGGAGATGACCAGGAAAACGCTCCTTGCACTTGAATTCAGTTCCAATAAACAAACATCCCCAATGGCAAAGAGCGTGTCAGTGTGCGGCGTGAGCGCCTGTGCGGGAGGGGGCAGGGTTTGGGGGTTTTTTTGGTGGGTTTTTTTTTTTTTCTCATCTCAGCTGGCAGCCTTATTCCGCTTCAGTAAAGACAAGGTACAGAAATGTCCTTTGGGTGACATTCAAAACTCGATATAAATCCTCGGCTTTATGAGACTGCAGTGCAATAAATTACTTAGCCTAATTGTAGATGTAATGAATTACCATAATTAGTCATGGGCTACATTAAATTAATCAGCATGGTACATTATTTTGCTAAATTACATCTTTGCCTTCCAAAGCCACCAGTGCAGCAATCAGTGCTTTCTGCAAGAGGGGAACGATGCTATAATGAGACGCTTTCTGCTCCGAGCCCGGTGACAGGATATGAATTTTGATGGGAGGCAGGAAGGTTTGGAAACACCGGAGTTTCAGCTTGTGCCTGAAGTGTCTTTGGTTGTTAATGACACCCGGTCCTCCTGCAGGGGGGCGGTGGGCTGTGTCTGGGCAAGGTTCTGGAAGATTCCCCTCGCAGGGGAAGAAAAACACTTAGATGGTGCTTTAAGGCAAATAATATAGCTGATACAACAAGTCACAAAGCAGTGGGGTGGCAGAAAGATAATGTCTTTGAAAATATTAATAGATTTAGAATGTTCTTTTACATTGGTTGATGAGATTTATAGTTACCAGGTATTTTTTTTTATGGTGATGATTATTATTCATACCGTTTGGAGCCAAGATAAAGCCTGTAGCTATTTTTGTTTTTTACTTAAACCTCCAGCTGTTCAAGATCTCGCCTCGGCTTCACAGTGGGTGATCTGGAGGCAACCCGCAGACGATCTAAATATTATTCACTATTCAGGAAAACGCCGGGCAGCTCACAGACCCCGCTTGCTGGGAATATAGGTGCCTGCTTTTGTGAAAGGTCTTTTTTTCCTCCTTACAGTGGGGCTGGGGGGACATTTTGTCAGGGAAACCAGAGAAAATGAGGTATTTCACTGTGTTAACTCTTGGTGTGAAATGCCTTTGCAAGCTCCACTCTTTGGAAAAGCAACGTTCCTTCTCAACCCAGTTGCCTGATCCTTTGCCTTCACACGCTGCTGTGAAAGAGAGTTGCTGCAGTGGGATTGTCTTGATCCCAGAGCAAGTTCTTTGGGGTTTTTATAATATTTTCAAGAGCCTCTTGACTTGAGAGAGGAACTGTTTCCTACCTGTGCATCTGTGGGAGGGAAATACAAGGAAGGCTCTAGGACAGCGTTGTTGTTTTGTTTGTACATTTGTACATTTGTCTGCCTACACCAAAGGAAGACGAGTTGTCAACCAATGTGGAAGCAGGGTTAGAGTAGAGCGTCACAGAGAATGACTATGATATGCACACAATCTTTAAATAGTGGAAGTGAATTAAAACCTAATATCCAGAGTAGTCTACAAATAACGGTTGGTCACAGCTGTAGAAAAATGCATAGGGATGCAGAAAAGCCCTGTATTGTAATTTGTGTTTTTGTCCTGGTGGGAACCCATTTAATTAGTGCAAGAAGGTATTGAATTTTAGCTTATCATGCATATTGTTTTCCAGCTGTACTGAAGATTGCCAAGTTCCTAATGGCCTGACCCTGTTCTGTAAATCAGCAGTAAATGCGGCATTTACACCGAGCAAAGGCAAAGGGCTCATTCTGTTGGGTTTGTGCTGTCACAGGAACCTGGGCGAAGGGATTAATGGGCTGATGTTAAACATCTGTCCCCTGTCTTTGGGGGGACGTAAACACACAAAGAGGGAATCTAATGCCATCTACTAAAAGATCTTCAATGAGAGGAAGCCCTTGCTAACATTTCCATCCAGTGGCACCGTAGACACATTGCCTCTTTATGCTAAAACCCCACAGCACTAAGGGCCCTATAAATAGTCTCCGTGTGACAGCTCGGAGAAGAAGAGAGGTTTCCTCCAGACATTAGTTGTGCTAAAAGATTCATCATTACCTGCAGTCATGAAATAAATCTTTGATACTTACAACTATAATATCCATGCTCTACGTTTTATTGCAGATATAGGTAGACAGTCATTATTTCTGACACTTTCTCAGCATTACAGGGAGGACTCTAGGGGGAAAACTAGTGTACGGTGTTACAGAAATAGATTGATATAACCACATGGAAACCAGTTACTTTATTGAGCCATTGTAACCAAGACAATATTCCCTTAATGATATTAAACAATCACATAGATTTCCAAATTCAATGTAAGACCCTGATCTAAAAACAACCTCAGTTATCTACCAATTAAGTCACCAAGAGGGAAATGTATTTGTTTTACATCATATGGTAGTTTAGACAAGATATATTCCTGAATGAGAGCGGGTTTTTTAAGCATTAAAGTTTATTATTATTTAGGGGACATTAAAACAAGACAATGGTCAACAACAGTCACTTTATAGCACTTGTGGGACATCAGAATTCAGCGTGTTGAGAACCTCTTGTTAAGAGGTCTTGGAGTGGTTACAGTACAGTAGATACTGGTGTCACATAAATTGCAGTAACACGATTTATCATACAGAAGAGGTGTTAAAATTGTCGTTGGCCATGAGCTATTTAAGAGAGAGGCTCCTGCATGCCGTTTTTGAGTCCAAGAAGTGAGTTATGGGATCCTGGAAGAGTCCCCGCTTACCCAGAAGTCACTGCTTTTAGCAATCCTGGTCTACTTTTCAAAATCCCTGACTTAACAGCCAGGACAGAATCCCAACTTTCCTGTATAGTTTCATCATATGCCCCTTGGTTCTCACAATTTCAATGATGATGTTAGGAGACCAGAGGCTAAAATGATGGGGTGTGACTGCTTTTCGGGGAGAAGGATGGCCTCACTCAAGAACTCTGTGGTTGAGGTGGGATGGCTGGGACAAACCCTGAGACTTTCTGCTAGGGCAGGAATCTCATGGAGCCCTCCAGTCAGTCACTAAACTGGCACATGTTCTAGCAGCTCTGGAAGGCCATCTGGTAAACCCGGGACCACCTGCTCTCCCAGACCAGTCCCTGGATCACTGAACTCAGCTAGTAGTAGCCACTTTGGAAAAGAGTCATCAATTCAAAAGGAATCTGTGTGTTTGCATATTTAAAGCCACAATAATTATTGGTAGACTCTGCATAACAAATGTAATTTCAATTAGACTGTTTTTCTAAATTAAAAACTATTGCTTGTGGGTAATGAGTATTTCTGGGTGTTTTTTTAAAGTGCATTTTTAATGTTTTTATTCTAGGAACATGAAGAGCATTGAACAAAAAGATTTGTCCAACTACTACGCAATGCTAACGAACCTGCAGAGCCCTTCATCTCTGTGCGAGTCAGCAGAGCAGGGCTGTGCACGCTGATTATCACAGAGATTGTCAACACCGAGCTCCATGGCACTATATTTGAAGCTGAGTGGATACACAAGAGGTTGTTTGGTTTTAAATAAAAGTTGCAAGGGGTTATCCAAACACTTCTTCACGGCTTCATATCCATAACATTTGATAAACTTGTGTTTCTTATGTTGAAATAATGTGGAAACTTCTAACCACATTTAGGCTTCTGAATAAAAGTAAAAACATGATACGGCCTTCTGGTTGTGTATAAAAAGATGGATTGCACCCCCCAGAATTGGTCACGGTACATAGAATCATGTTAGTGTTTTAGGGCAAATTCTAAAAAGATGGCATTGAATGGAAAAATCAAACCTTGATTTCCTTGCCTTGCCAACTGGTTTCTGTGGCTTCCGCTGCCTGGGAACTCACCAGCACATGGTCTAGCAGTTGGGACCCTCATTGTTGATTAAGAGAAGTTGTGTGTGTGTGTGTGTGTTGCTGCCATCCTGGATGGAACAGCTCTGGAAAAGTGGATATCCATCTGTAATCTCTCTATCTGACACTGTCTCACCGACCTCGGCCTCTCCATGGCATTTGCTCTTTTATATCAGAGCCAAGCAATTAAAAATCGCCTGCTAAAGTGCATCTCCGACGCTTGTTTCCTGTTTTCTAAAAGCAGGTTGGCTGTTTTGCCCTTGAGCCTTAAGAAATGTTGCTGATTGGCTGTTTGTTAGTTTTTAATAATATATGGCATGTATCCAAGTGAGCATTCCGATGACCTCGACAATAAAATGTGATTCTTGGCTGCAAGGTCTATTGGGGGATGGCAGGCTGCCAGCCACTCATGCATCATTTACAGGTGGCTGTTTCTGGCAGGCCCGTGTTAGTTATTGTAAATGAGTGACGGTCCCTATAACTCACCTGTAAGGCTTCCTCGGCTGGCCCAGGGATTCCCAGGTCACCCGGCCCCTTCACCACACATGCTCCTCCCCCTCAAAGACCCACTTGCACGGACCCTCCGGTGCAGCTACTGCCTGCCCGGGCTCATCAGAACACTGAGGTACCTTGTATGTGATTGACGATAATTAGGTTTCAACTGCCTCCTGATGCAGAAATACACACCATTACAGCACGGCCAATTCCGCGCCTGCAATCTTGCCTCTGAAAGGGTATTGATTCACTCTTTCACATTTTTAAAAGGTCACGGCAATAATTCCATCTGAACTGTGCTAAGTGAACATAGTTTGTAGAAATAATATGGTTGCTTCTTAGTTCCATTGTAATTGAAAGCCACAACGGCTTGTTTTTTTAGTATGTTTTAATTACTTGTGTCTCTGCCCCATCGTGCCCTGATGAAGTGTTCGTCAAGTTACAAAGCAGGCGGCCCTCTGTGGTAATGTTGTCGGACTTTTGGGCAAAGGGGACTTTTTTTGGGTTTTGTTTTCCGACTGTGTAAGGCGAGGCCTACCCAAACATTTAGGTCACACTGCTTTATTCATTTAGGAATTACAAAGAGGAGAACCTGTTCCTGGGCACGTCCTCTGCCTGCCTGTTTTAATAAGATTGGAATATATTGGCTTTGGCGAACAGGATGCTAAATTTGCTTACTCGCTGCAAATTTTCATTGTAGCTAAACAGCCATTTCTGGGTTGACTGAAAAATATGATTCTCACCGGCTATGGGACCATAATAAAATGAGTTCATTATGAGAGTGCGTAGCTCCTAGAGTGTGGCCGCCCTAGCAGGTGACAGGAAACTATGAATGATAAAGCATACGTTGCCGGGCTTCTCAGAGTACAGAGACTTTTTCCTACGTCTTCATCTTTTCTGAGGGAAAAGAGTTTGAAAGTGCTAGGATTGCATGTTTTGTGAAAGTGGGTGATCAGATTTTATGCTCCAAGCCACTCGGTAGATCTCTCCCAGTTAGAGGGCGAAAAAAGTCTCAGCTGTTTCTAGTTTCAAAAATGAGCCCGTCATTGTACTTGCAAACTGAGGGGCACATGCTCATCCTGCGCGTGGGGATTTACGCACATAATTACCATTAATGCTAATGGCATTTATGTCTGTACAGCCCCACACATCAAGCTGAGAATATATTTCCGTGTCTTCCCGCTGTGAAAGTCCATTTACTATCATTCATTTTACAACTTATTTTTTAAGATGATGCCCGCATTCTGTCTTGGCGTACAGCTGCCTAGTGAAAAGTAAATGTGGGAAATATTGGGAAGAGATGTGATCACTAAACTTGTTCCTGGGGATGAAATATGGCCGAACTCAAATCCATTCATACTCTCGAAACACAACGCTCCCTTCGGCCTGGAGACTGCTGGCACGCTCTTCATTGCGTTATAAATGTGTCAGCCTAATGGGACATTTTGTAGATGTTTTCCTTTTTAAGTGCTTTAGCAGGAGTAGGTATTCCATTGATCCAAAAATTCATCTCAGCGATTCATGCCTTAGACGAGAATCATACGTTTAATGTCTTATCAGAAATTAAGTGGTGGGAGGTGCCCTTCAACTCTTCAATGGAAGAAAATCCACTCCCCGCTGAACTCTGCTCTCTTCTGGCCTCTGGGACCATCTCAAGAGCTGGGCATGGTTGGCAGCTGCAAACATCCGTGGTCATCAGAATCCGAGGGAGTTCCAACTCTTCATTGATTATGTGATCGTCTTTATGCATCAGGCCCAATAGCCTATTGAAAGGCGTCTCCAGGTCTATGCTGGCCAAGCAAATTCAGGTCTGGGTCTTGATTGATCTTTCCTGGGACTCAGACCATTAAAGGAAAGGAATGGATCTGTCTCACCTGTCCACTATCTGAAACCTTTATCTTTGAGCCAAACCCAAAGCAAAGAATTTCGTGTTTAACGCATAGAAATAGGAAGGGGGCAGGCATGCAGAAGTCCTTCCTGTGGGGGCTCTTTGGGTCTCCTCAGGGGTGCACAGCCTTCCCTGGGGGAAAGAGAAAAGCTGCACAATGGACCTCAGATGTCTGCTCGGCTGCTCGGAGGAGCGAGGTCACTTCTGGATGAGCTAAAGATGGCCAGCCGTGCCCAGCAGGGTGCCTCCAGGCAAGCCACTGGCCCTCTCTCAGCCTGTTTCCTCACTAGTGAGATTGAGCAGGGTGAATACTGAGTGTTTTACCACCTTGAGATTTTATAACCAGTGCCATGTTGTTTTAGGCTTTTATAAATATTGGGAGTATGTGAACGACAATCAATAACCAGAGGAAACACTGATTTCCAAGGCACTAGTGCAGAGGAGGAGGCGAGACTCCAGAGTATCGGATGCCTTGACACAGTACACCGGCGATGCAGATAAGATACAGTCCCAGAGCCCAGTTCCCAAGTCCACGCCCCCATCCTGATATGTGATTGCTTAGCCTTCAACTCAGTGACTGGACTATTAACAACCTGCCTGCTGGAGCTGCTGTCAGTGACACTGGCATTAGTTTCGAGGGGCAGAAGCCAGTGGGCACCTGTGAGGAAACTGCCAGCTCTCCTGGCATGCCCAAACTGCCAGTTACCTCGCCAATCACCAACATTTTCTGGGTTTTTCCTCCTGAGATCACCATGTCCTCAATTACAGAACTCTTTAGCTCCACAGACCTTGCCCTCCCAATTCCCTTGATTCTGGGAATGTTTTGTTTTTCCTCAATGCACTTAGAGTTGTGCTTTGGCCCCTTCCACCCCACATGCATTACAGGTGTTTTCGAAAAGACTATTATTCCATTTAATCACGTGGGTCACCTTATTCCCATTTTTAGAAATAGGGCTTTGTTAGCATTAATTTAGCGCTTCCTGGGCACCTACTGTGTCTCAACATAGGGCGAGAGCCTGGGGATGGAGTTGAATGAAACACTGTCTGTGGTTCTAGGGCTTGAACATCTGTACTGTGGTGTTTAACAATTTCAAAGACTTTCACATACATTTTTTCCTGTGCTTTCCACAACAATTTGGAGAGGTGAGCTTAGCAGATGATACTATTATTTCCACTCCAGAGGAAAATGGAGACAAGAAAGACTAGACCAGTTGCTCAAGGTCATGAGCTAGAAGTGTGGGGTGTTACCTCAAACCTAAGTCTTCCAACACCTTTCACCATGCGCCCCCTCAGAGCCACAAGTCAAGACACAGGTGTTCCTGGTAAAGCCTCCTCCGTGTGTTCCCTGTTTCTGAGATGCACCTGCTGTTGTACTTGAAAGAATACGAGGGCCGCGGTGGGTCAGAGAGGCTGGTAAGGTGGTTGACCAAGTCTAGGCCTTGGACTCATGCCTCCTTCAGACGCGGAGGCCAGGACAGCTCACCTGCTCTCGAAGTTTCCAGCCTCACCGTTGTGTACTTTTCTGAACTTACACCGTTGAAAAATATCAAGGTCAGAACATGATTGAAGAACCTCTTCCTCTCTTTTAAGTCGTCGCGCTTATATGATATTGTTTTCCACTAAAGAAGGTTCTCTTAAAAATGAGGTTGAGGTCCCTAAAGAAATTGCTTCAATCAGCAGCAGGGCTTAATGACTGTTAATGGGAAGTGGAGATAGGATAGTAAGTGTTACTTTGATTAATAAGAGAACTGCAGAGAATTTAAATTGTGCCACTGATGGATTATTTTCTTCAAGCTTGATAAGCACTTCTCATTTGTTCTTAAATTTGGTCAATACTGTTAAAGGCAGCAAAATGAAGTATAATTAATTCTATTACCGCTGCTCAGACCAAGTGTTACTAAGAAACAGATTATGATGCAGACGACGGAAGTCACCGAGTTGACAGTTTGATGCTGAAAATACCTGTCACTGCTTGTTAGCCTGAAAGAAGGAAGCAAATATTTCTGGTTCCCGATTTTGAGATACCTAAACCTGTTTTGTTTCTCATGTGTGCCTGTTCCGCTGACCCAATCCAGGGACTATCAGTAAGATGATCACTGCCATGAGAACTATCCTGCTGTGGAAGCATAGAGAGTAAATAAAACACTGAGCTAATACATCTGTCAAAACGTTAAGAGCTAGATGCTCATTTGGATTAATCACTAAGAAAATGGGATATTGATTTGATGTTGAGAGAAAGCTTTACATGTCTCCCCTTTTCAATGATTCTGAACCATGCTTTTCTTTACCTTTGCCTTTTATTCAGAACTATATGGAAGCAGCTGGCTTTCGGAGAAAAGATACCTTAATTTAGTAGACAGTTTGGCTCACTGTGAGTACTAACACCGAGGATGGCACAAAATCAGACCTACGTCTCTGTGGTTTTCTGTAAACAGTGTTTTCTGAATATCTTTCATCCCCTGGACCCCTTCTAAATCTATCCCTATCTATTTATTTAGGGACACAACTCACTTTGTAAGTCTTGCTAACAGTCAGGCCTGCGTGTGGGTTGATATATACAAGGTCTTATCTACTGGATTTCAGCTTCTCACTTCAGTTCTTTCTCGGTCTTGCTGCTCATTCTCCAGGGCTTCCTTGCTTAACTCAAGGAGGCTTCCCAAGCCTTAAAATGAAAATAAATAAACTCATTCCACTTTATGTTGTCTTTTTAAAGAGAATGTGCCATGTGTCAGTCCTGCTTCACTAAATTCATCCGTAACATCAGGCTCTCACAACTTCAGAAAGCCCAGAATCCGACTCCCGCTGAGCACCTGCCCTGCTGTTTGTCAGCTCTGTGTTCAGGTCTTGTGCTTCTTCCAACTCATGTAAAGTCACTGGGTGAGTCATCTTGGATGAATAGAGAACCAAGAGTGGTGGGCTGATGCTGCCATTGTGAAGTTCTCTGAAGTTCAAATTCCGTTATTAAAAATGTAAACCTTATCTATTATGAATTGAGGATTAATTCTCTTGCTCAGGTGTCTCATAAACATAATTTATAAAGATGGGAGAATTACAGGAAGTGCATTTTCTGCCCAGAATATGAAAGTCATTCCGTTCTAGAAGCTGTTGGCTAGACAGGGCCAGCGGGCTGCCAGGAGCCCAGGCTCTGAGGCTACTTCTGCCGCTGCATCGCCAAACGACCTTCATCCTCCTGGGACTAAATCCTCTCCTCTCGAAGGTGAAGGATTGACCCAACTGACCTCACACCCTTTCACCCTCGGAAATGCTGGTCTTTGAGGAAAACATCAACATTAAGATGTTGAAATGATCCTTTGAAAGCTGTTGGCTTAAGAAGACGTGGTCTATACAGATATGGAAATAGCCACTGTGCTTCAAGGTCATGACCTCCCAGGAAGGACAATTCACTCTGCTGATGGAAAGTGGCCCCCGCCACATGCCCGGCCCTGGCCTCTGTGCTGGAGACAGAGGGTGAGCCAGCCCTCCCTGTCTCTGCCTTCTAAGAGGCTCTTCTGCTACTGGGGAGGCCGGCAGGAAGTGAGCAAGTGCACAAACCCTCACCTCAAGGAAGTAAGATCATCTTTTAAAAAATGATTGAGGAGATGCAAAGCAGGAAATGTTTGGGTGACACAGATGGGATCAGAGAAGGCTCCCTGGCAGGGGAAAACGAACAGAGAAAAGTGACCACCGAGGAGGAGGGGAATTGAAGGCAGAAAGAGGATGGTTCCACTGGGTTGTCTCATTGCCTTGTCTGAGTGTTTCTTTTCTATGACATTTACTTACAAGGTGCTCCTGTCAATTCAAGGAAAACCAAGCAGAGAAAAGATGGTTTCCATAGCTTTTATCCAGTCATTCTCACCTACAGCAATTGCAATAATTTTGACTCTGTTTTTTCCAGATTGCTGCAGACGAGTCAAGTTTAAGCACTTTGAGTTGGGTTATTTCCGTTCCTATTGTATCTGTGTGTGTGCCCGTGGAATCTGGTACAACTTCCGACTCTGGAATTGCTGTATGATGCTCGGAGGTGTGACACGCCATCTCGACGCTGCCTTTCCTCAGTTATTGTAGATAAATACTGATGGCAGCAGCCGTAAAACAAGTCATTACATTCTCCATGTGAGTGCGCCCCACACATTGCTGGAAGCTACAGACATCACCCCAGGCCCTGAGAAAACCCCTGCAGATGGTGAGAGCGTGCTGGCATCCCAGCTTCCTTGGGCCAAATGAGAAAACGGGGGCATGAGAGACCAACAAAAGCTGGGGTGCAGTTTCACTGTCCGTCCATGCTATCCTCCGCTCTTCCTGCTATCACCCCAATGAATTCCTGGGTGAGCCAGAACCCTTTGCAACATGACAGCCACTGACAAATGGGAGCTCAGGTGCTCTCTAAACCAGTGACCCTATAAACCAGCTAATGGTTTGGAGGGGTCCTAAACCCCCTACGGGGCTGCTGTTGGATGATTCGATTCCAGTGTCTGTGTGGTGATGAGGAGCTGGGCTTGGGTCACATGGAGGCCTGGAAGGGTGGTGGATGGGGCCACACAACACGTCTGTTGCTTGACTCCTGGGATGAGAAATGAGAGGAACCGTCTGCTCATTTATAGGGCCATCCTCCAGGATCCCAGCCTGGTATGGATTTGAAGCTCCACGGTGCGGGGTACCCTTTCTTCACGGGGCTTTTCATGGGCTCTGGGTTGTCAAAGACGCCGCCCTGATAATGAGGCTGCGCCCGCGTGTGGGGAACCCTCTGTAATGAGGGAGGAGCACGATTTGTTACAGTTATGTGGTTCCGTGGCCATAATATCTTTTTGAGGTTTATTAAATCATATAAAATTTCAATTTACACTGTAATATTCTATAAAAGATGGAGCACGCAGCAGTAATAAGTAGGACAACATTTCTTTCATTTATGAATCGTAGTGTTGATTGTGTTAACACCGCCACATCCAGCGGCAGGCTTATTTATGTCGGGACAGTCATTTTGCATCTCCAATTTAATTCTGTAAAAGTTAATTACAAATTAGAATAAAATGAAGGCAGTTATGGAAGGCGGTAGAATGCTGAGATCGGATGTTGGCAGGGGGGGGATATTTACCCAGGCTGCTCCTGCGGAGGTCACTGTCACAGAAACCCCGTGGCTGGCAGGGCTCTCGGCACCCGTGTTGGCTTTGCTGGGAGAACGGCAGCTCTGGGTTTCGTTACCAGGAAGTGAACTGTGCTGGAGGGACAGAGGGACCTCGCGGTCATTCCAGTGAAGCCCCCTCCTTCCCCAGAACTGGGAACAGAAAGGCTACAGAACCTGCCTTGGGACCCAGCAGGGTGCTGACAGGGAGGCCTGGAAGCCGGGTCTCCTGACACCAGGCCAGTCACCTTCCGGGCCCTTTAATGTGCATGTACATTTGTTTCTGCCTTAAAAAGTGGGGGACGGGGCTTAGAGGAGGCAGAGAGTGTCTCCAAAGCTCATCCCAAGGCCAGTGGTGCCTCAGAGATGGGAAACTGAAATGCAGTGTCCCTCAGATGGGCACCTTCTCGCCGGCTTTCCATGTCCTGTAGAAGTGTTTGTCCATCTCATCGTTGATGACAACCAAGTTTCTTCATGGACTCCCTACCCAACAAACCCAGCAGAAGAGCCAGGTATAACCCCGCGGCGGTCCCTCCTGCCAACCTGGCCCCCAGGAGAAAAGGAACCAAAGCAGAAGTGGAAGAAAGCCCAGGCTCCGGGGTATGAACCCCAGCCCTTGGTTTACGTTTCTGTCACTTCTCCACATGCGCTGTCCCCTCCTGGGATCTGGTCACGTGCACTCTGCCCTCACTGAGCAGGCGGGTGAGCCCAGTGAGGCCCACGTATTGTCCTCCACATTCACTCCTCTCTTTCCAACCCAATGGTCTCTTCTCCTCCCCACCGTCCCCTCCCTCCCCACCGCACTTGAACCATCGCAGGGCCCTTTGAAATATCAAGATCGACTTGCTAGGCCAAAGACTTTTATATTTAGCTTTTAATAGAGCAAAAGTGACTCTAAATTTGTTAATATTCTTTAGGTTACATAGGACAAATTACAGATAAGTGAATCAGTAATGAAATTTGTAATGAGAATTTCTCAAGTATGAAATGTTGGTGCAAGGAAAGTTAATTGCAGGATTTTACAGCCATTATAGTTTATATCATAAATGCAAAAAGGACTAGGGCCATTTAATTACAGTAGGAACACACTAAATTTTTATGGAGTGCCATTTTGTTAAAGAGGTACTCGGAGCATTAAGAACAAATACCATCCCAACAGCGGGCTCAGGTAGCTCTGGCAACATCAAATAAATATGCTATCGCTACAAAATTGTTCCTTAGATACTGTAATTGACACGATGACTAATGAGATGGGTTTATTCTCACAGCTCCACGTGCTCAATTTACAGTGTCTGAAAGTTATCTTTTCTGTCATCCATAGACCTGGAAGGAACCAGAAAAATCCCTCTTGGAAAACACTGTCTTCGCTGCTTCTCTAATTAACCTTCAAAAATGCATTTTGAAATATAGAAGTTGGTGCCTAGCATAGAAATTGGATTGTCTCCGAAAAAAAAAGAAAAAGACCCAAGTGCTAATTTGTTCCTTATTAAACATCTGACATGTCAAAATTACAGGCAGCTAATGTTCCCGTGCTTTCAGCGGGGCTGGGTCAGCCCTTCCTATGAGCTGGGGACAGTGGAGCGGTTCTGGGTACTGGTCCTCCCAGTGCTGGCCTCACTAACCCATGCTTCCCCTCCCCCTTAATCTACCCTTGTGCTGTGGGGTCAGATCCGAGGGTCTCTACTGGAAGGAAGATGTCGAATGGGACAGGCATAGGATTCTGGGGTACCCCCATCCCTGTGGGGTGGGAGTCCCCTCCTCACCTTCTTACCCCAGGCCTCAGGAGCTTCCAGAATAGAATAGAAGAGATTTTGTGGAGAAAAGCTCTGTATTCACTCTGGATCCCTGCACACATTTCTGATTGTTTTTGGAAACCAGGGCAGCTGTCCCTGCCTCTGTTATCCAGTGAAGTCCCAGGGAGGAGATTCTTCTAGGCATTTTTTTTCCTATCAGAAGCACATGAAATATATATATGGTCTCCTCTGTTTAATCAGTGGAACCAAAATTCAGGGGCTATTGGGTTAGGGTTAGGGTTAGGGTTAGGGTTAGGGTTAGGGTTAGGGTTGTGGGTCTTGTGTCATTTAACTTTCTTCAGCCCACTCCCTGTGTTGGGTGCTTTATGCCAATGTTTCTCAGACATAAGGGTGCACCACCACCACCACTGACCCCCCTCGATCTTGTTAAAATGCAGACCCTGGGTCAGCAGGTCTCAGGTGGGTCCTGAGGCTCCTCGTGTCTAACAAGCACCAGGTCCTGCCAATGGCCCTGGCCCATGAACCACAAGCCAAGTAGCAAGACCTTATGTGGTAGCTGTGACTCAAGCTCCATGAGCCCGTTCCTTTGATATGGAAGCAACGTGCTTGTCCATGACGTGCAGAAAAATCCCCAGAAAAAGCTGGCATATCCCAGGCTCTGCATTCTCCTGCTTACCACACTGTCTAATTCCTGATCTAATTATAAGGCAACAACATAAAATCATTAAAGTATGTTTACTGATGCATCGGATTCATTATCAAACAAAAGCTTTGCATTTCCCGAGGAGCAGAGCCTAAACCTTCGGAGATACACCTGCTGTGCAAGGAAGATTAGAGGAGGGGATTTGCTGAGCTTCTCTGATGTGTGTGAGGCTGGATTGAAGCGAAAGTCACCGTAGCCTCAGTGGGTTTTGATTTTACTTCCGCCTGAGGAGGGCTGATGCGACCTGGGATATCTCCATGGCAGTGATCAGTGTGTACGCAACACAGTATTGACTCTGCAAAACCCCTAGGACCATGGCAGGTTTTCCGAATTGAACTCCTGTTCGTGCATGTAGAACCAACTCACTGTCACACAGTTACTCCTTCATGTCTCTAAAAATGTTTTTATAGAATATGTACGCTTCCAAGTCCACGGAAGACAGGAAACACGTTTTCACACCAGCGTCAGGACCCTATATTAAGCAAGGAAAAGTTGTAAAGGAGTGTCCATGGTCAGTGTCACTGGATAAGGTTAGCACACTATTTCTACAGCACACTTAGTAAATAAATAGTGAATTAACTCAAATGTTCCAGGAGAAAAAAATATTCTGTCGAGTTAGCAGCAAGCTCTTGCCCAATAAGACGTCTGTAGGACGAGGGGCCCACTGTCTTCCACAAAAGCAAGACTTGCCTTGTGCCTGCCTCAGAGACCACTCGTGGATTCTTGGGGAGGACCACTGATGTCGTCCAAGAAGCTCATGCAGGCTTGAAATCAGGGCATTGTCTTTCCTTCACCCACTCCCTCTGATTTCATTCGATTATCTAGGCCGATGTCATGTCTGATTCTGTGGTTCTGGAATTTTATTTTCATATCAAACCCTTCCCCTACTCTCCATCCTCATGGGCCCCAGCCCAGGTCCTCCTTCTCTCTCACCTAAGTATTGGGCCAGACTCCCACCTGCCCCTGAAGCCATCACTTCAAACTCCCCTCTGTGCTGCTGTCAGGGAAACTTCCTAAAGCCCAGCTTGGATCACGCCACAGTGCCTTCCATGGGCCACCACATGGACAGCAGATGCCTCCACGTGGCCTCGGTCCAGCCTATCACCTTGCCCCTCTTATTCACCCACCTGAACTCTATGGTCCAGGTTGCATCGTTCCCTCAGAGACCTCCCCCTCCCCACTTTGAGCCTCTGATCTTACTCTTCTCTCAACCTAGGTTCTCATCCCACTCCACCCCCCCAGGCTTTCCCTCCTGCAGACTCACTTCTCTCTCAAAACCCATCTTTCCTCCACCACCCCTTTCCTGATCCCACAGAAGGCCATCATCACTCAGCTGGTGATGCACCACATTCCGCCCCAGAGGCATGGTCTTGTGTTAGTCTCCACATGGTGTCATCCTAGTGGGCTTACACTGCCAGTGGGGCCATGACTTGCCATGGACAGGTGCAGGGAGTGGAAGTAATGTGTGTCCCTTCTGTGATGACCATGTAACTGCTGGAGTGAGCCTCCCCCTCCATGTCTCCCCATTCCCTCTCCTTAGAGACCCTCAATGTTCAAGGTGGTGGCTGCCGTGTCATCCTGGTTCCTTGAGTGACCATGTGAGCAGAGACCCCAGCTGGCCTGCAATGGACATGTAGCATGAGTGACCAACAAACTTTGGACAGTTTAAGTCATTGAGGTTGTTGCCACAGCAAAACCTCAGTCCTCCAAGCTTTAAGATCCAGGCAGCTAGTAATTTTGCCGACGAGAGACGTCTATGACATCGACCACAGTGCCTCATGTGATAGGAACTCAGAAATCACCAGTGGAATGAAATGTAATGAGCCTGCACCCAGGAGCAGGTGATAAGGCAGGAATGGCAGTGAGCAGGCCGGCAGTGCTGTCTGGTGGCCGGGAGCAGGCGCTCTGGAGTCAGGACACTACTTAGCATCTTCATGATTTGGGCAAGTGCCTCCCTCTCTTTCTGCATTCACCCCCCGACCCCCTGTGCCCTAAGCTTCAGTTTCCCCATCATGGAGGGGATAATAACACAACCTCTGTTAGAGGCAGAATGGTCCAGGTTCTTGTGAGGATTGAGTGAGATCATGTGTACGCACTCTGTAAACAGCCAATAAATGTTGGTGTTATCAGTTGCTGCTATTGTTATTATTAATGCAACCGGTCTGACAGTACCACTGTGGTATTTACTGCAACTTAACGACAGGACTGGACAAGGAAGAAATAGCTGGAAATCAAATAGTGTTAGGATCGGAGTTGCAGTGGCTGGGGCGAGAAGACTCCACGCTGAGGGCTGCGCCTGCTGAGGGCCCTGGCTGCTGCCTCCCTGATCTGCTGGCCAGGCCACCAGGGGCCCAGCTCTTCACAACTGGATGACAGAGAACCCATGGGGCCAGCAGCGGCTTCTCAAGGACCTCGAGTGTATCGGCAACGCTGGGCTCTTTGCCCACATCTGCTCTTGAGGCCCTGACTTTATTTTTATTTTTTTATTTTTATTGATTTCAGAGAGGAAGGGAGAGAGAGATAGAAACATCCATGATGAGAGAGAATCATTAATCAGCTACCTCCTGCACGCCCCCCACTGGGGATCGAGCCCATAACCTTCCCATGTGCCCTGAATGGGAATCCAACTATGACCTCCTTCTTGGTTCATAGGTCGACGCTCAAGCACTGAGCCATGCCAGCCAGGCTTGAGGCCCTGACTTTAACTCCATAAACAAGGTGTGCGTGTTGCAACCAAACACTGAGCACAAGCTCATGGCACCAGCAGGGAAGAATAATAAGCAAATGTGTTCATTACAGCTAACTGGCCTTCTATTTTTATCTGCAACCATTTCTTGGAACCAGAGAAGTCATTCTATGTAACCCGTTGTGGCCCCCAGGAAAGGAGCTGTATTGGCCTGACCTATGTTTTCTGTGTTCCGCATTTCACCGGGGTCCGAGACACAAGATTTCTTATGCTGTCACCTGCAGGCAGGCCTACATCTTATTTACGCTAGCATATGCTTGTCCTTCTTAATAAAAGGATAAACAGAACTCAGCTCTCTCCTCTGCATTTATTCACTGTCATTTATTGAGTGGCCACAGTCCCTGCCCCCAAGAAGCTGATGGTCTAGGACAGTGGTTCTCAACCGTCTGGCCCTTTAAATACAGTTCCTCATGTTGTGACCCAACCATAAAATTATTTTCGTTGCTACTTCATAACTGTAATGTTGCTACTGTTATGAATCATAATGTAAATATCTGATATGCAGGATGGTCTTAGGTGACCCCTGTGAAAGGGTCGTTCGACCGCCAAAGGGGCTGCGACCCACAGGTTGAGAACCGCTGGTCTAGGAAGAGGTTCAGGCAAATGCTGACTTGGTGGCTCAGGGGAACTCTGGCAGATGGGAGAAGCCTCTAGAGCAGTGGTTCTCAACCTTGGCTGCACATTAGAATCACCTGGGAATCTTTTTAAAATCCTGATTTCTGGGCCTCATCCTCTGGAAATTCTGTTTCTTTATTACTAATAATTTCTGTTTCTTTGTTATGGGGTGGGGCCACAACATTAGTAACAAAGAAACAGAATTTCCGGAGGATGAGGCCCAGAAATCAGGATTTTAAAAAGATTCCCAGGTGATTCTAATGTGCAGCCAAGGTTGAGAACCACTGCTCTAGAGGCTCCCACGGGGCTCTGGGCGTGGCTCAGGTGAATGTCTTTGTCCTTGAACTGGTTGAACACAAAGAAAAAGTGCTGATCAAGTTCACGGTTCGAGCACACCAGTGGGACAAACAGCTGCCTTGTAGGGGACACAATCAGGATTCCAAATGTCCTCGATGGGCGTAAACCACAAGGAGGAAGAGAATAAAAATCAACGCCAAGTCCTGCGTTCAGGTGTACGGAATCCAGCACACAGAGGCAGGCACGGTCTTCCGGGAAAAGGGCCTGTGAGCTCAGCGTGTGCCAACCACACGGGTGTTTGCTTCACTTCGAAAGGCAGTTTTGGGCCACAAGCCCCTGCCGGGTTCAAACGAATGTCTCCGCTGAAGAGAGAAATTGCGGGGGATTAAGATGGTGGTGTGCCTAAAAACAATCTGAAATGAGCAATACTTAAGCAGAAAAAGAAATGGCCCCAGAGTACTATAGATGTGTTCAAAAATGTCAAGGACTGTGAAGTTAAAAATGGAGAATGCAGGTTCTGTCTCTTCCCAGGGTTGATGTCAGCTTAACACAAGGTGTCTCAGAACTAGCGCCATCCAGTGGTGGCAGAGGGAACGGAACAGAAATGAGCCGGTGGTGAAAGCATCCTCCAGGGATCCAGGGCAGGTGAGGTGGTCCTGTGGGCAGGTGAGGCGGTCCCGCGCCTTTCCCTGGGCCGGCTCTCCAGTCTACACCAGATTCGTGAATAGGATGGACCTACTCTGTCGTGGGATTTTCTGCTTTCTTATAAGGACACACTTTAAATTTAAAAATGGAAAGCAGTGGAAAAATAGGATTAGCTTTCCATACATTTGCCCGGATATATATTTAAACATACAAGTATATGAAACATGTGTTCAAAACAACAAAGGTCAATCGGTACACAAAGCTTTAGCTCTCTTGCTGGGTTTACAGGCCAGACCTTGCCACATGCTGTGCTACGATTGGGCATGAGCTGTCGTCCCAGAAACTGGGGTGACTGGGTGCCCATCTCACATGGCTTCTCCCAGCCCCTGGACAGCAGATGAGCGGAAATTCCCACGTGCCGGAAGTTTATGTGGCTCTTTTCTCCTGTATAATAGATGGCTCTGTGGAGTAGTGAGCTTCGTGCTGTGACAATTCATTCCTGCACTTGTGACAGGACCGCTGGCTGGTTTCACTAGGCTCAATTAGGAGAAAACGCATATTTTAATCTGCCCCGCGGTGAGGTAACACTTTGCTCAGTGGCCTTGGCAAACCGGCCAGTTAACCGTTTAGGTGGGAGGAGGCTTTCTCTCCAGCCTGCTGTTCGGCTGCCAGCAGCCTCCCTATCCCCATTTTGTTGCCAACACTTCCCAGGCTTTGGAGTATAAACAATTAAAGGCCGCTCCATCATTCTTTGAGCCACTGTGCTGTGGCCTGGCCTCGACAGCCGTGGCCCATGTCTTGTCTGCTAGCGATGAGCTCGGTGCTGGGTGCACGCCCTTGAAATTCCTCTCCTCTCTCCTTCCCTGGCCTGGGCGGTTAGAGCCCAACGTGGAAGCCTGCACGTGGCCTTCCTGCTGGGTCTGCTATTTCTGCCCCCGGGCCAAGGGCAGAACCTGGGGCCTGCCTTTGCTGGAACTGGAAAGCTGTGCCAGGCAGCTCAGCACCCACCCTGGAATCCGACAGATGCCGACTCCTTGAACTGGCCATGCTCACTGCCATCGTGTCCCCATGGTCTTCATCGCCCCTAAAGAGAGCAAAGTTATCCTCCCCTTTTTTTTCAAATAGTGAAAGGATCCCTTTGAGATGTTTTCTTCCCTTTTTCCATTCCATCTTCCTTCCTCATCTGGCCTTCTAGAGTCCGTAGATCAAGTACACACACGCACCTGGGAATTAGGTGGGGGCCGAGGGTGCAAATCAGAGTTGGTGGTGGAGACACCTGTGCTCCAAGGCTGGGCGGACCTCGACCTGATCTTGGAAGTCCCACCAACTGACTTAAGTTATTGAACCTCTTGTAAGTCATGCTTTTCTAACTTTCTAGTGGGGAGAATAAGTCCTGGCCTCACAGGGTTTCTGGAGGATGAAACCGCAAAACCTAAAGAGCTCATGTTAACTGAGCTTTCTCCCCCTGCTCCCAGGAAGGGCTGAGATAGCGCTCCATATCCTGTCATTCCTTAGATGACTCTCTGACTATCCCCCCTTGACAAAGGCAGGACCAACCCTCAGGGGTTAACACCTGGGTAGGGAGGGCTGAGCAGTGTGAGTGTGTGTGTGTGTGGGGGGGGGAGTGAACGGGAGGTTGAAGCTGACCCCAGAGTGCAGAATCCTAGAGTGTCCTCAGAGCCAAGCACTTTCCTCTTCCCATCTCGAAACTAGGAAGAATCCCCAAATTTTTCATCCGTCCCTGACTTTTTTTAAAGCCAATTCTTTTTAAAAAATATATATTTTATTGATTTTTTTACAGAGAGGAAGGTAGAGGGATAGAGAGTTAGAAACATCGATCAGCTGCCTCCTGCACACTCCCTATTGGGGATGTGCCCACAACCAAGGTCCATGCCCTTGACTGGAATCAAACCTGGGACCCTTCAGTCCGCAGGCCAACGCTCTATCCACTGAGCCAAACCGGTTAGGGCTAAAGCCAGTTCTTCCCAAATGGTTTCCTCTAACTCTGCAATTGACAGCCTAGGGCCAGGCTCACGCTCCCAGCCAGGCAGGGCCCAGATGCTCTGGGTTCCCTTGAGGGAGCAGCAGCCACTGAGCCCTTAGTGTGAACCTGCCAAATGGGCACATGCATGAGCTGAATGGGGGAGGGGGGGGCGAGAGGTGGGCATGAGTTCTGCATTTACGTTTGTGGAAAGCCCCTTGGCACCCACCCTCAGAGCCTCACAACCCAAGAGCTTTCTTCTGTCGGGGCCCCAGGCTCTTAGGTAAAGATGCTGCACACCCGGCTGGCAGCAGACCCACCAGAGGCCTTGGATCTCCTCGTTTCCATTCCCGTTGCCCATTGTGTGGTTTCTTTTCCTTCATAACCCACCGTGGGAATCATTCCACTCGATGTGAGAGGGAGAGAGAGCGCGAGGGTCGGTTTCTGCTTAGAAGGGCCCTGAGCTTGCTTTAACCCTCTGATGTCGTCCTTTTGAAATAATGAAAAATTTTCCAATAAGAGGCCCTACAAATTATGTACCTGATCCTGGAGAGAACAGACATTTGTTGAGCACTTAATACTTCCTACCGAATGGCTCCCAACCTTTGCTGCACATTTGAATCACCTGGGGGAGCCCTTAAAATTCTCACTGCCCAGGCCACGCCCCAGGCCCATGAAATGAGAATGTCTGGACCTCACTGTTTTTTAAAGAGCCCCAGGTGTGTGGCGCCAGTGTGCAGGCGCGTCTGGGAGGCACTCGCTCTCACGGTAAGAGGTGTTCATACTTCGCTGGTGCAGATGAGGTAACGAGGTCCAGAGAGGTTGAACGGTGTGCCTAAGCTCACCCCCGTCCTGGGTGATGCCAGGATTTGATCCCCGTCTAACCTGACTCTGAACCCCAGTTCTTCCATCCAACCACACGGCTGCAGGCAGCCTCCTCGGCAGCTCCCTCACTAAGTTTGGTCTCTGGAAATTCTCCTGGTTTCTGAATAAAACGTCAGGTCCCCAGCCCTTTCTCCTCTTAGGAGGTCACTCTGAAGTATGTCTTTGCTCTTGCCAAGAACAAGGGAGAATTTTGCATAACTGTCCACACAGACTGGGAACCCTGTCCCACGCGGGCAGACATCCAGAACGTCCCATGGCCAGCCAAGCTGCAGCCACCTGGAACCGGCTCGGCTCTGAGCAGGAAACGGGTCCCCATTGACACCTGTCACCCTCTCGGGAAAGGACCCCTCCATTCAGTGAAAGTCATCGGGCCCCTTCGACCATGCCCTGCATCTGCCCTTCATGGGGTCCTGCCTGTCGGACTATTAAGAGACCCTGAAACCTGCAGGACATCGGCCAACCCACAGCCTGTGCTCTTCCTTGCATTTTTGCCTTTTTTCCCCAGTAGAGATTTCATATATATATATATATCAATTTGTTTTTCAGTTACAGTTGGCATACAATATTGTATTAGTTCCAGAGGTACAGCGTAGTGATTAGACTTTTAATACCTTATGAAGTGATCACCCCAAGAAGTCCAGCACCCATCTGACACCGTGCATAGTTGTTATAATATCATTGAGTATATTCCCTATGCTGTCCTTTACATCCCCGTGACAGTCTTTATAACTGGCAATTTGTACTTCTTAATACCTTTCATCTTGTTCGCCCAGCCCCCGCACCCCTCTCCCATCTGGCGACCATCAGTCTGTTCTCCGAATCAATACATTTGTTTCTGCTTTGTTTGTTCATTTGTTTTGTTTTTAATATTCCCCATATAAGTGAAATCATATGGTATTTGTCTTTCTCTGTGTGAGGAGTAATGAATAATATTCCATTGTATTTATGGACCGCATCTTCTTTACCCATTTGTCTAGCGATGGACACTTGGGTTGCTTCCATACCTTGTCCACTGTAAATAACACTGCAACAAATATAGGGGTGCATGTACCTTTTTGAATAAAAGAAACCCATCCAATCCAACTGAAAAATGAGCAGAGAGCCTGAATAGACACTTCTCCAAAGAGGACATGCAGGTGGCCAACAGACACATCAAAAGATGTCATGGTCACTAATCATCTGAGAGATGCAAATTAAAACCACAATGAGACATCACCTCACAGCTGTCAGAATGGCTATCATCAATAAATCAACAAACAAGTGCTGGCGAGGATGTGGAGAAAGGGGAATCCTTGTGCACTGTTGGTGGGAATGCAGACTGGTAGAGCCATTATTGAAAGCAGTATGGAGTTTCCTCAAAAAATTAAAAATGGAACTGCCATCTGACCAGCAATTCCACTTCTGGGTATTTATCAGAAGAAATATAAAACACCAAACAAGATTTTTATATAAGACCCCAGGGTTTCCTCTCCTCCAAGTTCATCTGCTCTGCACCCATTTCCTATTTCTGACTCGACTTTGCCCTTGGCCTGGCCCAGCCCTGGGATGGCTGGGTGTAGAGCAGAGGTTTCCAACATGGGGCACACACCCCACAGGGGGGAAATTTTACTTTTAAGGGGTGAAATTTGAGAATGAGTTATTATCAGTGAATGTTTTACATTTCTTATGGTTCTAGGGGCCTCGTATATAGTATATAAATATATATTGTGACATATTTATACATTTCAGTTCTCTATTATGTTTTGAAACTTTATTTGCTATTTTTCATATCACTTCATATTATTATTATATTTTTTTAACAATTTCTCGGTGGTTTCTTCCTTAGTACTTCAACTGTCTTTTTGTTCTTTTATTTTACTCTTTCATGGATGCCATGTTCTTTGGAAGCTTGTTTAGACCAAGTTAATGGCCTTTTAGGCTTCCTCCATGTGAATAGGAGTTCACTTTTTTGAATAGTAAGAATTATATGTCCCGGGGGTGAGGGCATCAGAATTTGAGAGATGCTTAGGTGGGGCCCGGCCAAAAAAAGGTCAGGAACCACTGATACAGAGGCAGCCGGGGGTGGGGGCATCAGAATTTGAGAGATGCTTAGGTGGGGCCCAGCCAAAAAAAGGTCAGGAACCACTGATACAGAGGCAGGGGTGGGAGAGCTCCTGCCATGCCTTCCTGCTGCAGGTGGCAGCCTCAGACAGAGCTGCCCCCTTCTCAGTGCGCTGCCTGCTGCCTGGCACCCCCTGGTAGGACACACCCAGCTTAGGAACCAGAAAATGTGCAGGGGAACCTCACCCACAAAGACAAGCTTGCCAGAGGCACCTGCTATCTCAGCCAGGTGTGGTGAAATGCCTGAGGCTTGGGATACAAGGTCAAAGCACACAGTCCACAAAGGGGTGTCCTCAAGGAAAGCCCGGATATTATCAATAGTCATGGGGCTCAAAGGTGAAAGCCTGGTCTGCCAGCAACACTCCCTACCCAGCATCCCGTGGGCCCTCCCAAGGCCTGCTGGGCACTCCCTACACCAGGTCATCCATCCAACCAACCAATGAGCAGGAACAGCTAGCCGCACCAGGCTCTGCACAGGTGCTGTGGGTGCACCGATAAATCAGGCGTGGGCCTGGTCTGCAAGAAGTCCCTGTCTATCAGTCGGATGGCCCATAAGACAACAGGCCACTGGCCCCCGTTTCGGCCACCCACCCAGACACACTGCAGGACGGCTTGGAAGGTCCCTGCATCCTTGCACCCTGGGGGCATATTTCCAGTTTGCCCAGCTGGGCTTCTCTTTCTCTCTCTTTCTTCTCGGGATTGGTGTGCTGAGCTGCTCGGTTGCTTTCAGCCTGCTTGTGTTTACTTCTCTGGTGCCCACAGGATTAAACGTGCTCCCTCTGACCTTCAAAGGCAGGATGCTGGGGGCCTAAGAGGGCACGGGGGATTCCAGGTGAAGGGTTTGAGGAAAGCTGTGTGAAGAAGTCCATTATGAAAAGCAGGCTTCCTCGGGTTTAATGTGAATATTTGGAAAAAGAATCTAAATTAAGCAGGTGCTTGGGGATTGTTTACTTTCCCTGCAGTAATTGGCATTTACACGGAATAGAAAGCTTTGCCCGATAACAACACTTTGCCCAGCAGCTAATTTTCAGAGTGAGGGAAGTGTGGCTTGGCTGGGTCATCAGCAGGGCTCGGGCACCAGGAGGGCGGGGCCTGGGCAGGGCTCTGCCTCACCTGGTGGGCTCCAGTCCTGGGCCAGCTCCTCGGGGCCAGTCTAAAGGAAACAGGCCTTCCCATCCACCGAAACTCCGCGAGCTGCTTTCTCCCTCCTTTCTGAGGATGGGACCTGAGGTTAAGGGGATGGTGCCATTGGCCTTGGTGAGGCTGGTGGCTGATGGTCATAGAGGGGCTCAGAGAGAGGGCACCTCAGAGATGGCCAGGTAGGCCAGGGAACGCACAAAGCATGTCAGTACACCCATCCCAATGTAACCCAAACACGCCCAGTTTCAGGGTCTGTGGGAGGGTCTACAAGGCCAGGGTAATGGAATCAGTGAGCACAGTGGTGTTAAACCCAGAGGCGTTGACACTTTTGCTAACAAGTGCCCCCCTCTGAGTCCACGGGGACAGTGAGTGGTTGGAGGTCTGGGTGGGACTGTTCCCGTAGGTGGCTTTCACAGCCATGGTGTGATCTTCTCAGATGCGCTGGTGTCTTATTAGAATTGCAGTGAATAGCATGTGATGCGATGGAAAGGAAATCCAACAGACTCCAATCTAAAGAATGTCATCTCAGGAAAATAGCAGCGACTTACAATTTATTGCTCCTAAATTGGAAAATCGGTTTAGAACATCGTAAACTTTTAATTGCATGCGGCACGGAAACAGATTGAAAACAGAGAGGAGGGGAGGGAGCGCTCCCACTTACCGCCCACCCCGCAGCGTGGGCTGGGCTCAGCGTATCTCCTCCTGTGGTCCTCGCAACAGATAGGGAGACTGAAGTTCTTTTCTCAGAGCCATAGAGGAGGAGACTGAGGCCCAGCCAGGAAAAGTCATCTTGCTCAAGGTCATGGGGTGGAAAGTTGCAGAGAGTGGATCCGAAACCAGGTCCATTTGGCTCCAAAGCCTGTACTCACTGAATCTGCTGTGAAACATACTCAGGGGAGCATTTCCTTTCTTCCACACATGAACCCCAACAACTGCCATTCAGGTGGTTCCAGAGATCAGTGGCTTGAAGGAAGGTCAGAGCCAGGCGGACACGGTGGGAGCCGGGACCTGTGGGTGGTGGAGCCAGAGACGGACAGGCTGCATATGACCAGGTATGTGGCCCTGGTGATGCCTGGGGCCAAGGCCCCTCCCTCCTCCTCATGCTCGCCCTTCTCACCCTCCTCCCCCACGAGGCCTGGCTTTCCTGTGACCACTGTCCTGTTTACTTTTCCTGGGTGTCCCCATTATCTGTCACCAGGAAAGCCCCTGCCCCCTCACCCTCTCTCTTCTCTGAGATCCATTTCCTCCGTGTCACCCCACTCAGTGCCCTCGGCCCACCTGCTGTGTGTGTCTTCCTCGCCAGCCTCTCTCCCCCTCCCGCTTCACATCCCTCTGGCTAGCAGAGCGCCTTCAACACAGTGTCCAAACCACTCAGCTCTCCATCTACCCCAAGTGGGACCCTGTAGATCAGCGGTTCTCAACCTGTGGGTCATGACCCCTTTGGGGGTCGAACGACCCTTTCACAGGGGTCGCCTAAGACCATCAGAAAACACATATATAATTACATATTGTTTTTGTGATTAATCACTATGCTTTAATTATGTTCAATTTGTAACAATGAAATTGGGGGTCACCACAACATGAGGAACTGTATTAAAGGGTCGCAGCATTAGGAAGGTTGAGAACCACTGCTCTAGATTGTCCCATTTTTTGCACGATTCGCAAAGACTTGAAACTGTAAATACTTTTTTTTCTTTTCAAAAAAGTTATCTCCTCTTAAATCTGCTCTTACTTATTATTTTATTTTTAATCGTGGTTAAACACATTTATAAGATAACATGACCATCTTACCATGAACTGTGCATTGCTGTGTGTTCTGTACATTCACACGATTACCCGACGACCATCACCAACATCCGTCTTCAGAACTCTTCCTCTTGCAACTGAAACTCAGCACCCATGGAACAGCAACGCCCCCCCACCCCCCTTTGTAAAGACGTGCCGGACCCCTCAGCCACTCAGTCCTGTCTCCAGGGGCGAGGGCAAGCTCCTCTGTATGTCTGCAGCACCTGGGATAGTACCTGCCCTATGCAAATAAGTCAGGAAAAGTTAAATGAGTGGATGTCCTACTTATTTTGCCATGCATGTCCAAGAATTGCTGCTTATCCAGTGCCTAAACTCCATGCAGTTTATTTTCACTTCTCCAAACTCCTCTGGTGGTGTAGGTTTTGCTGATGAAGAAACGGAGACTCAGAGGTTAAGCGACAGCCTAGTTACCACAACCTATAAAAGGCAGGCCTGTGTGTCTGACAGCGGCCACCTCCACCACCAGCTTCTGCCCCCCTCTCATTCATCGCTTCCTTTGTCGAGGCCCCTCAGGGGCCAGCCTCCTTCAGGAGCACTGGGTTGCTGCTGCTCTAGCTCTGTCCCCTGGGTCTCCCCTCTCTGACGCTTTCTCTGCTGGTGCTACCCCATCAGGCATGCTCAGTCCCAGCTCTGCCCGAGGCACCCCCTCCTTGACTTCCCTGCATCTCTACAGACAGGCCTCTGTGACCACATGGTCCCTGGATGAAGTTCAAGCTCACAGCCTGGCATTTGAACCCTCCCAGTCGTGCCTCCAACTGCCTTCCCAGCTGCTGCTTCTTCCCCAACGTCACGGCCATGCTCTAATTGGCATTTTCTTGTCTCTGTACCTTTGTTCTTTCCGTTTCTTTTGTCTCAATTGTTCTTCTTCACTCTCTAGCCACGAGCAGTGTCTGTTTTTCTTTGCCACGGCCTCCCCAGGGCCCAGCACTGTGCCTGACACATAGTAGCTACTCAATAAATTTGTATTGCATGAGTTAGGGTACGAATGTTGTGCTCCTTCCTGTCATTTAAGGTTCTGTCTCAGGTGCCACCTCCACCAGGACTCCTTCTTAAATACCCTCCACCAGCATTGAATGTTCGTCTTTGCACTTCATTTGTTTCTGCCTTTTCATATTCCGTGGTTTGAACTAAATAAAACTTTTTGGCTTTTTAACCTCTCATTTAGATAGGAAGCTCCTTAAGACAGAAACACTATCTTTATTTTTAAACATTTATATGCTTCTTCCTGTGCAGGCGCATGTGTGCACGCACACACATGCACACACATATACATAGTACAGACACACCACCGACACAGCGCAATGCTGAGCACCGGCCTTGTGCACACAGCGGCACCACTCAGCATGTGTTAGTTGATTTGAACTGAACCAGCGGGTGCAATCCCTCCTGCCCTCGCATCTTCCAGCAGGACATGGTCCTCCTCTCCTCCCCATTTCTGCCCGGGCCCCCTTTCTCCATCATGTGGCCACCGCAGCGTCTCCAGCTGGCACCTGTGGGCCGGAGAATGATTTCCATTGGCTGTCGTGCTATCCGCGTTCCCCACACAGCACAACAGGTAAAGGTGAGAATGGGTGCTCATAAGAACCTGAAGCCAGAGAAGGGTGCCAGGCAGAGCATGGTGGCAGGGATGTCCAGCAGAAATCTGAGACCCAATAGTAAGCTTCTTACTGTTGAGCTTTAAGAGTTCCTTGAATATTTTTTAACACATTTTTTTATTGATTTTTTTACAGAGAAGAAGGGAGAGGGATAGAGAGTTAGAAACATCGATGAGAGAGATCCATCAGCTGCCTCCTGCATAGCCCCCAGTGGGGATGCGCCCGCAACCCAGGTACATGCCCTTGACCGAAATCGAACCTGGGACCCTTGAGTTCGCAGGCCGATGCTCTATCCACTGAGCCAAACCGGTTTGGCTCCTTGAATATTTTTGATCCAAGTCTTTTATCAGGTATGTGTGTTGCAAAGATTTTTCTCCCAGTCTGTGGCTTGTCTTTGCATTCTCTTTACAGTATCTTTTACAGAGCAGACATTTTTAACTTTAATGAAGTGGTGGTTTGCTTATTTTTCAGCGATTATGCTTGGTTGTTTTGTTTTGTTTTTAACCTTAAAGCTCACAACCAAACAAAGATCACCTAGATTCCTCCCCCCGCCCCCATGTTATCTTCTAAGTTTTATAGTTTTGCATTTTATATTGAGGCCTATGATCCATTTAAAGTTAATTTTTGTGAAGGGTATAAGGTCAGTTCTTAGATTCTTTTTTTTTGCAACTGTTAGTTGGAAAGATTTTTTCTTTCTCTGTTTAATCGCCTTTGTTACTTTGTCAAAGATGAGTTGCCTATATTTGTGTATTGTATTGTTGACTATATTTATGGGCTCTGTACTCTGTTACACTGATCCGTTTGTCTATTTATTTATTGCCAATGCCACACTGTCTTAATTACTGTAACTTTATAGTAAGTCTTGAAGTTGAGAAGTGTCCGTCCTCCAATTCCCTTCGTCTTCAATATTGTGTTGCTTATTCTGGTCTTGCCTCTCCATCTAAACTTCAGAATCAGTTTGTCATTATCCACAAAATGACTTGTTGAGATTTAGATTAGAATTGAGTTTGATCTATACATCAACTTGGGAAGAACTTAAACCTGGACCACACTGAGTCTTCCTACCTGTGAACACAGACTACTTCTCCATTTATTTAGACTTCCTTTTACTTCTTTCATCAGTTTTGTGGTTTTCTTCATGTAGACCTTATACAGATTTTGTCAAATTTATACCTAAGTATTTCATTTTTTTGATGCTAATGTGAACCAAATCAGTTTTGTAAAAATAAGTTGTACTGCATTGTTATTGTTTTTTAAAATAACTTGGCTGTTTCTTTTCCTAGTTTTGCAAATTAAGCCAAATAGGTTTGCAGACATGGAGATACACTCAACTTGTCAGCTCTTCTCATTTATAACTAATGAATTTGTTCATATAGAATAATTATCAACTATACTCTACCTTTGGTTATCTGCATGTATATGAGGTCAGAGGTCCCTAAAGTTGAATAGAAGTTGAATTAGAATTTTAATTTATTATCAAAAATAAAATACATTGTTCAGATAAGAGCATTTCACTGGGTACTGTATCCCAGACCTTTTACGGATAAAATTCAGAAGAAGAAGGAGAAAATGCTTATTTCTTTGTGATGGACCCTTCCCTTCCCAGCCAAGTAAAAGCTTGGATCTTAGAACAGGAAATTAGTTTGTGCTGCTGGCTCAAATTTCTGTATTTCATTTGAAATTAAGAGAATGACCAGCTATGTTAATTAGAAATTTAAAAAGTATCCAGCCACTCAACTTAGCCTCAGCCTCTCTACTGGAGTCACTATCCTTAAAACTAGTAAGCCGGTGTGCTGAGACCCCCCTAATCCACATGCTATTGGCCAGGGATAGTGAGACAACAATCAGAGAAATACCTTCCAGATTTCAGCAGGCAAATTTTCATGCTTTCATTCATTATGGGGAGGTTTTAAAAAATCAGCTATTTGAAGCAGTCCCCTCCAGAATGCAGCATTTGAAATAACAGTAGATTTAAGAAATGAGTCCCCAGGAATAGCCCTGCCTAAACCGTGATGTCAACTGTGCTTTCCCACTTGGCAGGTGCGCAGCTGCTCGCCAGGTGACAGGTGGCCTGGAGCAGCTCTCTCTCTTGCATCAGCACCGCTTCTCCGTGAGGCCAGCCTCCCTCGCCCGGCTCTTGGTTCCAGGAGGGCCTGTCTGCTCTGGTTCAGTGCTCTCTGAGGAGCTGGCGTTGTGTCTCATGTGTACTCAGAGGCTCGTTTGCTCAAGCTTTCAACCTTGCCAGCCATTGAACACACGGGCCATGAAACCCGATGACTCACCTCGGGGTTTCAGGTGTCAGTGTGGACTCATCCTTGCACAAGGGCGTTCTCCCCCTTTAAAATTCCCTTTCCCCAGGACTGGAGCACCTCCTTGAAGCAGCAAGGCCCAAACTCCTCATCCCAAGGGTCTGGCCTGAAAACTGTTGCCCATGTAAGCATCTCACACCATGAATCAGGACTAAGGAATGCCAGCCCACAAGGTTGACACTTCTGGTAATAGAGTGGAAAAGTGCTTGGAGTTCTTCAGAGAAAAAAGGATATTTAGGGGCTAAATTGCATTACAGTCAATGGAGTAAGAACAAGGTTTTTAAATTGCAAGGCCGGGTAACAGTTTTCCGCGGTGAAACTATGTATTAGAGCACACCTCAGAAACTATGTATGAGAGCACACGGATTTCAATTGCCAGGCCCAACATGCCCACGCTGCTCGGCAACAGTTTATGGCAGACCTTCTGATGGAAGTTCTGTGATTTGAGTTTATTAGTTTCTGGCATTGAGACCTGTATTTTTTGAGCCATTCCTATAAAATGTACTGGGAGTTATTATGTTCCTTTAAAGAATGTGATACTAAAACAAGTTTTTAATAAAGTGTTTTGAAAAGGCAATAGTCTGAAAAAAAATAAGCTGGGCAACACTTCAAGCTGGTAATGAACTGAATATGTCTCTAATTATATTGAATTTACAAGTAATAGAATGAGGCCGGGTTAGCAATTACTTTTGAGTGAAATTGCGTGCCTGAAGGAAGAGAAATCTCTCTTTAAAGTTGGGAAAAATGGATAAAAGTGCTGTATCATTACATTAGATTTTAAATATCTTTCACTCTCCATTTTCAAAGGTCTAATCCATTCAAAAACAGATTCTCCAATAAACATTTTGTAGAAATTGATGGGTTTCTCAAACCTAAGTTTGGTTTTGATCTTTTCTTTATAAAGCCTTGAGTATGGATATCTCTTTGCCAAGTAGCCCTAAGGCATGAATTTTTAAGGTGGTACCCAAAACAAAATTTGGAAAGTGATTAGAATTCAATGGAATTCCCACACACCAGGCTGAAGACTCAGGAGTTAAACAGGTATGAGTTCTCCAATAAAACAGTTTAATTGAATGTATAAATAATTCATTCGATGCTCATAGAACTGCCTCCATATCATTTGTCTTTAATAATCCAAATCCACAAATAAATGGGGTGCTGGCTGGCACCGAAGTTCTTGTCTCTCACGATGTGACTCGAATCAAACCCCATCTTGACCCGAGGAACCATCCATCGTTTGAGCAAATTGTTCAATGAATAACAGCCTGGAGTAGGGAAGCCTTGGGCTGCAATGGGGTTTGCATTCTCCAAATCATGCATTGGTCCCACACTCACAGCACACGCAGGTCCCCGGTCTGCAGGGGAGGGCTGGTGTGCAGGTCGCAGGGCTGTGGAGGGCCAGGTGCTCTCGACTTCAAGGGACTCCTCGTGCTCTGTGGTTTAAATGCTCACTTTATGATCCTGGGAGTTTTTTTATTTCATCCCCACAACACCGCACCAGCTGACTTTTATTATTGCTACCCCCATTTTGTGGACAAGGTATGAGAGCCAGACTTCAATGTAGACATCTGGTTTTTTTAACGGCTAGACGATACAGGCACAGGGAGTCTTTCCTAACTAAAATACCCAGCATGAGAGAGGTGTTCTGAAAAGTTATGGGCACAGATATCGAACAGCTTCGTGGGGAAACTGAGGTGCAGAGAAATCAGTGATCACATACATGTTACGTCAAGGGCGGATTGGAGGTTATTTGGGGGAGCCTGCCTCCCGATTGGAACACGTGGGGCTTGTGGGTGACATTCACACAAGTGACCTGGCCGGAGCCAGGAGCACAGTGGAGGCTCCCGTCCTGGCTCTGCCCCCAAGCACTTCTCTCCTGGGCTAGGGCCCCAGTTTCCTTGTCTGTCATAGGAAGGGAGATGCATTATCAAGTCTTTTGAGTTCAATTCTATAGCCACCACAGCCAAGCGGGGTACTCCACTGTGGAGTCAACCATAGGTCCCCTTTCTGGGACACAGGGCACAGTGCTATGACCCAGCTGGGCAACTTAAAGCCAGATACACTGGCCCCGCAGCCACCCCTGGTTACCTGCCACAGGGCAAACCTGACCTCCTCTGCCCCCCACCCCCTCCCCTCCCCCACTCCCAATGATCGAAGGACTTTGGGAGGCTTAAACCAAAGTATTATGGGCCCCCCACCTCCCCTCCCCCACTCCCAATGATCGAAGGACTTTGGGAGGCTTAAACCAAAGTATTATGGCTTTTCTCTAACTGCTCACTACCATCTTGGGCGAAATTTGTGCTTATCCATGAATGGCTCCATATTCCTTTATCCTTCCCCAGAGCCATTTCATCCACCGGATTATGAGTTCCCGAATCAGGAAGTGAGATTTTTTTTACCTTCCACGTCCTAGAAATCGCTGTAAGATGTGTCACAAGGATGAAACAAAGTCATTTTCACCCGAGGCTTTGCTAACCCTTTCAGTCAGATGCCTTTGCATAAAAGTGAATTTCCCGTGCCAGGAGTTAATGCGTTTGCAGCCACGCACCACGGCCAGTGCCACTGCCTGTCAGTTGTTTCACGTCAGGATCGTAAAGAGCCCGTCTGCTCCAAGTCCCTTTATCTCGCCTCTCCTCCTGCCCGTTGGCACTTGCTTCTGGTTTTGTTTTGTTTGTTTTTATTATTTTGGTGTTTTTTTTACAGTCCTTCTTAAAGACCGGAGGATTGCTTCAGGATTGGGACTTCTATGTAAAACTATACTAGCTTGCAAGCTCGAAGACATTCGTTTTTTTTTTCCTTCCCAGAATCCAATCTGATTTGCATTCTGATTTCAAAGACACCAGTGGAGGTGACCTTTAAGATGACCCCTTAAAATAACTGACATGCTAGACGGCAGATCTCCCTATATGCAGGGTCATTGTTTGTCTTGTATATTCAGCAGCCTGCCTTCTCGTGTTTATGCGCCTCCAAATAGTTTCATTGTGTGCCGTTATTCTTATTATCATCAGCTCGCCGGTGCCCGTTTTCTTTACTTTCTCCGTTAAGCAGAAGTGTATTTAGTGTTCAAAGCGATACATCATAAAGGTAGAGAAAGGTGAACCCTTTGATATATTACAAGTCTTTCATAGCATGAAATAACTATTGCCTATTATTTTACTCCTGACGTTTTTATTTTTAAGGGAATTTCACTTGATTTGTGGTGCTGACACCTCTGATATGTTGTTTCCAGTGACCTTACATCCAAAATCAGTAGCGTGTGACGTTTGATGGCCCAGATAAAAAACATTAATGGTGGAAGAGAGAGTTTATTTTCCTGGCCATAAATTAAGTTTAAATAACTCTGAATTTATTTTAAACTCTCCAGTACTTTTTACTGTCCAAGCAATAAATGTATTTATTACGGGGGGCCTACCTGGGTTCCGACGCGGAGTCCTTTGCTTGGCTGCTTCGAATCCTTTCCTTCTCCCTTGTGGAAAACTCATCCCACCTGTAAACGCTGATTTGCACTAATTGTTCTCTAATTTCCACCACCGGGGGCCAGAGAAAGGGCTGCTTGTCAGAGAGGTAAGCCACAGGTGTTTCTGTTGGGGGGTGATCCAGTCTGGAATGAATTTGGTTCTGGAATGAACAGGAGAGCTGCAGGCCCACCAGTCATGGTCGGGCCCTCCGTAGCCCTGAGTGAGAAGTTTGCTTCAGACCCTGATATATTTCCACAAAAGTGGAAGCCCTTTTCCCCTGTGATCTTTATACTAGTAGCTTCCCCTCTCTATGTGTATGTTTTCTGTACTCGATTATTCGATGTGCTGTGAGATTGCGTTGAGAATTTCTCAGTTAAAAACAGTTATGATTTGAGAATTTTCATTTATATGTTTGAGAATTGTCACATATGTCTTTTTATTGAGATGTAATTTACATACCGTAAAATTCACCAGTTTAAAGTGTACAAGTCAGTGGTTTTATTGTATTCACAAGTGTAATCATCACCACTATCTACTTCAGGACATTTTCATCACCCCAAAAAGAAACTTCCTGTACTTGTCAACAGTTACTATTCCTCCCTCCCCCAGCCCCTGGCAACCATGGATCTACTTCCTGTCTCTATGGATTTGCCTATTCCGGACATTTAATATAATTGAAATCACACAATACATGGCCTTTTGTATTTTGCTTTTATTTAGCATAATGTTTTCAAGCTTCATCCATTTTGTAGCATGTATAAGTACTTTATTTCTTTTTGTGGCTGAATAATATCTCATTATATGAAAGGACCACATTTTGTTTATCTGATGGATAGATTTTTCATTTAAAAAATTTCATCTATATGTTCAAAAGTTTCCATGTCATTCATCCCCCAGGCATTTCTCCTGTTTGGAATATTTTTGAAAGTCAGATCTTTTTAAAAATGCTATAGCCTGGCTGGTGTGGCTTAGGGGTTGAGTGTTGACCCAGGAACCAAGAGCTTGCCTGTTCAATTCCCCGTCAGGGCACATGCTCAGGTTGGGCTCAATCCCTAGTAGGGGCCGTGCAGGAGGCAGCCCATTGATGATGTTCCTCTCTCGTCAACAATCACATATCTCTTACTGATTTTGTATAAATTTCTTATACACCTTAACAATGTCATTCACTAAATATACATGCCAATTTAAAGATTACATGTGATTCTTGAATATATGGAATGCTGTTCAACGGGTTTTCCTTGAAGACCAGTCGCCTGACCCCTGTTCGGACCCGAGATACTTCCCCTTAGGGCACAGCCATACCCAGTACGAGTTCATCCTTCACTGGGCTATAAACTCTTTGCAGGCTGTTACAACCAAAATACCATAGACCGGATGGCTTCTAGTCAACAAACATTTATTTCTTACAGTTCTGGAGGCTGGGAAGTCCAAGATCAAAGCCCAAGAACAGGTTCGGAATCTATAAGGGTCGGCTTCCTAGTTCATAGACAGACAGTGGTCTTCCCGCTGTGTCCTCACACGGTGGAGGGACAGTAGAGCTTCCTAAAGTCTCTTTTATAAGGGCAATCCCATCCTTAAGGGCTCCACCCTCACGACATAATCACCTCCCAAAGGCCCCACTGCCTAATACCATCACATTGGGGATTATGTTTCAACATATACATTTTGGAGGGGACACACACATTGAGTCTTTAGGTCCTTTCCTTGATCCATTTCTCATCATTCATCAGAAGTCAGAGCAATGATGGTAAGTCTCATCATTTTCTGCAGTCAAGGGCAGCGTCACTGGAGGCCTCCCCTCCAGGGCCACAGGCTGGAGCGGCTGGCGCAGCACCAGGCAGACAGAGTGAGAAACCTGAAGACCCACATCTGCTTGCTTGCACCCACTTGCTCAAAGGGAGAAAAATCATTCAAAGCAAGAGAGGCAGAAGAAGATGGGTGGCAGGACAAGAAAACTCTACCCAGTAAGAAGAAAAGGCTCACCTGTCTTTTAGCTTCTTCACGGAGGAGGGAGGATGGGCGTCATGGTGACAGACAAAGCTTCAGGGAGGAAAGTTGACCTTCCTTTGGTTGGGGTTGAACCTAGAGCTGAGCAGTGCGGCATTTTCCGGTAGAGGAGTCTCTACCTGCCTGAATGCAAGGTCTCATTAGTGTGGGGTGCTGATAATGGTCTGCTAAGCTCTTTCATTCATTCCCGCTGGATGCCGTTCAGAAGATTCCACAGATGTAACACCTCAGCCAATTACCTGCATCCCCTCCCCCTGGTGTGCCTCCTTAACCCCAACACACTCCTATTGCCAGGAGCTCCTGCTTTATCCATGGCCATGGCTACTTTTGATTTTCCTGGGGGTTTGGGAAGGTCAGGAAGTAAGGGAGGAAAGAAGAAGTGGAGTTTGGTTATCTCTTAACTTTCAGCGTGAAAGCCTGGCTGCTCACAGCCCAGCATGGTGAGCAAAGGGTTGTGAAAACCAGAACCGCCCCTTTCAAAGTTCAACCTCCCCCTTCACACGACTAATTGATTAAACAAGAGTTCTTGAAGAGAGTGATTTGATGAGGGTAATTTATTGAGATGGTATCTTTTGTCATCGTTTGTCTTGGAGATCCAGGAAGAAAACCATTTTCAAGAGGATGCAGCCCAGCAACAGAGCAATGGTGGCCACAGCAGCATCCGTTATAGCGGCCACTCAATTTTGTACCTTTCCAGCGAGTCAAATATCCAATAACCACAACAGGAGGGGAAAACACATCTTCACTTCTCATGTTTTAAACTTTTCCAGTGCTGGCTTAGGAAAATATTTGGGGTTGTTCAGTGCTCTGCTCTCTGTAGCATAAACATTTATTTAAATGGGGCTGTCTGTAGTAATGAAGAATGAAGGAAAAACAATGGTCTGATTTTGACAAATTAACTTGTGATTTGGAGAGTCAGTGAAGCAGGGACGAGACATTCCTAACTATACTAATTAAATGAGCTTGCAACATTTATTTTAATGCAATGGAAGCAGCCATATGAAGATGAACATTTTAATTTATTTTGCAGTGACATTATGAAAAATTTCACTGCTGCAGATTATCTACAAAAACAAATCTCATCAGCATCTAGGTTTGTGCGGGAAATTTCCATCTTTCACATGAGCCTGACCTTCCCCAGTGGAAGCAAATGCGAATGAGCTAAGTTACTTGAAAAGTTTTTTTTTTTTTTCTGAAGGTTGTCTTTCCACCGAGGCTGGGCTTTATGTTCAAACGACTTCTGTGCCAAACACATTCATTTTTCATGGTGCGGCGTAGATGAAAAATTCCGAATCCATTCTACGGGGAATGCAAATATAGCTCATTAGTTCTAAAACATTTTTCATGAAAGACTGCAGAGTATTTGCGGCAGATGAGGCTGCATCGTTCCAGCCAAGAATGAACACCACATGTCCCACTAATTGTTTTTTAAACTTGCGCCTTTCCTCTCCGGCACCCAGGAGCTATTGGAAATGGGGAACGATGTGAAAAATGGAGGGGCGCCTCGCACGCTGACATCATTCTGCACTTGGTGTCTCGTGTGTTTCTCTCTCTCTCTCTTTCTCTACCTGCAGCCATGTTCTGGGGGAGAAGGCACCATTTTGTAGACAATGGCAGCATTTTTGCTTCTCCCAGGGACACACAGCGTGCACGTTTTCTGCAGGCGACTATTCCCTGAGGCTGGAGCGCCTGGCGCAGCACCAGGCAGGCAGACAAAGTGGCCTCCTTCCAGAGAGAGGGTGGGTGGGCTGCTGGCTCCAGGCCACGCCACAGCCAGCTTCAGGGAAGTCACGCAGTCCAGATGCCGTCCAGACTGACGTCCCGTTGGAGCTCTGCCAAGGAACCCTGGAGGGGAGCAGACGCCCTCCTTCCCAAGTCAGTCCTGCCCCCTGGCTAATGCTCAGGGCCTGTGGGTGCAAACCTCTCTTGCTCTGGAAACCATCCCCCCACCCCATGCCACCTACTGCTCCCAGCTGAGGGCCCCGATGGTCTGCAGTGGTCGGCAAACTGCGGCTCGCGAGCTACATGCAGCTCTTTGGCCCCTTGAGTGTGGCTCTTCCACAAAATACCACGTGCGGATGCGCACGGACAGTGCGATTGAAACTTCGTGGCCCATGCGCAGAAGTCGGTATTTTGTGGAAGAGCCACACTCAAGGGGCCAAAGAGCCGCATGTGGCTCGCGAGCTGCAGTTTGCCGACCACGGGTCTAGAGTAGACCACACCGCGCTGAGTAAACCTCAGCTCCCAGGTCAGGCCTCTCTAGGATTTTGCCCTTTTCTCCCCACCTCACCACATATTGCTGAGACTGAGAGGAGGCCACACCCTCCTGGGGTTTTGACCCGTCCCCTTCAGGCGTGGACTCAGCACAACTTAGGGCAGTGGTTCTCAACCTTCTGGCCCTTTAAATACAGTTCCTCATGTTGTGACCCAACCATAAAATTATTTTCGTTGCTACTTCATAACTGTAATATTGCTACTGTTATGAATCGTAATGTAAATATCTGATATTCAGCATGGTCTTAGGCGACCCCTGTGAAAGGGTCGTTCGACCGCCAAAGGGGTCAAGACCCACAGGTTGAGAACCGCTGACTTAGGGGTTTTGGGGTGGGCAGTCACCAGCAGGAGCTGAGCTTCCCACCCTCCAGGGCTCGGTCCGTTGGAGCCTGGCAGCCATGCTCCTAGTGCTGTCCCCTGGCCTTGGGCTCAGGAGCCTCTGAGAGCCTAGTGGATCCTGCACCCTAGGTACTTACAGGACTGGTGGCCACTGGCCAGGGCCTGTGGGGTAGTGTGGGTGCAACACCGCCCCCTAGTGTGCAGGGACGGCAGCTCCTGGCATCCTGGGGGACCCAGCTCTGCGGATTGGGTCTGAGAAGCCAACAGCCTGCCCTGGGTGCTGCGGGCAGATGTCCTGTTAGGTTCTTTGGGAGCTTCTCACACATGCCCACGGCATTGTTTAGAAAAGTAACCATGTTACTGTCCTTTCCTCAGGAGAGGACACCCCCGCCAGTCCAGCTCCCACCAGCTATTTGAGGAATGATCATTTCGTGTAAAAATGTCATGTGCTCAAAAGAGTAAATGCACGGTTTCTCACGGCAGGGAATTAACGTGAATTGCAAGCAAATCCATTGGTAGGACAATTTATTCCCATTTCTCTACCATCTCTTTGCAAAAGCCACGTAAGCCAGTTGAACATTAGGAAGAACATACATCGCAGGGTAAGAGGGGCCCATTTAGGGTTCTGTTGGGACCGAGCTGAGAGCCCCACGGAGAATTCCTACAGAGTCCAAGGAGATGATAGAATTAGGTTTCCTGGAATGAACACGATACATTTGAATGTGAGTCCCTAATGTGGAAACTGACCTTCTGCCAACAGTCCCCCACTCCCGCCCCTTTTAATGGACCTCATTTTAGATCCCTGTCCAAACCCCAGACAGCCTGGCACATGGTGGGCATTCAATAGATGTTTGTGGAATGACCAAGTTAGAAAATAATCATTTTGGGGGAAAAGAGCATATTGGGGGAAGCGGGCCTGGGCTGTAGGGAGCTCTTTGGTAGATGGCTTGTAGACGAGAAGAAACTGGGATGGCATTTCTAACAGCAAAGCAGAACACTTGAGAGACCTGAGTTTTAATCTTTTAATGATTTTCTGTGTGACCCTAAAGTGACATCGCCTCCCCTTGGGCCTTGTCCCTTCCTCCCTCACACAGCGGGCTGTCGACCTGCTTCCTAAGGTGGCTGAGGAGGGCCAGCAGAAGACATGACTGCAACAGTCTTTTTTGTAACCATGAGGATGCTTTTAGATGCTGTAAATAAAAATAATGCAGAAGAATATGCCTCTTTTCAAAACGCATGCCACCTGCAGAGAAAAGCACAAGATCTGATACCCGAAATCCACTCCCTGTGGTTTAGAGGATTGCTAAGAGGGAGAAGGAGTCTTCCCATCCCCAGTGAAGCGAGAGCTTGGGGACGTTTGCCCAACGGAAGAGACATGGATTCTGTGAAATTCAGGACAACACAGAAAACATTCGGCACAATCCTCCAGTGGCAGTGTGTCAAAGACAAGCAAATCCTCCAGGACATTCTCTTTAATATACTTTTAGTAAATGTTTTATTGTATTGGATTATGGGAATTAAGGGAACGAAGGATCCATACCGTATTTTTCAAAAGCAATATTTTTAGAATCACAAATTATATTGAAATTTTTATGCCACGAAAATAAAAACAAAGATCAGAAGAACTAAACAGCATTTATACATGTCTCTGCAGAGATATATATGTATATTAGCAAATTGAAATATAGCAAATGCCCACAAAAACACCCACATAAAAGAGATGCAAATTATATTTTTGACACATTTTCAGCACAATCACCTAATACAATTTTCTTTTATAGGCAGAGGTAATAAATAGTGCAAATGTATATTTATGGTGTGTTTGACAAATGTGTTTGCTTTGAGTCAGAGGGAAAAGCTCCAGTGATTTTACGGTGGAAATGTGTCTCATCTACCTGGGCTAAATTGCTCTTTTTCTCCTGGATTTCTCACTGTGACCGAGCCAAGGTGGGAACCACCTTTTGGTCTCAGAGCTTGGTACATGCTTGGAATAAGGGTTTGGCACATACTTGAAAATCGAGATGTCGTAGTATCTGAGTGTGTATATTTGAGTGTTCCCATGGCTTCCCTCTAAGACTCTGTGCTCCTTGAGAGTAGGGACAATGTCTGTTACTTCTCTACACGTCTTTCCACCTCCAGAAGGTGGATTCAAGGTAAGGGGTCACCAGTGGGCTGTGCTTGTTATTTTTCTGCCAGTGGCGATGTGGTCTCCAGGGAACCAGACATGTGCTATGTGCCCCAAGAGGATGCCCCCTTCTGCATGTGTGAGAATCAGAGCAGTGACATACCCTTAACCCAAGGCTATGAGAGTATTTCCCAGCTGATGGACTTAACTCCCAAGTTCAGTGTTTCCTTTCAAGTGGATCCATCTCTCCAGTGTGTCATATGGGGGCGCAGAGGTTGACAAAAGGGACAGACTTCAGACTAGGCACGTGGAGAGCAGCACATCCGACAGGTCCAGGTCGGAGGGATGCAAGCCCAGGGGCTCACCTCTGGCAAGGAAGGGGCAGCAGAGGATGGAAGTAGAAAAGGAGGTTCTAGGACCTTTGACCCTCAGCTCCAGAGCCCCTGGCTCCCCTCAGGTGCCCCTGGGGAAGGCTGCGTCGGGCCTGGGGTGTGGAGACTGTTGGGAAAAGCCTGTGTTCCAGTTCACTCTTGTTGCAGAGATAGGGGACCACCCCACAGGGCAGAGAGAATGATGGAGACAGTGGAGGAGGATCTGAGGGAGAGAGGGCAGGGAGCAGCCATGAGACCCACCCAGAGCCCTGGGGGTTCACCATGGGGAGTTCACTCTTGTTGCAGAAATAGGGGACCACCCCACAGGGCAGAGAGAATGGTAGAGAGAGGGCAGGGAGCAGGCATGAGACCCACCCAGAGCCCTGGGGGTTCACCATGGGGACAGCTCCGGGAGAGAAGGCCTGGGCACTGGGCTGATTCCTCACAGAGACCAGCTGGTGGACAGCCTTTGTCATCAGCGCCTGAACCACAGGCTCCGGGAGGCAGCAGACTGGCCAGGCTTCACATGCAAAGGGGCTTCAGGGAAACGGAAGGCCCCGACTCTGGCCAGCCTTGCCCGATTCGGTCCCTTTCTCAGGTCCATGTCTGGTGAGGAGTTCCCCGTGGGGAAGGCCAGGTGTTTCGTCCTTAACTTGCGCACGTCTCTCCCAGGCCTGGCGGGGAGCCCCAGACCACCCCCTCCACACTGCTGTGAACAGACATGCGCACATTTCTTTAAGCTTGGGCGACGTCCTCGGCTGAGGAGCTCTAAGTACCAAGAATTATTGTTATTACTATGTAGTTCCTGCCTGGCATGCAGCGAATTACCCCGCCCCGCTGTGTGGAAGACGTATAGTCGCTGGGAAGCGTGGAAGGAGGAGAGGCGTGGAGACTGCGAGGAGCCAGGATGAAATGTACCGAAGAGGGGCTGGGACAGGGCGCCCACACACCGATCTCCACCGGCACACTCAGGACCGGCAGCAAGAGGGGATTTCTTCCCGCTCAGCAAACATCCGACGCCAGCCCTGGAGAGGAAGCCGGGCCTGGATGTAACTCCCAGCTCCAGCATCGGCGCTGTGCTCTGGATGAGCTAATGAGCCTGTCTGGGCCTTGGTGTGTGGTGCTTGGCACATAGAGAGCTCTAAATGGTTGTAGCAATTATTATTACTACTATTACTGCTGCTATTATTAGGCCTTGGGCCAGTTGTCAGTGGTTTGCAGAAGGAGCCCGTATACAATCTAAAGCACTGTTTTCAGAGTCAGGATTCCTACGAGGGGTTACCAAAGAGACCCAGGAGAAATGGGGACCCACAGCCAGCGGGGAACCTCTGAAAGGGGTCAAATGGATGCCTCCCAGAATTGCCCAGAACCCCTGTGAGGGGGCTCTCAACTCCACTTAAAAATGGTTGTTGAGAGGCGGCAGTCTTGCTCCTGAACTGTGGGTCTGTTTCTGGGAGAGCAGCCAGTATGGCATATGCTTATCAACGAAGAGTGAGATCGATAACCCTCATCAGTCTCTCCATCAAGAAACCCTGAGACTGTTCTGGAAACCAGTGCTGCATACTGTGCGTCTGGTTCCTCTCCAGGCATCAGGAGCAGGTGTGGGGCTGCCGTCTCTGCCGAGACTTCACACCCGGCCTCTGCTTCAAGCACACACAGCACACAGGCTGGGGGGGCCGCTGTGGTTTACAGTCGCCGGACAAGCCTTGCTGACCTAGGGGAGTCTGTGCTAAGTATCCCTCGTGGTCCTTCCGCAGAGAACTAATGACAGAGGAGGTAAGACAGAGCATCAGGGAAAGATGACGGACAAGGTGAGAAATGACTGAGAGTCAGTGCAATGGGGGTTTGGATTCAGAGTGTTCTAGCTCCCATGGTCAGGGGGTGCTTCGCTGCTTCCTGGGAAATCACGGGGCAACTCAAAATGAGGACATCCAATCGAGAATGCAAATAAACACGCCCCCGGGGATAAGCTAAGTGGTGTGTATATGCTTTCATGGTCCTTCCTCAGAGAACTAATGACAGAGGAGGTAAGACAGGGAAAGATGACGGACAAGGTGAGAAATGACTGAGAGTCAGTGCAACGGGGGTTTGGATTCAGAGTTCTTCTCGCTCCCATGGTCAGGGAATGCTTCACTGCTTCCTGGGAAATCACAGGGCAACTCAAAATGAGAACATCCAATCGAGAATGCAAATAAACACGCCCCCGGGGGTAAGCTCAGTGGTGTGTATATGCTTTCAAAGCAAGACTAAAAAGGGCCTTGTCTTAATAACAGGTTGCCTGATCCAGTTAAGGTCGGATCTGGTGGAGGTTGGTAGTTGGATTGTTTTCTACCCAGTTGTTTGAAGTGGTCTGATGATTTGGGGACATGTAACTCAAAGTACCACCACTCCCCCAAGGAACTGAGTGATACGAATTAACTCAGAAGAACAAGTTCCACCCTGAATAAAAGACTGGTATTTGAGTGGCAGGAACTATTGGGCTATTGGCTGTGCGAGCTGAACCCCTCGTCTACTTCCCTCTTATTCAGTCCTGTCTTGATCTATTCCCGGAGTGTGGCACTTCCAGGCCTGAGGATAGTAAGTCGTCACTCACTGGAGCACTCATTGAAAGGCAGCTTTTCCATTTCCCTCTTAAAGGCTCAAGCATTATTTATCAAACTTCTCTCTGTGTTAAACTAACCAAACAGAACAAAAACACTTTTTAAAAAGTCAAAATAATACCCCATCTGCCCTGGTCAGTGTGGCTCAGTTGGTTGGGCGTGCACCGAAAGATTCCCAGTACAATTCCGGTCGGGGCACGTTGCCCAGGTTTTGAGCTCGATCCCTGGTCGGGGGTTGCAGGAGGCAATTGGTTAATGTTTCTCTCTCATTGGTGTTTCTCTCTCCCTCTCCTTTCCTCTCTCTCTAAAATCAATAAAAATATATTATTAAAAAAATACAAGAGGAGTTAACCACACACATGCTAATGAGAGGATCAAATGCTTATATATTTGAAACCTATACCCCCAATAAATTCAATTTTTAAAAAAAGGAGCAAATGCTTTGTTTGCTGGAGATCATTTTTATGGCTGGTTCTTCACTGCAGATTGTGACCATCCTGACACAGTCTCTCCCTCCTGCCCCTTCTCCCAGTTGGCTTTGAGGAAACACACTTCCAAGTTTGAGAATTCATCTTGTCTGATTAATGGTGTGTACACAGAGATTTCAGTCTCATCTTCCTTCTCTCAGTCTCTTTTATTCCGTTGTTTGCTGTGCTACAACCCTGCGGATAGATGGTTCTGCCGTGATAAATGTGAAGTTTGCATAAGCCATGTAACAGCAGGACAGCCCATTATCACTGTACATTTTCCATGGCTGTGCAAACCTCTGTAGGCTATTTTATTGCTAATAGATCCACAGAGAAACAGTAGTGATTTTACGACTCTTTTTAAAATGGAAATTCATGTTTGAGAAATACAACTGGGAGGAAACAGATGTAAACCACTTAAGCATTTGCAGAAAATTGAGATGCACACTCTTATTTACAGACCTACATAGCCTCCATCGCTTTATTTTCAAAATTAAAATAAGCAATCTGTTTACCAAGGGAAATGAGGAACTGTAAACTTGTTGTTTTTCCTTTTATACGGCAATGGCCACCATCGTTGGGTTTAATGGCAGCGCTGAAACGGGATGGCAATTTTTCCCCCTTAGATTTTATTGTCTATAACACATTCCCTCCGTAATCTGTGTGAGAGGTAGGCAAGTGGGAGAGATTAGAGCATAACTGTATGTCTGAACTCACATTATGCTTTAACAGCTAAAATGATTACCAGGCTCATTAGAAAGATTCTTACCAAGTATTTAACACTACCTGTAAATGGCTTAAAATATTGGAAGAGTCAATCAACATCTACAAAAAATGCTTTATGTGTTCAAACACAAAACACAGCCCACCCCAAAAATACTTATTCTTACCTCATATCTTCATTTCAACCTTCATATCTTAAGAAACAGTGACAAATCTCACATTTTGGGGAAGGAGATGTAATTGAATATCACAGAACACCATGTCAATGAGATACTTGTGTGTCAGGTTCATCAAAGAAAGTTCCTTAGGACATATTGATGCTCCTCTGATTTTTGTTGTTGTTATTTTTAGTTTTGGGCCCACATTTTTAAAAATTGTGGTAAAATATACATAACATAAAATATATCATTTTATTCATTTCCAAGTGTACAATTCAGTAGCATGAAGAATATTCACAGTTGTACAACCATCACCATTATCCACCTTCAGAACTTTTTCATCTTCCCAAACACTCTGTGCCCATTAAACCCCGACTCCTCATCACCCCTCCTGATAGTCCCTTATAACTTCTGTTACAGTCTCTGCCACAATGAATGTGACTGCTCCAGGAACCTCATGTAAGTGGAGCCATACAATATTTGTTCTCTTGTGAGTGGCTTATTTCACTTAACGTAATGTCTTCAAGGTTCATCCATGTTGTAGCATGTGTCAGAACTTACTTCCTTTACAACATGTCATGAGATACTTGTGTGTCAGGTTCATCAAAGAAAGTTCCTTAGGACATATTGATGCTTCTCTGATTTTTGTTGTTGTTGTTATTTTTAGTTTTGGGCCCACATGTTAAAAAATTGTGGTAAAATATACATAACATAAAATATATCATTTTATTCATTTCCAAGTGTACAATTCAGTAGCATGAAGAATATTCACAGTTGTACAACCATCACCATTATCCACCTTCAGAACTTTTTCATCTTCCCAAACACTCTGTGCCCATTAAACCCCGACTCCTCATCACCCCTCCTGATAGTCCCTTATAACTTCTGTTACAGTCTCTGCCACAATGAATGTGACTGCTCCAGGAACCTCATGTAAGTGGAGCCATACAATATTTGTTCTCTTGTGAGTGGCTTATTTCACTTAACGTAATGTCTTCAAGGTTCATCCATGTTGTAGCGTGTGTCAGAACTTCCTTCCTTTTTAAGGCTGAATAGCATTCCCTTGTATATACGTGCCTCATTTTGTTTACGCACTCACCTGCCAGTGGTCATCTGGTTTTAATTTTGAGGAGTATTCCCGGCACCATGGGGATAGAGGTGGCCTGCCTGTCACTGTGCACTGCACAGCAAGCTAAGGAGAATGAGGACTGCCCGGACCAGACCTGCAAAGCGAGGTGGGGAGGCCTCCTGTGAACTATAGAATTCTGGTCTCTGCATAATCCCTTGCTCTCTGAATCTTTTGCTTTCACCCCAGATCTTTGTTTTAAATGTGAAAGGAGCCGAAACCAGTTTGGCTCAGTGGATAGAGCGTCGGCCTGGGCTTTCATCCCAGATCTTTGTTTTAAATGTGAAAGGAGACAAAACTAGACCCTCTGGAAAACTGAAATTCTTCTCAGAGACTGGTTATGATGAACTTCAACCCAAGATCAGAGATTAGAACGTGTTCTCCATGCTCCTGTGCCACCCTAAAGCCTCCCCCAAGTCACTCATTTCCACCATCCTGGACAGAGGCTCAGGGAGAGTTCCTGGTCATGGCCTTTGGGTCACATCCATCAAGGCACAGCCATCCTTCCAGGCTCTAAGCTCTCGCACCCTTAGTGAAAACTGCTCTATTGAGATGGTATGAAGAGCATTCAGAAACCTATTTATCTCATAGACTGGAGGAATTAAACCACTGCCCTCTGGTTACCTTGTTGTCTCATGGTGCATAGGGTGTATAGGAGCTTGTTTATGGCCCCTTAGTGACATAAGCTAATTACAAACCCATGTGGAAGAGGCTTCAAGGCTTGACTGCCGTTGCTGCGATCACAATTACCATGGCTTTTCGTGGACTCACCCGTGTTCTCTGCATTATAGGGTGTTGTTATTAACAAAGCAGAGTATTTCCCAATACCTGTGAAATTAACTTCTGTCATCCGTGTACTATCCAATAATTAAATAACCATGGAGTTTGCCTAACCGTCTCTGATATTTTACAAGGGAAAATAGACATTTGTCGAGAAGAAATCTTATGGATAGAGAGATTCTTTGGCATTACATGTGTGTTGTGGTGTGACCTCTGGCAATGTTTGTGTGCATTTATTTATTCTACACAGCGATGCTGTGAGGTCTTCACGATGGTTCTGTCATCCCCATTTTATTGATGAGGCTCAGGTGATGCGTCCATAGACCTCAGGCCAAGTTGTGTTCCTTCTGAGGCCAGCCCACCGTCTCTTCCCAGCAGCGAGGGCCTCATAGCCATGCCTCCTGCTTTCTCTGTTGATGCCTCTCCTGCAGTGCTCTTGCCCTTCACCCTTCCTTAGCATCTCTGCAGCCATTTTCTCTTTTACTTCCCCATGTCTTCCTCCAAACCTTGCCTTCAACTTTTGAGTTCACGCTCTCCTTTGCCACTTGGAAACAATCAATCGTGCCTCTCCTCCGGGCTCTGGATGCTGACAGGCCTGGGCCACCTCCTCATCCGGGCGACAGTCCCCCACAGCGCTTTCATGCATTGATGTGCCTTCACACAAAAGTTAGATATAGCCCTAACCGGTTTAGCTCAGTGGATAGAGTGTCAGCCTGCAGACTGAAGGGTCCCAGGTTCAATTCCGGTCAAGGGCATGTACCTTGGTTGCAGGCACATCCCCAGGAGGGGGTGTGCAGGAGGCAGCTGATCAATGTTTCTCTCTCATCGATGTTTCTATCTCTCTATTCCTCTCCCTTCCTCTCTATAAAAGATCAATAAAATATATTTTTTAAAAAGTTAGATATAGCCTCTGCTAAATCACCTTCCTCTAGGCCTGAAACACGTTTTCTGTTAGGCATCAAGGTGGATTTTGCTTGTTTATTTTGTCTGTGCATGGCCTTAGCTGCCACAATTGTTTGCTCTCCTTAAATCCATTGCCTCGGCTCCCACTGACCCCACATGCCTCACTCACACTCCCCAAATGACCTGCCACTCTCACTGATACTAATATCGATGCCAACATTTCTTGAGTGTTACCTAAATATCAGACAGATAGTGTCCCAGTTCATCCTTAAAACAACCCCGTGAAGTAGTTTTAATTGTTAAACCCCCTTTACAGATGAGGAAACTGAAGCACCAAGAGATAAATTCATTTGCTCAAAGTCATACAGCTGGTCAGTGGGAAACAGGGGTTTGAACCCAGGCAGCCTGACTCCATAACACAGTAACCGCTCCCCCCAGCTGGCTCCCTGCAATGTATCACCATCTGTATCCCTCCCTGTCACAGGGTCACCTACTGTGTCCACTACTTCTTTCTTGGAGAGAATGAATAAAGTACTTGACATTGGCCTACGAAGTGGAATAAAGTTCTTCCTGTCATGTTTCTTTTTTCCTTGTGACAGCCTCTAAAACAAAGCCAGTTTATCTGCTGATGAAGTTCAGGGACTGAATGACAGCAAACGTGACCCTTAGTTTTATTCCAACTAACTCCTAATTCGAGGTTGGCCTGGCTAGGTATGTGTTTCCCAGATAAGGAGCCTTCTTACCATACATCGTCCCTTTCATTTTCCTCAACCTTTCACGGATGCTTCAAGGATTCTTTTCCATCCCCCCTCTTCTGGAAGATGAAACACAGCAAGCAGCCAGGCCCAGCCCTTTTTCTGTCCTTGGATTTGTGGTGTATCTCTGCCACAGTCACTATCTGAAACTTCAGCTCTGTCTCGCTTCCCTTTCCAGCTGACTTGCCCCAAGTGCCACCATGTCACATAGAGATTCATTCTGGTCACTACTGTCATTCTAGAAACTTGCTTCCCTTTTTCCATCCCCTGTAGGTTTTGGAAACTGAGTATAAACCCCATAAAATATATCATTTTATTCATTTCCAAGTGTACAATTTTTTTCCATCCCCTGTAGGTTTTGCCCAGCACTTACCCATTCATTCTTTCCCTCTCAGGGTTTCTATCCATCCCAACTGCTTCTCCCAGATACGTGCCTTCATTGAACATGTCCTGAATATCACAGCACCTATGGATGGGGAGAGAGAGTGCTTCTCTCCCTAAGAGATGCTTCTAAGGGAATCTGCTTCCTTTTTACTCAACAGGGTAATTTCCCTCTCCTCCATGAAGCCTTCCTGGATCACCTTTCCCAGTCACTGGCCTTTCTCTGAAGTCAGAGCATCTACTTTCTGACTTCCATGTTCTGCAATTCATCCTATTCTGTCTTGTGGCATTTCTTATGTTACTGTCATGTATTGTTTTTAATGTTTCATGTATTTATGCATATCACTCCTCAACTGTTAAGTTCCTAGAAGGGGTTTATACTTCTAAATATTCTTCATACTGCCTTGATTTCAATAAATTCGCTATTTAATTTAAGCTCTGGTTGGATAGCAAAATACATTTTATTGAGCGCCCAAAGCAAGAGGGCGCCATCTGCAAGCCAAGGAGAGAGGCCTCAGGAGAAACCAAACCTGCCGACACCTTGATCTTGGACTTCCAGCCTCCACAACTGTGAGAAAATAAATGTTGGTTAAGCCGCCCAGCCTGTGGTATTTTATTATGGCAGCCAGAGTAGACTAACACAATGCAATCTGTACTAAAAGAAACTTAAGATCCCTTCTCTGTCATCTAGTCACTGCATGCCTTGGGGCATGTTATTTCATTTGTCTGTTGGTTTCTTCATCTGTGAAATGGGAATACCACACCCACGTCTCTGTGTTGTGGGAGCTGGTGGAGCCGAAGGTTAAAGACAGGGCTTTGGAGTTGGACTGTTTAGAGTTTGAATCCAGACTCTGCAACCTATTAACTGTGGCATCCTGGGAAATGGTCCTTAATGACCTGCTGCATGGTGTTTTCATGAAGATTGAATGAGAACGTGTCACACAAATTCTCAGTAAATGTTGGCTTTTCTTTCTTATTCGGGGAAGAGAGAGTCTTAGCCAATGGGTCTCAAAGGCAAGATCATCCTACCAGGAGATGGACATGTCAGGTTGTTTTGGTTAAACATTTAATTCCTCTAACTCCCTTTGTTGTGATTCCACACTCACAAAGCCACCTTCCCCAGGGCTCTGCCAAGCAAGAGAAGACTTTGGGGAGATGGGCAGAGTACCCAGTTCTTCCAACACTTGTATTTCTCATGGTCACTCTGCCACTTACCAATTGGCTTGGGCAGTTACTGAAGTTCTTTGTCTTCGTTTTCTTGTTTGCAGAAAGCAGATAATGTCACCTGGATACCATGGTGAGTTGAGGGGGTAAGTGGGATTATGAATAACACCAGCTAACACACATGGGACATTGAGTGTGGGGCAGGCATGTGCTAAGTGCTTTGCAAACATGATCCTGTTAAATGAGGTGTTGCTAATTCCTGTATAGTACCCAGCACACCATAAACCACACAGAGTAGCAGGTAAATGGATGTGGTGAATAGGAGATACTTCCCATGTAGTATATTTCCAGGAATTGAACATGCTGATTATGCCCATCTAAATAGTCCAGGCCATGCCACAGATTTCTGAATATAAAATGCTACATTATCATTCTGCTTTAATGCCGTCTCATAAATGCGGTTAACATGTGCCCATTCCTGAGAAATAGGTCCCCTCTCCATGTGAAGGCAAAATCCGGTTTCTTATCTTAAAAAAAAAAATGGCTAAACTTAGACTGTAAAAAAATTCACCAAGCTAGTGAATATAGGAGACTTTTTTTCTGTTGTTGAACTTCTGATTTGGGTAAACTTTATTTTTAAATGGTCTGTTATAATCCATTGTATGAATTTTGCCTACTTTACATAACCATTTTCCTATTCTAACACATCTAGACTTAATCCCCTCCCATTTTTATAAATAAACTATAAAGAAAAAAATTCTGTATAAAGGTGTCTTCTTTGTTTGATCTGTGGAAATGTTTCCAACACACACACACACACACACACACACACCCCAAACTAAGGGCTGTTGAGTGATGTCAGTTAGGAAGCTAACCAGCCTGCCCTCAAAGGACTCTAGGAATGAAGTTGGCGCCCTTTTTTTCTTGTCCCTGGTGCCCATTTGGAGGCGGGTGGGTGGGGTTGAGGTGGGTAATAGGATAACAGAGGCAGAGGGTTTGGGGTTGCCCCCCTGGGGTGCATGGCGAGTCACTGCTGGAGCCATTTGCAGCGTCTCCTCACGTCTGACTCTAATCGCCAAAGCCGCCTGCACACAGCAGTCGGGCGCTGTCGCCCCAACAGCCATATCTTAAGGGGGTGTGCGCGGAGCAATCAAGACTGTTGAGAGCGCCAGTGCAGGTTATTGCTGCCAGCCGCGCACGTCCCACTCGCAGGCTGATTAGTACACTGAAGAGCTCCCATTGACATTTCGTGGTTTAGCATAAAGATTTCTTTTGCATAGCTCAGGAAAGAGAGACAGATTTTCAAACAGCTGTCTAATATCTCTGTCAACGTAGAAATTAAATAGATTTAGGAACTTCAGGAAAACATACGCACATTTAATGCCCAGTAATGATCAATTCCAATTTCCAGTTGCAGAAACAGGAATTGTTTCCAATGTGTTCCGTGGGTTATTCCAGATAAACATCTGGCATCATTTTATTTCTTTTTAATCATTTGAATGGGGATATTGTAGGTCTATCTATTTATTTGTCCAGCTATAGAGCTGATGATATTATGAAGATATTGAAATGAATGCATGTCTCCATCAAGTTTTAAATGAAAACATTACATTGTTTTAAAGCAACCATTTCGCTTTTAGATTTGGATTATAGACTTCCTCAAACTTGTTAGCAGTATTTTTTTTATATAATTCTCACCCGAGGATATGTTTTCTATTGATTGATTGGGAGAGAGAGAGAGAGAGAGAGAGAGAGAGAGAGAGAGAGAGAGAGAAGTGAGAGAAATACATTGATCAGCTGCCCCAACTGGGAATTGAACCTGCAACCTAGGTATGTGCCCTGAAGGGGAATCAAATCTGCAACCTTTTGGTGTACCGGACGATGCTCCAACCAACTGAGCAACCTGGCCAGAGCAGCCATTATCATTAATGATAATGGCCATTATCATTTTACCAGTGATAACGAAAGACAGAAACACCACCTTGCCTTGGGTTTGTGTCTGAAGGAGGACCTCCCTTTGCTTTCCATATTGCAGAGAGAGTGCCCACAGAAGATGAAAGACAGAAACACCACCTTGCCTTGGGTTTGTGTTTGCTTTCCATATTGCAGAGAGAGTGCCCACAGAAGAATGATCCAAAAATCCTGATTCTGGTGAGATGTTCTTTCAGTTGACTTGTCAGTCTCAACCCATTGGAAAACAATTCCCACACAGGCATGGTGTGCAGTGAGAGGCTCAAATCCCAGCTCCCCTCCTTTGTGACCTTCATCTAAGTGGCTCCCTTCTCTGAGCTCCAAGTTCTTCCTCATTAGTGCAGATTGATAGCAATTGAATATTAAATGAGGTAATGTATAGGGAGTATCTCAAACTATACACAGGAGGTAAAGAAATAAGGAATTCTGCTAAACCAAAATATAATTTTCTTATATTAATTGCTAAAAGCTAAGGGCTGCAATTTCTGACTCTGCCCACGCTTGACGTCTGTGGGGTGACAGATACCCTGAAAGATTAATAATGCTCTGAAATAGTTAGCAAATTAGCTATTTCCTTTTTTCCATCTCTTGAGGTAAAAAATTCCAGCCTAATGAAGTTTCTTATTCTAGTGTAGGAAGGTGTGTACTTGCAGATTGCACCCTTATTAAGTGCCCAGAAGACTGTAATGCACCTCAAGTTTAAGGACCAGTGCATTATCTTCTTAGATTATCTGTGCCTTAATCCACTCTGAACCAAGCACGTATCAGTTTAATCCACTGGTGTGGCAGCCCCATGCCCCCCATGGGGACAATGACTGTTACCCATTATTTCAGGGACACCAAAACTAGGGGAGAAGGCAGAACTTTGAGCTGAGGGGACACCTCAAGTTCATCAAGCTGAAAAGGAATTGCCCAACCTGTTACCAACACCAAAGAGGCAATGACTAGGAACCAGGGATCCAATGGGAAGCTGAGAAGCAACAGCAGTGCGTCAAGGGGAGAAGCCAGGGCCATTGTGAAGGTCAAGCATTGTCTTCTACTTGTCTGCTAGAGGCTGGGGCAGCTGCACCTGAACTACCAGCATTGTCTGACAATTGGAGTGGACCAGTTTGTGACTTTCCAGGAATTAACTGAGAAACTAATCTTTGGCCAAGAGAGGGGCTGCATGAATGCAACCACTTGATCTGCCATTGGGTCAGCCAGCTCCTTAAGAGAAGCCAGACCTCAGGAACCTAAGAACAGAAGACTCAGGTTAGAATCCTGACTCTGCCGTCGTCACTGTGTGGCCTTGGGCAGGTCAATGTCATCTCCTCAAGTCTCAATATTCTCAGATGTAAATGGGAATAACGTCTATCTCCTGGAGTTGTTGTGAGAATGAAGGGAAAGTGCCTGGCACAAGGTCAATGCTCAGTCAATGTTGGTAAGTTTGAGAGCAGACTCCTCATGTTTGTTTTTCTATATCTTTGTGAGTAATCATCCAGCAGAGTGCTTCACATACAGTTAGTACTCACATGATACCCACTGAATGAACAGATTCCTAAAAACAACAAAACTAATGCAGCCAATGAGCTGCAACTCACTGATACACACCGGGCTTAAATTCTGTCTCTGAAACTTGACTGAGCCATAGTGAGATTAGGAGGTAAATGGATAAAAAAAAAACAGTGGTAAGTACATAAAGACTATTTAATAACAAATAAATTAATAAATGAATGAATTGTTGAATCTGAACTACATTGTGGGCAGTAAATCACAGAATGCTAAATACCCACATGAAAAATGTATCTTTACTGTTAAAATTCAATCAAATATTTTAGTTACCTCCAAATGTCTCGATATCTGGGTGAAGTTAGCCAAATGGCTGATTATTTACTGCATGCCTCATTTTAATTGAGTCTATTTTGAGATGGTGCAGCCTGAGCCATTCCTGAGGACACGGTGAAGGAGGAATGTGAGGAGGAGCCATCCCCACGGGCAGCCTTGGATGCCTCGGGAGCTCAGGCTGCAAACAGAACTTCAGCCATTGCAGGTTCGCGATGATCATTTCAGAGTCTCTGTTTTTAGATTCCATCATAATAAAACGGAGCTTTGAAGTTTTCCAAGACCTTTCCCTCCCAGTGTTTAATTCATGAGAATTGCTTTATCACTTAAGTTAGGTATATAATCTTCTCAGGGGCATAAAGTCCAGCTGGTGGTCAATTGCATTTTAACCTGTTTAACAAAATTTTGTAATAAATATCTGATCGATGAATATTTGTAGTGTGTGTGCTTTATGCTAACACATGGTGACATAAACGCCTAGTCAGAGGCACATGTGTGTGGCCCACATCAATACTGTTCAGGCTCCTCTGTCTTACAGATTTATAACTGATCTGCTTTCAATGTTTTCTGCATTTGGGGGACAAAATCCCATGTACAGTTTAAGTTTCTAATATTCAAATTTATATCTAGAAGTTAGTCACCAAACAGAAGTTAGTTACCCACCACTGAGAATTTTGCATGCAGATTTTTATGGGGTTGCACTGAGCCAAGCCTTACAAATCTATGGCGTGCTAATTTGATGCTGCTTTTTAGTCTATTGACTGCAGAATTGTCAAATAAAAGAGACGAGAATGTCTCGCCCCAATCCATGAGTCGAAGGCAGCAGTTCAAAAAGTTCAGGAGTTCTCCTAGCTGCTCAACTGAATCTGGACATATCTCTCCTTCGTTTACTACTTTTTGTTTTGCTCTAACCCAGGAAGGGAGGATTAAGTAAATAATGAATAAACATGTCTCATTGAAGTGACTTTGACATTTCATCTCAGTTTCCACATTAATTAAGGTAAGATTGTCCTAGTCCCCCAAGAGGGTGTTTTTTTTCCCTTTGAGCAAGTAGACTGAAATATAGTATAAAAGTGTATGAATACTCTGTTAAATGCACAGATTTAACCCTGCTGTTTTGCTCCTAATCATTATTAATTGCCTCCAGTGGTGGACATTAATTTCCCTATTGCAGCAACATGTATCTTGAGCTTGGGCATATCCTAATACATCAAGTGGGACAGGTGATATAATTCAGTTGGTCACAGCTGGAAAGGAGACAGCCACCCACATGCAGGCAGTGTGTCAACCTTAGTTACACTGCAGACACCACCACAGCCTCCGAAACAACATTGTACATTTATCTCTGGGGATAACTTTACAAGAAGTATGGCCGCTTGATTCATCCTATTTAATCTGTTATTGTCTTAATAGCTACAAGAATCAAACAGTTGAAACTCAAAACTCTGAATTCGCTTTTAGTCATTGAAGGGGGAATAACAGAGACATATGGTCAGACTCAAGGTGCAGATAAAGTGATAAGTGCTGGGTTCAGAGTGGATTATATTTTAAGGTAGATGTCACCTAAGGATTTGGAGTGAGCTGCTGATGATGTTTACTGTGATGGGACTTCAGGGTCCTGCCTCGTTTTGTGGACTGTTCAGAGATCTTGACAAGTTGCCCATAGTACCTTGTGTTTATATGTGACTGGCTCTTTGGAACAAAGTCTTTAGCTTTGTTTTCTTTGAAGCTTAGCTTACTGCTCCTTAGGGGTAACACAGAAAACAGAGGCAGGGTGGGTGTTAGAGTCCTCAGTTGTATGTTGAGAAAAGTGGGAACGTGATGAGGCTGTGTGGCATTGTGAGCCAACATCAACTCTATGACTAGGACTGATTTCCCGAATTTTGGCTAATAAGTCTGGCTCTTTCTGGCAGAGGTACTTCCTCTTCCTCTCTAGGATTCACTTTAGGTTAGGGAAATGCAAATGAAAACCATAACAAGATACTACCTCACACTTATTAGGATGGCCTCAATCAAAACAACAGAAAATAAATATTTGGCGAGGGTGTGGAGAAATTGGAACACCTAAGCACTGTTGGTGGGAATGTAAAATGGTACAGCTGCTATGAAAAACAGCACAGTGGTTTCTCAAAACATACAAGAACCATATGGTCCAGAAATCCTACTTCTAGGTCTATATCTAAAAGAATTGAAAGCAGAATCTCAAAGAGATATTTGTACATGCCTGTTCATAGCAATATAATTCACAATAGCCAAGAGCTGGAAACAACCCAAATACCTTTAACAGGTGAATGGATAAAGAAAATGTAGTGCATACATACAATGGAATATTGTGCAGCCTTAAAAAAGAAGAAAACCCTGTCACATGCTACAACATAGTCGAACCTCAGAGACATTGTGCTAAGCAAAAAATAAGCCAGTCACAAAAGGACAATTACTGTATAATTCCACTCATATGAAGTATCTAAAGTAGTCAAAATCATTCAAACAGAAAGTATAAAGGATGGGGAGGGAAGTGATGAGGAGTGGAAATTAGTTTTCAGTGGGTATGGAGTTTCAGTTTTGCAAGGTGAAAATTTTCTAGAGATCTGCTGCATGTCAGTGTGAATATACTTACTACTGAACTGTACACTTAAAGATGGTTAGGATGGTAAATTTAATGTCATGTGGCTTCTAACCACTATGAAAATATGAATGAATGTATAAATAAATAGAAAAGTCTAGAAGAAAAGTTTAAAAGAATACTCCACATAATGTTAACAGTGAGTGTTAGAATTACGGGTGCTACTTTCTATTTTTTCTTCTTACATAGTAACTATATTTCATAAAAATGGCCCAAAGCCCAGAGGTGTCTTGTCCAAGTCATAGAAAGAGTGAGTAGTAAAACCAGGAGGAGAGCAAGTCCGTTGCTCACCCAGCGAGGCAGCAAACACAACAGCGCTCCTCTCATGCTCCACTTCCATAGACACAGATTATTTCATAGGGAGATTGGCTGGACCTTCTCTGCAAAGCATTCTTGGAATTTTCTGTGGGAAGCCACCCATTGTCTTCACTATCAAAGAAGTGTAAAAAAAGGATCCCTGAACGAACACTGGTGAACCTTGAGCCCCTGGCAAGGGCCAGAGCTATGCACCAATTGTTTAGTCCAGACAATGAGGACTCAAGCTATTTCCTGACCAAATAGTCTCAGAGTAAATCTTTCTATTATTTACTGACCTTTAAGATAGTCTGTCTATTACCACAATTACCTGCCTGACTAAGAGCTAAATGTGTATCCAAAATTGAATAAAAGGTTGGCAAGGCCTGGGCACCAGTGGAAGTCCTTTCTCTTGCCTTGGGCTTGCCTACCTGGCCCCCAATATTTCCAAATTATTATTTCTTGACTCGTCTCTTTCATTTGCATGCGGTTCCTTCTCCAGATCCTAAACCCTGAACCACGCGGGACATAGGACATTCACAATTTTCCTCACCACCACCACCACCCACCTCCAATGGCCAAAGTCAGACAGTTAAGTGGGATGTAACTCCCCCTGACACTTCCTTTCCCTTCTTCTTTTGCATTTATCACATCCTTCCTTGTATAATAATTCTGTGTGGACCTGTTTTCTCCTTCTCATTGGATTATATACTCCCTGAGGGTAGGAGCCATGTTTGCTGCATTTGCCTATATTTCTCAACACAGTGTGTACTCACAGCGCCCCCTGGAGAGACAGCGGGGGAAGGCATGACAGTGACGAATGAGTGAGTACGGGAATGAATGAGTGACATGACATGATGGCTGAACTCTCAATGAGCACATCCACAAATCAAGACAGCAGGGCAACATTTTTCTTATGAGTTCTGGGTTGGTTCTTATTTTATTCAAAACAGTGATCCTTATCCTTATGACTTCTCTTTGATCGCGCCAATTTTTATTCCTTGCACTTAGCAAGAATTATAATAAGAATTATAAATTTTGTAACTATGTCATCTCAGTTCCATCTTTTAAATATGAATACGAATCCATTTTTACCTCAATAAAGGCAAATTTTCATTACTCTCATTTGCTTTAGCATGGAACTCAGCCATTTTCTATCCAGACAGGACACATGGATTATAAAATGATCCCGCTCTATGTTATGTCTTTTGGGTTCTATTTTGTATATTAGAGATGCCGCTTTGTGTAAATAAGCTTTTCATATATTATAACAAGGGTGTCCTAGGTATCACTGTTCCATAGGAACGTGTTAGCAGGGTCTATAGAGAAGCTTTGTCAATCAGGTAACCAGCCATCGTTTGCACAGTTTGTAAATTTTCTATTTCAGGTTTCCTAAAAGTGAAGCATGAGGTTTTATCTATCGGTTTGTCATAATACTTGGGGTGGGGGGCGGGGGTGGGGAGTCACAAATACATTCCCGGCTTCTGCATGAGGCACTTCAATAAATCAAACCACACAAAGACTCGGGATTTCCTAGGACAAACCCCAGGTGTACAGGGACTGTCACGCCTTCCTTGCTTTCACCTCCCCTGCTTTTCCAGAGAAGTTTCTGGCAGGATCCAGGCCCTCCGCCACAGTTTACCCCGGCCTCCCGTGCCTTTGTCAGCTTTAACTCAAGGGCCTGGCGTGGCTTTTGCGGTTGCTCCCTGCAGGGTGCGCGGTCCTCTGCCAGCTGCCCAAGAGGTCTGGCGCGCAGGGTTCGGACCGTTTCCCCTGCCGGGAGGTGCGACCACAGCCGGGTGGGGATCACGGGCTTCAGGTGGCGGATCTGCCTGCGCCGCCAGAGCCGCCTCCAACCAGGGGGCTCCTCTGGGGTTGCTGTCAGGGACTCGCGCGTGACACGTTTGTTATCTGGGCAGAAAGTGTGTTTGGGTTAAGCTGCCAGGGCCACCGTGTCACTGAGCTCTCCGCTGAGCCGGGGACAGGCACTCCCTTTCAGCGATAGCTGCCGCAGCCAGGAATCAGCCGCCCTCCAGGCAGCCATCGTGCCCAGAGCATCACAGGCAGCGCCAGGGCTGGGATTAGCATTGTCTCCGAGCCTGGGAGGAACAAAGGCTGCACGTGGAGGAGCGAGATCGCAAACCACCCACTTCAGAGATGCCTTTGCAACAACGTGCGATCCTGCCGTTAATTAAAAGAGTTAAACTTGGAAACTAGACTTTGATGCAATATGTTGTTTCCATTCTTGGAAATACATTCACGAGGAGCTAATAAATAATCCATGAATGCTAATCTTTTAAAGTCATTTCAAAGGGATGAAGTCAGCCTGGATCATTGTAAATGCAATGGCTCAACCCCAACTCCATTAAAACGGAAAGGTGTGAACTGATTAGACACTCAACTGCTTTTGATAGAAGTCTTAAATTCAAATGCCACCTCGTTTGTGTTTTTTTCCGCAAGCGGAGTAATTACAATAATATTTTCTTCATTTTTAAGGTCAGCTCTCTTAAAGTCTACACGCCTGTGCCTGATTTAAATGCAGCCAGAATCACTTTCCTTGCATTCATTGATTAAATGTGTATGTAGCTTAAAGGAAACATCCACCCTTATTTTCTCGGGAGGGGAAAATAAGTAAATATTCCAGGTGTCTAGCTACAAAGATGGAAGGGAGAGTTGTAATATTTTTTTCATTTCGGATATTACTAAGTGAAACTGAAATTAACGTGGTTTTTCACCCTAGTAACTTTTCTTGCTGAGAAAGGTAGCTTTGTGTAAAGCAAAGGTGTGTTCTTACCGCCATAGCTTCAAACCTATTGTGACCTTAATTTTTAAAACAAGGAGAAAGGAATCACAAGCTATTGTGACCTTAATTTTTAAAACAATGAGAAAGAATCACTCGGTGATAAAGCCAATACTTCTAATATTCTTGTAGCATCACTATCCAAAGCAAATGTTGTAAATATATATCTCTTGTGGGGATTGTGGTATATTAAAATACATATAAAAATATGTATTTTTTAGGATTTTGGTGAATATCTGAAAAGTTCCTTTTAAGAGAAAACTATACAAGATTTGATTGTTTTACGTGGGCCTGGCATTTTAAATGAGCGAGAAAATAGCAACTGATCTCTGCTAACCATAAATTAAAAGGTTTCCTTTTGCCTCCTCCCTCCTGCTTTAGGCTCCGGAAGTCAGTCACTGGGCTGAAGTTAAGTGACAGAGCCGGAAGCTGTCATTCCATTTGTTTCAGGCTGGCAAGTCTGGTTGTAACTGGACCCCAGAACCTCCAGGTGCTCTTATGTGCTGTCAGAATACTGAGATTTCCTTCGAGCAAACAGCTGTCTGTCTACTTTCAGAATTCTAGCAAAACAAGAGGACCAAGTACAATTCAACAAAACCAGGTAATGCTGACCAGATAGGAAACCACTGACTCAGCTGCGTTGAGTCTGGGTAGAGCTCTAACCAGGTCTATCAGGGTTACTAGGGAGCACCTTCCCAAACACATGTGTTCAGAGATTCTGGTTCCGGGGCCCATGGCACCAGGGGTCCAACCCTCAGAAGGACCCATTCACAGTTTATTTGTCATCTGTTCAGGTATCAGAAAGAAAATGTAGGGGTGAGGGTGGGATGAGGGCTAGACTTGGGAATGTTTAACAGAAGCTGGGGAGAGGCAGCCTTCTGAAAGACGCTGCCTGGACACCAGAACTCACCTCTGCGCTTGAGTTTTCCCGGGCTTGGCTGGGTAACCTTGGGCCCACAATTTATCTTCACAGCTTTCTCATCTGTAAAACAGGATAACAATATTGCCTCTTTCCTAAAATTATTAGGACAATTAAATAAGCTAATGGATATAAAACAAAAGCAAGTAACTATGTTTAGTGCAGAGGTCCTCAAACTTTTTAAACAGGGCACCAGTTCACTGTCCCTCAGACATTCCACACATGCACACTGCGGGCCCCGGATGAGTCAGCTGCTAAGCAGGACAGGCAGCGGTGGCAAAAACACCCAGCGGGCCGGATAAATGTTTTCGGTGGGCCACATGTGGCCCGAGGGCCGTAGTTTGATGACCCCTGGTTTAGTGCATAGTAAGTGCTAAGCAATTATTTGTCATAGATTTGCAGACCATTTACAAAAGGGCTGGAAAGGAGTTTAAAGGTCTTCTAATCCAGCATCTCACACATATCCCTTTGGAAACTTGGATCTGTGGGCTCAGAGCAAGGATTATGGAAGCCCTGTTCAGAGAGCAGTGAAAAGACTGGTTTGAGGGGAGGCTTAGAAGATAACCTTGACAAAGGTTTTTGAAAGTTGTCACAATAAAAAATGGAGTTGATTAAAGTAAAGGTTCCTTTGTGGAACTTTCTGTGGCAGTTACATGCTCCAAATGTGAGTTTAGGGCCTGACTGACTGCCGGCTATAGAACCCATGAGAAAACCATGGTAGGGGTGTGAGGTCATGTGGCCTTGACCTTGTGAGGGCAGTGGGTTTAGAAGGAAAGAGCCAGGAGGGAGGAAAAGTCTGAAGTTTAAAGAATGAATTAATGGGTAGAGCATGAGACAGAAAGTGGGGGGTTAAGGGCTCTGTGTTTTGAGTCCACACGGAAATTTGTTCAGGCTCTGGTGATGAAAATGTCTGCAAGGGTTTTTAAGGTTGTGTTGTTCTTTCAGTTTGTACTAATTCGATTGCCTTCATGTGTGTGTTCCTCATGTAGACTCACATAACTGTGAATTCTGTATTCCTAGGAGTATAATAAAAAGTCGCTGGTGTTTATTGAGAACTCACTAGGTGTGCGCCAAGTACAACATTAACTTATTCGGTCCTCACAACAACCCATAAGAGGTAGGTACTATCATTATCCCCATTTCACAGATGAGGAAATGAAGACGCTGAAAGGAGAACCTCATAACAATGTCTGACAAGTTTAGCTAATTCCTAGAGCTGAGCAAAGCTGGGTGTGTAGAGAAGACATTTGACCCACCATTGACACCAACACACCATGCAAATAAGCAGTTATCGGCTTGGAGTCTGAAAAAGGAAAAAACACACACACTCACATGTATACCACACACTTGTACACACATACAGGAAGACATGCTTGCAGAATGATAAGTGCTTAAGAAAAACAAAAGGAGAGTGGATGCTGCTCTTAAGCTTCTCTGAGAGCCAGTACCCGCAGGGGGAAGACCTCCGGCCCTGGATTCCCACACTTCTGAGTTTGCGATCCCACTTGGCCACGTCCTAACTACTGAAACCTGTTTTATGGACGGTGTGATGGGAATAATTTGCAGGCAGGCAGGTCAGCAGGCTCCGCCCCTTTTCCAGGTGTCATCACCAGCTGCTTCTATCAAAGCATCATTATGAAGTTTTGAAGATTAATGGGACAATGGAAGTAAACTAGCCACAGGAATTATTCATTAAATGTTAGCTAGCTTTGCTGTTATTATAGATATACTGTGCCAGTGTCATGATAAAGGTACACTGTGACCTTAAAAGAATATGTTACTGGAGCATCGTACGGGCTGCATAGAGGTTAACTGTTACTATTATTACAATTGTTAGTTCAGCCAGCGTAGCAATTTATCACCACAGTGGCGAGAATTTGCCAACCTGGTTCTTGACTGTGTGTTTGCCGTCCTTTGCTGCTTGCTGGTCTTCACTGGCATGGGGTGGGGGTGGGGGGGGGCACAGGATTCTGTCAGGTCTGGTATTTCCAGCGGAGCCTCCAAGGCTCCCCACCCCAGCTGCCAATATACCAGAGCCAATGCCCTCACTAGAGTTCTACGGAATTCTCCCAGCTCACCTTTAGAATTCCCCAGTAAGCCAATCAGGAAAGTTTCTGCTCTAAAATGAGAAGAAAGGTAGTAGGGAGGTAATTTAATACCGAAGGTTTTCCCCACCGGACATCTTTACAGCCTCGTACTGAAGGAGGGTCCTTTCCGACAGAACCGTTCTATTTGTTTCCCAGTTTGGTGGCACGTACAGTAGCGTTTTCATACTGAAAAATGAAGGCTCTAAAATTAGATGGTGGCCGTAAATGTTTAATGGGCACCTTGCACCGTTTATACTCTCGCTTTACCTCTGGGCTGCACTCAGCTGGGACAGCTCGAAGCTGCCTGAAACTTGCAGCCTGATTTGCAGCCAGTTCCACTGGCTGAGGAGTGGCTGCCCACCCACAGCTCTGCAGGCAGGCAGGTCAGCAGGCTCCGCCCCTTTTCCAGGTGTCATCATCAGCTGCTTCTGCCATGGTGGAGAAGCCACTCTCTCTGAGACTTCTTAGACCCCAGCTGCCTGGGGTCAAGTCCAGTTGTCTACTTCCCTGCTGTGTCACCCTGGGCCCTGGCTTGACCTCCAGGAGCCCGTTCCTCACCTATAAGGTGAGAATAGCAATAGACTCACCGGCTACAGTGGTAGGGATTAAATTAGATAATGTACAGGAAGACTCTGGGCATACTTGGTAATTCCTCATAAGTGTGCACATTACTATTGAGCAGACTGGCCACACCCCCATGCCATGAGCTGTCCTGGTGCTATCTTGTTGAATCTTCACAACCCTGAAAGGTAGTCACTGTTCCCATGTACATGTGGGGGAACTCAGGTTTAGGGGTAAAATCACTTACCCCAGACCTATAGCTGATGGGTATAGAACTGGAATTCCAACGTGGCCTGTCTGATGTCAAGGTCTTACTCTTCCTACCACATGCACCACACAGAGGCCTCATAAACAATTCCTTTCTCATGGGGCTCAGGGTCTTGACTAGCTGTGGGTCCTTCCCCACAAGATCCCAGCAGGCTCTGCTCTGGGCTTTGTGGTTCCCCCAGAGCCATTTGTTAGGTAAGACGTGAGGTATGAGGCGCTCACTTACCAGCCTGGCTTATCTACTGTGGGGCAGGGCCTTCCTGGCTGTGGGTTCATGACCTGGCACAATTGCTGTGACCACAGTGAAGCCACTAGCTTTGCCCAGGAGCCCCCCAGGCCAGGAGCCAGAGAAGAGGCAGGAAGGGGCTTTGGTTGATATTTCAAAGGCTGGGGTGAAGGGGCCAGTCCTCCAACGTCCTACCTAGTTCTGTCTTTATTCTTTTGGTCCTCTCATTATTTCCAGAACTGAAAGCTGAAATAAAGTGATTTTTCCTTCTCTTATACCTGACTGGCTCTCTTTTGCAAATGGCAGTCCTAGGGACAGTCGTCCAGTTGCTTTTTGCCACCTGTGCAGGCCGGCTGCTGGTGGGTTACCCGGCAGCCATTCCCCCTTCTTCTGCCTCACATCTGGACTTTCCTCCGAGGAGTCACTGCTTCTCTTCTCTCAGCCCTTTGGAAAGACAACCCCTACCTCCCACTCCAGGCTCTTGGGTAAAGCATGTGACTCAGCCCACGCCAATCAAAGCATCGCCCTCCACTGACCACAGGATGTCCAGGAGTAGACATCGGCTAAAGAAACCTTTGCCAGGAATTCTCAAACATCATTTTGAATTGGTTGCCATCGAGGGAGGAAATAAAGCTTCATCCATATTTATATACTTCTTGCATATACTGGGTACCCCTGGAGTTACATGTCCCCCATTTTGAGAAGCATGGTCCCACAGACAAATTCTCAGCTCCTGTGTATTCCATAAGAAATCTCCACAGTACAATAAAGACTCAGCTTTTCAGCCCCATCTCTTGCCATACTGAGTTTCTTGCCATTTCTGGAAAAAACCATCCTCCCCTCCTCTGGATCTTTGTACAAACTCTTCCCCTTGCCTAGAATGCATTTCCTCCTTCTATGCCTCAAAAATTCTACCTATACTTCTGTCTAGACCAGCCGTGGGCAAACTACGGCCCGCGGGCCGGATCCGGCCCATTTGAAAGGAATAAAACTAAAAAAAAAAAAAGACCATACCCTTTTATGTAATGATGTTTACTTTGAATTTATATTAGTTCACACAAACACTCCATCCATGCTTTTGTTCCGGCCCTCCGGTCCAGTTTAAGAACCCATTGTGGCCCTCGAGTCAAAAAGTTTGCCCACCCCTGGGCTAGACCCACATCAAATGTCTGCTCCTCAAGAAGCATTTTAACTTCCCAGATTTTAGTTGATTTCTCTTCTGTTAGAGGATTTTATCTTGCTATGGGCTTGTCTGGTTCTCTCTTCCTCTCTGGATTGTGAGCACCCCCAAGTACCTCTGTATGTCCAGAAGCTAATGCAGAGCCTGAATAAAGGCTTATTGGATAGATATATGGAAGGATAGATGGATGGAAGGAAAGAAGGATGGAAAGATGGACAGATAGACCATTCTGTTTAGAAAAAGCATTTTGTGCACCTGCCACAGCATCCTGGCCCAACTGGCATCACTTTCATGTTTCATTAATAGTGAATAACACATAACCTGGTTCCTACATGGGCTTAATTCTATTATTAATTGCCAACTTTAGAACAATTCACTGTCTGTGCCTGTAAAGTCTTGAATCCTTAATAAGAAAAGGAAAGCCAGCTGCTCTTTCTCTTAGTCTGCTTGCCTCCTGACAGCTGCCAGGGAGGAGTCAATCTTAGGGCTGTGGCAGAAACCGGCTAGCTGCCCACCAACCCCATTTCCTTTCCTTCTTGTTCACTCAGCTAAACTATATTTCCCAGCATCCCTTAAAGTTGGGTGTGGCCATGTGACAGAATTCCAGCCAGTGAAACATGGACAAAGTGACACATACCATGAAACATACCAAGTGTGGCCCATGAAAACCACCCACATGAGATCCTGTGTTCTCTTTCCCCAGCTGCTGGCTGGGAGTGAAAAGCTCTGAGATCCCTGAGGGGGATCGTGGTAGTGGGGGCCAGGGAGAGGTAATAGACATTCAAGATGGAGGGAGCCTGGGTCCCTGAACCACTATGTGGACAGCCACTGCCAAGGTTTCACATTGATCTAGGTTTCAATGAGAATTGTCACATTATACTCTTAAACCGAGTGATGTGCTAGAACTGACTTATTCTAGTCTGTAAAGCCAATGATTAAATTTTGATGAATTTTGCACATCAATTGTTAAATACAGTGATTATAAAAAGTTAAATTTTAAAAACTAACAATCAAATGCATTATAATCCTATCTAATAATAGACAAACATGGTAATTGACCATACCTTCACTACACCTCCCATTGGCTAATCAGCGTGATATGCAAATTAACTGCCAACAAAGATGGCGGCTAATTTGCATACTGCAGGCAGGGTGGGACAGCGCCATCCCGCCTGCCCTGCTGCCATCCGGGCCTGCTATCTGCGACCCAGGGCGGCAGGCATCTGTGTGCGACCCGACCCGGGGTAGTCGGGCGGTGCAGCAGCAATCGGCCAGCCTGCCCAGCCTCCATCCGGGCGTCTCGTGTGCGACCCGACCCAGGGCGGCGCCCCAACCCTCGGATCGGCCCTGCCGTGTGTGCGACCCGGGGAGGCAGGGCAGGCACCAAGGGATTGGGCCTGCCATCTACCACCCGGGGAGCAGGCCTAAGCCAGCAGGTGGTTATCTCCCGAGGGGTCCCAGACTGTGAGAGGGCACAAGTGGGGCTGAGGGACACCCCTCCACCCCCCTTCCCCCGCCAGTGCACAAATTTTTGTGCACCGGGCCTCTAGTTTTAAATAATATTCAAAACTCCTCCTGACCTTATAATTTTACCATATTTAACTGTTATGTACTGCTATTCAGATTATTTTTATGAAAATATTATATAATCAACGTGTTACAAATATCTCTTCCCAACTCTGCATTCAGTGATGTCACATTGTGGCTTGAAATCAGCCATGGTGTCAGTATTTACACCATGGAAATGGGCAAACATTATGCACCAGTATTTCCCTCACCCTCCTGGAAAAGGTTAACTAATTGCCAGAATACCATTCCAAGGTTTATCTCTAACAGGAGCAAATACTTCCCTAACACGCTGACTTGCTACTTCAGGAAAGAGCGTAACAGATTACAGGCACGTTGGCTAAATGCAGCTCGACATAACGGAAGAGAGCCAGAGAGCCCTCCACAGCAGCCCAGAGCCCTGGCAAACAAAGCATCCGCAGTGCTCCACACCCCCAAGCTGAACGCGACAGTGTGTGCTGGGGATCCTCACTGAGCTTCAGAGCATGAGATGATTAGGCCGGAGGCACAGCAGTGTCATTGCCTGTTTTCATGTTTCTTGGATGTAAATAGTGGGGAATGGAAATGTGGGCCCTGGGTTTCAACCCACATCTCTTGCTAGAGGATTCAAAAGTGGGGACACTCTTTGTTTCTGCCCAGATTCTTTGGGGAAGAGGATTTGTCCACGTTTTAACTCTCAGCAAGTGCATAGATTTTGGCACACATGTCTGGAGTGGACCTAGGCAGTGCAGAGAAGCCAAAAGGATGGGAAGTCCAGGGCCAAGGCGGGCCCTGGGCTGCAGGTGTGAGGACAGCAGGCTCTGGGCCCGAGCCCAATCGACAGCGTTTGAATTCACCAGGTTTGCACATGGCAAAATGATCGAAATAATTATCCTTTGTGGAAGCCATAATATTTCACGTGGAGGAAGGCAGTCAGATCCTGGGGCAGCTCGGTCCTCCTCCGCAGGATATAAACTGCTGAAGTAGACCCCAGAGTGCAGGGCCATTTGCGAGAGACATCACACAATTTGGAGGACATTTCCATGCAGACACTGGATGGACTAATTCTGCTAATAGAGTATTTGATTTAATGGCACATTAAAGGGGAACGGGGAGCGCCGCGCACATCCTTCAGCTCCGCGGCTGATGGGTCACTGTAGATACCAGAAGCGAAGGAGTCCAACCCTCGCCGGCTTCACCAGGGCAAGTGAGGGGCGCAGGAGCGGACACGGGTCACTTTGCAGGTTGGGTTTTGGTTCAGGAGTTTGGAGCAAAAATCATGAGGTTAATGCAGTTCTTTCGCACGGATGCTATGGCGACTGCTTGGAATGGCTGACCCACACGATGATGATGAGTTTCTTTCCATTTTTATTAAAAAAGAAAGAAAGAAAGAAAGAATTTTCTAGATGATGCCAGAGTGGAATAAAACAGAAATAGCAGTTCCTTAGTGGACCATCACATTTCCTTTCAGCATTATTTGTTCCCAGTCTTGTGCCCTTTGGTTCCTTCTGTCATTTTTGAGTGCTTTCACTGTGCCAGGCTCTTTACATGTATGCCCATGCATTTGCATGTATTTTGCGGTACAACCCTGTGAGGGACCTGTTATTGTCATCCTACTTTACAGATGAACAATCTGAGATACAGAGAGGTTAAGTACATTTCTCAAGGTTGCACAGCTTGTTGGGGCCAGAGCTTGGATTGAAATCCAAATTTCTCTGACCCCAGAAGCTGGGTCTGTGACCCTACAAAGAACTGGCCTTTCAGCTGAAAGGTGGGGGACAGCAGGACTCATCAAACGTCATCACCAGAAAAGCTCAAGCCAGAAGTGGTTTGTTTAGGGACGCAAACAAACTGTGTGTGTGTGTGTGTGTGTGTGTGTGTGTGTGTGTGTGTGTGATCCTAAGTACATGATAGAATTACCTAGAAATTCTGATTTTTTTGGTCAGTGGTGGGTTGAGAAGTTCTGTCATTGAGGCTTGCTAACTGACTGATTGCATGGGTCAATGGATGAATGAATGAATGAATGAATGAATGAATGAATGAATAATGAATGAACACACTTGAGGCACCAGAGCCTTAGACTCTGGCTGACCCCCACCAGCCCTAGAGATTAATGACTCACTCTGCCCTGGAGTACTTAGAATTTGTCCAGCACGGCCTCTTGGTCATGCACCAGGTCAGGGGACTGTGAATTCGGACCCAGTATGTTCATGGACCCCTTGGGTGACTTCAAGAACACTAATGAACTTCTGTGTGTCCCAATTTACAAAACAAGAAGGATGATTCCTCCCACAAGAAGGCACTGAAAAATGTTTTCTAAGGTTGGGTGGCAGATGCCATGAAGTCACAATTCTGACTCAAAAGATGCCCCCTTCCTTCTTGATCAGCTCAGGCAAGAGCTCATCTCAAGTTCTCTGCCAACTAAGAATGCCAGAACCCGTGGTGGTAGGAGGCTGTAACAGCACTCATGCCCAGCGACCCGCAGGTAACACCTTCGGGTGCTAGAGGGCTGTCATCCTGACTACACCTCAGGCAGAAGCTTCCTGTAAGCCCATCCCTGAGGGCTGAGTGGAGCAGACCCCACCCTCACAGCCAAGTCTGGGAGGCCAGCTCACAGAATGGCCTACCTCGTTCTGTTGTTCCAGGGAACCAAAAGTCACGGACAGAGACCCTTCGCTAAGCCTGCTCCCCTTTGTCCACCTTCTGAGGAGAAAATAGCCAGAAATCCAGGAGAGTTCAGCTTGCAGAGCCCAGTCTCTCCCGCTATCAAATGGTTGGCGATCCCCTGCATTTGAAAAACCACAGATGCATGCTCTGCCTTCCAGCACCAGGCAGGAGAAATGAGACAAACAAGCTTGGAAAATAAATCTGCCTCTCTGCCGGCCCCAATAGCCAGCCGACAAGTGTTCGTCCATCTGCCGTGAGCATTCACGCTGTGAATTCGTTGATTTGATAATACCGTCGCATAATTGATTGAGGATGAGACTGGCTCCTTGACTGGCCTCTCTGTCTGTTGTCTGATATCTTCCCAGCGCTGCTCAAACCACTTGATGTGTGACGAAGAAGGAGAAACCAAAGATTGGTCTGGCACTTATTGATGGAATGACACATAGACTATTGGCTTTCCTGGGATAGTATACTTTTTAAAAAATTGATTCCAGAGAAGAAGGAAGAGGGAGAAAGAGATAGAAATCTCAATGATGAGAGAGAATCATTGATCAGCTGCCCCCTGCACTCCCCTCATTGGGGATCGAGCCCGAAACCTAGGCTTGTGCCCTGACCAGAAATCAAACCATGAACTCCTGGTTCATAGGTTGATGCTCCACCACTGAGCCATATCAGATGGGATGAGATAGTATATTTTTTGAGTTCTTGAATGGCAGGAACTGTTCATGGAGTGCTTCTTTGCACTAACATATTTGCCTTATCTTCACAATATTGCATGCATTCTCTCCACCCTGGCTGTCCGATTGTATGCATAGATAACAAAAAATAGCCAGAGGTCTGTTGCTATACCTGAAGTCTGTCCCTAGTAAGAGGGACACAGAAGCAACCGTGGACGGGCATAGAGCAATGCTCACTGCAGAACTGTTGTTTGAGATATTAGCCTGGGAATAATACGGATTTAACTACTCACGGCAACCACAACAACCCCTCCCCCTCTGTGGTTGTGGCATTCAGATGTCACCGCCATTTCATTAAATGGGGTCAAAACAGCTGTGAGGGTGGCTGTTTCATGTTATCGTACAGAGTCATCATAACTTACTTTACAAAGCAGCTCTCACGGCAGCCACCACAACCCAGCCGCCTCCGCGGCTGTGGCATTCGGATGTCACCACCACTTCATTAAATGGGGTCAAAACAGCTGTGAGGACGGCTGTTTTATTTTGTCCTACAAAGTCATCAGAACTTACTTTACAAAGCAGCTAGCGGCTAGCAAGCATGCCTGAAATGGACAAGCTGATTGCAAAAGGATGGACATGACAGAGGAACAAAATGGGGGCAGGTGGGATTGGGAGATAGCTAGGAGTCGGGGCTCACTGAAAATGACCCAGAGCACATGACCATATGGTTATTTGCAAAGATATACCCCCGGACACGTTGAGTTTAGCATCTAATAAACAAACACCTAGATACTAAGATTCAATTCAGTCTAAAATTGATCACTAACTGGCCACTCCTAGAGACAGAAGCTCAGGTAATATAGCATTTCTAGGCCTCCTCTCCTACCTGCAACATTCACCTCGCTCCCAATCCTCCCCCCCCCCCCCCCCCCCCCCAAGCAGCAAAAACCCATCAAAACATGGTTTTTACATTTTGGAGACATGCCAACTTCTTCAGCTGGACAGCATGGCCAAGCCTGTGTGGCTAAGTTAAGTCATTGACTTTCAAGTGAAACAGAGGCTAGATTTGCATTTTGCCCGCGATGCTTATTAGCTGTGTGTCACCAGGAAAATTTCATACCTCTATTATCTCAGTTTACTCATCTGTAAAATGGGCTTCATGGAGACAGCAGATCTTGTCAATGCTCTGCCCTTACCTTGAACCTTACCTCTTCCAACTGCATTCTTTGCCTTAAAGCTTTTTCTGGTGGTCAGAGCCCACTGTGCCTGCTCACCTGGCAGGATGGATGCACCAGAGAATCAATACTCTGGGAGAGGAGCTCTCAACCAATGAGGATGGGGGCTGGTGTATACGTTGGTACTGGTATATAAACACCTCAACGCCCTGGCCCCTTGAGTGGAACAACTCTAAAACACAAGTTCTACATCCACTCCCAGACTTCTACAGCAACATCAATCTCCAGTTAACCACAACATGACTTGTTTAATAATAAGCCCTTTGTTAGCTGTCTCCTTTCCTTGTCTCACTTCCCCACTCACCTTCTGAGGTTTCCTGAAATCATCTCCCAGATAATTTCAGAGTACCTTCTTCTCATTGGCCTCTCCAGAGAGAAAGCCTGTTCTAATTGGCCTCCCCATTTGATGTGCTTTTTTTAAGCCTGTGGTCAGGGACACCCTGCAGATCTATACATGAGATTGTCCAGTTCCCAGATATGTTTGGTCTCTCTATCCTCAAGACCCAGCAATGCTCCTTCCCCAAGTGGTATACACTTCTGCATTGATGCTATTTGATACTGGAAATATCCTAGGATTTCCTTTTGAAAACTCCATTATTGGGGCAGTGAATTAAGTTGCACAATGCTGTTTCCTTTCTGAAATTGGTACATTCAGTCCCACATCATACTTCTACAATGTGGTGGATCAATACTACTCTGACAACATCCCCTCTCTGAGGACAGCACAGCAAATTTCTTTAGCACAAATCCCATTTTATTCTTGACTTCCAGTATATAATTGGGAATACTTTCACAGAGGAAAAAAAAATCCATGAATCACTTTTTCTCTCTTAACCTTGTAGGGTCATATGAGCATTCAGGCATTCCAAAAATGAGCAACTATATGCCCAGCCAATGTGGCTCAGTGGTTGAGCGTCATCCTAACCAAGAGGGCTTTGGGTTCAATTCCCCAGTATGGGGTGTGCAGGAGGCAGCCGATCAATGATTTGCTACCATCATTGATGTTTCTTTCTCTTTCCCTCTTCTTTCCTCTCTGAAATCAATAAAAATATTTTTTTAAATGATCAACTATACACCAAGGGTTTAGGGTTTCTTGGTAATGGGACTAGTTAAGAATTAGCAGTTATTAGTGGGAAAGTTGAAGCCTAGAGCTTGTTAGCACATTTAGTTGGAGCAAAGGTGTTAATGAAAGTAGTATTTGCATTTATTCCTCATTAAGGCTAAATGAAACTAGGTGTAAGAGTTAGGTCAAGTTCAGCTTCTGGGAGGAAAAACAATTCAGAGCATATACTCTCCTAACAGTGAGACAGTCGCATAAGAATAACAGCCAATATTATTATTAATCCTCACTATTAGAACTCAAGCTTTTGGGTCAGGGCACCTATGCAAAGGAGTACCTGTAGGCCTGGGCACCGGGGAGCCATATACAGCCACACAGTGTGGCCATGGCACTCTGCAGAGGTGCCATTTCCTAGATCACAGCACCAGTGCCAACTCCCTCTGGAGAGCTTTCTCCTCCCTGAGGGTCTATAAGCCATGAGACGCCTGGTAATTCTGATGTGTGTCCCAGGATAACACTTGTTTCAATTCTTCCCCTTTTTAATCAGTTCAAAGTCAAACCCATTTCAGTGCTGATGTGCCAACACCACCCTTAGGGAGTGCTCACAATCTGTTTTCCGCTCATTTGAGGGATTTAGGAATGCCTGATAGACAGTATCTTATTGGGACCAATGAAGCCTATATAAAGCTTAAGGGATGTTGACAAAGTGGCTCTTGGCTTTCATAGCATTTCTTCCTCTGGTGTCCTGGACAGCCCATAATTTGTCCATGGAAAGGGCCGCTTCAGAAAATTGCACTCTTTATGGTGGCAATTCAGTCTCACATCTGAGTTCTTGATAGTAAAGTATTTAATGTAAAAGTATATTTTGATATAAAGTCTATAGAAACACACTCCCTCTGTTATTTGGATACTCTCGCCAAGCAGAGACCTTGGGGCTGGCTGCTTCATGACTGTTTCGTTTTCCCATTCAATCCATTTTCACTGAAAAGGAGACATAAGCAGTGAAGCCAATATAGTTTTATTGGATCCAATGCACTGCCACTAAAACAAATATATGTACACTCAGGCCAATACACTTTTATTAAAACAAATAGAATTTAATTCAAACCAGCATTCAATACATTTTCTCAAAGCAATGAAATTAAGCTGTGCCAGTACTTCTGCTCAATATGTTTTCCCAATCAGATCCATTTGAACAAAGTGAAATATATTTATCATAGATAACACACTTTTATTAAAAACAAATTCGCTGAAACCAAGTTTTGCTCTGAACTGATAGATAAAAATTCTAACCAATTGTCCAATTAGATCATAAAAACGGATGTATTTTTATTTTTAGCAAAAGCATTTCTATTTAGGTCCACTTTAAAGCACACTAATGAATCATAAAAGTTGCTCCAACAATGTCCTTAATGGAGTATTTTCTCAAAAGTGTGTCCTTTGGGGTTGAAGTACAATCTCTAGACAAAGAAAAAACCGCTTAGGGAAAAAGAACAGTGCTGGGAATCGGGTTACAATAAATTCAGATTCGCAATGATTACATACGTAAGTCTACCTATGTGTACTTAGAGTGAAGTTGTTGGACACGTGCGAATGCAAAAGCCATGTTTGGATACAACATGGCTGGGCACCTTGTAGTTGTGTACTAAACCACATTATCCTGAAAAACCCTCCTTATAGGTGTTCAAACATAGATTCTCATCTACCTGAGGTTCACTAGGGATTGTTCTCATAGGGAGAACTTGATGGAAGAGTATCCAATTGGATGCAGGTGCAGGTCCACCCGGCTCCTGACCTGAGGCAGGCCCTCAGGTAGAGAAGCACATCCAGAGAAGTTAGAGCCCAGCCCCTCAGGGCTTTACTTTAATCCATTGCTTGAACCCCTCCGGTCTGCCTCTGCAGTGATCCCCATACTCTGTCTTATCTGCTTCCTCCCTACCCTAAGGCTACAAGTCTGAATTCCTACTGCCTTCACTAAGCAGCCCAGGAAATGGTCTTTAAATCAAGACTGTGGGTTCCCAGCACTACTTCCTCCTTCCTGCCTGGCCAAGAGCAAGAAGTACAAATTATGCCCATGAGTCATTGGGCAAATAATTCATTGACCTCTGGGGCACCCTGGCCTTGAATGGACTAGACCGCCCTCCGAAACACAGCTAGTCACCAAGGATACTTTGAGCACAGTTAACACAAGATGTTCACCACAGAATTATGCATAAAGGTGAAATGTTAGAAACCCAAATATCTAGCACCTGGAGGATTGGCTAAATACATTGTAATAAATCTTCCCAATGTATTCTATAGTATTAATATCAGCAATGTTATACAATGTTATAAGTATTCAAAGTGATATTGTAAAGATGGGAAATGCCCACGGTATATAATTAAATAAAGAAATGCTTAACAAAACATGATGCATAGTAGCACCTTGTCTTTTTAAAATAGACATACATGTCTATGCATAGACAAAATGATGAGATGACACTAAATGTTAATAGGGCTAAATGAGTGATGTTATCGATTTCTCTTCTTTCAAAAATCTGCATTTTACAAATTTCCTACAATGAGCATGTATTACTTTTGATATAAGAAAAAATACTTTTAAAATGATTATTTTTGAAAGATGGTGTTAAGTCCAACCTGGTAACCAAATACTGGGTCTGCCTCTGTAATCTGAATTCTCCCATCCTTTCGGAAAGGGGCAGCATCTGCCTCACTTCCTTTTTTAAATATATTTTTATTGATTTCAGAGAGGAAGAGAGAGAGAGAGATAGAAACATCAATGCTGAGAGGGAATCATTGATCGACTGCCTCCTGCACACCCTCCACTGGGGATTGAGCCCACAACCCGGGCATGTGCCCTTGACCAGAATCAAACTCAGGACCCTTCAGTCCGCAGGCCGACGCTCTATCCACTGAGCCAAACCAGTGGGGTACACCTCACTTTCCTTGTCTTTTTGCAAGACTCTATTTGAAGACCTTGTTCAACTGGCCAGCCACCATGCACTTATACAAGAACCCAGGTAATAAATGTCCCTTTGAGTTTGTTCCAGAAGCAGTAGCCCAGCAAAAAAAGATGGGTGTGCTTTACCTTGTCAGATAATATGAACTGTGTCCCCCCCGATTTCCCTTTTTGCCTTAGCTCAAGCCATGCTTGGCTGTTCAAATGATCTCATCTCAGCTGTCTGGTAACATCTAATGCCTTCACTCCTTTTTAGTAATTGAATTCTACTTTATTCCTCTATGTTTTGGTTTTTTATTGTACTTACTTATAAAAAAGATTCAGATTTGTTTTGGGAAAAGATTTGAATTTTTAAGAATTCTGTAGAATGCTTGCTTTGGCAGCACATATACAAAACTGAAACAAAAGCAGAGAAGATTAGCATGGCTGCTGCACAAGGATGATATACTAATTTGTGAACCATTCCCCATTTTTGATGGTTGCCAGAGGTGAGGGGTGTGTGTGTGGGGCGGG
>NW_005356259.1:9999451-10044451 GCF_000412655.1 Myotis brandtii
AAGAGGAATAAGAGTTACAAACTTCTCATTATAAAATAAATAAGTCACAGGGATGTAATGTACAGCACAGGGAATATACTCAATAATATCATAATACCTTTGTATGGTGATAGCTGGTTACTAGACTTATCATGGTGACCACATCATAAGGTAAATAAATGTAGAATCACTATATTGTATACCTGAGACTAATATAATATTATATGTCAACTATACTTTTACCGATAGAAGCTAATCCCAAACAAATATAAATATTTGACCATGATTACACGAAGAATATTCCTGCTGCCTTCTCGGGGTCATGGTGTGTCACGGAGCCCCAGCTACGCTGGGTGAGTGACACCTGAGGAGGAACCGTGGAAAAAAAACTGAAGCTTGGGAGTCATCTCATTCCCTTTGCTCAGGTACAAGGTCCTCTGTCCTCTGCTTGGCACTGACAGGGCAGGTCAGCTTCCCTGACTGGAGGAGCAGCTGGGGCGCCCCCCTGTGGCCTGGAGGTATTGGACGGTGAGCCCAGGAATGGGAGGTGTCCTCTCTCCTTCATTAGGATCCTCTGTGTACCCTGTGGAGAAGGTTTGCTTTTCTGGGCGTCTTCATGCATGTGGTTCTTAGTCATGGGTTCAGCCCCTTCAATTCAACTGTGTCCTTATTTGGAGTTTTCCTGCCTCCCACTGCGAGGAGGGGAATGGGGACAGGAAGAAGGAGAGAGGGATGGTTTGGTGGTTGGTGGACGAGAAAGAGAAATACCGACAGACGGGACAGCACAGAGTACACAGGACATGTTTAATTAATACTGACATTTATCCCGCTGCAGATGCAACACTGGTGGAAATAATTGCTGTTCATTGTATTGTTTTAGATGAAAATGGCAGAAATAAATGGAACTGTCAAAGTTATAAGCCTTCCCATCTTCATTAAAAATAAAGAGTTAAGAAATGAACAGCAGTAGCAAGGAGCCAAGGTGTTCCGAGATTTCTTCTTCTTCCCCCCTAAGGCAAAGTTCTCCACAAAGACTGTCATCTAGGCATTGGGTTTTCTGTCCCACTATTACAGCTATTTCCCTTTCTCCTCCCCTGGCCAGGGTCGCTCCAAGCCCCATCCCCACCCCCAGGACAGGCCCCTTCCAGCCTGGACTTCTTCACGGGCCAGTCACCCTCCCTCACTGACCTCCAAAGCCTCCCAGTCCCCACTTCTCCCTTCCGCCCCTGGGGAAGTGCCTTCTCCAGAAGTTGTCTGTGCTTTAACCCATCTAAATCTCTTCATGACCCCCTGGGATAGACATCTCATCCCCTTTTCACAGAGGTAGACACTGAGCCTCAGAGAAGTCAAGTGACTGATCCCAGGTCACACAGCTCCTGCAGCAACTGAGTGACAGAGCTGAGATTCCCACCAGTCAGCTGACCCCAGAGCAGGTGATTGTCCTGCTTCTCGCCGCTTCCCTAGGAAGTCTCATGGATCGCCTGACTTGATGTCGGCTGGTGCAGAAAAGGAAACTGAGGCCCAGAAAGAAGACGTGACTTGTCCAAGGTCACTTGGATCGTGTCAATTAGCCTTGGGCTCTCTCCACTCCACCACATTGCATAGCTCATTATATTCAAATAATTTAGCCAATAAATTCAGTAAAATTACTGCCACTAAAATTACTGCCAGCATTTTCTAAGAGAAAGCAGATTCGTTCCAGTCTCATTCTCCATCATTTATTTTTTTAACCAGAGGCTAATAAACATCGCAGCTGTGGTTTGTTTCATCTCCTTTCATTTCCTCTCCCTGCCCTACGGTGGGGGTGCCAATGTATGACAACATGGCTTTAAATTGGGCCAAGAGGAGAAGGGAAAAGCTTGGAAAACACAGGTAGGATCGGCTCTCTCTCTCTCTCTCTCTCTCTCTCTCTCTCTCTCTCTCTCTCAATTCCTTTCCACTCCATTGTCCTTCCAATGTCCCTGGGAATCCAACCTCAGTCTACTGGGCTGAGGAAGTGGCTGAAGCCAAAGGGTGGTCTACAAAGGAAAGAGGAGGCAGACACACCAGGGAACTGGGAAGAACTTTGAAACCACATCAGTTGCTGCTTCCCCTTGAGAGGGAGAAGGTCAATCACCCGTTTCTACCAGATTCATAGACTCTGTCAAAAAAAGAGACCAGACAGAGATATTTAATATCTATTGCAACATGAAGGCCTGACTGTTGATTGAGACACAGGGGGTGGTAGAAGCATGGACCTGAGAATCAGATGGATTTTGTTCAAAGTTGGGACTAAGTAGTCAGTAGACTAACCACTCAGCTCGTGGTCTGGGGGAGTAATTTATCCTCTCTGAACCTCAGCTCTCTCACCCGTACAATGGGACACTAGAACAAAGGACTCTCGATATATATAGGGTGGGGCAAAAGTAGGCTTACAGTTGACAGTATGCAAAAGTTATTCTTGTATTATTATTTACTAATTTTTGTATTATGTACCATTATTATTAACCTACTTTTCCTCACCCCTGTATATATTTGATGAATTTGAATTGGAGTATTTAAAATCATTTGGTTTAAAATAAGCAGAAAAACCCAATTCCTGTTCATCTGGAATTCAATTGTCCAGCTTGGAGTTTCAAAGGCAACAAAATCTCTCTTTTTTTAATAGGTTGTTATCTTTTAAAATATATAGGTATATGTTTTTTATTATTTCAGAGAGGAAGGGAGAGAGAGATAGAAACATCAATGATGAGAGAAAATCATTGGGCAACAAAATCTTAATGGCTGAATGTCATTGGGGTAGTCCTAAAATTTATTAGGAGACCAGCAAGCTCCATGATGATGGTATCCTGGAGGCAATGCCTGATGTATATAGTTAGACCTCTGATAGACAGACTCGAATTTGCAGGACCACTCATTTATGAGTGATGGTATGCATGAATGTATGCACACACATGTACACCCGTGCACTCACACACAGGACCATGAAACTCACACTAAAAGAAAGGAGGGGGGAAATCATTACATTCATCTAACATGAGCCCTGTAGAACTCAACAGTGAGGGTAAGTTTTCCCTCTAATATCCCAACAGGCTAGAGTAGTCACAGGCTTTAAGATAATATATTTATTATCCAAACACTAGCAGATATTTTACTTAAACCCAGAAATGTTCTGCCAAGAAAGAAAAGGAACTAAGAAAACAGAAGGTACATGGTATTTCTCAGCTATTTAATCTCATCACAACTTCAACAAAACCAAGTGTGCCCTTGCCTTGTCCCTGCTGGTTCTGTCAACCAAGTGACTGGACCGGGGCAGATTTAGGTTTTAAATGCCTAAATGCCCTCTAATATCATCTGGGCAAATTAACTTACGTGACTGGACATTGTGTTCCAGCCACAGAGGATGTTCTTTTTATGTAATTCTTTTTTTTAAATCCTCACCTAGGATATGTTTATTGATGAGAGCGAGAGAGAGAGAGAGAGAGAGAGAGAGATCAATTGGCTGCCTCCTGTATATGCCTCAACTGGGATGGAACGGGAAACCTAGTTACTATGTGCCCTGATCAGGAATCGAACCCACAGTTTTTTTGGTGCACAGGATAATGTTCCAACCAATTGAACCACCTGCCTGAGGAAAACATTCTTTTCCTGTCAGAAGCTCCAGCAGCCCAATGCCACAGTGAAATATCAGTAACCTCTTACCATTTTTCTTGATTTCTTTAAGGGTGAACATTAGATGTATTAAGAACAACAACCCAATCGTTAAGCCCCTTGCGGTTCCCCTAGGAGCCAGCTCTGTCGCTTCAATCAGATTACGGACAACTCATTCTCATCCTGGCCATTCGTCTTTTTTGTTTACGCACTCACCGAGCGACGTTCATCTGAGCATCAAAAAATAGTCATCCGAATTGAGAACAACAAAAGATCTTTCATTATTTCCAGTGCTAAGTAACATCTATTTGCTTTCATTTGTTTCCAAACAATCAAGTCCAGGGTTCTGATTAAACCTGGCACGTGTTAATTACCTCTGGGGTCTGGGGTTGTTTTGCCTACAATAAAGGATTCCTTAAGGTTGGAACCGGAGCTGAAACGGAGGCTCTGGGCCTCAGAAGTCACCTGCCTCCATGTGCTTCCTCCGTGGAAGTTTCCAGCCTCGGATGTAAGCCTGTCACCGAGAAGTTACAGGATTTGGGGTTTGGTTTTGGTTTGAAGCCCTCAGCTTTATCACCCGTTTTATAGGCTGGAGTTAAGTGGCAGTACAATGCAGTTTGCTCTCTCGCTGCTCGGCACTAACAGCCATCATGAGCCATAATTAGAAGTAAAACCACCACATAAATAACGTGGCAGAAAAATTGCCACGAGGACGAGGCCGACTTTGGCGATGGGAAACTTCAGCAGGTCCTGGGTATCCATCACACTTAAGGGGCACTGTGCGTTTTAGCCCATATTTGTCTCACTAAAGCCAAAATGGGAGCCATTTAGACTTTCAAATACGCTTTTAAAAATAGACAATGCCGTTGGAAACAGACTGTCTGCTATTAAGTGTGATGGAGAAACCCTTCGCCTGGAGGCCAGGGCAGCTGCGAGGGCTGGGAGGGGGAGAGAGGGAGCCCAGAGGCAAGGAAGGGGAGGGGGGAAAACTGAAGAGGATGCCTGGACTTCCCCCAACAGGGCAGTCTAGAATAGTTCACTACAGAACCCAGTTCTGCACACCACAGAGCACGAGAGGTTGACTGCGCTGGGGGAACAGCGAAGCTGGTGGCGGTGAAAACGTCGCTACGTGGCTTCCGCTGGGTGATGAAGGGAGAGCGGGGAGACTAGCATTTTTAGGCACCTAGGCACCTTACATTGATTTTCTTTAATTCTCATAACAGTCTTAGGAAGTCAGAGAAAGAGAACATGCATTGAGTTGTGCACCAGAAAATGACCTTGAGGATTTACAACCAGCAGCCGGCTCTCTGTATTGGGCCTGCCCATTTGCACCGAGGCAGCAGATAGAGCGAACATAAGGGTGCCATACAGCAATCAGAACAATCTCCTTTTATCTGCGTTAGCCTCGCTCATGCTGGGGATTGGGAAACAGACCAAATAGAGAAAACCTGCTATGGAAGAAGCACGCTTTGTAGTGTGCGGCATTTATCAAAGCCTGAATCGTTTAAACAAAAGTGATTAAAATACATCCACTTGCTTTTCAAGATGCCTTATGTATTTTTCTATTGATCAGCCAGAATAGTTAAGATCTAATCCTCACGTGGAATGAAAGAGAACATTCCTTTGGATATTCTAAAAGCCCACGTATTCTCTAAAGAGGGTGGTTTGCTTACTCCTTTCTCTTCCTTCCTTTGCAAAAGCAGTCACTCAAACAAACAACATTAAAAACAAAAAAAAAAATTCATCAAAAACTCTGTGTTGAGAGTTTTTAAGAAAATTGCATCTGGCATTAAGCAGGATATTTAGTGAAATGGCCTTAGCCTTCCATAGGCAACATGGCTCTGTTTCACATGGGGATTTTTGTCTGCATTGATACCTGCACAGGCCAGATATGGCGTGACACCGACATTTCGAAAATTAAGATATTAAGTGCTCATTTTTGAGTGTGTGGACCTGCTATATTCTAGCAAATTTACTATAGGTCTCAGAAAACATAGCTTTGCCAAAGTTGGTGAATAGCCCAGCATGGTTTATCTCCAGCCCACAGCTCTTCCCCTGAATTCAATACAGCAGGCACAATTTAATGCAAACCCAATTTATGACTTAATGCTCTGGGGACCGTAGTGGGAGATTGTTACATTATTCTTTTCTAATCCTATTTGTGTTTTAATTTGCTAAGTCTGTAATGAGGTGCATGCTTTGAATAGATTCAAGATCTTTCACATTGCTTTTGACTTTGTTTAATATAATAGATTTTACAGTTTGCATTAAATACCCAGGTGCTACTACGGTCAGTATTATCTCTTTATTTTCTCAACTGGAGTGACTAAAATTACACCGTGAAAGTAATTGTGTACATGTTTCCTTGTTTATTGTAATGGCTTATTTCCTATTATAATTCTTGATTCGAATTACATCTAGTTCTCCAAAAGCCAATTCTCTGTGGGCTCCTACTTCCCCTTTCCATACAATTGTTAGTCTCCAACGAGAATGGAGTCTTGGCTGACAATTGATTCATTGAGAAATAATAGATTAAGCTTTGAAGTCTAAGTTATGATACTTCAATTAAACAGAAAGGGGGAAAAAGTGAGGAAGAAAGGAATAAGGGGGGAGAGGGAGGGAGAGAAGGAAGAAGGAAGGAAGGAAGGAAGGAAGGAAGGAAGGAAGGAAGAAAGGAAGGAAGGGAAGGAGAGAGGGACAGAAGGAGGGAAAAAGGGAGGGAGGGAGGGAGGAAGGAAAGGGTGTCACCATACACTCACTATTTTATTTCTGGCGTTCAGCAACAACATACCATCCCTAATCCAAGCTGCTACATCACCCACCTTCACTGTGTGTCATTTTCTGTCCCTAACTATGTTATAGCCAATTATAGCTAAATTCTCTGTTCTGTATGCACAATCAAAGGGTGTCTGGAATGCATTTTGCTATTTTCTGAATCCTATTATTGTAGACATGTTTATTACATTCCGAAGATGGCTTTCTGAAATTACATTGGAATTGTGCAACCCACCTGCCATTTACAAACAAAAGGGCCTAAACCTTTCTTAACAAGGAGAAAGTTCATTTAGCTCCCTCCTGGTAACTTTTCCCATGTTGTCTTCTTCCATAACCAGTTGTGTAAGACTCGCTGCTCAAGCCTCTATATATTTGTAAAAATATCGAAGCTCTCCTGTTAATGTTTATTTTAAAATTAATAACAGCACAGCAGGTCAAAAAGGAATTGTAAATAAACGACTGACATCTGGGGTAGATGCTCACTGCCATGTTCATTGTGACATTTTCTCAGACCACGTAGAAAGGGATTGTAGAATGGATCCTAAATTATAACTATTTGATCACCCTGAAATAACTCCTCTAGGCTGCCTGTCAAAAGGAAAAAATTCAAGTTATGGCTTTAGATTTCATTTGGGGCCATTTTAAGAGGAAAGTGAGTGCTGTTAGAAAGACACACGATATCTATTGGAAAACGCAGCACCTCGTCATTAATTATTAAGGGAGAAATGGAAGTGTTTCTAAACCGCATGCTTCCCTTTTCCCTTCTACCGAAGTGTATACTCCCGAGTGTCCCCCACCCCCAGCTTCCAGCTTACTTTATTACTGGCATGTGCCTGGCAGGGCCCGGGGATATTACTACCTTTTTATTTGCTATTTTTACAGGACCCAACAAAGTGCTTTTAAAATATAGAACCACTTAATTCAAGTCAAGCTTCTTCAATACTCCTTTCATTCAAGCCCTTTCTAATTTGTTTTCCACTAGCCAGGAGCCCGGAGAAGACACCGTGATTTATGTTTTCATTTATTTATTTTATTTGGGCTTTTCATTTAAGAAAAGAAAATCTGCACAGCCCCCACTGCCCTCCGTTCCGCATCATCTCTCCCTGCTCCACCCCTTTGTGTTCGGGTCATTAAGATTCTCCCAAGGCCAGACCTTGGAGTTTTAAACAATTTACAGGGAGCGTGGACCCTGGTCTGGAGGAAGCTGGGCCTGGGGTGCTTCCAGGCTCACCAAGGGTGGGTCCTTCCACCCCCCAGGGTGGAGACACGCCTTTAGATGGCCATCTTCTTGAGGACAGGCTCTACCACTCTCTTCCTTTAACACCCTCCCCCTGCCCAGTGCAAAGCTCCCGTACAGAGCCCTGTGGGAGGGCAGCCTTCCCCCAGTGGCGAAAAGTGCTTTGACATTGCGCTTACCTTTCCACGCAGATTAGAGGTGTGTGCTTCGGCAGCAGAAAGGATATTACTGTTCACATCAACGTATCATTTTGGTTTGGGCACTGGGCATGGGGTGGAGGAAATTTCTACATGACATTTGAGACCTTGGGCTGAAGAACTGCAGCCCTGGGCTTAAGTCTCGTTCCACATCCTACACACTCGTTTTGAGTGAGTTATTCCTCCTCTCTACACTGATTCATTGATCCAGCCAGTGAGTCAGCAAATACTTATTAGGCACCTACTATATGCCCGGCACTGAGTTAGGCAGAGTGGGTCACAGGTAGCAACACAGACATGATTCCTGCCCTCCCTGACCTACTAGGGCCAACAGACAAGTATCTTCAGTAAAATGTGACAGGCATGATAACAGGGGAAACCAAGGAAGCCTCCCAGAAAGAAAGCGATAGATACATGACATGAGATCAGTATCCTCCAAGGTAAAATAGGAGGCAATATAATTCCTGTCTCATGGGGCCACTATGAGAATCAGAAGATCATTTACAACAGGGCTTTGCATGGATCCCCACAAAAAGTAAAAACTTGGTTAAAAAAAAAAATTGAAATGCAAGTATTGCCATTATTGCTAAGTACCATCCAGGGTTCCAAAGAAATTAGTATTAGAGAACCACATTTCCCCTTCTAGAAGACACAAGCTTTACCCTGTTGTTCTAGTGCTTTTTTAATAGATTTAAATAATGTTGTCTATAGAACATTAAAGTAAATTTGAAGATAAACAAACTCAAATTAATAGGCTCTTTCAAGTAAAAATCTCTAGCAATTGACTTTTTATTAAAAACACCAGCTTCTCTAGGGTGGAAAGAGCCAGATGAGTCAGTTCTACCCGCTTCGAAAGAGGATTCATTTCCCACATGAGCCAGGGGCGTTCCCAGCAGAAGAGCACTCCTCCAAAGCGTGCCAACCAGTTTCTAAGAGGTAATAGCATGTACTTTCATGTAAAGAGAGCCCGGAAGCATTTCTAGGTGAATATTTTCAAATATGTCACATAAGTTATAGGTTTAGAAATGCATTCCCACAGAGGCAAACTTTGGCTCCACCTGTCCCCAAACAGACCCCCCTAGGAGACCCGTTCAGCAAATACTTGTTAGGTGCCTACTATATGCCAGGCACTGAGTTGCTCTGTCTTGATGGACGCAGTGTGGGTAACGGAGTTCTCCAACACAATTCCTGAAAATAATAGTGGCATCACGTGTTCATGCACATGAACTTTGATTACTGACCCAACATCACAGATACTTGAGGAAAATCGTCTGTTAGTTTAGCTGTAGTGGCGTTCCTCTTAGGGGAGGAAGAAGATTATCTTCATTTTAGCAAATACTTAGATGCGCCACGTCACAGATACTTGAGGAAAATCGTCTGTTTAGCTGTAGCGGCGTTCCTCTTAGGGGAGGAAGAAGACTATTTTCATTTTAGCAAATACTTAGATGTGCCATTTCAGTGCCTTCGGATGGGGTCCAAGACCGGGGAGGGCGGGGGGTTGCTCTGCTTAGTATCATTGGAGAGCTTTTGAGGTTCAAATGGAGCAGCCTAGAAGCAGAGAGAGGGGAAAGGAGGTTTCTGAGGGAGGACAGAGCAGCTGGTAGGAGCTGTTGAAGAGGAAAGCTGGCAAAGAGGTTTACCAGACCTTGAGGCGGGTCTGGTAGAGGAACAAGTCCCCAAAATGATGTTCAACATTCAGTTCCTAGTTAGCAGTGAGCTGTCTCCCAAGCTGGATCGCCAGGTAACATTTGCACAGACACACAGACCTGTCACCACAGGTCTGTGAACACTGCATTATGTGCGTAGTTATGAGAGACCCTCAAGGAAACTGGGGGCGTCTTGGTGGCCACAGAACAGAGAAGAAATAGCAGCCTTGGGGGTCCAAGTGAGATCCAGAGGTCAGTAGGAACAAGGTATTAGAGGAAAAGGCCCCCAAGAATGTGATTCCCTAGAAAGTCACAGAAATCATGGGCAAGGCAACGGTACCCATCCAGCACATGGACAAGAGGGTTAGAGCCGGCTTTATCCCACCTGGGCTACGCACTACATGTAAACTACAGCGCGCCCTTTATTCTTTCATTGGAAACTCTTACTAAGTCCAGGTGACCTGAAAATTTAAGCAGCTCCTACTGGATGAACCCTCACTTCAGGTTTTAGAATAAATGACCACGTGGAGCTATTCTTTTTTAGCGTTTCAGAAACGCCAGCTATGGCTCATTTGTACTATCCCTTTAAGTAGTACTGTCCCTTTAAGTAGGAGAACCCTGTCATCAATGAATGGTTGCTGATCTAATGACTAATTTATAGCAGAGTCTCTAATGACCTAATAGCTCATTAGGGTTGACTGAGCCAGCAGGGGTCTTGGAAAATGTTTTCTATTCCACTCTGAGGCTTGTGAGTTTTCCTGTACATACATCAAGCTGTGGCCCAGGTTATTGAACTTACAAATGTGAAACCACAGCGAGAACAGGATGGACCTACACAACTATACGGACACACATGGAACCCACAGGACAGAGATGTATAGCACTGCCAAAACCCTATGATGGGAAGCGAGAGAGGAACATGCTGGGAACCAAACGGGTTCCCAATAGGTAAGATCTTAAGCCAAGAATTGACTCATCACCATGATAGTGTGGGAACAGCTCAGAGGGAGTAAGTTCAACATTCGGCCATCATTTAATAAATCAATTTTTATTAAATACCTATTACTCATAAGGTAGTATATATAAATGCTTTATAGATGTTGTAGCAATTTATACAATTGTTACGGTCATTTCACATATAAGGAAATCAAGCCTCTAGCTAGTTAGGAGGCTCAAGAGAGTTATATAATCAATAATAATAATAAAAGTGCAATATGCTAATTAGACCAGACGTCCTTCCAGACAACCTTCCAGACGAAGCCAAGGCTTCAAGGGTAGCCCAGGTCCCGGGTGCCAGAGGGAAGCCGGTGCCGGCAGCCGGGGGAAGGAAGGCCTACTCTTGCACGAATTTTGTGCATCGGGCCTCTAGCATATAAATTATATATATATGCCAGGTAAGGAACAGATCTGGGACACAAACCCAGGCCTCTCTCCAAAGTTTCTGTTATGTTTCTCAGCACATTGTCCCCTAGAGGGTTCAGACAACTCAAGCATCTTGTTTCTTAGAAAATATTTGTGTCTAAAGATTTAAGGAAAGGCGATTGCTACTGATGTCCAACCAGAAAGAAATAGCCAGTTCTGATAGAGTGAATAATTAAAATATTCAGGTAAGCCCCAAGCAACAGTGGTGAAGAATTATCATTCATGCTCCTCCTTCCACCTTAGCCCTCCACTCCTGGGCTATCACCAGGATGCCCCGTGGATGAACGAGTTCCCTTCCAGTCAACAACCTTCATCCACTGATGGAGCTGGAACTGCCGAGAAACACAGAGATGAGAAGCAAAGACCTGGAAGATTGACCTGTGGTAACAAAGTGTCTCTAGTTACATTTGAGAAGATACTGACTAATATTTTTGTCCAACACAACCAACCCCACCTTCTGTGTAAGTGAAGTTGTAACTGAAAGCAATCATCAGAGAAGCAACTTAATGTATCAAGAGCATGGCCAACGGATAGATTTTGAAAGAGAGGTATGTCCATAAATTTGGCCAAGATACTTATTCTCCAACTTCCATCCACCAGGGCTGAGGGCTGGTCCCAGGGGCATTAATTCCCTGGCACTTCAGGCTCTGGCTGGCCCAGGGCAGGCCTCTGGGAGAGATGCTCACTGAAGGATGCTCAAGACAAGTGCCAAGGGGATATGAGCAGGTCTTGGACAACATCTGCTACATCTGCTTTTTTCCTAGAATGACCAGAACAGCCCCAAGCCTACATCTGTTCGTGAGCATACAGAACAGGAACATATTTTACCTTAGTAGCGTGTGGCTGATACACCCTCTCCAGGAACGGGAGAGTATATAACATGAGCATAAACATGCGGAAATATGTCATGCTGTGGAGAGGCAGCTGTTCACCTCTCTTTTAAAGGGTCCAGGCAATGTTGGTTGACCTCCATTACAGAACAGGCATATATTAGCTGAAATAATCCTTTAACAGTTTTTTAGTACCCAACTATATGTTCTGTTATAAGGAATAGCAAATGTTTAATCATAAATATTTTAATGGCTTCAGGGATTCATGGTATTCAATGACCGTGTTAAATGATAATAATCACATCTGGTTTATTACTATAGTAATTCAGCAGCTTCTCTTCAGCAGTTATTTTTTATTATATGTGCTGTGCTACTGTCATGGTCATTTATGGCAGTAATATTTTAAAGTGGCTCATTTGTTTGTTTAAGGACAGCTTCACAATATATTTCTGTATTAATATACATTTCACACTATTATCTCCAAGCTGCCACCGGAAAATTGATCCTAGCCTGTTATGACTGGAGAGGTTGGAAGACACGAGAAATACCCAAGCAGAGATGGAGTGGGCACCCAGATGGGGCTGTCCTGGCACCACTGGGGTTATGACAACTGCCATTGAGCCTTATGCATAAACGAAGATGTGCACGAAGAAAGAGTTAAGAAATGATAACTATAAAGAGAAGGCCCTAGATTTGGGGAGGCATTTCAAGAGAAATACCATCCCAGACGCAAAGGCATTTGGGAAGAACCCAAAGACGCACGGCTTGCAAAGCCTGAGGTGTTCATCAGGGTTTGGAAGGCATACGGTTGCAATAACAAAGTAATAGTGAGGGGGCGAAGAGTGAGAAAATGTGAACTCACAAGAGTGAAGCAAGGGCAGATCAAGGTTATCCGCTGGACGGCTTACACACTGACATCAATTTCAAAGCTGCTGCAAGTAGGCGCTGGGAGTGAATTGCAGAGGCCGGGGAGAGCAACGCCCCATCCGCATCCTTTCCTCTGAGGGGTTCAGAGCACCAGGTGCTACCCTGGGCTTGTGTGTGACGCCCACTGCACTTTTGCCTCATATGTCACAAGGTATTGCTTGCGATGAGGTAAATATTAGCCTGAAATCATATCTTGCCCCTCAGTGGGGAGTGGGGGAGGTGGGGGTTCTTAATCACCCAGGAGATTTCTTCTGCTGTAACATGCTGCTGACCCAGGTTGTGGAAATTCAGAGGAGTCCAGAGAAAACTGCCAGGCCCCTGCTCCGCTTCCTCTTGGCTGCGTCCTGGTTGGTTGGGTGACGGAGGGCAAATGGCTTCTGCGGCTATGAATGATGTATGACTGTAAAATGGTCTGTAACCAGAAGTGCCAACTGACATGCCTGCTGATTTAACGGACACCCAGGGTTATGTTTGCACAGAGACGCTTAAATAAACACGTGCTAGGTTTGGAGTCGTTTACTAAGCAATCATTTCTCTCGCTCGTCTTTTCCATTTTATTTTACTTCATCATAAAAACGAGGAGCGTAAAACTGTGATTCCCTTTTTTATAACAATGAAGATTTACTCCTTGCACTGGCAGCTCCTCTTTTTTCCGCTTTACGGATTCTGGCCCCCTGCCCCCTCTTCCCGCCTGCAGGGGGCGCTGCAGTAGACTTGCCGGAGCCCAGGCAGGGTTGGCAAGCGCAGCCACGTGAATGAGTTGCCTCTTGGGAGTGGAAGGGTTGTGGTCTAGCTGCTTTCGCATTTGGTGGATTAGGGAAAGAAAGCCCTGCGGTCGCATTTCATCGCTGGAATGGGAAGATTTCTGTTCAGCTACAAATCAGCAAAGGCACCAAAGTCACGGAAGATGATCTGCTCTTGATGGTCCTCAAACTCAAAAGCATCCCATGAGCTTACTGTTTTTTTTTTCTGATCCATTGCTGTACCCATAACAGTGACGATTAATGAAAAGTTAGATTTGGGCCTGGAAGCTTAATCCAGACGATTTTTATAGCGCTACTGAATGGTCATTAGAGGGATATAAATTTTACAGAATGCAAGTTTTCTCAAATAAATTGATCAGAAATCCATAAGACATCATAGAGTAATTCCTGGCTCTATCTGTAGAAAATATCCCATGAGGTCCATTTGACCTCATATTCCAAGCCAAGTCAGGGGTGGCAAATCAAACCCCATTTTTCTTCCCACTGGATTTTAACTGGGCCCCATAGTCTCTCTCATGGGCCCTCCAAGCAGGCACCCCTTGTTGAGCTGAGTTGGCACTCAGGGTGAGACTCATTTGCCGCTCCTGTTCTGGAACTTTAAGCTCTTTAAAAAGAGGAGTTTATAGAACTCCCCACCTTTCTGCATGGCCAGTATTTTTATTTTTTTAAACTAGTGAAAGTATCTGTTTTTCAAAGAGTATGTAAACCCATCTGATTCTGGTGCCTTTTGCAATGGTAAAGCTTCAATCAACTTTCTTCTCTGGTGATCAGTCTACTCAGGTTTCAGTTCTTCTTGGGTCAATTTTTGCTAGGAAATGCTTTCTTTTAGGTTTTCAATTTTATTGCTATTAAGCCTTGGTAGTTCAGTCTCTTACATTTTTAAAGCAATGTTTAAACAAAAGAACCTGTGACAGAGACCCTGTGGTCCCCAAAGCTCTGGCCCTAAAGAAAAAGGTTGCCGGCCCTGATAAAACCAGTGAAAGCTACACTTTTCCCTCTGAGGACAGCTTCCCCTCCATTTCACAGATTCATGGAAAGTGTTCCACTTTCTCTCACTTTTTAGATATTTTATAATTTACCTTTTCACTTTCTCTTTTACCAAAGAGCTATTCAAGAGTGTACAGTATTTGAGGGGTTTTTTTCTTTGCTTAATCCCTTTACCTTTTTCACCCAACTCCCAACCCCCTTCCCCTCTGTTTCTATGTTGACTGTGAAGTAAGTTCCAAAGAGTGTATCAGAAAAATAAAAAGTAAAATTAAAAAAATTTAAAGAGTGTATTGCATAATGTCTAAGTATATTTTTATTCATCTTTTGTATATTCATGTCTAATGTTATCAGCTTATAGTAAGAGAATGTGTCCAATCTCTATTCTCTAGCTTGATGTAGTCCCTTCCAATCCTTCCTGTCTGGTCCTGGAGGCACTGGGACTTACTACTAATATAATTGTTTTTTTTTTAACTTTCTAAACCCATTCTCCTGAACACATTTTTTGTCACTGAAGATTTTTTTAAGATATAATTGTCATGTAACATTGTGTAAGTTTAAAGTGTACATGTTGATTTGATACATGTATATATTGCAAAATGAGTACCACCAGAGCATTTGCTCTCACTGCTATCGTATCACACAGCTATGAGAATAATTAAGATCTAGTCTCTTAGCAACTTTGAAGTTTATAATACAGTATTGTTGCCTATAATCACTACATGGTGGATTAGATCTCCAAGATATATTTATCTAGTAGTTGCAGAAATATGGAAACATTGGTCTCAGGGTCTCTCCATCTCCCCTTCCACGTGGATCCTGTGGAAGTGGCATTTATTGAGCACTTCATATGTGCTAAGGACTGCCAGAGCCTTTACAATCTTAGCCCCTTTGTTTATGACAATCACATGTGCGAGTTGGGATTATGCCTTTTTACAAACAAGAAAACTGAGGGTCAGTAAAGTAGATCATTTGCCCAAGATCAAAAAGCTAGTTAGTGGCTGAATTAGGATTCAAACCCAAGTTCTGCCTGCTGCAAAGCCATGCTCTCCATCATTATTAGATCCTGCCTCCCTCTCATCCATACCTTCTTCTCCAATCCCTCCAAACACAGTTTCCTTCTCCCACTTAGGTCTCCCTTCTTGTTTGGAGGAAGGGGTCTGATAGTCTCTCAGAGCACATAACCCAGTATAGCGTAGATTTTCCATCAGTGTTTTGTGTGATGATGGTGGGAATCTCTCAATAATGCTGATGAGATAATGACTGCTCTCTTCCCGGGGAAAGTGACACCTAAGTAAAGATGCCGGAAGAATGTGATGCTTAACTTAATGGGTGAGTTACTGAGACCAGAACACTAATTCTGTGTTACAGAAAGAGAAACTGACAAACGGGGACAGTGGGAACACCATGTGAGTCTCTGCTATGCCCAGCCCAGGAAGGTCTAAGTCAGCTTCTCAGGAGGAATGGTCTGGGCCGTGGAGCCATTCTTCATGCTACGTGCAGGGCCCATTCTTTGTCACAGGCCAGGTGACTGATAATGGGCTCCTGCAGTATGATCCTGCCCTATCTTAGGAGGCAAATTCTGGCACCTGCATTGAGAATAGACTGTGGTGGGGCAAGGACAGAAGCAAGGAGACCAGGTGCGATAATCCAGGTGAGCAACGATGGCAGTTGGGAAAGGAGTGGAAGTCATGGGGGTAGTGAAAAGTGTGTGTGTGAAATGAAATTCTCCTTGAAGACAACTGAGCTTAATTCTGCACAGTTACTGGTCATGGCTGTATGTTATTCACGGGGATTTACTTAAATGTGGAATCCGTGACTAGAATTTGGTGGCGCCGGAGTTTGTGGAAAGACAAAAATGTGTCTGGCTTTTCATCTAATTCAACCCCCTTGTGGGTCATCTTCTAAAAGGAAAAACCCCTGCAGGTTCTGGTTGCGCTCTATGCTCACACTTCCCACAGCAGTGAACATGCCTTCTCTCCAAACACACCCTCTTCCCCTCTCCCCTCCCTTTCTCTATGTCCCTCCTGAGCTCTTTGTAAATTTCCTGGGGACACCCCAAAGCTGTGGGGACCCACAGATTTTGAGTCCTTTGATTGTCACCCTCCAGTGCCTCTGGACAGCCAGAAACCCAGCCGGCTGGCCACATGGAGACACTCCTGTCGGGCCTGGGCCTCCGGCCAGGAGCAGGTTGTAGAGTTGCAGCTCAGCCAGGACAGAATGCTGGAGTCCGGTCAAGAGAACAGATGTGCATTATGGACCAATCTGAGCACAGAGAAACATTTCCTCGTACCTTTTAAAGGTGCACAATTTCCTTCTCAGGCCAAGGCAATTTGACACACATTACCTTGTTTATAAACAGGTGGAGAGAGAGAGAGGGAGGGAGGAGAGAGAAGGCGGGGGGACCTTCTTCCCTAAGTGTATGCAAACAGTCAGAGAGCAAGCCAAGGACCTCAGAAATGCTGCAGAGCAACCTCGGGAAAGAAATGGCTGTGGCAAGGGCCCAACAACATATTAACGGCCCGATGTTACCACACCCAGGCCAGCAGCAAGAAGCTATCGATCATCTGTTTGCTCTTCACTTCAAGGCACGAGTGGAGCTATCTTCACACAGGGGACAAAAGCTTCCATTCCATTTAAAGAAGCCCAGCCCTGCAGACCTTTCACTCTCTCCTCCAACACCTACCCATCATCTGTTCTTCTTAACAGCACCTGCTACTTCTGGTAATTTCACAGAATCCCAAGGAAGTGGCAGCATATTTGTTCTTAAGACACTTAAAATAGAGCTGGGGAGACCAGATGTCTCTTAAGTGAAACACCCAAGGCAATATATATATATATATAACCCTAAATGCAAATAGACCAAACGGCAGAACAACCTAACACCCAGTCACTATGATGTGCGCTGACCACCAGGGGGTGCGCGCGAAACATGGCAGGCATCGACCGCGGCGGAATAGTGGGGCAGGTGAGTAGGGGCACCAGACCAAGGTGGGGTGCCAGTCGCTGCCATCAGGGCGAGCCTCTGGTGGTTACTGAAAATTCTTTGCTCCCATATGCTTTGGTCCTGCCCGGTGCTCGCACCTGCTTCCAGCGCCCGGCACTGGCCCTGATCGCTCGGCGCTGTCAGCAGGTGTGAGCGGTGGCTGCTGGCCCCGATCGCCCCTGAGGTCTTCTCCACCTCCCCCTGCTCCTGAGGGGCAATTGGGGCAGCAGCCGCCATTTGCACCTGCTGACGGTGCTGGCCTTGCTCGCACCCACTGCTGGCACCAGCCCCAATTGCTCTGCATGGTCAGCAGGTGCGAGTGGGGCCAGCACCATCAGCATGTGGGAGCGGCCGTGTCAGCGGTGTGAACGGGCCGGCGCCGTCAGCACATGGGAGTGGGCAATCAGGCAGGCAGGCAGGTGAGCAGTTAGGAGCCAGCAGTCCTGGATTGTGAGAGGGATGTCCATCCCTCAGCATTAAGGCATTTTAACCTAGATTTTGGCGAGAAGGAGGTGGCTGAAACTGCACCAAAGCCTGTTTATAACAGATGTCAGTAGCCTGTGTTATAAAATGCACGCTATTTGTCAATAAAATAAAATGATCAGAGCAAAAAAAAAATGCATAGTACATTTACTTCTAAACTCTTTGCCATTTCACCAGACAATTAAAGAAGGTTGTATTTGCATCAAATACTTTAATTCTTAAACCAGTGTTGGATTTTGCTCTTCCTTCTCTAATGGGAGGCCAATCTATCCCACATTCTACACAACTGTGGCAATTCTAGCAGAAGAAAGGAGGAAGCAAATTTAGTATTTATGAATGTGTGGAGCTATGTAGATAAATGGCCAGTTTCCTACTTCTGGGCATATGAGCAGGAACAAAAAAAACCCCTTATTAAGTAGGAAGTGAATGATTCCTTCAAGGATTGGAAGGGAGCTCTTCTTCCTTTCCTCTTCCTTCTTACTCATATGATGACGGCATCATTATTTTCTAGAGCCTTAGATTGCAGTGAAAACATGGTCAAGATGTGGAATTTTTCTTATATGTAATGTTTCTCTAGTTCATTGTGTGAGAAAATTTGGTTAAGAAATTGGTTTGTCAGATGGAAGAACATACCGTGTTCATGGATTGGTAGAATCAACATCATTAAAATGTCCATACTACCCAAAGCAATCTATAAATTCAACGCACTTCCCATTAAAATACCAACGGCATACTTCACAGATCTAGAACGAACTCTCCAAAAATTCATCTGGAATAAAAAAAGACCCCGAATAGCTGCAGCAATCCTGAGAAAGAACAAAGTAGGTGGGATCTCAATACCAGATATCAAGATGTATTACAAAGCCACTGTTCTCAAAACTGCCTGGTACTGGCACAAGAACAGACATATAGATCAATGGAATAGAATAGAGAACCCAGAAATCGGCCCGAACCAATATGCTCAATTAATATTTGACAAAGGAGGAAAGAACATTCAATGGAGCCAAGATAGTCTCTTCAATAAGTGGTGTTGGGAAAATTGGACAGATATATGCAAGAAAATGAAACTAGACCACCAACTTACACATATGTTGAACCTTTGGTAAAAAGTAAATGCCATTATTCAAACTCTTGTGATTAGTTTTACTTGTTTAATTTTTCATTTTAAATTCATTTTACTGAGGTGTAATTACATACAATAGAATGCCTCTACTTTAAATATACAGTTTAATGAGTTTTGACAAATGTATATACCCATCATATAACAATCACCTCAATAAAGAAACGAACTATTCCCAACACCCCCAAAATTTTCCTTATACACTGTTGCAGTTTCCTCCACCCCTAAATCCTATAAAACCACTGCTCTGCTCTGCTCTCTGTCATTATAGATTAGTTCTGCTTTTTTATGATGAAGAAGAAATAAAATCATTCATTATGTAGTCTTTGGTTTCTGGCTCCTTTCTCTCAGCACAATGTGTTTGAGGTTCATCTGTGTTATTTCGTGCACCAATAGTTCTTGTCTTGACCACATATGACAAACTTACAGCAACATCATGCTCAAAGGGCAAAAACTAAAACCATTTTTCTAAGCACAGGAACAAGACGGGAATGTCTGCTTTCACAACTCTTGTTCAACACAGCCATAGCAATCAGACAAGAAGAAAAAATAAGAGGCACCCAAATTGGAAAGGAGGAAGTAAAATTTATTCACAGCTGACATAGAATACCCTAAAGACTCCATCAAAAAACTACTAGATTTCATAAATGAATTTGGCAATGTAGCAGGATACAAAGTTAACACCCAGAAATTTATGGCATTTTTATACACCAATAATGAATTCTCAGAAAGAGAAATGAAAAACACAATCCCATTTATCATTGCAACAACAAAAAAAAATTAAGATACTTAGGAATAAACTTAACCAAGGAGGTAAAAGACCTGTACTCAGGAAAAAACAGGATGTTGAAAAAAGAGATAGACGATATAAACAAGTGGAAGAATATACTGTGTTCACAGTTGGTAGGATCAACATCATTAAAATGTATATACAACCAAGGCAATCTACAGATTCAATGCAATACCTGTTAAAATACCAATGGCAAAAACCACAGATCTAGAACAAACACTCCAAAAACGTATATGGAACCAAAAAAGACGCCAAATAGCTGCAGCAATCTTGAAAAAGAAGAACAAAGTTGGAGAAATCACAATACCAAATATCAAGTTATACTGCAAAGCCACTGTACTCAAAACAGTCTGGTACTGGCACAAGAACAGGCATATATCAATGGAACAAAACAGAGAACCCAGAAATTAACTCAAGCCATTATGCTCAATTAATATTTGACAAAGGAAGCAAGAGCATACAATGGAGTAAAGACAGTCTCTTCAATTTAAAAGGTATTGGGAAAATTGGACAGGTACATGCAAAAAAATAAAACTAGACCACCAACTTACATCATACACAAGAATAAACTCAAAATGGAAAAAGACTTAAATGTAAGTCATGGAACCATAAAAATCTTAGAAGAAACCACAGGCAGCAAAATCCCAGACATCTCTCATAGCAATATGTTTACCAATACATCTCCTAAGGCAATGTTGATTTAACTCATTGGATTTTAAAATATCAAATATTAAATTTTGAATCCAGAAAATTTTAAAAAATAAGTTCAATGCTATTAAAGACAGATCAAATTATTGAATATGTTCAGGACATTTAAAAATGTAAACAGCCCTGGTGGGATAGCTCTGTTGGTTAGAGTTTTGTACCGATACAATTGGATACGCCAAGGGGCACATACCAATGAATGAATAAATAAGTGAACAACAAATTGATGTTTCTCTATCTGTCTATCTGTCTATCTATCTCTTCTCTCTCTCCTCTCTCTCTCTCTCTAAATAAATAAAAACAAAAACAGCCCTGAAAGAAAGTACCCATTTGGGTGTGCACCCTCATCAGGCCCAGCCCTTAGAGAGCAGAGACTATCAGGGGTGGGCAAACTTTTTGACTCGAGGGCCACAATGGGTTCTTAAACTGGACCGGAGGGCTGGAACAAAAGCATGGATGGAGTGTTTGTGTGAACTAATATAAATTCAAAGTAAACATCATCACATAAAAGGGTACGGTCTTTTTTTTTTTTTTTAGTTTTATTCATTTCAAACGGGCCGGATCCGCCCCGCGGGCCATAGTTTGCCCACGGCTGGACTAGGCTGACGCAGGCTTCTCTGCCCAATGCATGACATTCATGGGCTCCCAGTGTATACATTAATGGAAGGAAGGAAGGAAGGAAGGAAGGAAGGAAGGAAGGAAGGAAGGAAGGAAGGAAGGAAGGAAGGAAGGAAGGGTTGGTTTATGGTGGCAACATAAAACAAAACAGAGCTTTGTGGATATTTCTGCTGTTCCCAGAAGAGCTATCTATTTCCCCAAATTTATTCGAACTCACCATAGTTGCCAGGTGGTTCTTTCTTTACATGAAACAGCAACTTGGATTAGAACCAAAAGGTTCTTATCATCCTTCAGTGAAGGCCAAGTCTCAGTAAGAGGGGGCTCCCGTCTGCGTTCCTATCTGCTCCATGCCTCAGTTTCCTGATGTGCATTTAATAGCATTTCCCGAGGCATCATTGAGCTAATGCTTCCACAATCCTAAGTGGCCGGGAACATTTCTCCTGGACCCCACTGGCCGCTGGATTGTGAGTGCTTGCTTTTCCAGGAAGGAAGAGACAGCAGCGGCTGAGTCATTGCCCTCGGCCCCTGCAGGCTGCGCTGAGATGTCTACATTCTCTCCCAAATGGTCCATCGAACCTGGCCCCTCTCTGCCTCTGAGCCAGTGGGTGGCAGCAGCCTCTGTGACGGGCCTGGGGAGACGCCCCCAGGGGAGGCCCAGGGAGCAGCTCTGGCCAGGAAACCAGACGCAGGGCCAGACAGCACAGACCCCCAGTCCTGTCCACTCACACACGTCACCTCAGAGGAAAACTGGTCCCTCTCCTTTTGCGTTTCTCAAACATTTCTCTCTTCATCATGCATCCTCTACTGGCACATTTGTCCCCTGAAGTGACCAACATAGCTGACTAGATGCTTGAAAGGGAAGATGGGGAATAAAGAGAGAAACATCGAGGGCTAAAAGAAGAAAGGCTCTCAATTAGATTAAGTGTCTGGAACATTGGATGTGGTCAATTAATGTGAGTTGAGTTGTTGTTATTGTTGTATTATTATTATTAATGGGGGAGCTACAGCGGAGGAGCCCCCCTTTCTGACAGGAGTTAGAATGAGGCCTTGCCACCAGGCTGGCCACTGGGGGCCGCCTTCCTTTCCCTGCTGTTCATGGAGCGCCAGCCAACTCTCAACCCATGTGACCGCGCTGCCATCCAAGACAATTTGAATTAATTTGGGGCATGAAATTTGGTGGGATGCAGTGCCAAATGTTTAACTGAAATCAAGATGCAAACTTCCCTTCATCTACTCGTTTTGTAAATCCTGTCAAAAATAAAATAAAAGCCATTAAGCTTGTCTGGCAACATTTGTGCTTTATGCACCAAGCTCTTCATTGTTCCTGATTCCCTCATCCTGCTCCCTCCCCACCCCCCAATATCTGTTCTGTTATATTTATGGTCCCTGAGCAGGCCCAGGACACTGTCAGCTTTACTGGCTTTGCCAAGTCTAAAATCCCTTTTAGGGACTTATTTTATTTAAAGAGCACCTCCATTAATGGGTTTAATGGCCTTTCAATCACTTAGTATGCATTGTCAATGAGGGAGAATCGATTTTCTGAGAATTCCTGCTCTGGGAGGAAAACAAACAGCCCTTCCTTCCCGTTGCCATTTGGCCCACGCACAGACGCAGGACTCCTCTGTCCTGGGCTCACTAGCTTTCCTTGCAGCAGGACTGTGAGGAAGGGGCCTCGCCAGCGCCCCATGGTGTAAGCCTTACTCCTTCTTTCTGTGTTTCCTTTCTCCTTTGAGGTTGTAACCTGCTAGACCAGGGGTGGGCAAACTTTTTGACTCGAGGGCCACAATGGGTTCTTAAACTGGACCGGAGGGCCAGAACAAAAGCATGGATGGAGTGTTTGTGTGAACTAATATAAATTCAAAGTAAACATCATTACATAAAAGAGTACGGTCTTTTTTTTTTTTTTAGTTTTATTCATTTCAAACGGGCCGGATCCGGCCCGCGGGCCGTAGTTTGCCCACGGCTGTGCTAGACTGTGGGGGCACCTTGCACCTGAACTTGGGATGAGGTTGAGCCTTGCTCTCACCGAAGACCCCCTTCCCGGGGAAGAAGCCACCCTCTTTGGGGAAGAAGCAGACCACTACACGTGGGGCTTTACCAGACCCTCTAGGCCACAGCAACAGATGGGAAAGAACGGCTGGCATTCCAGTGGCCCCCAGACCCAGACTTTTAAGAAGAGCCCTGCCCCTCCACAGTCTTGAGTTCCAGAACCTCAAGGCAATGATCCAACACGTATACTCTCACTGGGGTAACTTCTAATTAGCTAAACTCTCACCGGGGGATCTCTAATTCCATAAACGTCTGCTTGATACCATGGGAGACACATGCAGGGACATCAAGAGAATAAATCACAGCCTCAGTCTACTCAGGGTTTGTCTCCTCCAAGTTAGGATCTTTTAGGTGGTGTTAACTAAAATTCTCTCTCCTTCCTCTCTGGTTCTCCTCCTGCTCCTCCCCCTTCTTTCCCTCCTCCTGCTTCTCTCCCTCTCCAGCCCTTCCCCAAGAATCCTGCATTAAGTCTCCACATTCTCAGTAACAACTGCTGTATTTTATGGAGACTGACAATGAGCCAGAGTCCCCTCCTTGGCACCCTACATGCACCAGTCTACATCACCCTCACCACAATTCTAAGTAAGCGCTATTCTATTATTACTAAACCCTTTTTTTCAGAGAAGGAAGGCGAGTTTAAGAAAGGTCATGTCATTATTTGTGGAGCCAGAGCCACCTGACTTGAAAAGCTTTCCACTTAAACCCAACGCTTACTATGTATCCTCCTGCTCTTTTTAGGGTACTTTGCTCCCCAGGGAGTCCTACCCAGCAGGTACCCACTGTCCTAAGCTAAGGTAATTGGAACAGGCTTCCTGATGTCTGGCCAGTTAGAATAATATTAATACTATGGCCATCTTCCAAGAAGTGCCCATCCTGTGCCAAACTCCTTATATACCTTTTTTCCACTTAATCTTCACAATTGCCTAAAGGACAATGTGAGGTTAAGAGACTTGCTCAGTGTCTCACAATTATTAAGTAACTAGAGGCCCGATGCACGAAATTCATGCAAGGGGCTTGGCCCTTGCAGCCCTGGCTTCATCCGGATGGTCGTTCTGCTGTTTGGTCTAATTAGCATATTAGCTCTTTATTATATAGGATAATAATGATGAAATTGCTAGCACTGATTGCAGGCTTATTATATGACAAGTGCTGGGCTAATGTTTTTATATCAATGTATTTTTTAATCCTAACAAGATATTATTATTTATAGTTTACAGATGAGGAAACCGAGGCTCAGAGACTAAAGTAACTTGCCCAAGGTTACCCAGCCTGCAGGTAGTGGAGCCAGCATTTGACCCACACGGCCTATGGCTGTGCTTGCAATAACAATGCCACAGTCACATCCCAAAGCTCACATCCTTCATATTACACCATAGCCGCCTCCCTCCCCAAAAGCCCTTTGGAGAGCGTCCCATAAGTTTTCCCAAAACAACGGTTGAAGACAAACCTGAGAGACATGGGGCTTCGTGGCAGGGCTGTCTCTTCACAAGCTCCTGCGCAGCACCGGGATCTCATTTGCATTTGTCCTTTCGCAGTGGTTTCCAATTCCCAAGCAGAACACAATTTAACTGTAAAATTCGCCTTAACTAGGCAGCTGTCTGCGGCAGTCAGGCACCAGACTCAGGTGCGACTCCCAGTAGGCGCCCCGGAGCAGCGTGCCAGCCTCCGTAAAGCAATATAAAGTCACCTCTGAGAAATTAGATGCCACTTGGAAGAGGCATATGCTGCCATGCCCGCTTGTTGTCAGCTTGGAACGGTGCAGGGAGTGCCAATCATGACTCAATTACTCCCAGGACTTCTCTCCTGAAGGCTTCCCTGCCATTGATGAGAACCAGTGCAGGGGAAACTACCAAATGTCCTGGACCAGGTGTGTTACTTGGGATGGGATCTCGGAAGGGAGGAGTTCCAGGTTTAATTGGCTTCCCTTCACCAGTGTCAACAAGCCATCAAAATGAGAGCTCCCAACGTCCAATAGCAAGATAACGCGATTCAACAAATGTCACTGAGCCTCTACTACATTCAGGACATAATGCTAGGGGATACGAAAGTGAATCAAAAGCCAATCTCAGCCTGACATACCCCTACAATTTAGGCAGGTACCTAGAAGTACCAAGTAGAGTACCTTTAGCAAGGTCTAACCAATCGAGTTCAGAGACATCTGGCAGTGGTTCTCAACCTTCCTAATGCCGCAATCCTTTAATACAGTTCCTCATGTTGTGGTGACCCCCAACCATAAAATTATTTTCATTGCTACTTCATAACTGTAATTTTGCTACTGTTATGAATCATAACGTAAATATCTGATATGCAGGATGTATTTTCATTGTTCGCAACCCACAGGTTGAGAACCGCTGGTAGAGGCTGTAGTTGAAATGAAGGGAGCAGATGAGATTATTGGGAGAAAGATTATAGGGAAAGATGAGAAAATGCCCAGAAGGGCATTTATGCAGAGGCCTAAATCTATGGGGCAGAGGAAATGGCAAAGACATTCTAGAAATAGAGCCAGAAAAGAGAGTGACAGCTCAGAATCCCAGGGTGACAAGTGGGAGGGATGTGTCCATAGTATTCACTCAGACCAGGTTATAATACAAGAAAAAAGGCCATGGACTCTGGAGTTTAGGAGGATGCTGACAACCCCAACAAAACAGTGCTGGTAAAGGGCAACCAGAGGTTTGCCCAAAGTCAAGGAGACATGTGGGTTGTGAGGAAAATAATTGAGGAGTATAGGCTGATCTTTAGAAATGTACTATATAATAAAGAGCTAATATGCAAATTGTCCCCTCGGGAGTTTGACCGCTCACTATGACGTGCGCTGACCACCAGGGGGTGGCACAGAATGAAGGAAGGCTCCAACTGGCAGTCAGCAGCCAGGGGAAGGAAGGCCCCAATTGACCCTGATTGCCAGCCAGGCCTAGGGACCCTACCTGTGCACAAATTTCGTGCACCAGGCCTCTAGTTTAATAATAAAAGGAAAAAGAGGTGAAGGTCAGTACGGTAAGAGAATATTGGGCCTGAGGGACATGCTTAGAAGGATGGGGGAGATTCAAGCATGCTTGCAGGTCCCAGGACAGGAGAGCTGGAAGGTACAGGAGAGCATAGGTTCCTGATGCAGTGAGCTTCTAGACCAGGCAGGAGGAACCAAGGGCACAAAGGGGGACACATTCACAGTGAAAAGGTGGAGAGACATTTCACAGACAGGAGCAAGGAAGGAGGGGAAGAGATAGTGCAGCCATTTTGAGATGGAGAAGGGGATATTGAAAGAACTTACAACTGGTAACCTTGACTTTGCCATAACAACCAAAAGTGATTTCCAAAACAGTGACTGTCTTAACACAATATTGGGGGGACTGTGCTAAAATGGAAGATGATAGAGGATATGGGAAAAGAGTCCCTGCATTCATTTTTCATCAGGCAAATTTCCATCTTTTTCTTTCTTGTTGATTTTTTTAAATTACATTTTTAATTACAGTAAATTTAGCGCTTCGACCTTCCCTGTCTTTACCTCTCCTTAGGAATATCTTATAACCTTTATCTCAAGGATTTGCTTCCTCTTATTACCATCAACTCTAGAGTCTGTAGTGGCTAATTATTCAGGCTGAAGATTATCTGGGTCTTTCTTGTCTTCTCCCCCTCAGACTCCTTGCATCTTACCATTTCGTTTGCTCATCAGTCCTTCCACTAGATGTGGGCAGGGGAAACCTGGAAAGCTCAAACTCAGATCAGTTCATTCTATTACTTATTTTGGGATCTAGCCAAATATTTTAAGATATTAACTCAAATGAGGTTGGGGGGAAACTGATGTTCATAATTATTTAATTATCCCTGAATGGAACTACCACCCACAATTAGTCCCAAAGTCAGAATGATGAAAATGTCTATGCGAAAAAAAAGACACACCTAGTGAAGGTCCTACTGGCAGAGTGCTAAAGAAATAACTCTTGTGTCATAGCTCTGACTATCCCCTTGCTGTTCACCCTGAGTCTTGCTTTCTCATAGGGTTTATTTAATTTCTAATTTGAAATTTCATATATTGCATTTTCAGATTGGAAGCTAAGAGTTAGCGCTGCTGGTATTAACAGATCAGTGGCTTTTCCAGGTGGATCGCTGCTGCCCCACCCGGCTGCCCCGGGTCGGGTCGCACACAGGACGACCGCTGCCCCGGGTCACAGATAGCAGGCCCGGATGGCAGCAGGGCAGGCGGGATGGCGCTGTCCCGCCCTGCCTGCAGTATGCAAATTAGCCGCCATCTTTGTTGGCAGTTAATTTGCATATCATGCTGATTAGCCTATGGGAGGCGTAGCAAAGGTACGGTCAATTACCATGTTTGTCTATTATTAGATAGGATATCTCAATAAAATTGATTGAGAAGAAAAAAGGCACCAAGAACCTTAATCAAATAAGAAAAATGAAATAAACCTAGAAATAATTTTTTAATACTTAATATCTTAATTTCCTAATTTTAAAGGCTTCTTCAGCAATCAACAGGTACCCATAGTCAACAGACCCTGGCTTAGATCAGCCAGTAGAGGGAACTCTTTTTCAAAGTGAGGCCCCATGAACTCAATGACCTACATGAGTAATCTAAGTTGTGAACATGTAACTCTCTTATGTCCCCACATTTCTCCCCTCTTTATGGATGCAGCCACTTAGCTGCAGGTAAGAGCTCAAACTCTCCCAGTGGAGAAACCAACCACATTCCCATTGAAAGGCTGGGGATGGGAGGAGTTCCAGACCACCAGGTCAGTGCTTCAGCACCAAAGCCTATTCGCTACTTTTTTCCCTCTCTGATCTTTAGATGAAGCTGGTAATTATTAAGAATGTTTGTAACTAAGCCCTTCTCTTACTCCCCAGCCCCTGACATCAGAGCCCTGCTACAGTGCTGTGCCTGCCGCCCCCCCCCCCCCCCCCCCCCCCCCCCCCCCTGCAGTTCTATAACCTAGAGTCCCAGTGTCACTTAATGTCAGGCCACCCTAGAGCCAGTCCCGCATCTCAGTTGCCTAAGTTGGGGTCCTGACTTGTTTTTGCCTGCAGTTCTATAACCTAGAGTCCCAGTGTCACTTAATGTCAGGCCACCCTAGAGCCAGTCTGGTCTTCCAATTTCCAGCTGCCAGGTTCCCATGATGTTCCATTCCGTCCAATTACAGGACCAGGCCCAGGGAACACCCACCCCCACCTCATCCCCAAGGGACTCTGTGCTCTGACTGGGTCTGAATGTCCTTGTCACCATCTCCTGAGGCCTTCTCAGATCTATGAATTCCATTTTCATCCCCAGGGATGCCTACCCACTACCAGCTATACTCTGATTCTCAAAGACATTTCTGCAAATCATTGTTCACCAGAAACCATATTGGTGACACAATCCCAAGTTCTAAGAGGATGAATTCTGAGCTGCTCTAAAGTAATTATCTTTCTGTTGCATCTAGAATTACAGAAATTTAGAGTCAGAAGATTTTTCAGAGCCCATGTGCTTCAGTCCACCACAGCAGGCATCGCTGAGAAATGGCCATGGAAGTCCTACTTCTGAATATTCCCAGTAGGGGGCACTCACTACTTTTCAAGATGATTCATACCATTATTAGCAAATATAATTGCTAAAATCTCCTTTATATGGACTTCAAATTTATCTCCTTGGAAAACCGCCTATTATCTTGGTTTCTACTCTTTTGTGAGGAACACAGAATTCCTTCTTCTGTGCAATAGCACTTTAATTGTTCTAAGTCAGCACCCATGTGCTCCTCTTCCTGCTGCTTCTCACATTATTTCTTCTTCAGTATGATCAATTAAATTAAATTCAGTTCCTACTTAGTTCTAGGTAGCATCCTGAGATGCAAAGATGAGTAATTTGTGGTTCCTGCCTACGAAGAGTTAATAGCATTAAAGGGAAGGGTTGGAGAGTCTGGGGTGGACACTCAGAAGCAATGATAGCACTGGGTGAGGAGGGAGAGAGTATTGCAGGCATTGGAAACAGTATGTGCAAAGGCTCAGTGGCACGGCTGGAGAGTAGGGGTGCATGGAATGGGAGTGTAATACTGGAGAAGCAAGCCAGAACCAGGTTGCGAAGGACATTGTAGGTCATGAAGGGGGATGACACACTACTCTTCTAGTTTTAGCAACATGCCCTTGACTGCTATGTGCAGAAGTGATTAGAGAGAGGCAAGACTGGAGACAGGGATGTCCATGAAGAAGCTACCATGAGAACCAGGGAGAGATGCCCATGGCCTTACCTCAGGTAGTAGCAGAGGGAATGACAAGAAGTGGATTCACTAGAAAGTGGCCAAAAATATTGACTTAATGGATGTGGGGGTACAGGAGAAGAAAATTCAGTTCCATTTTTCTGGCTTGACTGGATGATGATGCTTTGACAAAGAAGACAGACAACAGAGAAGGAGAACCAGGCACGGAGCAAGGAGCTGGGGAGGGCAGCTCTGCAAGTTTTCGGTCTGTGGAGATGACATTTAGATGTGGCTGGTATTTGTTAGGGATGCTTGTAAGGAAGCCTTCCTCTTACTCCTCAAAATAGATACTTAGACTAATTAAGATGTAAACTTTTGTTTCACTGTAATATTAATGAAAAGGTAACCCAAAAAATGGGAGAAAATATTTTCAACCATATATCTAATGAGGGATTAGTATCTAGAATACTGAAGGAGCTTCTGCAACCTAACAACAATGACAAAAATCCAATTTAAAATATGGGCAAAGGATTTGAATAGACATTTTTCCAAAGATGATACAGAATGGCCACTGAGCACATGAAAAGATGCTCCACAGCACTAATCACTCGACAAACCCTAGAGCCAGTCTGGTCTTCCAATTTCCAGCTGCCAGGTTCCCATGATGTTCCATTCCGTCCAATTACAGGACCAGGCCCAGGGAACACCCACCCCCACCTCATCCCCAAGGGACTCTGTGCTCTGACTGGGTCTGAATGTCCTTGTCACCATCTCCTGAGGCCTTCTCAGATCTATGAATTCCATTTTCATCCCCAGGGATGCCTACCCACTACCAGCTATACTCTGATTCTCAAAGACATTTCTGCAAATCATTGTTCACCAGAAACCATATTGGTGACACAATCCCAAGTTCTAAGAGGATGAATTCTGAGCTGCTCTAAAGTAATTATCTTTCTGTTGCATCTAGAATTACAGAAATTTAGAGTCAGAAGATTTTTCAGAGCCCATGTGCTTCAGTCCACCACAGCAGGCATCGCTGAGAAATGGCCATGGAAGTCCTACTTCTGAATATTCCCAGTATGTTAAGTGAAAAAAAAAAAAAGATGATTCATACCATTATTAGCAGATATAATTGCTAAAATCTCCTTTATATGGACTTCAAATTTATTAGCAAATATAATTGCTAAAATCTCCTTTATATGGACTTCAAATTTATCTCCTTGGAAAACCGCCTATTATCTTGGTTTCTACTCTTTTGTGAGGAACACAGAATTCCTTCTTCTGTGCAATAGCACTTTAATTGTTCTAAGTCAGCACCCATGTGCTCCTCTTCCTGCTGCTTCTCACATTATTTCTTCTTCAGTATGATCAATTAAATTATATTCAGTTCCTACTCAGTTCTAGGCAGCATCCTGAGTGCTTGAGATGCAAAGATGAGTAATTTGTGGTTTCTGCCTACGAAGAGTTAATAACATTAAAGGGAAAGGTTGGAGAGTCTGGGGTGGACACTCAGAAGCAATGATAGCACTGGGTGAGGAGGGAGAGAGTATTGCAGGCATTGGAAACAGTATGTGCAAAGGCTCAGTGGCACGGCTGGAGAGTAGGGGTGCATGGAATGGGAGTGTAATACTGGAGAAGCAAGCCAGAACCAGGTTGCAAAGGACATTGTAGGTCATGAAGGGGAATGACACACTACTCTTCTAGTTTTAGCAACATGCCCTTGACTGCTATGTGCAGAAGTGATTAGAGAGAGGCAAGACTGGAGACAGGGATGTCCATGGAGAAGCTACCATGAGAACCAGGGAGAGATGCCCATGGCCTTACCTCAGGTAGTAGCAGAGGGAATGACAAGAAGTGGATTCACTAGAAAGTGGCCAAAAATATTGACTTAATGGATGTGGGGGTACAGGAGAAGAAAATTCAGTTCCATTTTTCTGGCTTGACTGGATGATGATGCTTTGACAAAGAAGACAGACAACAGAGAAGGAGAACCAGGCACGGAGCAAGGAGCTGGGGAGGGCAGCTCTGCAAGTTTTCGGTCTGTGGAGATGACATTTAGATGTGGCTGGTATTTGTTAGGGATGCTTGTAAGGAAGCCTTCCTCTTACTCCTCAAAATAGATACTTAGACTAATTAAGATGTAAACTTTTGTTTCACTGTAATATTAATGAAAAGGTAACCCAAAAAATGGGAGAAAATATTTTCAACCATATATCTAATGAGGGGTTAGTATCTAGAATACTGAAGGAGCTTCTGCAACCTAACAACAATGACAAAAATCCAATTTAAAATATGGGCAAAGGATTTGAATAGACATTTTTCCAAAGATGATACAGAATGGCCACTGAGCACATGAAAAGATGCTCCACAGCACTAATCACTCGACAAATGTAAATCAAAACCACAATAAGATATCACGTGACACCCGTTAGGATGACTATCATAAAAAAGAAACAAAGAAAATACCAAGCATTGGTGAGGACGTAGAGAAATGGAAACTCTTGCGCACTGTTGTTTGGAATGTAAAATGGTGTAACTGCTATGAAAAACAATATAGTGGTTCCTCAAAAAATTCAACATAAAATTACCATATGATCCAGCAATTCCACTTCTAGGCAAATACCCTAAGGAATCCAAGGTAGGGACTCAAACATATTTGTGTACCAATGTTCATATCAGCATTATTCACAACAGCCAAAAGATGAAAACAACCCAGATGTCCATTGACAGGCCATGAATAAATAAAACGGGGTTTATAAATACACTGTATCATTATTCTGCTTTAAAAAGGAATGGGTTCTGACACATGCTACAACATGGGTGCATCTCAAAGACTTTATGCTAAGTGAAATAAGCCAGACCCAAAAGAACAAATATTGTATCATTGCATTTATATGTGGTATTTAGAATAGCCAAATTAATAGAGACAGTAAATAAAACGGAATTTGCCAGAGGTAGAAGGGAAGAGATGGTGGGGAGTTATTGTTTAGTGGGTACAGAGATTCCACTGAGGAGGATGAAAAAGTTCTAGAAATGGAGGGGGGTGATGGTTGCAAAACAGCATGAATTTACTTCTACTAAATTGTATACAGTCACACACTGCATATGACCTTTTGATCAATGAAGACTGCAAATATGATGGTGGTCTCATCAGTCGTAACACAAGGCATTATTCACGTGTTTGTGGGGTGCTGGTGTAAACACACCCACTGCACTGCCAGTCGTGTGAAAGCGCAGCACATACCGTTTTGCACAGAACATGATAGTTGATAATGATGATACATGACCATGTCACTGGTTTGTGTGTTACTATACTATAATTTATCATTACGTTACAGTGTACTCTGTCTACTTAGAAAAAGGTTTTTATTGTGAAACAGCGGCCGTGATACACCGGCAGCAGCCTCGTACATCTAGTGTTTATAGCATCTCTTTTGCATCATTTTCTCTTGTGCTTGTGTTGTTTTGCACAATACCGCGCAGACTTGTGGCCGAGGTGTGTGGTAGGCTGTACCATCTGGGCTTGTGTAAGTGCACTGCGTGATGCATTTCTCAGAACATATCCCCATCGTTAAGTGGCGTGTGGCTGTATTTTAAAGTGGTTAAAATAATAGATTGTACGCTGGATCTATTTTACCGCAATGAAAATCTAAGAAATAAAATAAAAACAAAACATGAAATTCAGTCCATAGCATGTGCCAGGTGCTCTTCGTACAATACTTCAGTGGATTCTCTCAATAAGCCCATGAAGCAGGGACGATTACCATCCCCATTCGACAGATGAGAAATGGAGGCTCAGAGAAGTTAAGTGCTTTGCCGATGGAAGCAGAGAGAGAAGGTGGTAGAGCTGGGAAAGGAACCCAGAGAGGCGGGCTCCAGGTTCAGCTCTGTAACCTGCACACCACACATCCTCCCACCTGACTAACAAGTTATGAGCATTACCTGAGCTTGGGTAGGGAGAGGACTACGTGAGGGAGCACGGGACCAGACCCTGGCCTGGCTGTCGGCCCGTGACTCAGCATCTTCATGATGCTGGACAAACTACGTACACCCAGGCCAGCACCTCTTCCTTCTGACCTTTACTGCTAGAGCCCTGTGGAAGACACAGCCCCACCTACAGCACTGTGAACATAGAGGGCGTGTGGCCTACCCCCTTACAAATGAGGGGAGCGTTTCCTTTAAACATGCTCTGAGAAAAGGCCTAAGGGAGCATGTGCCAGTCTGTGATGTCTGAGATTATTGTACTATTTCATCTGAAAGCCTTGCAGCCAAGAGTTAGCCCCTCATTTAGCTAGAAATCCTTTGAAGTTACAAAAAAAAAAAAATGGAACACCTAATGCTGTTGGTGAATCATTGACTAAACTACTTGCACAATCTGGTTTTAGGGGAAATTCTTATATTGGAGGTTTCAAAATGTTAATGTTTTACTAATGTGTATGCTGGTTTTCAAAATATTAACAGATTGAATTACTATGTTATTAATTAGCAGTATGTTGTTTTTCAATATACTAACATATCTCTTTTCTGAACTCTCTCTCTCTCTAGCTATAAAAGAACAACCAGGGTTACCACAAAGGCTCTGTGTTATTAATATTTATTGAGATCTTACTACATGTACGTTCTTCACATGTATTATTTCATCCTCACAACATCCTCATTTTATAGCCTAGAAAACACACAGAGGCTGAGTAACCTGTCCAATGTCAAGGAAGTGGAGCGCTGACAGTCACACAGGGCAGCCTGACCCCGACCCTCACAAAGTTGCCCCGTGATCTTGGGAAACTCCCTTCATACCCTGAGGGGCCCATTTTCTTCATCTGGGAAGCAAGGGAATTGGACCTGGTGATGTGGGAGATTCTCTTCCAGCTGGAACATGTCTATTTCCTTGCCCACGCTCACAAACGACATGGCCCTCCACCAGGGCGTCCCAGGTGGGTGTCCACCAACACTCCTGCTTGAATTATGGCTGCCATTAACGCTGCAGGACTAGAAGGGAGAGGTGAGCTCAGCAGAAACTGACGGGTCCCCCGAGCTGTTTATCATTCTTGTGTCCTGCCCCAAACACCTTTGCTCTTCAACTGCACTCACCCCCTAATGACCTAAGTATCTCAACTATCTGAACAAAGTCTCCGAAATAGCCTAATAAATGAAAGCAAGAGACAAAAAGACTCCAGACCAAGGAGGAGAAAGGGTTGGCATTGATATGCTCATTACACTTCCCTCTCTCTTCCTCTGGAGTCACTCAAGTTCTTCTCCCTTACCAGGGCGTTTCTAATGAGCCTGGATAGTATAGTGGTGTGCTGGTGAGCGATTAACAAGTTCTTCAAGAAAACAAAATGGCCCTGGTGGGTAGCATCTGCTGAGTTCTGTAGTTTAAATATCCCCAGGCTCATTTCAACCTACCAATATCCAGTCACTGAACATGAAGCTGGAAAGACCTATGAGCCAGGAGAGCTGCCCCCAGCACCACTGAGCCTGGGTCATTGTACTATTTCATCTGAAAGCTTTGCAGCCGAAAGCATTGTTTATTCATTGTTCATTCATCCAGGCAAATAACTTTTAAAAATTAAGCTGGAAATATGAACAAGGTAGTTTTTAAATTCGTTCTTTATTACAAATCAAATGCCCTATTGAGTTTATTACAAAATATTATTTTTCCAGAACTTCTCCCTGGAAGTTTCTTGGGACAAAACAGGTGGAATGATGGCTTTTCTACCTTCAAATAATTCACTTACCCAAACCAGATTAAACAATTTGCTTCTCTTGGGTTAGTAATTTTCATTAATAGTCTAAGCATTGGGCATCAGAACAGACTTGCCTACAAAACCTTAAACTGCTTTATTACAGAAAGTTTACAAAAACCAATGCAAAAGAAAAAAGTCACCTCTAGAAATTGCTGACATAGATATAACCCATCTGTAATACTTTTTCTCTACATTGGTACATTCAAGGTACATGTGGGTCATAAAGAGTATGGACTCTGGAGCTTAACTACCTGGATTCAAATCACAGTTTCACCACTTATTAGCTGTGTGATTTGAACAAATTAGTTAACCTCTCTGTGCTTTAATTTTCTCACTGTAAAGTAGGATTCATGATAATAATAGTAGCTGTTGTAGGAATTGAGTAAATATACATACAACTCCTAGAATAACATATAGGAAATTCCCTATAACTGTTGGCAGTTATTGGCAAACACAATCAAGTGTCTTTTTAATATTGTCTAAGCATATCTTTCCAACAAGATGGCACAGTCCTCAAAATCTTTTTGCAGTCCCCATAGTGCCTAGCACATAGTATGAATTTAATAAATCCTATATAATAAAACCCTAATATGCAAATCGATCGAACAGCAGAACGACCAGACACTATGATGCACACTGACCACCAGGGGGCAGATGCTCAATGCAGGCGCTGCCCCCTGGTGATCAGTGCGCTCCTACAGGGGGAGCACCACTCAGCCAGAAGTCAGGCTCATGGCTGGCAAGCACAGGGGCAGTGGCGGGAGCCTCTCCCGCCTCCACGGCAGCGCTAAGGACCCCTCAGGGAGTGGGCCTAAGCCAGCAGGCAGACCCCCGAGGGGTTGGGAACCCCCCACACACACACACACACACACACACACCAGTGCATGAATGTAGTGCACCGGGCATCTAGTTTTTATAGAAGAAACAAATGGAGTAAATAATTGATTAAAGATGGTTGGACCAATGTAACTCCAGAACATTCTTGCCACAAATAAGATATTCAGTCTCTGGATCCTGGACACATTTTATGTCTCCATGAGCCTCTCTAAAGGGAAGGAGAATAACTAAGAATAAGTACTTGGAGTAATTTGTCAGAGTTGTTAACATGTATTTATGTTCAAGAATGTTTGCTAGATATAAACGAGAAAAAATGAAAACAACCTAAATGTTCAACAAGGGAAAGGTTGAATAAATTATGATGTAACTACTAAATATTTATGTTCTCAGTAAGTATTTATTAGTATGAAAAAAATGCCCTAATTGTAATATGTGAAAAAGCAGCATATAAAGTGGTATAAACCATATAATCCCAATGTTTATTTTTTATAATGTGTTTGTATTAAAGGATAAATATTTTTAAAAGACAGAGACTTACCAGAAATATACTGAAATCATAACAGTAGCCATCTCTGGTTAATGGGACTTAGGGTGATTTTTTTTCTTGATATATATTTTTTCTGTATTTTCTAAAAATGATAAAAAGAAAAGATGAAATAGATCTGGACTATCAACCAGGGAGTTAGTAGCTCAGGAATGAAAGTACATAGATCCTATGTACATAGATTCACTGACCTAACCACCTGAGCACCCACCCACACATCCACCCAGGCTGACATTGGCCACCACCCATCTCCATCCACTTTCAGTCTCTGAAAGTGTCCCAAACCTGACATGATAGCATAATCTATGTTTTTCAAATATGACTCCAATATCCAGCAATTTGGGAGCACCAGTGATTACCTTAATTTTTCACATTCCCTTCGGATATCTGCTATTGGGTAAATACAGTCAACCTTACGTAGACATATTTCCACTATTAAAATCCAAGCACATTTGTGTTATCTCCTGCCCTTGAGGTGCCTGATACAAGGGAAGCATGATTGAGTACCTTACTGATAAGGCTGAACAAATATGTCTTTTGAAATAGGCTATAGGAAAAGCCCAGGTTCAGGTGTGGGATACACATTAAAATCTAGCTAAAACTGAGGAAAAGGTAGGTCTCGATTTAGCAAAGTGTGACTTCTAGGATATTTGCTTAATAAGAACCATTTTATTACTCTCAAATCCAAATAGACTTGAAGCACACTATTGTGAGAGTAAATTTAGGTAGCAAGTATATAGGTGACTCCTGCTTTGAGGCATAGGTAAGAATCCTATCTAATAAAGAGGGAGTATGCTAATTGACCACCACACCCTCACAAGATGGCAGTACCCACAGCCAAAAAGAGGGAATATGCTAATTGACTGCCACGCCCTCAAAGACGGCAGTGCCCATAGCCACAAGATGGCAGCGCCCAGCCCCCTCAGTATCCCAGCTGCCCAGGGCTGGCCCCACGCACAGGCAAGCCTCGGATGGTGGCTGCCCAGCCACCCAGGGCCAGCCCGAGGCTCAGGTAACCAGGGCCAGTCGAGGCTTGCGCTGCTGGCAGTGGCAGCAGCAGAGGTGTGATGGGGGCGTTGCCTTCCCCTGATTGCTGGGTTGCCTCCTGCCCCTGAGGGCTCCTGGACTGTAAGAGGGGGAAGACCAGGCTGAGGGACCCCCCCCTCCAGTGCATGAATTTTCATGCACTGGGCCTCTAGTTATCTATAACAATAAAAGGGTAATATGGGCGTCCTTCCTGACGAAGCTGGGGCCAGAGGGAAGCCAGCCCAGGTCCCGGGTGCCTGCAGGCAGTGAGAGGAGGGAAGCAGCCGGGGGAAGGAAGGCCTACTCTTGCATGAATTTTCATGCATCGGGCCTCTAGTTTATAATAATGAGCATATCAGTCAAGTATGACATAGTCCTTTTGATGTGCTTAAGACAACATATTCAAAATAATAAAAGGCGACTTAGTCCCTTCAGTACTGTAATGTTTAGCAATCTTATTTTTATTCTTAATTTGCTTACATCCACCTCTCAAGGCAATCTCAAGCCAAAGTCTATCTAAAGCATCATAAATTTCAAACTGCTGAGTTAAATCGATAAGGTTTTATGGCACATCTTTTTACAAAGGGAATAAGAGGCATAATTTAAATATAGCTGGAGACATGCACAAAAGTTAGTTCTGTCTTAGCGCCTTCACTGTGGATCAGGAGCCAAACAGATGTTTCCTTTTCACTCATGGGAGAAGTCTCAAAACAGTGGGTGCAGCGTGGGACACGATCAACTCACACAAGAAGAAACAGGACTCCATCCCAGGACCCACACCTCCATCTAAGGACCCAAACCCCAGACCTCTATCCAGGACCCAAACCTCCATCCCAGTGCACTGAACTTCATCCGGGGCCTAGAACACCTTCTGGGGCCTGGGGCTCCATCCAAGGCCCAGAACTCCATCCAAGGCCCAGAACTCCATCCAAGGCCCAGAACTCCATTCCATGACCCAGAAGTCCATACCCAACATAGCCCACCCTCCAGGGCACAGCCCTCCATCCCGGGCCTGGACTTCCATCCGGTCAGTCCTCCATCCCAGAGTCAGACTTTCTTACAGTACCCAGACCTACATTGAGGACCCAGACCTACATCGAGGACCCAGATCTACACTGAGGACCCAGACCTACATTGAGGACCCAGACTTCCACCCAGGGCCCAGACCTCCATCCCAGGACCCAGACCTCAATTCTGGGCCCAGACCTCCATCTGGGGCCCAGACCTCCATCTGGGGGAGCCCCAGCTGAATCCCAGACTTTGGCTGGTCCTCAAAAACTCTGCTGTGACCGCTTATCTGGGAAAATAGCCCCCATCTCCTGCATGCGTGGGGAGCCTCTCTGAGTCACGGGCAGCTGCTTGGCAACAAGTCCAACCTGTCTGGGTCCACCTCAGGGCTGGCCCTGCTTCCTCTCTGAGGCACCCTGGTCGTTGGAATGTAAGCCTGGCCTATACCCAGAGGCTGATTCATTGCCTCTGAAAACCACACCAGGCTTTTCAAATTCAGTTGTGCTAAGCAGCTCTGCCAGGGTACCAGCTCACCGGTGTACCCCAGGAACCTAGAACCCGGCATCCCTCACCTTGGCCCCCCTCCCTCGGGCACAGACACAATAACACCAGCCCTGCCAGCATCGCCAGCAGGGCCACTGGACAGGTCACCCAGTGCCATTTCCTCCTCACTCCGGTGCACAGAGGGCTCTCCCAGGCCCCTTCCTGGGCTGCCCATCATCACACATCTCCAGAGGGCATGCGTGGGGCCAGGCCCCACCTCCTTAGAACATTCAGGAGACTCATGCTGTTTCTGCCCAGCGAGCCTAGAAGCAAGGCCGTAATCCCCCAGGACTAAACAAACCCAGCCAAACTCAGCGCAGGACTGGGAGCAGCCCGACCTGGGCCCCCGGTACTGAGAGAGCGTGCCACCTCCCCTGACGTCATCATGTGTCAGTGTCACTCAGCCCGAATGGGACCCAGGGCAGAGGGGACTGGGGGCAGTTGGTGAGTGAGAGGAAGCAGATGAGAGAGCCTCCCTCTATCAGAGCCTTGGAGGAGCCCGGCAGAGGGGGCGCTGGGAAGATGTAAGTTATCGAAGGTTCTAATCAAATATTTATCAGTTAATTTAAAAAGAAGAAGAAACAGGAGGGCTTCATCAGCTCCTGAAATACTTTAGGGGAGGAAGTTGCTGAAAAAATATTTGCCTGAACCAAAATGTGTTGCCTATGTGAGTGTGTCAGGAATTTCATGGAAATAACTTACTTACCTAACATCTGTTAAGTGCCCCTTCACCTTCTCTGCTTTATTCTTCTCCACAGCACATACCACTTACTTCTTTACTCTTGTGATTGTCCGTCTCCCCAAATTAGAATGTAAGGTAACATGACGGAATGGATTTTGGGGGTGGGGTGTTTGTCTAGTTTTGTTGTTGTTGTTTTGCCATATGCATTTAGAATGTGTCAGGACATTGGAGATGCCCCCCCAAAATATTTGTTGAATGACTCAAGCTCCCTCATGATTAAGGGGCATCCTCCTGAGCTATCTACGGTGAAGTACAAAGAGCACTGGATTCAGAGTCCAAAGTAGCACTTTGCTTGGCTTCTAATAGATACTGTTATAACGATAACTCTCCTGATCTGTAAAATGGGGGTAAGAGTTTATTGTGGAAGCAGTTGTGGCATTGTAGTTTCTCCAAAACTCTTTTTCCCTTATAGCTGGTGTACAGGGGGCTGAGACAAGGCAGTAAGAATCCTAGCCATACAAGGCAGGGGAAGAAATCACTTGATCTCCCGTGAAAAAGAGAGGAGACAGGAATCTGGGGAGAAGTGAATGTTTTTATTCTGTCTTGTCGCCCTGCCAAGTCAAGACAGAGTTTGAGCAGAGAGGCAGGGGAGAGGCAGTCAAGTGGAGCAGGTGAGCGGGCCACCAGCTTCCCATGTGACAGGTGGAAAAAGCAGTGCCGGTCTCGCTTCAGCGGCCACCTTGAACGGAGAGACATCCAGCTGGCAGGCGAGGCGACGGAAGACCTTGATAGAGCTCTGGCTCTGAGTTCTAGTCATTACATCTCAAGGGTAGTCCAGCCCCAGGGTTCTTGTTCTTAGGTTTGTGCTTTGTGCTCCAAGAGATAGAGCTAATTAGCCAAAGTGGGAGCCGGGGACCCTGGCTTCCCCACTTTCTTGGTTGGCCACTCCCTTTGTTGGAGACTATGTCCTAGGAAAACGGGCTGGAGTGGAGGAGAGACACACGCCAGCAGTGGGATGAGACCTGGACCCCAAATAGGTGGGTTGGGAAGATGGTGCAGGGCCAGGGGACACCGCTCCTCCTGAAGAATCTACAACGCCCATCGGTAGCGAATTGGAGTAACCTGGCTGAGAAAGGTATTTTCTTCCTGCTGCTGCTGCCTTGGGTTTGGGGATCTCTAAGTGTCCCAAACCTACACCGAATGCTGTGATGTGCTCAAGCAAAACCCTGCCTCGGAACCTCAGCCCCTCCTGCAGCTGCCTGTTCAAGAGGCAAATTCCTACCAAGGAAGGACTCCCAGACTCCCGTCAGCCCCAGACATTGTTATTTTGAGAGCGGTTTGTTCCAGATCTCTGTTGTTCCAACGCCTGTGGGAGGCACACAGTAGGCCACCTTGAAACCAATCTTCAGTGTCAGGAGCTGCCAGGAAGCCCCCAACACGCATGTCTCCCAGAGCTCCGCGTGACAAGCTCTCTTGTGTTGGGAGGGGACATTCCTACCCTGTTGGGGAACAGGAACAGACGTCCCAAAACAGACAGGAACCGAGAGCAGCATTGGGGTGGTGGTTTCCCACCTGTGACTGACAGGAAACCGGCTGGAGCTGGTTCTAGGGGCCCAGATGAGGCCATCCCATCCCTGTTTCCAGTTGAGCAACCTAATTCCTGTAGGTTCTGCCCATCGAGGTTCTAGTCCAGTGATGGCGAACCTTTTGAGCTCGGCGTGTCAGCATTTTGTAAAACCCTAACTTAACTCTGTGCCGTGTCACATATAGACATTTTTTGATATTTACAACCATAGTAAAATAAAGACTTATATTTTTCTTAATTCCTTAGGTTCTGCCCATCGAGGTTCTAGTAGTCCCTTCTCCCCTCTCCACATTTGGACCCATCCTTCAGGAGAATCTGTTGGAAGGGGTGGCCCCTGAAAGTAAAATTTCAAATGATGTTTCTCAGATGAAGGAGAAGGCCATTGAACACACTCTATCATTTCCTTTGCAGCCCTTTTTTATCCAGGATGACACACACAGCTGCCTTGAAGCCCACTCCTCACGTTTTGCACATGCAACATGTCACTGTATGTGTGAGTGTGTCCCTTCAGGGCAGACTAGCGGAAAATATCCACCTGGGATTATGCCAGCAGAGCTTTCAAATGTTACCACCTTGGGGAACAAGCTGCTTCAGCATGTCAATGGGTGGGATTGTTCTACAAGAAGGCGCTGCTCCTCCTGGTATTATCCTGCCTTGGGGCTCCAGGACCAATAAATCAAGTTCCCCCCCAGTCTAATGGGAAATATAGCTCATGATCCGGTTTGTGGACCTTCATGGCTTGGATAATCCAAGCAATGGTGTGGGCCAGGAGTGACCTGGAAACAGAGCATTCCCAGAAGGCGTTCAGTTTATTGTCATTCAACCAACCAGCATGGCCTCGGTGCCGGTCCCAGGAGCTCTGGGAAAAGCTGCTGTGGCTGTGAAAGGAAATATAAGACCCTGCCCTCCACTCAATTCTCATGCAGTCAGGAGACAACCCATGCTCATACCCAGGGAGGCCCGTGGGCAGTATAGGTGTCAATATAACGGCTATGAGGATTAGGAGTGTCCAGGGACTGGGTACGCTTCCTGAAGGCTGGGCTGTTTGGGGAATCGTGGGGAAGAGGTGGCTTGGAGGGGAGAAGGCAGGAGCAGCAGTGGGGTGTGGGGAGACCTTATACAGATATGACATGAGAAGCCTCAGTTTCCTGTTCTTCTTCTCAACCCACGTGACTGAGACAGTCACTGGCTCTGATTTGGGAACCCAGCAGAGCAACTGTTGAGTGTGTGGGAGTTTCTACTTCCATCCCCCCCACCCGCACTGTACACCCACAGCAGCCACGCAGGCTGCTGAATTATGTCTCTTACGGCAACTCCAGACTTACACCATGAGCTAAACTTCTGTCTAGCTCAGTGGTCGGCAAACTGCGGCTCGCGAGCCACATGCGGCTCTTGGGCCCCTTGAGTGTGGCTCTTCCACAAAATACCACGTGCGGGCGCGCACGTACAGTGCGATTGAAACTTCGTGGCCCAAGTGCAGAAGTCGGTATTTTGTGGAAGAGCCACACTCAAGGGGCCAAAGAGCCGCATGTGGCTCGCGAGCCGCAGTTTGCCGACCACTGGTCTAGCTCTATGAAGAATTTATTGGGACATTTCCCATGCTTTACACAGTGTCTTTATGATGGAAACAAAAATCACTTTTGTGCCAAGTTTTTCAGGTTCCCAAACCCCACCAGTATTGTTCCTTTTCTGGGTGTCTTAAATTCACATTTTCTTTCTATTTCACAATCACTACCTTCTCCCAGGCACCATTACCTCCAGGGCTCACTACAAGTAGATTGCCCCACTGTCCCCAGCTACTCTTTATAACTCATTCACTGAAAGTTTTGAAAATAGGCACACACCTTGACCCATTCGTTCCATTTCTCAAAATGCAGCAGAGCCTAGCTTTCCTCTGCTAGTCACGCTTTCATTTGTTCTGACAACGTGTAGCTGGAGTCCTGCTAGATACTGGGGTGAAGCAGCAATTCACAAGCCCGAGCTTGAGGCCCTGCGTGGAGCTTATGGCCTTGTTTGTTTCTTCCCTAAATCCAGATTTTTAAAAATTTTTTTGGCTTTTGGACAAGACATGTCTGTAGTATTCTCAGCGGAAATATATAATAACTGCCTCATAATAAAATAAAGCCCGTTGACTATGCCACAGACACAAAGTGACAGGTGTAGACAGAGTGAGAAAGAAATTGTTCCAGGTCAGAAGTTTTCAAACAGAGTGCCTCATCTTATGAGCCTCGGGGGTACCGTAGGGTGGGTGGGGTGGGAACACACAGCACAGAAGGGAGGGGACAGTTCGTCCAAGCATCGCATCAGGGCTCTCACTTCCCCAGAACCCCCACCCACCAAGCAGTCCTGTAGATTTCTCCTCGTTTCTGGTAAGATTTATTTGGGCAGGATGTTCTGTGGCTGAAAATGTTTCAAAACCACTAGTTGTCTCAAATTTCTATATTTAGTCTGGAAATATTCCAGACTGGGAGATTTTTTTCCATATTCCCTTTAAATCCTCTTTCAGGATTAAATTTAATTCTCTTAAGCTCTTATGTTTAACTAATGGGCTTTAATGATACCTGATACGTGATGGGTATGTAATTAATGGGCAGTGATAGCATGGGTGTGATAAATAACCGAATCTCATAGACCATGCAAACATGCTAGAAACTAAAAGGCCTAAAACAATTTTGCACAATATGTAATGGGAGGAGGGGGGAATTGGTTTAGTTAGGAATGTATCAAAAGCAGCAACAAAAGTTTAAGCAGTTTTAAACAATTTGACATGACTTCTACATGGTGTCATTTGGTATTTATTTAACATTTGGAAGTTCCTGCAATAATAATTTCTTTCCTCTAATTCTCTTTATCACCTTGAACCAAGACATTTTACACCTAAACTTTTATGATTCACATACCATCATTGGGATGATTTTTCTAACAATATTTACAGCTCACTTGTAATAGTAAATATTTTATTTAAATAGGTTCCTGTTTAATTTAAAGTTACTCTAAAAGTTACTCTAAAAGAAAACTTTATATCACTAACCATAAACAGAAGACCAGAAACACTTGCCAAAAATAAAGGTTAACTGTAACAATCCTATATCATAAAGAGCTAATATGCTAATTAGACCAAACAGCAGAAAGACCATCCAGACAACCTTCCGGACATAGCTGGGGCTGCGAGGGCTGAGCCCCTTGCACAAATTTTGTGCATCAGGCCTCTAGTAAATTTATAATAATGAAAATAGTAAATATTTTTCCATCTGTATACCATTTAGAATCCGCTTTGGTTCCACCAGGGGAATGGGTACCCATATGGGAAACACTGTTCGCTCAGACCACCATGGTTCTCAGCGAGGCAATTAGAAAGCAAATATAGCTGGGCTTTGTTCCCTCCCAACTCATCTTATAGTCCCACACACCCACATGCCCCACTCCCCTCTAAGTACTTGCCTTGCTCTAAGCTAGCTGACAACTAATAGTTGATCATTATTAAGCTTATTAATCTCCTTTTTTGCATACTAATAAGATACTATTAACTCTTCAAAACTCAAATATCCGAACTCTGGTGGAATTTTAGACATAATGCAAGCAAATTATACCATTTAATTCAAATCATATATATTAAATGATTTACTAACCACCTACTCATAAACCAGACCTCATGCCTTCCCACAAGCTCATAGTTAGATGTTCTCAAAATGTGGGAATTTGCCCAAGATGAATTA
>NW_005356259.1:10049451-10078978 GCF_000412655.1 Myotis brandtii
ATGAGAGAGAATTATTGATCGGCTGCCTCCTACACGCCCCCTACTGGGGATTGAGCCCACCTGGGCATATGCCCTGATGGGGAATGGAACCATGACCTCCTGGTTTATAGGTCAACACTCAACCACTGAGCCACACTGGCCAGGTGTTGTACATTTTTGAGCACTTACTGAATATAAGCTCTGTTCCTGGCAAAAGAGCAGATAAAGGATTGAATCAGACAGGGGTTCTTTACACGAGAAATACATAATCCAGGGGATGAGATAACACTGCCTCTGAATAAGTTTGCTCCCTATTTGGGTTCCCAAAGAAGCATTCACTAGTTTATATTTATAAGGTGATTAAAGCAGTGATGTGCTGGCATGTTTACCAACCAGCTCACAATGTTTGGGGAAAGAACAGGGGGAAAATATCTGTATATGTGTGTACATGGGTTTATTATAAATTTTACTGATTTGAAAGATGCATAGCACATAATCCTATATAATAAAAGCCTAATATGCTAAGTGTCCCTTCATCTAGTCGGCCGTTCAACCAATCAAAGCGTAATATGCTAATGATATGCTAAGGCTGCTCAACTGCTTGCTATGATGTGCACTGAGCACTAGGGGGCAGACAGCTGACCGGTCAACCAGTCGCTATGACATGCACTGACCACCAGGGGGCAGATGCTCAACACAGAAGCTGCCCCCTGGGGGTCATTGAGCTCCCACAGGGGGAGCACCACTTAGCCAGAAGCCAGACTCATGGCTGGCGAGCACAGCAGTGGTCACAGGAGCCTCTCCCACCTCTGCAGCAGCACTAGGGATGTCCAACTGCCGGCCATGGGGAGCAGGCCTAAGCCGGCAGTCGGACATCCCCTGAGGGCTCCCGGACTGCGAGAAAGCACAGGCTGGGCTGAGGGATGCCCCCCCCCCAAGTGCATGAATTTTATCCACCGGGCCTCTAGTTTATAAATAAAAATAAGTAAGCAAGTGCATGAATTTCATCCACCGGGCCTCTAGTTTATAAATAAAAATAAGTAAAACTCTTTACTGTAATTCCACATAGAAGTCTTTTGCCAATTTTTTATGAACTCGTATCCATTCTCAGTTTGCAAGTGATGAATGAATGTAGTTCCAACATGAATAGTGGTTGATATTTTCATTTACATTAATGAGTAGGACAAAAGTGAAAAACGAAGACATGTGTCAGAACTATATTCATTCGTCAATGACATGAGTGACTTCTTTGCCGAATCAGATAATGGTTTTCGAATACTGGAAAAATATTTCCTCAAATGTTTGTGTAGTCGCAATGTAGCAGCCATAGACGTGACACACTTTTATGTTTAATCTACATTATTAACATTTTCTCCATCACTTTCTTAAGTCTAGATAATCAACAAAACAATAAATCAAGTGCTGGTTTGCAGCATTTGCTGGTTGCTGTAGTGTAAATATGCCTATCATGGTCAATTTCAAGCTACCAAGATGATGTCACTGAATACGGAATTGGGATAAGACACAGAATAGCCCACCATTGTCTAGTATGTCAACCACACAGAGACAATGGAAATAACCTCAAGAGCATAGATAATAATAAAATACAGTAAAAGAATGAGGAATTGGTGACTTTAAATAATTATCTTTGTTTTGCATAAAATGTATTTAATTGTACCTGTTCCATGAGTTTTCTTCCCAAGTTCCAGTAGGTTCTTGAAGATCTACCCCATCATTTTCAGGGGCCACTTTTCAGCATGTGTTACCTGAGAGCAAAAACAGATTTGGTGTGCTGCATTCCCAGAGAAAGCTTCCTCCCACACCAGCATCTTCTCTCATCTGACCTCCCTGGACACCTCAAGGGTTTCTCAGTGACCCAACCTAGGAAGTGGGTCTATTAATTCCCTGAAGGCAGCATTCTCCTTGGGCCTCTGGAGGGCTTTGTTACTGAGTGGTAGTTTGCTTATATTTTTATTCTAGAATATTTTTCTTCTTTCTCTCCTCTCCTTCCTGTCTCTTCACCTCACAATTCTATTATGTGTCTAATTCTTTTGGAAAGGAAAGAGCAGCGTTAATATCGTTGCCGACTTGGGCCTTTCTCCTAAGCGATTATGTTCTCTGTAACATGGGAGAGCAGAGCTGAAAGAGGTAGAGCCTGGAGGAAGCCTGGAGGGAGGGATGGGGCGAGTCAGCTGCACCACAGCAGATGCCTGGGCCCGAGCCGCACACCATCACCCCCCACCTACCTCACCCCACCCCACCCAAACCTGAGCCATGATTTAAAATGCATATTCCTGAGCCCCACCCCAAACCTGCATTTCTGGGGTTGGAGCTCAGGAGTTTGCTTCTCAACAAACTCCCCCAGCAATTCCCACTCATGCTCAACACGGAACCACTGACTTGGACCCTCTGCATGGAGACCACCTGACTTCGGGTACTTTGTTCTAGTAATTTGGGAGTTTTCATATGGCAGGTGAAGATGGCTTTGATTGGTTCTCAAAGAATCAGGCACCTTCGAGAGTAATGAGAAATGAACAGTATGGAATGATGGAGTAATTCTCTTCATAGGCCAGAATAGCAGGAAAAAGTAAGGGAAGCTAGCCTCAATGACAGGAGAAGGCAGTAATTAACACCCTAACATAAAACGATAATGCAGCTGGCACATATAATGCAATCCCACCGGGAACTGCAGATTGCATCCTAGCATCCCGCTGTCACAAAGCCCACAGGATGCAGCCCACACTGGCCAGGGCAGAGCCTCTTCAACGCTGAATATTCTGCCATGTAGCAGGCACATTTATTTTATTCAAAAGAAGAATGGTCCTGGTGCCAAGCCATCTGATGGTAAAAGGAGATATATTTGACGGATCATAAAAACTGGTCTGCCACAGGCTTCTTATACCACGTTTCTAATGTAAATGCATCTGGTAGGTGCAGCCCGTACCTCCGATGTGCAGATACCTGCAGAGAAAGGCAAGCAGGGACTAGAAGAGCCGTGAGGGGAGAGGCAGGAGTATGGCCGGAGAGAGGGAGACGATTATTTTTAACAATAACAAACAACAACAAAAAACCCACTTGGCAAACATCACTCACTTTTCCCAACCTGTTCCTGTGATACAGATTGACAGCCCTTTTAATATGAAATAAATCAGGCAGGAGAAGGAGTGTCTGGAAGAACAGACAGATTGAGGGCTGAGTGACGGACGCCTCCGGAACACGCTCTGTTTGCATTTGCCTCATAGTTGCTCACTTGAAAGGATGTCAGGCGCTTTGAAGGCTGCGGGGATGTGTTTTGAACCTGGAGGACGAGTGTGCAATATGCATGCTCAAGCTCCTTGTGCCAGTTGGCACGAGTGTAGGGCATAGAGACCCTGCAGATACAAGAGGCCCTTTCCATCTCCCTCCCCCACCTTGGGGTAAAAAGGCATTTTGTCTCGTGCTCGAGCTCCTTGTGCCAGTGGAGCCCTCCTGTTGGCACGAGTGCAGGGCATGCAGACCCTGCAGATACAAGAGGCCCTTTCCACCTCCCTCCCCCACCTTGGGGTAAAAAGGCATTTTGTCTAATATCTGGTCTCATATTTAGCCAGGCCCAGCCAGTCATCTCAAGCCAGTGTGCTCACACTGGCGCATTAGGGCCTGGTCACTTCTCACCAAAAAAACTGGCTGGTAATGAGCCGTGTCACCTTTTGAGGTGTGTGGTCAGTGGACATCCCTGTCAAGTGCACCCCTGCCTTGGTCCAGCCTTCCAGATGCTGAAGTTCCTTTGGTTAGCTGTCTCCTTGAATGTCCTGGACTGTCCAGTGTTCATGGGTATTCTGCAAAGCAAATACCAGTACACATTAGTCATGAGACAACCAAAGTCGGTTTCAACATCTCCCATGGCACAGGAGGAAGTATTTCTGCTCTAAGGCAAGAAAATGCTTGAAAGGTATGGGGTGAGCCAGGAGTAAGCCCGGAGGGCAACAGGAGAACAAGGCAGCAGGCAAGCACAGGAAAAGCATCCAGTGCATGAATCGTGTCTCCATTCCAAAGCGCCACACCTGCCTCTCTTCTGCCAGGGGACCCTGCCCAGCCTTCACATTACCAGGCACAGGTATTTAATCCGAAGATTTGAATTCTGGCTCCTGCTAGCATGGCTCTTTGATCAATTAACGGATATTGGCTGAGCATCAGTGACGTGGTGGTCCCCTGGATGCTGGACTAGAGTGATAAATGATTCAGACAAAGCTGCTCTCCTCATGGAATTTGCATTGCAGTGGGAGACAATAAAGAAACGCAATGCTATCCCAACAAGGTAAGTATAGATTGTGACAAATGCTGTAAAAGAAAGAGAGTTGATATGGTAACTGACGCTTACCCAGTCAGACAGAGGCCTACTTTACATGGAGTGATCAGGGATGGCCTACCCAAGGAGGTGACATGTGAGCTGATACCTAAAATGTGAAAAGAACCCAGCCACATGATGAGCAGGAGGAGCAGGCCAGGTAGAAGGAACATAGTGTGCAAAGGCGCTGAGCCAGGAATGGTCTCAGTGCAATGGTCTCCAAATGGGCTGCAACGCCTCCTTGTAGCACCTACCTCATGGGGCTGTTGTGTAGATCACAGGAGATGAAGCAATGTCTGCAGAATGTGCCTGGCATCGAGTCAGCACTCAAGAAATGTGGACTGCTACTATGATTTTCAAAGACTTGGGTTCATTTTGGGAGTATTGGGTGGGATGGGAGTATTAAGTCACCATCTTGGAGACATTCTGGGCCAGCTTGCCTGAGTCCCCATGATATCAGGTCACCAAAAGCATCTGAGAGCGATTATAAAGAAATTACTTTCCCAGCAATTAATCATCAGTATAAGACTGCCAATACACATCATTGCTGCATTATGACACATTGCATCACATGATGAGAATATAGAGTAGAAAAGGGGCCATCTGGAGCTGACCTTATTTAAGTCAAATCAATTGAAAGTCAGTGGGAGTTTTGCCTGAGTAAGGGTCAAGACCAATTATCGAAAGGCATAAGAGAACACGGGGGTGCTTTTGAGGGTATTAGATCTTATAGTAATTTTTCACAGTTCAGGGATACATTGAGGTAGCACTTCTATAATACAGGAAATACGCTGTTCATAAAGTCCCTTATTTCAATAGAGTCTATATGCATCTTTTAAATTTTCTTGGACAGATGCAAGAATACAGTAAAAAGTACAAAATGGTTAAGATATGTATCTAGCCCTGGACAGACTGCTCAGTTGGTTTGAACATTATCCTGTGCACCAAAGGGTTTCAGGTTCAATTTCCGGTCAGGGCACATACCTAGGTTTCAGGTTTGATCCCCAGTTGGAGCATATGTGGGAGGCAACCGATTGATCTCTCTTTCCTCTCTCTCTCTCTCTCTCTCTCTCTCTCTAAAAATCAATAAAAACATATCCTCGGGTGAGGATTAAAAAATATACATGATAAAAAGTACAAAGTGGTTAAGATATGTATCTAGCCCCGGACAGACTAATCAGTTGGTTTGAACATCATCCTGTGCACCAAAGGGTTTCAGGTTCAATTTCCAGTCAGGGCACATACCTAGGTTTCAGGTTTGATCCCCAGTTGGAGCATATGTGGGAGGCAACCGATTGATCTCTCTTTCCTCTCTCTCTCTCTCTCTCTCTCTCTCTCTAAAAATCAATAAAAACATATCCTCGGGTGAGGATTAAAAAATATACATGTAACTAAAATTAAAGTGGGATAATAGGAAGACAAAAACTTCTCATCAACTATCAGTTATGCTATTAACTCGGATTATCTGTTCCTCTACAGTAGATATAACCGGTGGATATTGGAATGGTCCACAGCTTAGTTTTAGCCATCAGATTTCTTCTCCATCTTGCGGGTCTATCTGCTTTAGAGAATTAATTGTATCATAATATTGCTGGTGGATATTGGAATGTCCGAAGCTTAGTTATAGCCATCAGATTTCTCCTCCATCTTGCAAGTCTATCTGCTTTAGAGAATTAATTGTATCATAATATTGGCTTAAGTTTTAATTCAGATTATGAATCTAAAAAGAGAGCTATTTGGTATTTTATTTCAGAGCCAGCATTAGCTACGGATTGTTTTTCTGTGGGTCTACTCCATTCAAGTCCTCTCAAAATGTCAATAAGCAACTAGAGCAAAAGGCCCTAGGTCCACTGGTGGTCTTCCACTGGCACGAGCTACTGAATCTTCTCCTCAGGAATCTCCATGCCTGCTCTGCACCTGATGGCTCATCGTCACTGAGATTCTCAATGGCCCCAACAGAACCATTTGAATTTTGAAACGTCTTGGTCAAAAGACTTCAATGTCATAAATATTTCACATGTCTAACTTGATAACTATATTCCCAATTTGATGAGAGGACAAAAAGCAAAAAATGCTCAGCAGACTGTAAATAATTTGGAAGCAGAAATCATCTTTTATTCTCCATGCCCTTCATGTCCTGCACTTATGAAGTCTCCAATGAATAAGTGCCCTGTAATTGGTAAATTACCAAGGAGTTGAATTGCTTTGTCTAGACAGACAGGATTGATTTGGGCTGTAAGCTGACAACGTTACACTTCAGATTCTATACACAAGTGGTAATAATATTTCCTGCCCTTGAATCTTGGTACATAATCTACCATAGGTCTTAAACTGGTCAAAGGGAATCAGCAGAAACTTTGCAGTAAGAGATTCTTGAAATGTGAACAAATACAAAGTTGGGGGGGAGGCATGTTTTGCGCAATGAGCTCCTGGTTTTAATCAGGTTAGCGAAGGGGTTTGCTGGCTCAGTGGTACAGATGGTCTTCAGGGAGGCCATGTGAAATACTGCCTTCCAGGCAACCTGCTGGAGGGTGTGGGGGCAGGGAAGGGCAGGAAGAATAATTCATCTACTGACTTCCATACGTCAATGGCCTAAGTTTTATGTCCACTTGGAGGATGTCCTTGGATGACATTAACATTGAAATTAGTGACAGCCTGCTGGCCTTCACACTAGAACTGCACCATCAGCTCTCCTGGGTCTTGAGCCATCTAGGGTTGGCCCACACTGCAGATTTTGGACTCAGCCAACCTCCACAATCAGGTGGGTCAATTCATTACACACACTAACTAGTAAATCCCTATATTTCCAAGCTGCTTGTGCAGTGGTGCAGATTGGGGTTCTGAGTAGTCTCATGCATCAGTGCCCAAGGGTGGCTCATGGACAGGCATGAGTTATGTTGGGTTATGCCCATAAAAGACAGTCACCATGGCAACCTGGGGCAAATCAAGTGACCAAGGGCCCCGGGGTAGTTTAGGCAAAAGGATGTGAAGTGATGCCTAAGGAGCAAATGAATGTGGGATGGGAAATGCCAAGAGCAGGTTCTGATTCTAAAAGGGTGTGTTTACAAAGCCACCCACAGTGACCTATGAATACAGTGAGGAAAGGTGTGTTTACATTACAGTGGGGTAAATTTTCAAATAACAAGGCAACATATACTCAAAGAGTATCTATGTTTTAATGTCATTAGATGCATGATTTTGCAACAGTTATTTAGCTTCTTAATTCTTGATTCACTGATTTTTAAAATGAGAGCATTGGGTTGATGATGTCTAAGCTTTCTCTCAGCTCTAAAATTCTGATCTTTTCTATAATGTGGACAAAGAATAGAAATTTAAAGATTACACAGCTCTCTTACATTAAATGTCAGAATCAGAATTTTCAAATATTTCATTATAAGAAAATAATGCACCAAAATCAGTATGATGATATTGAGCATAACTAAATGTCAAGTCTGAGATTTGGGTCCAAATAATCAAGTCTATAAACACAGATGAGGGGAGATTTGACTTGAGAGTCATTTGTATTAAACAACAACAGCAGTGTAGAGATTGCAGGGGGGAGGAGGGTTGAAGATAGAAGAGGGTATGGGGAGATAAATGGTGATAAGAAAAAAATTAAATTTAATTTAAAAAAATAAATAAATAAATAAAACAGCATCCAACCCTGGGATTTCTGTTGACCCCAAAATCTAATGAATCAACTGCTGGATACGCATGTTCTTACTGGAGTTCCTTCACTCAGTGAGAGGTTGGCTAAGATGGGCTGGATGGACTCTGAGGGTCCTTCTGAAGATTCCAAGCTTCATTCATATCTATCTCTTTCCTTTACCCTTTGCCTCAGTACAATGAGATTGTGGCCCAGGGCACAATCGCCTCAAGGTCAAGTGCTCCGGTAGGATTTCAATGGGATTGCTGAGTGGCACAAGGTCACTCAGAGAGCCTCTCAGCTTTTCCTTCTCCTCACCCTCCCGGGGCAATTGTTCTGGATTGTGGCTCCCCTGCCTCATGTACAAAGTCACCTAAACACAAAGCTCACAGCCAGCCCGCAGTTTGGGGAATCCTCCCTCAGCAATTCAAGAGTTAGAGGCATTAAAGGTGGCCCCTGGAGTGCTCCGCCACTCTGCTGACTGGAACCAAATCTATCTGAGACTTGGAAATATGATCCAGGTGGGGACGGGCTATGATTTAATGTGGTCCAAGTACAACAGGCCACACTTCTTAAAGAAACCGTTATAAATTATTTGTGCCTAATTCTGCCGGTGGATGGAGGACATGGTATAGTCTCAAGTACAAGAGCCCAGCTTGTATCTAATAATTGTTATATCTTCTCTGAAACTGACTGCCGATGTCTCAATTTTAACAATTTAAATAACAAGCTTAACCAAGTGGAACGAGGCTCAGGCAGGCTGGCACTCTTGATGAAAGCAGGACAACTCTCATGTCTGAGCGCATTTTTACTTTGACATGAGCGGTGACACGCAGAGATGAAATCTGGTTAAAGCGGCAGCCTCCTCAACCCCGTGACAGCTTCTTAGGCTCAGCAAAACAATTTCCAGCAACTGCACACACACTTGTTAACTTTACTCCAGAAGACTGATTAGAAACAACGCTTATGAATATGATAAAAAGAGGTGAGCGCTGGAAAGGTAAGCCCGTAGAGCTGGGCAATTGGCATGTTGTTTTCTTCATTTTTAATGGGCCGCTCTATAATAGTCTTAATTTTGGGGTGCATCTAGTTTGCTTAGAAACTAGACGGATCTCTTCCGTGCCCCAGGTATTAATGATGACAGCACATTTTTATTTCACCTGCTGTTGAATTGCTGTTGATACTGTGAGTGGTCAGATATGATTTCCTGTAGATTGCTCTCATTATCCTTTTGATGCTCTTCATTCCACGTCCTGAAAATTTTTCCCATTTCAAAAGCTGTTCCGTGCTCAAAGTTATGTAACACATGCAAAGCGAGGCCAATTTTGAAAGATGTTTGTGTCCTTGGGCGGCCATGACACAAGGTCGTGCTGGGAAGTCACAACATGACTTGTAGAATTTCTCCCAAATTGCAAAGTCTTGTAGAAGAGTGAGGAAACTAGCCTGTGAGATAAAAGATGCTGGAAAAGCCACTTAATCTTTCTGGATCCCGGTTTCTTCTTTAGTAAAGCAAAGAACTGGGTTATGATATCAAGTTCCTCCAATGTCCTATGATCTTATGCTCCTAGTCTAAGGGCAACTAAAATTAACTCAAATTCACTTGCATTATTTTAAGCTAAATATCAAAAGTCTTAATAGCCACTTTGTCAAATAGTTTGCCAGTCTCTTAAAAAGTTAAGCATACACCTACCTACCTTATGATCCAGCCAATACACTTCTAGCTATCAGCCCAAGATAAATGAAACCTGAAATCTATATAAAATCTTGGACACAAATGTTCACAGTATCTTTATTTGTAATAGCCCCAAACTAAAACAACCCTAATATCCATCAGCAGGTGAATGGATAAACTGTACTCTACTCACACGACAGAATATTACTCAGCAATAAAAAGAAATGGGCTCTGTTGTTACCTATCCTTTCCTGAGGAAGAGAGACGTGAACTGAGTTTTCTAGAATAGCCTCCAGTTAGTGTCCTCATGGGATTGCCATTCAGGCATGTCCTGGGTCAATCTCCTCACACTGACCTAACCAAAGCCACATAGGCCTCCCTCGATTACAAATCTAAAGTCACAATAAACTGTAAGCATTCAACTCTCCAAAGCTTTGAACACCAGAAAATATAGTGCAATATAATAGTGCTACTCATAATATAATGACATGATTTGTTTGAAGACATTAATCTGCAAGGCTCTATCAGTAGCTTTGTCCTATATAGGAAATGATTATGTGAAAATTTTTCCTCCATGGTTAGGTAGTCTCTTTGGAAGGGAACGTCAAAAGTCTAGGCTGAGGCCCTTCTTGAATGTCAGGCTGGTTCCCACATTTCTTAACACCCACCTTGCCCCAGTGTTAGGTCAGATGCAAGTTCCGGCTATCATTACAGACTCAGTCCCTGTGGTGAGCCCCACATTTGAAAGGGCGGGGATCCCAAAGGAAATCTGGGACACTTCACCATAAACGCAGCCAAGCAGCATGGAAGCTTTCCTGTAAAGTTGCACATGTACACGCACACACGCACACACGCACATGCACGTGCACACACACAGTCATCCACCAATTCAGAATTTTTGCAATCAGAAAAATAGAAGTTTCTGTAAATTAATGGTTTGTCCACTTGTGGTTATTATAGCAAGTGCCCCAGACACCATCAGAAGCCATCCAAGATCTAACAATAGTCTTCGTATGTGTTGCTTTTAGGAATTCCGGCCAGCTCATCCACCAGGGATCTCACTGACCCTGGGTACTGTGTCTTCTGTGAAAACATCTCACCCAAACAGAGACTCCTCTGACTGAAGGGGTTCAGCCCAGCATCATCTGGCTGAGTGTGACCTGGGTCTCTGCCACCTGTGTCACTGACCACCTTCTCTCTGCGCCGTGTGCTTCCACATGCCTCGCTCCAGCCCCTCCCTCCAGGAAGTAGGACAGAAATAAAACATTAAAAAGCACACACTGGATCCTGCTGGGCAAGCACTGGGCCACCCAGGGCACTGCATTCAGGAACCGAGGCTCAGGGTGGCCAGTGAGAACCTTGAAGTCAGAAGTAGGTTGCAGATGCTCAGATCCTGAGGCATGCTGGGAACTACGTCAGGGATTCTCCAAAATGTTTGTATACCAAGCCATGGTAAGAGATACAGTTTATATTGTGATCCAGTACACAGATACCCACACGTGGACACAGATATAACCATCTAACTGAACACTGCCCACTGCAGAACAGCTATTTTAAACTATATTTTGAATGAACAAAGCAAAAGCAACCCTTAGTGAAATAATACTATCCCCAGGTGCAATGCACTCTGATATCTTCCATCCTGTTCTATCTTTTCCATGTCTTTAAAAGGGTAGCAAGTTGCAAACCCATAGGTGATGTCAGTACCACTAAAAGGGAGCCCTGATGTGAGAGTTTACACCCTGCCTGCCCCTCACTGAGATGACTGACACCTGTCACTTAGGAAGCAGGGGCTTGGGGACATGGCAGGCTAGCAGGCCGGCTCTGGGCTGTAACGGGAAGATTGGTGAGCGAGCCATGGCATCACAGAGCAGCAGGGGAGCCGTGTTCTTGGCCAAGCGCAAGGGCACTGCTCTCCGGGTGCAGACCTATGCCCTGTCTCCATGTTCCAGTCCACACACTCCCCCTGTCCCCTCATTGGAAACCATTCCTCAAGCCCAGGAAGATTTTGCAAGTGGAGTCAGAAGTCAGACCGGCGATTGTTTCGCTTGCGTATCATTTGAAGGATCGAGAATGGGGGGAAGGGGGGTTGTGTAAGCTGCTGTGAAAATCATGGGGTAACTTGGCAAATGAGAAATCCACTCAGACCCGCAAGGAGCACAAAAGTGAGGAATTAAACAACTTTATAAATAAAGGATCATGACTCTTGATGCACTAACACACACTTTAGAGCTACTGAAAACCTCCCATTTCAAGATAAATGAAGAGCATTTCCTGAGCTGGACGGGCTACTCTCACAGCCACATGCTGGGGGTCTGAGCTCTGGGTCAGCCAGGGCTGGGTCGGTGTCAGGGACCCAGGAGGGGCCGGTCCCTGCATTTCTATGAAGAAGGTTGTTCCCGGAGCCCCGTTTTTCACTAAAGGGATGTGCTCGGTTTGTACCTGATGAAGTCGGGAAGAAAGTTCTACGCCAGTGCGTTTGCCTCCTCCAAGTTTCATCATCACTCACCAAATAAGCATAATTGCTGCGCGTTGAAGAGGTGCCAGGAACAGAGGCGCTGCCGGTAATTGCCTAATGGGCAGGCGAAATGAGGTGTGCGGCACATCGGTGTGAAGAAAGCCATCGCCACAAGTTTATTAACATTGAAAATTAAAGGAAGCCCGGCCCCAGCCAGGCAGCCCTCGCTGAAATGAATCCCATTATCCCTCTGATAACGGCATGGGGCTCAATTGGATGCCACCCAGGGGGCAGAGAGGCCTGAATGCAGGGCACCTCTGCCGGCTTGGGAGCTGAAGTTCCTCTGGTTCACGGATGCTGATCGCAGAGGAAACACAAACACCCTGCCTGCCTGCAGCTCCTCCAGCTCCACTGAACTCCACGGCCTTTGTGGAGCAGTGACAAGGGGGAGGCCGAGACAACTGTATACCTTCTGACCTGGTGCCACTTTTACCATTGCTGGATGGAGTTTGCCAAGGTGTGTTATAGGTGCTGGAACTAAGTACTACCAGGTCCATTGGAAGGAAGCGGGGGTCCAGCCTGGGGCTCAGGAACCAACCCTGCCTTCTTTTTCCACCTGGATCATTTTGCTAAATATTGGAGGCCGGATGCACACTGCGGCCGGGGGCCTCTGCCACCTCTGCCTCGGCCCCCTGCCCACCGTGGCTTTGTCCGGAAGGAAGGACATCCGGTCTAATTAGCATATTATGATTTTATTATTATAGATTTCTAGATGTCCAGGGCTAGAAGGAGAGCTTTTCTGAACCTCAATCACATCCCATCTATGCAGGAAACAAGGCTGTCCCCGGTAAAATAATCAGAAAACATCCAGTGTGTGCTGCAGCGGACAGCCTGAGGAAAATGCAGAGAAAGGAGAACTCCAGGAGGGCACGCTGCTTAGGTAAAGGAAAGGCAGAGGGAACCACATGGACAAAAACTCACGGACAGGAGGCTCTTGGAGGGAGGAGACCCACTGGGCAGATGGCAGGCTTTGAGCTGGGAACTAGTACACAGCAAGCTTGGGTGGATAGAGAGAATGGCACAGGGTGGAGTCTGGGCTTAATGTTGGATTGAAAGGGAATCCTTTTAGATTTCAGAAAATTACAGGAATCATAGGATTAAAGCATTTAAATCATTCTACATTGAATTTGCTTCACGTTTAGAAAAGGTTTGAATTTTGTATTTTCTTTCTGCCCTCCGTCTCTGCGAGTGGCCTTCGTGCCCCTGGAGGCCACCCTTCCACCTGCTCCAGGTCCCCTCCCTCCCCTCTTCCAGGACACTCCTCACAGCTTCTTCCCTCCTGCTCCCACCAGCATGCAGGCCTGCAGCATTTCCATCATAGGAGGGAGGGAGGGAAAGAGGGAGGTAAAGAAGAGGAGAAGAAAAGAAGGAAGAAGGAAAACAAATTCTTTCTTGACCTCACATTTCCGTTTCTGTCCCATTTCTCTGCTCTGCCTAGCAGGACAATTCCTCCAAAGAGCTGGCACACTGCACACCTCTCCTCCCATTCTCTCTTGAACCTGCTCCAATCAGGCTTGACCTGCCGCATGTCAAGGTCACCACTGACCTCTGTGCAATGGCCAATCCTCTATTCTCATCTTATTTGAACTCTCAACAGCTTTCCTCGCTTAGCTCCCAAGACACAACTCCTTCTCGGCCCCCAGCTAGCTTCTTCCCACCTCTAAAAATGATAGCACCCCAGGGCTCAGTCCTTGGACCTCTTCTCTCTAAATTACCCCAAGTTTATGTCATCTAGTTTCTTGGCTGAAAACACCATCTACATGCTAACAAGCCCCTAATTTATATCCCAGTCTGGACCACTTCAGACTCCAGAGAGATCTCTACTTGGACAAGCAACAACCATCTCAAATTTAATATTTCCAAAAGTGAACTTCTGGTTCCTGCCCCACCTCCCACGCCCACATGACACACACATGCATCAAAAACTCCTCCTCCAGCAGCCTCTCAGTTAAGGTCAACTCCCTCCTATCCTTTGCTCAAGACCAAAACCTTAGTCATCCTTGACCCCTTGTGTATCCCATATGCCAATCCATCAGCAAATCCAATTTGACTGTTTTCAAACTATATCTAGACTCTGACCATTTCTCACCACCTCCACTGCCTTCTTCCTGCTCCAAACCACCATCCTATAGAAAACACAGTTACACTGGTCCCCCAGTTCTCTGCTTCTGTGCGGCTTCTCTCCATTCAGCTTATCACCATCTGCTAAACCACATTTCACTTGCTATTTATTCATTGTATCTACATTAGAATATAAGCTCATTTGGGGCAAGGTCTATGTTGTGGTCATTCCTGTGTCGGCACCTATGGTGTAGTAGGAGCCCAAAAGTACTTGAGGGAACAAGATTTATTTGAACCCATCTTTCAAGCACCTGCTTTTTACAAGAAAGACACAAAAACTATCTCTGCTCCAGCCATCCCTTGCCAGGTGGCTCAACATCCAGGGCCTTGAAAACTCCCATGGATGCCTGACCCCTTGTGTATCCCATATGCCAATCCATCAGCAAATCCAATTTGACTGTTTTCAAACTATATCTAGACTCTGACCATTTCTCACCACCTCCACTGCCTTCTTCCTGCTCCAAACCACCATCCCTCGCCTGGATAACTGCACAGCCTCCTAATGGCTCTCCTTGACTCCACCACCCATGTCCCAAAATGGGCCATGCCCAACACAGCAGCCAGGGTGACCCTTTTAAAGTAAAACTCAAATCATGTCACTTCTCTGCTCACAACCTTCTAATGATCTCCCACATCACTCAGAATAAAATCTGACATTTTTTCAGTGGTCTAAAAGTCCTGTACTCTCTGGCTCCAACTACTTCCCTATCTGTCCTCCACTCCTCTCCCCTCACTCAACCACACTGGCCCCTCGCTATTTCTCAAACACACACACACACACACACACACACACACACACACGCCTGCCTCATGACCTTTGTATTACTGCTCCTCTGGCTGAAATGGATTTCTCCCAGATAGTCACATGGCTCCCTCCTTCAGTTCCAGCGCATGTCACCTTGGGAGTGAAGCCTTCCCTGACCACCCTATAGAAAATACAGTTACACTGGTCCCCCAGTTCTCTGCTTCTGCACAGCTTCTCTCCATTCAGCTTATCGCCATCTGCTAAACCACATTTCACTTGCTATTTATTCATTGTATCTACATTAGAATATAAGCTCATTTGGGGCAAGGTCTATGTTGTGGTCATTCCTGTGTCAGCACCTATGGTGTAGTAGGAGCCCAAAAGTACTTGAGGGAACAAGATTTCCATGATGTTGGCTTCAGTAGGCCACCATCCCCTCTGCCTCTAAAGTTAAAACTCTAAAATAAATTTTTAAAATACTACGGGAGTGGGAGAAGAGGTTCAATGAGGGGGGGAAAGAGGGACATCTGTAATACTTTCAATAATAAATATAAATTTTTAAAAAACACAAAGCAAACCCTAACTGACTGTGATACCTTGGGTAAGTCACAATCTACACTAATAGCTTAACTAAAGTTCTGTGATTCCTGCTCTGCAAACAAGACTTTGACACACAGGTCATGGACGTCTTCAAAAGTTAAATAAATAATGGGCTCTATGCTCCAAACTCAACATAGCTGATAGATTCCATTCTCCCAAAGTATATTTGATTGTGGTTGTTCCCAGGTTCCTGCAAACTTACTATATCTATGAGCGCAGAATTTGGCAAAGTTGGTCCAGCATGAGTTACGTGCCTTTTGTTGGACAAATTGTTTTCCTGATGTTTACTTTCAACAACAGACTTTATCAAAAATGAATGAGTGCCAGAAGCTGTGTAGCTTTGATGATGAATGAGTCTGGAAATGAGGGCAGATACTTCTGAAGACATAGCATCTCTCCCACTTTCAATGGTCCTTTCCTTTGGACACTCCCATGACAAATATTCATTGCAATTTCTTCCAAATCTGATGTTGACAATACTAATTAAACTCCTGAGATTTCATTTTCCCTTCTGGGCCATGATTCATATCTGGCCAGAAAAGCATAGCGGGATGAATCTGTGGTTGTCTTCAGGGTAACTACAGGGCAAGAGAAAGCTTGTTAAAGCTCTCGTTCCTCCGTGAATTCAGGCTTTCTTCTGGGGGAAATTGGTAGGTCCATTTCTCTCCTCAACATGGCCACATACACACTTGCCACAGAAATAGGGGGCATGAAACCCATTAGGGTCGAAGTAGCGGGTGTGGCCATCACCTCTACTCAAGGGGTCTCCATCAGTTGTCCTGAATCTCAGTTTTCTTAAAAATAGAATGGGGAAAATAAAGCTAACATCTAGAAGTATCGTGGGACCCTATGAAATGAAGAATGCATAATGGCTGGCATACAGTACTTGCTCACTAAATGTTGATTTCCTTTCTCATCCCACCAGAAGGTGAGTTTAGAATTACTCCAAAATCACTATTTCTAACCCAGTATTTGACCATGGCCTTCCAGAGATGCCTGGCCAGGGCTCAGCTGTGATGGAGACCATCATGGGCTTATAAACTGTTCAGGCCATTCTCTCCCTTCTCCTTTTCCCCTCCCCCTCCTCCTTCAACAAGCCCACTGAGGGACAGGCTGCCCTTGGCATCCCTCTTGCAGTCCTTCCCTGTCCTGCAAGGGTGGTGAACTGAATTCCGAAAAATGACAAGTCATTACAAACATATTGCATGTTGTAAATGAAAGAATGTCCTTGTTAGAAAGCCAAATGACTTACTTTGGGAGTAACTTTAAATGTTAAGGATAGGATATTGCAAATGCAGAGTGTAATATCCTATACCTAACACTTTGGTAAAACACTTTAAATATACATGTGGTGCTCTAATAGCAACCCACATGGACATTGGCATGAGTTTTTTAACTGGAATGCTCTCTGACATTAACTCTCCATTACTAAGCTCTCTATTGATTTGGGTTCATCTCTAAAAGTTCAGACTTGGAGAATACTTAGGCCAGGTCTCCTCTGAGGAGGGTGGCATGAAGAGTTGGTAATTATCCAATGAATTCCGGTAATTATGCAATGAATTACAAATTGTCTATACCAGTGCTTCCTGGAATGTTTAATTCAGTACCATACCAGTGAACTTTCTAGGACACCTTTGTGGGAGTAGGTTGGGAAGGTTGTTGCCCAGTGGGAGGGCCTTGTCCAGGTACCACTGCCCTTGTACTTGCTTATCTACATCTCCTCACCCCAATACGTTCTTATAAACACATGTAATTTCCATGACGTTGGCTTCAGTAGGCCACCATCCCCTTCTGCCTCTAAAGTTAAAACGCTAAAATAAATTTTTAAAATACTAAGGGAGTGGGAGAAGAGGTTCAATGAGGGGGGGGGGGGGGGGGGACATCTGTAATACTTTCAATAATAAAGATAAATTTTTAAAAAATACAAAGCAAACCCTAACTGGCTGTGATACCTTGGGTAAGTCACAATCTACACTGATAGCTTAACTAAAGTTCTGTGATTCCTGCTCTGCAAACAAGAGTTTGACACACAGGTCACGGACGTCTTCAAAAGTTAAATAAATAATAGGCTCTACGCTCCAAACTCAACATAGCTGATTCTCCCAAAGTATATTTGATTGTGGTTGTTCCCAGGTTCCTGCAAACTTACTATATCTATGAGCGCACAATTTGGCAAAGTTGGTCCAGCATGAGTTACGTGCCTTTTGTTGGACAAATTGTTTTCCTGATGTTTACTTTCAACAACAGACTTTATCAAAAATGAATGAGTGCCAGAAGCTGTGTAGCTTTGATGATGAATGAGTCTGGAAATGAGGGCAGATACTTCTGAAGACATAGCATCTCTCCCACTTTCAATGGTCCTTTCCTTTGGACACTCCCATGACAAATATTCATTGCAATTTCTTCCAAATCTGATGATGACAATACTAATTAAACTCCTGAGATTTCATTTTCCCTTCTGGGCCATGATTCATATCTGGCCAGAAAAACATAGCGGGATGAATCTGTGGTTGTCTTCAGGGTAACTACAGGGCAAAAGAAAGCTTGTTAAAGCTCTCGTTCCTCCGTGAATTCAGGCTTTCTTCTGGGGGAAATTGGTAGGTCCATTTCTCTCCTCAACATGGCCACATACACACTTGCCACAGAAATAGGGGGCATGAAACCCATTAGGGTCGAAGTAGCGGGTGTGGCCATCACCTCTACTCAAGGGGTCTCCATCAGTCAGTCAGAAAACTAGCTGGTCTCCCTCAAAAATGTCATCATTGTCTTCAAGACCATTTCAGGTCTTCAACCAAGACCATGTAGCACTCATGCTGTTGGTATTGAGGCATGTTGGGGCAGGGAGGGTGAGAGTACTTACTCAAGAAATGTTAATTCAACATCTTCTATGACCAGTCCTGTGCTAGAACATTGAATACAGCAGTTAAGGAGGTAGAGATTGCTGCTGTCCTCACAGATATTGCTTTTTGATTTAAAAAAAAAAAAAGCCCTAGGATTGTGGTTAGAAGGTCAGCATTTGACTCCAAGATCCTCCATTTACCTTTTTGAACCTCTGTTTACCTTAAACAGAATGAAGATGATAGCCCTGTCTGTCTTCTTACCTATCTACTCATAGCATTCGAAAAATATGTTGACATGCTTTGTAAAATATAGAGCACTATGGAAAGATTAGGTATGTAAAAAAAAGCCCTAGGATTGTGGTTAGAAGGCCAGCATTTGACTCCAAGATCCTCCATTTACCTTTTTGAACCTCTGTTTACCTTAAACAGAATGAAGATGATAGCCCTGTCTATCTTCTTACCTATCTACTCATAGCATTCGAAAAATATGTTGACATGCTTTGTAAAATATAGAGCACTATGGAAAGATTAGGTATGAATAATATAGAAATGTATGATGCTTTCTCTCATATTTAAAAGAATTAAAAGCAGGGATTGAACAGATATTTGTACATCCGTATTTATAGCTGCATTATTCACAAGTCAAAAGGTAGAAACAACCCAAATGTCCATCAGGAGATGAAAGGTTTAACAAAATGTGGTATATACATGACTCTTATTCAGCTTTTAAAGGAAGGAAATTCTCGGATGCTCACCTTCAGTTGTTTCCATGCTCGGATCTCTCAGGTGTGCATCTGTGCTGAGCAGGGATTTCTTTGTTGAATTATAGATGGTAAACTTGTTGAAATGTCAGGGGGAAAGGAAAAGATTTGTCCTTACGCTGCCATTCCTCTGATGTCACTGTCAAGGAAATTCAAATACTAGCTACAACATGGATGAAACTTGAAGACATTATGCTACATGAAACACATAAAACACAAAAGGACAAATATTATGTGATTCCACTTACCCACAGTACCTAAAGCAGTCAAATTCACAGAGACAGAAAGTAGAACAGTGGTTACCAGAAGATGTAGGGGGGTGGAATGGGGTGTATTGTTTAATAGGTACCAAGTTTCGGATTGGGATAATGAAAAAGTTCTGGAGATGGATAGTGATGATGTAAATGCACTTAAAAATAGTTAAAATGTTTGTTTAATGCTTCCAGGAATGCAGCTGTGTCCAGGTAAGTGCCAAGGTGAAGTGCAAGCAGCTTTTCCTGGAGGAGGCTTCTTAGCATGGCATCAGCTTAGTGAATTCTCACTGCCCCAGGTCTTCAGCTTGAAGGCTCAAGACCCTGCCTTTGTCAGCACAGAGAGGACTGGCCCAACTCGTTTTGGACACACACCAGGAATATAATATTCTATGTGTAAAATCAAAACACATCATTAGCAATTTTAGTGAGAAATCACTGTCAGGGATAATCTAAGTCAATGTCATCACTGTGTCTGCTTTCTGTTGGCAAATGTTCACAGGAAGCAACAATCTGAAGGCTATTTGATGAACACTGAATCAAGACAAAAAAACTAAATGTGTACGTGGCACCATGATAGGATAGAATGTTCTTATCAAAGGAAACTGCATCCTTGAAGTCGGTCACACACACCTAATGGCTATGGCTTCCATCACCGCATTAGAGACACCACTGCCAAAAGCTTCAGAAATTACCTGTCGATTGACTTCCACTCTCTCTGTTTTTGTCCTGCTTCCATGGCTGAGAAATCTTCCCCCTTTCTGATCAAATCATTTTTTGTTTAGATTGTCTAATAAAATGTTCAAACAGGTTGTATTTGAGTTGTGTAGGCTTGTGGGACTATTTCAGTTCCTTCAGATGACTTCTAGTACCTCCACTCTGATGTATTTGTGTTGAAGGTTTAAATCTCAGAGAAAAATGACAGCCCCTCCTATGGAGCTCTTAGGGACACCTACTGGAGCCCCCACGTACTTACAACAACTAGTATCACCCATCTTTTCCAGTTATCTCAGCATATGGCTGACTAGGGAGAAGGTAAAAGATCTCTTTTGTGTACAGTTGAGCTGGGAACGCAAAAGGTGACTGATGCAGAGATAATGATCTCGCTGGAGAGGCTGGGCCTCCCTCTCTCAGTTCTCCTTCAGCTCTGTGTGCCAGTAATTGCCTGATGTCCATGACAAATGACAGGTAAATCCCAGACTGAGCTCAAAATGGACTTTAACTATTTCTCTTCCTGACAGGCTCTGTGCAAAGAGGCAAAGGATTGCTTGCATTGAGGATATCTCCACTTGAATCTACCTGGTGGAGGTCAGGAACAAGGGTCCAGTGTGAATTTGACCTTAAGCAGACCAGATCTGCAAGTAAACAAAAGGAACGGTGGTTTCAAACCTGGTCACTTTCTTAATCCTCTATAAGCACACACATTAATCACTGCAAATTCTTATCCCAAAGTGGAATTCTCCGGAAGAAATCAATTTATGGAGGCAGATGTTTCTTCTCTTGCATGTATTCTGTTAAGCAAAATAAATTGCACAACTAGCAAGATTGATAGTAATATTAAGTTCATAATGACCCAAATCAATTCTGAGTGCGAGACCTGGAAAGGTCAGTTGGGGACAAATTTATGGCAAAGGCATGGATGGTTCTTGGGAGATGCAATACTATTCTGCTATGTGCTGCCTTTAGAAAACATGGACTTGGGAATTAGACCAACCTATGGTCAATTCCCAGCCCTTCTATCATGTCATTCTGGGTCATGGTTGGGCCATTCCCTAAGTCATAAATGGGATAATGAGATTTGATGGGCCAACTTTGGGATGCCCCAGCCCCCTTCAGCCATCAGAGAATGAGGACTTTGGCGATATGGGAGGTACCCAAGCTCCAGCAGTGCAGGCTGCACAGGCACTGACCAAAGGAGGTGGGTGGAGAGATTAGAGCTCTACTTGCTCCTCTTGTCTTTCCCCAACATCCCCTATAAAGGTTATAGATCCCCCAAGACCAAATCACCTCCATTTTAAGCTGCCCTCACATTTGGAACTCCCATAAAGAGCAATCAAGTGAGAAGTACCCTCAGATTCCCATTGCAGGTGTTCCACGATGCAGTGAGTCATGTGAATCTCCCCTTAGCCCAGCGGATTCTCTCCATCTGTGCTGGCCATTCAATCGAGACTGGTATTTTCTGATGTGCAGCTTTCCTGAAGAAAAATCAGTGTTTCCATCCACAACCAAAAATAGCCTCTTTTCACCCCAATTCATATCATCGCCCCATTTACGAATACATTTTGTGCATCCACCTTCAAGGCTGCTGTGCTTTCATCGAGCTTTTCCCTTTCGTTTTACACAATTTCCAGTTATTCCCTATTTTGTTCTCTTCAGAACACTGCTTGTCACATGTTTTCACCAGAAACATTCATCACCAAGGTCAAAGGGTGAATATTGTGATCTATTATGCTTAGAGGAATCTAATGAAAAGCCACATAATTATCCAATTTAAAGAGGAGCATGTAAAAAAGGGGGGGGGCACTTGCTATAATTTAAATTGTTTTGTTTCCCTGAAGCAAAATTCAGCACCTGATTGACAGGACCTAATGATAATTCTTATTGATATGGTGATGTTAATTGTGGAGAGATATTTAATAAGCCCCATATTCTGGAGGTAACTGCGTGCTCTTAACCTGCACCTGAACCTGATTTTTGATGCAGCGTGGGGATGAGGTACAGATACAGATAAGTGAGCACAAGTGGATTTTCAGTCTTGTGTGGCAGAATGGAAATTGGAATCTTCAGAATCTATTAGGAGAACAATTCCACAGTTGCTCACACTTTTATAAATTATACTGTATATTACAGAAAGACACAAAGTCAGGAGAGGTTCAAGAGAGGATATTGTCGTGACTTTGCTGAGTAGTTTTTAGGGTGCTACTTGGCGGTGGCATTGTGTTCCTGCTTTTAACCAAAGACACACACTGAAGAATGGATCTGTTTTCATTTTCAAACAAAATGGACTAAAGAAATCCATTTCCACTGTCACCCCTCGCCACCCCCAGGTAAGGCTGCCCTTCCAGAAAATGAGGCCAACTTTGAAACACAGGTAGATTCTTGGAAGAAAATGAATTCTTACACCATGAACGAAACCTTTTGAGAGGCTCATGGGCCTAAATTCCAAATGGAACCAACTTGAGGAACAACAAAATCTGTGCCATCCTGAGATCATGGACATAGCTGTTGGGGCTGTGGACCCAGCTGGGATCAGCAATGTCTTCTTTTTTTTTAATTTTTTGGGGAGACAAGACCATCATTTGAGAACTAATATTCATGTAGACATCTTTGGGCAAATAATAAAAAGTGAAAAAACTGAAGTTACTCTAACAACAAACAGACTTTAAAAAAATAATCAGAGTGGCTTACATTGGAGGGAAGGCAAGTTGTGGACTTGAGTTTAAATTATTTTTTTTAAACTCCAACTTCACTTAGTTGTGTTTTTTTCTTAGGAAAAAAAGAGTTTTAGATATGGTTAACCTTTTCATGTGATATCCTGATTGCTATAACTATTCTTGCCAAACTATATTTCACTTCAAAATAACCAAACCAAAGATTGTTACATGTAACCTGAATCACAAATGGGTCACTGTCACCAGAAACTAAGAGCTACCAATCTACAAATAAGAACGGGAGAGCCAACATGTAATGATTAAAAGGGTGTCCCAGCCCTGGCTGGTGTGGCTCAGTTGATTGAGCCTTGTCCCATGCACCTGGGTGGGGGGCTCAATGCCCAGTCGGGGAGGAGGGTGCGCAGAAGGCAGCTGATGGATGTTCCTCTCTCACATCAATGCATTCTCTCTCCCTCTCCATTACTTTCTCTAAAATCAATAAAAACATATATCTTTTAAAGTTCTTAAATAAAAAAAGTGTGTCCCAGAAAACAAGAGTAATCTTTAATGAACAAAATATTTAAAATATTCCAAGCATTCCAAGATAAGATTCCTCTGAACATGGCGTCTGGACTCTGGTATACAGTAGATGATCAGTAAATGAGCAAAGACCAAAAAATTATTTCTTTTTGCTTCCTGAATTTGCGTCATTGTTTTTGCTTTTAATGCACACATCTTGGAATATTCCAGATGGAAGTTATATTGACATCAAACCACGTATTCACCGTAATTGAAAAAAAAAAAAAGTCAAGTTGATTGGAGATGACCAAATTGATGGCGGGTTATGAGAGCAATGGCAGCTCAAACGACTACTATGATTTTCAACTTCTAAGGCCAACGCATTACATCATACACAGATTATAACTTCTCTGAACATTTCTGGTATCTCACTACCCGAAAGGCAATATGCTCACAAATTGAAGAGTTCAGAGAAAAGCAATAAAAATAATTAAGGAGGCCCACAGACTGACTGATGGAAAGAGCCCAAAAAAAATTAAATGTGGGCTGTGTGGCCCTATGATGACCCGGTGGTTCTAGGAATGAGATGCAGGATCTGGAGGGAGAAGATTCCCGTCTGCAGCAGGCATGGGTCCACACAGACTCACAATGAAATAATAAACAAGAGCCTGGCGCTGACCCAGGTCCAAAGCCTGGGCTATGCCTGCATGGGCAGCTGCCAACACCCGCCCTTGCACTTCTGTGCCTCTTAGTGTAGGACTGGGGTAGGCCCAGACCTAAGAGAGGCTGGGGATATTGCCAAGGTCCCCCTATTTCTACTCTGGTACTTACCTAACTGTACACACATCCTATTCCTGGCTCCTTGGAATGGCCTGTACCTCAAAAGGCAGAAACTAAGGGCTGGTTAACATTATGCTTAGGAGTCTGGATTCAAATCCCAGCTCCAATGCCTTCAAGCTGAGGGGCCTTGGGAAAGTTACTCAACCTCTCTGAGTGGCTTTTTCTTCACTTGTAAAATGGAAGTAGTGCCCTACTCCTAGGGCTGCTGAACGAAATTGTTCACATAAAGCACTTTTCAGAGGGCCTGGCCTACAGGAAGCACTGAATGCACAGCAGCTATTGTTCTTGTTTATTATATTAGCGGCAAGATCAGGGAAAACCCTAACCCTCCTAAAAGGGGTTCCAGGCCCTAAAACATTCACCTGTGTTTGCCTGGCCTGAGGGACTAAACCAGAGTCTGAGCAAATTTCACAAAACTTTTATTATTGCTCTCCTCTCTCCAACATGCCAGTTTCCTTTACACCTTTTATAGGTTTGGGGAATCAATGTCCCAGTTTGCCCAGGATAGTCTTGGCGTCTGCCTGTTGACTTGGAGTCATTATTTATAGCACCTCCTTTTGCTCATAAAAGTCAGCCTTATGATGATGAATGGCATGATCACCCTCAGTTACAGGTCTCTTGACATCTTTTTCTCCAAACCTGTTCCATCCTGTACCACCTCTTATAATGAATTTCATAAGTATATTGAAGTTACTATGAAAAAGCATTTTTCATCAGTCCTTACCTTACCTGGGCCAATGTTGAGGGTTTCCCTCAGTTTATTGCAGGATCTACTGAATGGATCCATGTCCACCCGAGCCACATTTGTCCACATTTTAGTGTGCTCAGGCCAAAGGACACTATCCTGTACTGATAAGCTTCTCTATCCCTGTTTTCATTTTATTTTCTCTGGAAAACTTCCAATGCCACTGAATCGTCTGTAAATTTTACTTTGGATATTTTTTAAGACAATGAAATATTTCCTCTTCTTATTCCAGTGTTTGAAGTCAGAAGACCTAGGTTTCAGTGCCAGCTCCATCTTTACGACCTGCTAGAACTCACAGAGGTCACTTAATCTCCCTGAGTTTGTTTCCTCATCTCTATGGTGGCAATAATATGAAGATAGTCATGTCATCTGCAAATAATGTTAGCTTTACTTCTTCTTTTCCAATCTTTTTTTTTTTTCTTGCCTTAGTACAATGGCTAAGACCTCCAGTACAATGTTGAATTGAAGTGGTGCATGGACGTCTTAACCTTACTCCCATTCTTATGGGAAACAGGCTTAATGTTTCACCACTAAATATGCTGTTACCTATAGGTTTTTCATCAATGTCCTCTATCAAGTTGAAGAGGTCCCCTTCTAGTTCTGTTTACTGAGAGTGTAGAATTTTCAAATGTGTTTTCTCTGTTCATTGACACCATCACATGATTTCCTTCCATATTCTGTAATGCATCTAATTATAATGATTGATTTTTAAATGTTTAAAGAATCTTGCATTCTTGAAATAAATCCCACTCATGGCTGGACACAATTTGCTAATATTTTGTTAATGACTTTTGTGGCTATGTTATTAGTGTAATGCCATAAGGAAAGTACTTTTACTCCCTTCCTATACTTGAGAATCAAATGAGATTGCTCATTTTAATTTGTCTTATAGACTGAAAAGTGCTGTCCACATACAGGCTCTAAAGCAGGGGTGGGCAAATTTTTTGACTCGAGGGCCACATCTAATTATAATGATTGATTTTTAAATGTTTAAAGAATCTTGCATTCTTGAAATAAATCCCACTCATGGCTGGACACAATTTGCTAATATTTTGTTAATGACTTTTGTGGCTATGTTATTAGTGTAATGCCATAAGGAAAGTACTTTTACTCCCTTCCTATACTTGAGAATCAAATGAGATTGCTCATTTTAATTTGTCTTATAGACTGAAGAGTGCTGTCCACATACAGGCTCTAAAGCTACTGAACCTGCTAATGGCGATGTCAACACATGGCACAAATGTGGCCCTTGCCAAGCCACAGCCCATAGGCTGGTCAGGAACCAGCCTCAATGACTCAATTCCACTATCTCAAAAACTCAGTCATAACCAATAACTCAACCCTCAGCCTATGAGTCTGGCAAAGATGCCTCCCGGATTTTCCAGGGAAGATCTAATTTTAAATATTTTCTCCTACTATCAAACCTCATCATGCCATATGTCCTGATTTTGAATTTAAGAAATAGTTTTCCCTGAATGCATTGACTTTTTCTGGCTTAGAAGAAAACTCATCTGCCACTTTCCTGGCTACTCAAGTAGATTCACAATATTTCTCCACCATGCACAAACTCAGGAAATGGCAGAGCTTATGCACAAAGTTTTAACATATCTATAAAGATTTCAGCCTCTACTTTGGAAGTTTATAGGCAAATAAAGTTCCTCAATTTTGACAAAGATTATTAAAAGTCCTAATTTGTATATTCCTTGCAAATTAGGAATCATGCATGTTCTTTCATTCAGTCACTCATTCAGCAAATATCTACTGAGATCTACTATGTGCTAGGGCAGTGATGGTGAACCTATGACACGCGTGTCAGAGGTGACACGCGAACTCATTTGTTTGGTTGATTGTTCTTCTTTTCTTTTTTTAAAATATATTTTATTGATTTTTTACAGAGAGGAAGGGAGAGGGATAGAGAGTTAGAAACATCAATGAAAGAGAGAAACATTGATCAGCTGCCTCCTGCACACCCCCCACTGGGGATGTGCCCGCAACCAAGGTACATGCCCCTGACCGGAATCGAACCTGGGACCCTCGAGTCCGCAGGCCGACGCTCTATCCACTGAGCCAAACCAGTTAGGGCGATTTTTCTTTGTTAAATGGCATTTAAATATATAAAATAAATATCAAAAATATAAGTCTTTGTTTTACTATGGTGGCAAATATCAAAAATTTTCTATATGTGACACAGCACCAGAGTTAAGTTAGGGTTTTTCAAAATGCTGACACGCTGAGCTCAAAAGGTTCGCCATCACTGTGCTAGGGGAACAAGGTAGGCAAGACAGTGCTGTCATGAGGCTACTGTTGCTCAGGTGCTAATTTGATGTTAAAGCTCTGGAGGGAACAAGGTGGGCAAGACAGTGCTGTCATGAGGCTAGTGTTGCTCAGGTGCTAATTTGATGTTAAAGCTCTGGAGTAGGTGCTGGGCAATTCTGCCCAGACCTCCCTTCAAGACCACAACACTCACTCCCCTAGCTGCCAGGCATTTCAGCTACTGATAACTCACAACTGAGATCCTCCCAAGGCCTTGCCCTTGGCCAACACCAGAGGGCCATGCCCTTCCAGCCACATCTCATACTGATGGTTGGGGGATGGGGTACAAAAACCCACTCCCTTGCTTCAGTATAAAACCACTGTGAGGGACCGTCCTAGTTTTAGATCCTAGCTTCATTGCAACTCAACTCCTCCTTCTCCCCATTCTCCTTCCCCCATCCCTCCCAGGTATTTTTTCCAGCACATTCTCTAATCAACTTTCTGCACACAAATCCCCAAGCTCTGGAGCTTAACCCAGGCCTAAATCCTGATATCTTCTTAAATGCTACCTCGGGGAGAGGTAAGAGATTAACTGAATGACTATTAAATGCCTTTCTTCAAAAATAGTAGAGCTTAAAAACATACCAGAACCTAAGTAGAGAAGTTTATTGAAGGGGGGAAGTCACTTTCTCCCCAAAATTAAAGCTATAATGGACAACTCCTTAGGGAAATCATGACTTCCAACTACCATACTTCCTAAAAGTTTAACAAACAAACAAAACCACCCACCATCATGAAACAAGAGTTCAGGAAAACTTTTCTAACGTTCAAAGTTTAGGTGTGAAATGTCACAGACATCACCTGTGGAAGTGAGTATAGCACTCTTACATGGGCAGAACTCTCATTTATGATATGGGTCACAGGCTGCCACAAGCTGTGAGATGGCATTTCTGTCTCACAAGAACTTTTATAACAGAGCCACCTAGAATCTTCACATGAAGAGTGTTACATGCTGCGTGGTCTGTGACATTTTTTCCAAAAGTTTGGTTTCTCTTGGATGCACAGCAAAATCTGTCCCTGGTGCAGTGAGACACTGCAAGCCACAGGGAGCTTTCAGATGGCAAAGATTTGGATACCCACCCGCATAGGGCAGTTCCTGGTGTGTATTTCTCCAGAAATACCTTCTCTGGTTTTGTTTAGCTTAATATGAAAAACAATAAAGATTTATTTGTAGCGGAAATGGTAGGCAAAGATAGGCAGTTGTTTGTCTACACCTTTTTAAAATGCAGTCTTGTATTTGCTAACTGCCTGCAGACATTAATAATACCTAAAAGTTGCATAATTTTCACTAATTTACAAAGTCTTTGTCTGCATTACCTTTTGCAGATACTTAGTCAAATTGATTTTTCTATAAATGACTCTTAATAAGTAAATGAGATCAATTGACTAAAAATTGAAATGTGTAATGGGCCTGCATTACCTATGCATGCATCATAAGCATTAAAGTCTTTAAAAATAGTTGGTGGGCCCAAAGTTTAGGGTGAAATGTCACAGACATCACCTGTGGAAGTGAGTATAGCACTCTTACATGGGCAGAACTCTCATTTATGATATGGGTCACAGGCTGCCACAAGCTGTGAGATGGCATTTCTGTCTCACAAGAACTTTTATAACAGAGCCACCTAGAATCTTCACATGAAGAGTGTTACATGCTGCGTGGTCTGTGACATTTTTTCCAAAAGTTTGGTTTCTCTTGGATGCACAGCAAAATCTGTCCCTGGTGCAGTGAGACACTGCAAGCCACAAGGGAGCTTTCAGATGGCAAAGATTTGGATACCCACCAGCATAGGGCAGTTCCTGGTGTGTATTTTTCCAGAAATACCTTCTCTGGTTTTGTTTAGCTTAATATGAAAAACAATAAAGATTTATTTGTAGCGGAAATGGTAGGCAAAGATAGGCAGTTGTTTGTCTACACCTTTTTAAAATGCAGTCTTGTATTTGCTAACTGCCTGCAGACATTAATAATACCTAAAAGTTGCATAATTTTCACTAATTTACAAAGTCTTTGTCTGCATTACCTTTTGCAGATACTTAGTCAAATTGATTTTTCTATAAATGACTCTTAATAAGTAAATGAGATCAATTGACTAAAAATTGAAATGTGTAATGGGCCTGCATTACCTATGCATGCATCATAAGCATTAAAGTCTTTAAAAATAGTTGGTGGGCCCTGATGATTCAAGAGGCCTGGATTTCTTGAGCCCTTGGTTTATAAACTGGTGACAATCTTGGATGAAATTCTGCACATTTGTAAGTACAATTCTGAAACTTTGGAGATAAAG
>NW_005356259.1:10079651-10104144 GCF_000412655.1 Myotis brandtii
GAGAGGAGCAGTGCAAGAGAGAAAGAATGAAAGAAAAACAGGAGACAAGTAAGTAGAGGGTACCACTTACCATTCATGACTTACCACTCTTTTCAGAAAACATTTGCCCATGTCTTTACCAGTGAGCACTCCTCCCTCCTTCTCAGGCATCCATTCATTAACAAGCATTTACTGACCATCTACCATGAGCCTGGCACTGAGCCAGACCCCAAGACTATAGAGATGAGTCACACATGGATAAGAACCACAGACTTAGCACAGAAAGAAACAATCTAGAGAGGATACTGCCTAGTGCTAACAGCCTAGATTCACTCTGGCCTCCACTGTTGGGCTGGCTTTACAGATGGTGAGCTTTAGCCAGCATCTGAATAGAAGTATGTTTTCCCTGAGCAACCAGGAGGTGAGAGCGTGGGGATGCCGGGGAGAGTAGCAGGAGATGAGGCTACAGGGAAGGCGAGGAGCCCATTGTGAAGGACCCAGGCACCAGGCTGAGAATTTAGGCTGGGTTCTGCAAAGGGGACCCATGGAAGTTTTTAAACCCAAGGAAGTGCATGATCAAGTCTGGGTTTAGGAAAGGCCAATGGCACAACGTGAAGCATGTTGCCTCACATTTGACCTTGAGACATACCCTATGCAGAAGACTCTTCTCCGGGACAGGTCTCATCAATGTCAGCCCTCCTGTGGTCTGGATCAGTGACCTGGGATCCTGGGATACAACAGATGCTGTGGGCAGGGAACTGCACAGTGAGGACAGCTTGTCTCTGCCTCTCCATGAGGCCTAGGATCTCAGCCAGGAAGATGCGAAGCCTGGACTGACTTCACGACTGGACGTAGGACCCATCTGTTGCCTACAGTGAAAACAATGGGTCGCTCAGTGTCTTCTATATCTCCAATTTCCCCTCTCCAGAGGTATTTCATGAATATGCAAGAAAATATATACACAACGACTCCTTGCTGTTGACCTATTTCCCTTTTATTTCTCACTGCATCATATATATGGCTGTGACTCACCATAAAAAAGACCTCCAAGATGTGTCTCTTTTCAGCCTCAACTTCCTCCCTAAGTCAGCAGCAGACAGGTGCTTGAAGTTGTCCAAAGACAATTTTTCTTACTCCTTCTTGCCTTTTCACACACTGCTTCCTCCACCTGGAATGTTCCCTGTGTACCTGGCAACCTCCTACTTACCCTTTCCAGATTCAACCCTAGTAGAGCTCTCTGACCCTTTTATTTCTCACTGCATCATATGGCTGTGACCCACCATAAAAAAGACCTCCAACATGAGTCTCTTTTCAGCCTCAACTTCCTCCCTAAGTCAGCGGCAGACAGGTGCTTGAAGTTGTCCAAAGACAATTTTTCTTACTCCTTCTTGCCTTTTCACACACTGCTTCCTCCACCTGGAATGTTCCCTGTGTACCTGGCAACCTCCTACTTACCCTTTCCAGATTCAACCCTAGTAGAGCTCTCTGAGACCTTCGCTGATGTCTCTACTTTGAGTTAATGCCATCCTTCTCTCTGCTCCCTTACACTGCATATTCTAGCCTGTTCTACACTGAGCACATGCTGCAATTAATGGCCTTCGCATCTGACTCTCTCACTTGCTGATGAGCCTTCAAAAGCCTTGAAGGGTGGAGAATGTGTTACTATTACTGGTTGTCTCCAAGTTCTCAAACATCTCGGCACATAAGAGAAGTTGAGCCAATGTGGGGTTTTTGTAGTAATTTTCAAGATAACCCTTCACGTTTTTATTGCATCTTATAGAGCTTACACTAGAAAAGCCCTCTTAATAGTGTTCATCTTCTACATGCAACTATCTTGCATCTACTAGCCCCACTTGGAGATGAGAAAACAGAGGTTGAGAGGCTTGTGGTGATTTCTCCAAAGTCACGTGGCATAAAACTGGCAGAGCTGAGTCTTGCTCCTGGATGGTCTGGTCCGCTCAGAGCTCTCTGGGCTGCACAATGGGGGAGCAGCACTGAGCTCCAAGTCTCAGGTTCGAAGATTTACTTTAAACACAATCTCCACCCAATGCCCAGGGCCATACCTGCTCCTCTTCTCACCCAGTCCCATCAGTTTCAGTCTGAGCCTCACTCAGGGGGCTACCCTGATGGTAGGACTCCTGGGAGCCAGACAGAGGGGGTGCTGTGAGAGGTTACTAGGGATGGCCTCTGGCAGGCTGACTCAAGTTCGAGTTACGGTCAAGTCAGCAAGCTGTGGCTGCAGCCAGGACTGCAGTAGCAGGGAGAAGAATGAGAACTTAAATTATTTCTCTTGCAACTCCACCCCTTGCCTGGACTTACATAGAGAATCTTCCATTAGAGCCCATGTCCTATCAAAATGACCATAAAACCAGAAATATCAGAGCTCAAATTAGTGAGATCTTTAGGTGTTTATGAATTGCTTTAATTTTCATTTAATTGAGTGATTTCTTTGAACAGGAAACATATTTACAGGGTTTGAAATTCCAAAGGCACAAGAAGGTAGGCAGTAAAAATTGTCCTTCCCACCCTTGTCCACCCCCTCACCAATTTCCCCTCTCCAGAGGTATTTCATGAATATGCAAGAAAATACATACACACACACACACAAACACACACACACACACACACACACACACACATACACATAGACATTCTTTCCTCAGCCCTCTTTAACACATTAGCCAGCAGGGATGGTTGGGGTGTCAAAGAAGCCAGGAACACCGAACAACTCCTCTGCATTTAGAAAATAAAAATAGGGGAAATGCAGATCAAAACCACAGGGAGACGCGGCTTCATGCCCACTAGAAGGACTAGAATAAAAAATAAATTAAATAAAAAGCCGGGAAATAAGTGTTGGCACGGCTGTGGAGAAATTGGAACTCCTGTGCATCATAGGTGGGAAGGTAAAATGTGCAGCCACTTTGGAAAACAGTTTGGTGGTTTCTCAAAAAGTTAAAGTTATCAAATGACCCAGCAATTCCATGCCTATGTATATACCCAAAAGAATTCAGGTTCTCAAACAAAAACTTGTTCATGAATGTTCATAGCAGCATTATTCACAATAGCCAAAAGGTGGAAAACCCCAAATATCCATCCATGGGTGAATTAATAAACAAAATGTGATAGGAACAAACAAGGGAATGTTAGCCATAAAAAAGAATGAAATTCTGATGCATGCTAGAACACGAATGAACCCCAAACACATTATGCTGAGTGAAAGAAGCCAGACACAAAAGGTCACATATGTAGGATTACATTGATATGAAATATCCAGAATAGGTTCATCCATAGAGACAGATGAGAATTGATGGCTGCCAGGGGAGAGACTGGGATTCCCTGACTTGGGATGTGTTGCCTCCTGACAGCTCCTGGCTCCTACGCGGGTGGGCAGCTCTACCTCATTCTGCCCCAAGTTGGCCCTGAGGCCCCTTTTTCCGTTGTCACCTCAGGCAAATCGCCTTTGCGTGACCTAGCCTGAGGGGTCGCTGCTCTTTGCATCCACAGGATCCAAGCAGACAGTTACTCCCCTGGTCCCTGTTTCTTGTCCTTTGGCCCCTCCATCAGTGGACAGGGTTTACACATGCTCATTAGGAACCTCTGGGGGAGTGGGGGGCATGAGTGAACGAAATTTACACCCAAAGCAGTGGCTGAGAGCCCTTTGGTGCTTGTTTTTCTCAGGCATGTCCATTTTAATGGGCACATTCTGCCCTGGATAAAAAGCGGCATTTTCACGGGGTGGCCCCTGCAGTGGACCCAGAGCAGAAAGTCATGGGGTAAGAAGCGGCTTCAACAAACATCATTTAGCCCTGACCGGTTTGGCTCAGTGGATAGAGCGTCGGCCTGCAAACTGAAGGGTCCCAGGTTCGATTCCGGTCAGGGGCATGTACCATGGTTGTGGGCACATCCCCAGTAGGGGGTGTGCAGGAGGCAGCTGATCCATGTTTCTCTCTCATCGATGTTTCTGACTCTCTGTCCCTCTTTCTTCCTCTCTGTAAAAAATCAATAAAAATATATTTTTTTTATTAAAAAACAAAAAACAAACATCATTTAGCGCCTTGCAACACAGACAATTGATGCTCACCAAATATGAAGTCCCCACCATTTCCCAGCCTCCTTTGCTGTTAGGAGGCTGTACAATTAGTTCGAGCCGATGGACTCTGGGAAAGTCCTGTGGGTCGTGTCTAGGCTGAGGCAGACCAAAGCCAGCCGGCGGCCTCCACCTCCTTCCCCGGCCAGTCTCACTGAACTTTTAGTGCATTAAGTCGCCGAGATTTAGGGGTCGATGTGTTGCCACAGCTCAGTCCAGCCTACTCTGGGCCTCACCCTGCGAGATGCTGGGCCGGAAATACCGAAAGGTCAGAAACGGTCCTGACCTCAAGGAGCTTCTGGTCTGGGTTGGGAGAGAGCAAGCAGATACTCCCATGTCAAATGTTGACATTCAGACCACAAAGCTGGCAAGTGCAGATAGATATTATTCGAACAGCCCCATGATTGAAAGGTGATCGTGACATAGAAGGTAAAAAAGATCGGCTGACAGGCAAACAGTCACAGCCCTAAGAGAAAAAAGTTCACTGAATAGGAGGTGTCAATATGGTGACCCATGCAAATATGTAAATGTGCAATCCTGAGGCTGCAGGCTAACTTCTTCTAACTTTGTTATATAGAGTATTTTAAAACATGCAGAGAAATAGAGAGCATGGTGTAATGAACCATTATTCTAAACAGCACCCAGCTTGAACAATTAGCATCATTTCCCAGTGTGGTTTTAGCTACCCTTTTTGTATCTTTGCTTGTACTATTTTTTAAATGATCTAATAACCAGTTCATGGTCAAATGTCCCCAAATGTCTAACAAAATACCAAAACATCTTTTTACAGTTAGTTTGTTCAAATCAGGACCCAAACAAGTTCTAAACACTGCACCTCATTGGTAGATATTTAAAATCTGATTTCAGTTCCGAGTTTACCCTCCCATACATTGTTCAGTGTCATTTATACACGCCAACTTCATAAGCATAAATAATGCATTGTACAGGCCCTGCCTCCTCTGTTCTCACATAGGACAAAAGAAACATAAACTCGCCCTAAATTATCGACAGCCACCTAATCGTGTTGGGTTTGCAGAGGCCCAGACAGCAACATGTGTGGCCAGACTGCATATGCCAGGCACACATGACATGTGGTCCATGAGGGAAGTCAGATCTGAGACTCAGACGGAAGTGGCTACAGGAAGAAGAGAGGCCACAGAGTGTGTCCATCTCCTTAACCACCGATACGCGCGGTCCCATCCTGAGACTCGGGGACTGTGGGGAAGGTTTATTCTATCAAATAAGGTGGAAAGTGGCCCCTATCTTTGGCTTCTCATCAAGAATAAATAAGTGGCGGCTAGAGGCAGCGACTTGGAACGGTATTCAGTCAGAGTTCTGGGAGGGAATGACTGACACCCGGGGGTGGGGGGGGGCGGGTTAAACCTGTGCCTTTGGCCCAATGGCAACACTACCAACCAGCTGAGCAAGTGAGACTGGAAGGTCACGTGCCCAAATTCCAAACTCAGATATTACTGATATTGTGGAATCAGAGAGGATTTTAGAATCTGAGGGAGAAAGAAAGAGAGGGAAAGACCAAGAGTAAGGAACAGAGACATAGAGGACAAGAGTGAGGAAGCATCCACCACCATCCATCCACCCACATCCACACAAAGGAGACACGAAGACATCAAGGAGGAGCCAGAAAAGGGGACAGGCCAAGAGCAGGTGTGAGGCGGAGAGGAGAGCAGAGTGGAGGAGAAGGCCATCTTCTCACATCTGACAGTTTTCTAAGAACTCCACTCCCAAACCTAGCCACTGCGGAAGAAACTAACAGGTCAGCTTCGGTTTCCTGCAAAGGACGCTGCCCGCGAGCTTCGGTGAATACCCGCAGCACTGCACTCGCTGGCTGGATGCATGCAAACAGCTGGCCTTTGTTTGGTTTTCCCAACTATGATGCAAACAAAATCTAAACAGTCCACACAACAGCCTATCTGATGTGGGTTACTTGTGTCGAAGAGGACCCAGATCCCAGAAACCCGCCGAAGATCATGAAAAGTTCTGAAGAGAAAGCAGAAGGCTGCGGGCTGGGGTGATGTGCCAATTAAGAGGGCTTGTTTGGAACCACTTCGGGTGGCAATGCGAACAGCGCATGTAAATGATCAAAAGCAGTGGGGACCCTCTCCCATCAGTCACGAAAGATGCCTAAGGCCGGTGCCTTTGAATGCTGTTTTAGTTGTGGTCTCATACAATACATCTTAAGGAACATTTATACTGTGTTCACTGTGCATTCAACTGTGGCCACTTCAAAGGTTTAGCCAAGTATTTTATGGCCATGGTAAAGGGTTCTTATTGATTTAAATTACAAGCTTGGCTCCCGTCAGCTCCACTTGAGGGCAAAAATGCAATAAAATATCCCACAGCACAAGAGACAGACATATCGCATTGAAAATTTTAAGAGATCCCTTTCACTATAATCACTCTGAATGATATTTATTGATATGGGCAAGGTTATCAGAGAGACTTGTCTACAATCTTTAGGCTTTGGGGTTTGTCTTGGTTTGGGCGTTTGCTTGTTTAAGAATCGAGTAGTGACCTGGGCCAGAGAAAGGTCAGGAGTGCATTCCAGGTCCCCTGGCTTCATCTCTCCCCGGCTCTGGACAGAATGGCTGTTCCCAAGAATAGTGACATTGACATACTGGCCATCACAGCTGAGGGATGATGGTTTTCAGTCCTCCGATCATTTGCATATCCAGCAGGCCAAACTCAGATGAATGAGAGGTGTCAAGGCATGAATGACAAGCCCATCAAGACGATGGAAGGCTGTGCCCAGATTAACTGTCAGGGAGACAAACGCCGCTCCGGAGGCAGAGGCCTGGACGCGATTGGAAGACTCTAAAACTGAGAGGGGTTCGGAGCTGTCGATATGAAACGCTGTTTATGCTGCTCACTAAACCCTGTGGTAATCAGCACAAAGGAAGTCCCCTTATGTTTAAAAAAAAAAAAAATGGAGAAAGCCAAAGCAGCGTGCTCTGGTCGGCCTCATTCCTGGCTCCTTTATAATAATTTGCCTGAAACATACCCAAGATGGAGCTAACCCCTGGACATACACAGAAAATAGCAAATGACTATTATGTATCTGACATTTGAAATAACATGTTTCTGGAGGGTTGGCATTACAAGAGTCATTTCACTTCAAAATGTTATTCCTAATGTAATTTTTTAAAATTCATAAGAGGCACTTGCTAGAATTCATTGTAGCACTAAAGTCACTCGGAAGACAGAGGTCAAATTCATTTCATTTCTTTTATGTTTTCTTCTCTCTGCGAGATGAAATAAATGATTAAGCCTAGAACACTTGGCAGTTCAGCGAATGTGCTCCGTGGCACCATTACAAGATCGATTTTCTCAATACAGGAGTCTTTCTAGGGTGCACATTGCTTAGCTGACATCTGTCGCCGTTGTCATGGCAGCGCTCTCTCCAGCATAGTGAGAGGTCAGGCCTGACAGGGAAGGCCTCGCCAGCTCTACCCCAGTCACTTCAAGGTTAACAGCCAATGGACCAAAGAAATAGGCAATTATAGTTCAGTCAATTCCGGTTAAGGAAATATCTGAGAAGTAAATACGTCTGATAAGTGAATGGAAATGAAACAGCCAATGCTATTGATGCGATCCCATAATATCAATATCATTTCGTGGTGCGGTTTGGTTGTTCCTTATAAAATTTCCAATGCTCAAGGAAATCTAGCAAAGGAGAGAGTAAGCAAAACTTCATCCCGCTGCCCTTAGCCTCTGTACGTGAAGAATAGAATTCCCACCAGTGGGGATGCATCACAGCAGAGGAGCAAAGCATCCTTTGCAGGGAAAAGTGCAAAGAAGATTCCCTTGGAGTCCATCCCCTGCTGGGTGAGTTCCCTGGTGTTCCCGTATATGCCCCAAAAAGACTCAGCATCTTAAAGGAAATGGACTGAAATAATCTTTCGCATGGCTACTTCTTATTTAGTAAATGTATTCCTTATTGGGATGAAAGTCCTTTCTATAGTTTCAACAACCCTGAAAAATATCAAGCTTTCCAAATTACTAACATGTTGGAATTAATATTTTCTAATGCTACACATTTCTGCTAAAGCATAACTTTTGATAGACAGGGAAAGGGATTATTGTAATAGACATTCTTTGAATAGAATTAGAAAAATGACAGGTGGAACTAAAATGTAAAGATTTTCAATTACAAGTTGCATAGCCCAGGAATTCAGCTACTGACAACCTCTGCAGATTCATTAAAGTACACACATTCATGTTACCCACTCCTGATTAAATCTTGCATTTAGTATGAAGAGATCTTTAGATTTCATCAGACACTTGAACAAATGGCAATGACTCTCCTTCGGCTTTGAGATTTTGTTGCTCACAAAGAACAATGGAAAATTGCAGGTTTAAAAAAAAATCATATGTTGTCACTGTGGTGATGGGTCTCAGATTCCCGTCAAAATGTTCTTGGCTTTGGTCAGTGTAGACCGTAGGGACGGCTAAGGTCTTTGGTCCATCTTTGGCCACATCCAGAGGAGGAATCTCACCAAGCAGTGCTCACAGTTCACTTGCCAACTTGCTTCCCAGAGTTCTCACTAATAAACCGTGGAAGCTGGTTCAGCACCTAAGCTGTTGAGCTGACATGACTCCCTTCAGCCTGATGGTCTCTGGAGAACCTATGGCTTCATTTGAGAAGGGTTATGTGTGGATGCAAGAAAGAGGAACCCACTCAAATTAGCTTACATGTCGAGAATTCTACTTAACATACAACAGGCAATGCTGAAAGGGGTTGGAAACATAGGAAAGAAATTGCATGCAAGCCAAACAGAAAGGAGGACTGGAACTGGGAAATAGAAACAAGGGTCATTCCCTCTTCGTGCATTTCATCTCTGCCACGCTTCCCTTCTTCTCTCTCTCTTTCTCTCTCTCAATAAGCTTCCTCTGCTTTCAATGTGCTTCACTTGGCACTTTTGGTCCTGGCATCATTCTCATCTTATTAACTCAGTTTCTCAATGTCCAAATTTCAAATCCCTAGACAACAGTCTGATTAGCTCAGCCCAGGCCCTGAATTGGTTCGCCCACAGTCAGGTGCCCAGTTGGATTTAACCAGCTAGGTGGAGGTAAGGTTGGGTAAGCTTATACAATTTAAACATGACTGCCCCTTGGGGGGAACACTCTGCAAAGTATATGATTGTCTAACCACTATGCTGTATACCTTAAACCAGTGGTCGGCAAACTGTGGCTCGCGAGCCACATGAGGCTCTTTGGCCCCTTGAGTGTGGCTCTTCCTAAGCCTTAGGAGTACCCTAATTAAGTTAATAACAATGTACCTACCTATATAGTTTAAGTTTAAAAAATTTGGCTCCCAAAAGAAATTTCAATCATTGTACTGTTGATATTTGGCTCTGTTGACTAATGAGTTTGCTGACCACTGCTTTAAACCAATACAAATAATATTGAAAGTAAAGTGTAATTTAAAAATAAAAAATTAGCCCAGCTAGTGTGGCTCAGTGGTTGAGTATCAAACTATGAACCAGGAGATCACAGTTCAATTCCTGGTCAGGGCATATGCCCACGTTGCGGGCTTGATCTCCAGTGTGGGGTGTGCAGGAGGCAGCCGTTCAATGATTCTCACTCATCATTGATGTTTCTATCTCTCTCTCACCTCCATTCCTCTCTGAAATCAATAAAAAAAAGATATATTAAAAAAGTAAAAATTCGCCGAAACCGGTTTGGCTCAGTGGATAGAGCGTCGGCCTGCTGGAAGGTCCCAGGTTCGATTCCGGTCAAGGGCATGTACCTTGGTTGTGGGCACATCCCCAGTAGGAGATGTGCAGGAGGCAGCTGATCGATGTTTCTCTCTCATCGATGTTTCTGACTCTCTATCTCTCTCCCTTCCTCTCTGTAAAAAATCAATAAAATATATTTTTTTAAAAAAGTAAAAATTCAAAATAAACATGTCTGCCCAGGTCCAATTCTTAAGCAAGGCAAGGTACAACTCAAAACATATCCTCTGCGTCCTGTGTAAGGTTCAAAGACGACACACACTTTGAAACTCCTCCACATGACCAAAAGAGATCTAAAAACATGATGCTGAGATGGCTACTCAACAACATAACCGTGAATTTATGTTCGCTATAGTATTATCAGAGTCCTCCCCATCAGTATAAAATGGCACCCCTGCAAAAATATTGCACAAACTCCTTCCTTGTCTAATTACAGAAAAATATGCCCACTCTTCAGCCTTGACCTTCACCAAGGGCTTTTGCCAGCACTGCACCCTCCGTCCCTCTGTAGCCTGCATTTGTCCTTCACTTCAGTTAATCTGAACTATGTCCTGTTTCCTGCCCAAGCCCACCCTTTCCATCTCTCCTGTCTCCCTCCACACAGTGTTTCCATTCCATCTTCTCTCTGGGCCGCACTATAATTAAATATAACTAACACATAGGGGCTCTCAAAGAATAACAGGAAGTAATGAATGGCCCCTGGAAGTAGGCTATTTTCTCAAGCAGATAGTTTAAATGGAGGACACTTGGTGTCATTTGTTACGAGAGAGCATACAGGGCCTGCCCTTGAGGGCCAGCTCAGATGCCAGCTCCCTCATAAAATCTTCCCTTGACTATCCAGATAAAAAATCAATAATTTCTCCTTAGAGGAAGCATTTATCGTCTCTATCACTGTTTTCCAAGTGTAAGAACTGGTGGGTCCTTGAGTTACAAGCCCACAGACAGTTGAGAAACAGTGCATTAGAAGTTAGGCCCTGTCACTTGAGAAGCCATTTGAGCCAGGTTCACTCATAAACTTGGGACTTGAAATTACATGGCAGCTCTACGTTATCAGCTTGACCTCCAGATGATCTAGAATACTCTTTTACTAATACGTATTTAGATGATCATTAAAATAAAGACACAGCCCTAGCCAGTTTGGCTCAGTGGATTGCGATTTGGCCTGAGGACTGAAGGGTCCCAGGTTCAATTCTGGTCAAGGGCACCTACCTTGGTTGTAGGCTCAATCCCCAGCCCTAGTCAGGGTGCTTGTGATAGGCAACTAATCCATGTGTGTTTTTCACATAGATGTTTCTCTCTTACTGTCTCTCCCTTTCCCTTCCACTCTCTCTAAAAATCAATGGAAAAATATCCTCAGGTGATTTTAAAATCTCAATTTTAAATACCTAATTGTTCAGGCCCATTGTAGCCTGCATACCCAGAAGACTCTGATTTCAAATCACTGGGTCCACATGGAATTAACCAGAAACCACCTTAACCATTTTTTATTTGACTATGTAGCTCTGGCATCTAAAAAAAATGACAACAAACAAACAAAAACAGCACCTGTACTGAGGTAAATGAAATACTTCCTATTTACTCTTGGTCAAAGCCATAATTCCAGGGCTTATTTTGAACAGTGATAGATTTCCAACTTGTTCATCTATAAACCTACTCAAAACACTGATCCTGGTCACTTACAGAACTTGTGATTCTAGACACATCACCTCAGCAGCAATGCCTATCATTTGCTAAGACAAGAACACAGAGAACTGCTTTATATGCTCATATGTTGTGAAAAAAATACAATATTGACTCCATTTGAGAGTTTTCTGTTTATTTATCTGGCCAAATCTGAGAATTGCTGTGGGAAAGATAGAAATTAAGTTTTTTATCCTTTGTCTTATTCTCCGATTGATTTTTTTTTTCAGATTGGGGCTGTAGCTATTTTTTAATCCCTTATCCAATATATACCTGATAAGATGCTGGGAACTCTGCCAGGCATCTAAGAATACAAATACCTTATCGCCTAATGCAGAAGACAGATATAAAAATAGATGATGTGATGAAATAAATTTTGCAAATGAGGTATATTCTAAAGGCTATGAGAAAAAAAGAAAGTTAACACTCAGGTATCTCAGGAGAATGTCATAGAAAAGAATCTTTTAACTGGGGTATTGTATTAGTTATAGATTGCTGCATAACCAATTACCCCAAAACATAGCTGCTTAAAATAAATATTTTTTTCTCTCCACGAGTCAAGGATGTGAGAGCTAGCTTAAGGTTCATCTTGAGGTTACAATCAAGTTCACTCATGTGGCTGTTGGAAGGAGGCCTCACTCAGTTCACCTCAGTGGGCTTCTCCCTGGGGCTATTGGAGTGTCCTCGTAAAATGTCAGCTGGCTTTCCCAAGAATGACTAAACTGAGAAAGAGACAGAGACAAAGAGACAGAGAGGTCCTAGCTTGGACTACACACACCAGGAATTGAACCGTGACCTCCTAGTTCATAGGTTGATGCTCAACCACTGAGCCACACTGGCCAGGCGGACCCCATCCCTTAAAGAAAGAAGTATCAGAGAACTCAAGGACATATTTTGAAATCACCATGAAGAATGAATAAAAGCTTTCTACAGAGAAACAGAGAGAGAGGGAGCCAACTGCCCAGAGCAGTCTGGACAGAGGAACAGCATGTACAGGTGTGAAAAATCATGAGTTTCAAGGGAAGTGAGGAATTTACGGGAAGAGTTCAAACTTATTTTAGCCTTTTATTTATAAAAAATCTTACAAAGAAGCCCAGTGTGCAAAACAAATAAAATGTGTCCTACTACAGCTGAAACTAGGTGAAGGTGGGAGAGAGGGAACTCCCACTCCAAAGCAGCCTTTATGAAAGGCTCTCGAATTTTACTTGTTGTTTGAAAGCCACTGCTATACCCAGCAGCTATTGGGGCTCATCGACAGGTACAAGGCCTACTCTGTTAATGTTTGTCTTATCAGGTAACAAACTGTTCTTGTTCTATCACTTGGCTGTAACTAAATAAAAAGTAAACAAAATTCTCATTAAAAAGAGAATAATGCTCTTGTTACAATATGGGGAAAATCCCAATTTACTAATGGGTTATACTCTAAGAGTTCACTTGTAAGAAGGCTCATTAGAACTCTGTGTATCAGTTAGCTGTGCCACAAAGATGCTGTGTAACAAACTATCCCAAAACTCAGTGACTTTAAACAACGTTCATTTATTCTCATGGCTGCAGGTCAGCTGAGGATCAGCTCATTTAAGCTGCTACTCAGTTCCATGGCTCTGCTTCAAGTCAGCTAAAGGGTTATAGCTGTCCATGGAAAGCTCATCTCATAGAGAGAAGAGAAACACAAAAGGGCACAAGAGGCAAGTGGAAAACAAAGCCTCTTAAGGCCTCGGGTCAGAATTGGCACACTTTTGCCCATAAGGCTGGCCAAAACAAGTTTCAAGGACCAGCCCAAAATCAAAGGGTAGGAAAATATAGTCTACCCACAGAGGCTAAAGCAGGAAGGTGAAGAATTGGAGCCAATCATTCAATCCACTGCATTCTCAATGCATTTTTTTATAAAAACAAAATTCAAATTGTAGTTTATCAAATTAGCTCACCAAAACTGATTTAATGCTTAGAAGAGTAATACCAGTGGCCTAGCTTCAGGTAATCATTGAGGCTAAAGCAGGAGGGTGAAGAATTGGAGCCAATCATTCAATCTGCTGCATTCTCAATGCATTTTTTTAATAAAAACAAAATTCAAATTGTAGTTTATCATATTAGCTCACCAAAACGGATTTAATGCTAAGAAGAGTAATACCAGTGGCCTAGCTTCAGGTAATCATAGGACGCAGGCACATTTTTTAAGGAAGCCAAATTTGTCTTCCCAGCTCGCTTTCTTCACCTCCTTTTCAACAATGTTGGCGTCTCTCCCCATGTGCTCCACATCTTCACGGCTGCCCTAAACCCCTTACCTCTGTGCCTCACTCATCCCTCAGCACCTCCCTCTTCCCAATTATTTCAGCCCTCAAATGAAGAACTCTGAACACCTCAATATAGACCCTCCCAGCTGGCTGTCAAAAGGAAACACATCTGATTGATCCAATTCATCCTCACATATGAATGGCCTATTGCTTCTCAACACTCCCCAAGATAGTTGCCTTTGGAAAGGGGTCTGTCCATAGCCCAGTGATCCTCTCACTTGTGAGATTAAAGACAGTAAACACATTGGTAAAAGTCAAAAAGTCTGGGTTATTTTCCAAAAAGGGAACCATGCCTTACATAGGCCTGCCAGTTACTCTTATTTTATGAAGGAATTGCCATTCACACATGCGGAGCCTACTGGATTCACTTTATTACTCTCAGTTCCAATATTTTCTTTTATTCTCTATGCAGCTACAGGGAACTGAACTCACCGAGAGAAGATAAGTGTCGGTGGCATGATTTACATCTCATTACAGGACCAGTGTTGTTTCCCATTTTGAAATTTACTCCATGGGCCAAATCTTTAAAGACTTTTCTTTTTTATTTTTCAACATTAAAATGACATATTTCACCATGATCTATGCCTACTTTGACTGAGGAAGAGCTTAATGATTTGGCCTTTGCATTGTGTTTTCATATGAACATCCCTATTTTGAACAAACAAACAAAAAAAGAAATTACTATCTTGAGAACAATGCTATTAATCATCTTTGAAAATGTGTATACTTTTAAAGACACATCATAAAGAAAGATTCCAAGTATTAAATTGTAGTGACGCCACTTTTCTACCCTGTTCAAATGTCTGTGTACACACAAAGGGAAGTAGAAAGTTAAGGATTGAGGATACCACGTAAAAGACTAATCTGAATAATTTGGACCAAAAAATGTAGCTTTATTGATCCTGAGGTATGAATTGATGTATGGTTCATCATTTCTGCTGATGTTTTCATGACAAAAAATAGCAATGCCTGTATGCCTTATGACAGTATTATTATGTCATATTTTAGCCATTTTGAGCCACTTTTGAAATAGTCAATATCTTCCCCCATCATTTTGCCATGCAAACTACAGTACCTACCATCAAGCTACCTGCGGAAGGGCCAGTGGGAACAATTATTTCTCTTTTTGTCTAGTCAAGTGCCAATAACCATAGCACTGACTTCAGGGAGGCTATGTTAGGTTAGTATTTGGGGTGTGTTCATTAAAGGTCTCCTTCTCATATCTTTTCTTACATTAGCCAAAGAGGGCATCCAAATTCCATGCTACCTAAGAGAGAATGCTTTTCTCTTCTTAACAATCAAATTCCGATGAAGTCTAAACACAGTCAAACCTCTCGGTGACGAGAACTGAGAAAAGATGTGTGCCATAAGGAGTATTGTTGGAAAGCCCTCCTCGTGCCCACCCCCCCACCCCACCCCAATGGCAGGGTAGTCAACCACTCGTCAATCACAAAGCTGCACTTATTTCTGACTCATTAACAGAGAACTCACAGGTTAATGACTAAAATGAGGCATGGGGTTCAGAGCAATGGTTTGAATTCTAGATCCTACCTTTACCAGCCATAACTTGGGCAAGTTATTGAACCTCTCTCTGCCTCCGTTTCTTTACCGATCGCTGAGGATCAGAGTACATACCTCTTCATTGTAAAGATGGAATGGGTCCATATGTTTGACGTGTCCTAGTAACCACTCTATCAGGGTTTATTGGCCTCATCATATCCTCATCACCACCATAGCCATCATCTGTGGACTCCTAACCGTGCAGTCTCTTTCCTCTTAACCCAGATATTTGAGAGCTCATAGGTGATTCGAATTCTTGAGTTCCTTCTTAAACATTGCTGTTGGGAGTGTAGCTTGGACAACCACTACGATCTAATAAAGTCGAAATGCTGGTTCCCTATAAGCTAACAGTGCCACTCTCAGGCAAATCCAATAAAGAGCTTTAGATCTGTGCACAGAAAGACTAGATTAGATTAGAATTCATGGCAACGTGGTTTGTAATCACAACAACAAAGAAATGGAGACCTCCAGATGGTCATCAACAAGAACATAAGTCTGACTATTCATACACCAGAACAACAAACAGTGACGAAATGAATAAAGTATGTTACACGTATCAACTTGGAAAAATGCTATGTTGCAAAGAAGAAACGGAAGCACAAATCAACCACAACCCCCCTCCCCCACTGCGACAGCCACTCAGCTTCCTTCAGGCCACTTCTATTCTGTTTTACCCCCAAAGGCCCCTCGTGCCTCACTTCGGCCTCGGCCAACCATCCACGCGCTCATTTGGAAGTTGGAGAGCTATAAATCGTAAAAATTTTTAAAACGATAAGGAAATGGCACCTCTGGGATTAAAACCCAACTCTCCTGATTACAGGTCCCGTAACTGCACATCCTCTAAATGGGATTTAAATCCATACGTGCCGTTCATTATGCAAAGACGCGCAAGATGAGAGCGGGGGAGGGAGGACGGAACCACTGAAAGCTCCGGCCAGCACTCACCTGCGATGCCAGGAACTAGCTCCCGCCAAGGCCAGGCCACCAGCCGCCCTGCCTCCCCCACCCCCACTTCCCTAGCGCCTAGAGCTTCTCTTTGCATTATTGATTTATTTCTAAGACTTGGGGGGGGGGGATGGAAAGGAAAGAGAGGAAGGAAAGGAAGTGATTTTTCTTAATAGGTCTGCTCTTCTCGCTCTGGGTAGAATCAATGCGGGTGGTTCGAGCACACTCCCTAATGCTCCTCCCCTCCAAACTGCTTCCTTCCACTGTCAATAATTCAGATAAAATAAGAGAATCCAGTGCTGGTAATTACCACCGCCCCTCCCCCAGGCTGTCCTCCTGGAGGTGGCGGTGGGGTGCTCGGTAACGGGCCCTGGGTGGTAGGTTGGGGCTGGGTGTGTGGCATTGGACAGGAGGGCAGCGCAATGAGGCCGCTGAGCTTGCGGGAAGGCTGGCTACTGCTCGGGGGCCTGGGGGTGGCACAGATTTAAAAAGGCTGCTCTACACTTGTGGTTGATTGGTGCTTCCGTTTCTTCTATGCAACATAGGATTTTTCCAAGTTACATACTTTATTTCGAATTTTTTCATTCTAATTTCCATCTTCCTGCAGGAGAATAAAGTTTTTATGAGAGGTTCTAAGGCAGTGGTTCTCAACCTTGGCTGCACATTAGAATCACCTGGGAATCTTTTTAAAATTCTGATTTCTGGGCCTCATCCTCCGGAAATTCTGTTTCTTTGTTAATGAGGCCCAGAAATCAGGATTTTAAAAATATTCCCAGGTGATTCTAATGTGCAGCCAAGGTTGAGAACCACTGCTCTAAGGCACCTCCCCACCCCCTCAAAAAAAAAGTATGCCTTTTCTCCCAGCCTCACCTCTTCACAGGATTTTTACGCAGTAGGTTTATTTTTTCATGTCAAGCCCTTGCTTACCTGTGTGGGCCTTATTAACAAAAATCTTTAGGAGCCGGGTCATTCTACTTTGGAACTCCAATGAAGTTCAGGCAGCGATGGCACAGTTACAATGTAAGGACGAACATTCCCGACCCCGTAGTGCAAAGCGGTGGCAACCCACACAAAAAGGCGCTCTCAACAGAACAGAGGGGTACAGGGTCAGGGGTGTGCAGTGGGAGCCATCTCATCCGGATGCCAGTCACTTACAAAGAAATCTTCGCTTAATAATAGTTCTTTGTAAAATAAAAATCTCTGCAGATTCATCTTCATAGAGAATTAAAGAAGCTGTAAACAATAATTTTGAAAAAATGGTATAGATAGGAGTGTTATTACAATATTACAAAATCACCCTGGCTGGTTTGGCTCAGTGGATAGAGCGTTGGCCTGTGGACTGAAGGGTCCCGGGTTCGATTCTGGTGGTGGGGGGGAGAACATGGGGGCGTGCAGGAGGCAGCCGATCAATGATTCTCTCTCATCATTGATGTTTCTATATCCTCTCCCTCTTTCCTCTCTGAAATCAATAAAAATATTTTTTTAAATATTACAAAATCCATTTTGTAGAATAAATTCCAAGACACCAGCATTTTATGAGAAGGTGAGATATGGTTATCATCCCACCATCTGTTGCACCTGAGAGAGGACCAGGTTGAGCCCTCAGGTGTCCTGTGCCCCCACTTCTGTCAGGGACCAGGCAGTGTAGCTGGCTCTGGGGTTTACAAATGACTGAGACAGAAGATGCCCAACTCACTGCCAACCCAGGAGGTGGGAAGCAAAATAACAGGATGCCCTCGAAGGGCTTTCAGCAGGGGGCAGGCGTGCGCCTGATGGAATCGGAATGCGGGTGTAAACTCACCGGGTGTGCTTCAAGAGATACAGGATTCCAACTTCATCGTTTTTTAAATGCCATATACACTGAGTGGCCAGATTATTATGACCACCCCATCAGTACTTCATTGACACTTCCAAAAATACTGAGTATTGAAAACTTCCTAAGCAAATACTCCCAAGGTTTTATTATTAGTAGTATTTGCATAACTAATTCACTTCATTGTACTGATGGGGTGGTCATAATAATCTGGCCACTCAGTGTATATACATAAAAGCCTAAGTGATCGGCCGAACAGCCGACTGACGAGCCAGTAGCTATGACACACAATGACCACCAGGGGGCAGATGCTCAATGCAGGAGCTGCTGAGCTGCAGTGACTTGGCAGTTGCGGTTCTCAGGTGATGCACCTGGAACCAGAGGAGGGAGCCCAATTCTGGGGTGCATCACCCGAGAACTGCCCTCTCACAATCCAGGACCCCTCGGGGTGTTGGAGAGCCAGTTTCAGCCCAATCCCTGCAGGCCAGGCCGTGGGACCCCACCGGTGCACGAATCCGTGCACCTGGCCTCTAGTATTTAAATAATACAAATAGTAGGAAACTGAAAAATAGTGGTATGTTTTACTTTAAAAAAAAAAATAGCACCGACTATGGAATATTGGTTTGCTGAACTTAGGGGGAAGTTCACCAGGGGGAAACGGCATTCACATTTCTCATACTTTGAATGAGTAGAATTTCAAAAGATTTCTTCTGACATCCAGAATGTTACACGTTCATTTCAAATGTTATTAATCCTTTCTAAGGAACTCTGATGTCTAATAAGACTTGTGTTCACCTCAATTTTCTCTTCAGTATTCCAGATACTTATTCAATCTTTTTTTTTTATTCATGCATTCTTTATGCCTTTGTTCATCCACACACATTTCATTTCATTTTTTTCCTTTCAACAAAGTCACACTGGGCACCTGCTACATGCAACGCACTGACTGCAATCCTGTGGAGACTCAAAGATGCACCAAAATGCTCCCCAACTAGCAGGCTAGGTAAGACATTCATTCCTGTGTTCATTCAGTCATTTCTCCAACCAGCATTTACACTGAGGATTGCATGTGCCAGGCATTATGCTAGGGTCTGATAAACCTCCTTTTAAGGTTTTATGGGCACGAAGGAGAGAGAAACAAGCACAGTTACTATAATAACATCTGCAGGAGAAGTGCAGGGAGAGAAAGTAATTAGGAGTTTGGAAGCAGGGGACCCACTTCCTGTGGGGAGAGCAGGGTGGCTTCCTGGAAGAGGTGGCATTTGCGCTGGATCTTAGAATAGAAAGTCATTGGAAGTGTGCAAACACAGGGAGACAGAGAAAGGGGGGGAAGGGAATTCCAACTTAGCTGGACGGTAAGTTAAGTAAAGAGAAGTAGGGGGAGAAAGGGTTGGACAGGCAGGTCACGGGGGCGACAGAGGACTTGAATGTCGACTGGGTGAGAAATTACCATCCGAAGGCCAACCCAGTTAACAGCGGGATGCAGACTCCAGCACCTGCCCTTGTTGATGAAGGGCAGCCACTTGATTCGCACTTGTAACTACTTAAGAGCCTTGCCCATTACAGCCACTCTGTGATTGGTGCTCCATGCTATGGGAAGTCATTATGTCATCAGTTATAATGCCACGCGCCAACGACACCAGACTCACAATCCAACTTCGTTCCTCTCCTTTTAAATGTTTACCTTATAGTTTAATCCATCTGCAGCGTGATAGATCTTTTACAAAAGCAGCACAATTACCCCAGGAAAGTGAAGAAAAGGATTCCTCCTCGAAGCGCAGAGACTTGTAGCCTGGGTGGCGGGAAGAACCCTGGACTGGAGACCAGAAGGCAATTCCGGCCTGGCGCTGCCAGTTAGCAGCAGGGGACATCGGGCACAGCATACACATGCTCTGACCTCCTCTTCTAACCTGCCTATAAAACGGACGGAGATCAATGACGTCTGCCCTCACTCAGCTACAGGACACTGGGAACACAGACGCTATTACTACATCTAGATAAGAGTTTGGAAGAGTTTGAACTGGTTCATCATCTGACACAAATAAATCCAAAATACAGTGGGGAAGGATGGAGAGAACACAGGAGAGAACTCTGTGTGTGTGTGTGTGGGGGGGGGGGGGGGAAAAAAAGTCTGGCAGGGCAAGCCAGTCAGTGAAGAGGCCTGAGATCCAGATATGAGAGGGGACCCTGGCTCACCAGTGGTGCCTGGCGCCTGGCACCTGGAGCCACGTGACCCAGCTACCCCAATGGTGTCAACATACCTGTGTAGGAACTGGGGGGTAGGGGGTTCCTCAATACATTTCTTTAACACTCAGTGCTCAAGCAACAATGTTGTAGGACCCCGCTCTCACTGTAACATAACAGAGGGAGCATTTTCACTCCCAGGAGACCACCAAGCAGTCACAGCACCATGAAAACCCATCATACCAATGGGAACAGGGCAATCTTTCGGTATCTGCACTTAAGCCAGGAAAGAGGGCTTTGCAGAGCAGGTCAGATGTAGCCACGTGGTAGAGGCAGCAAAGGCCAGAAGTAGTATGATTAAGAGCATGTAACTTATCTCCCAACCTCCATGGGAGGAGTAAACTTTCCCCACCCCTTGACTTCGGTCATGGCCAAGTGAATTGCTTTGACCAACAGGATGTTAGATAGGACACAAGCTGAAGCTTAAAATGTGCTTGTGTAGTGGGGCTTGAGAAGGTTATGTCCCAGTTGGCCTCTTGGTCCCAGTAGGAGCAGACCCAGACCTGCAGGATGAAGCAGAGTCAACCCCAGTGAGCCCGCACACCCATGAGAATTAAATGACGTAAAATCATTCACACACTGAAAATCCAAGTCACACAAATTGCAGAATCCAACATCCCACAAACGATGATGGTCCTTAGTGAACCCATCAACGTGCTTTCACAAAAGAAACTGTGAAGAAGGGCCCCACACGAAGAGCGCTGTTTTGTTTTATTCCCATTGAAATCAATGGTTTACTCCAGCTTTGGCCAAAATAAAGCACAACTGTCAACTGGAGCTAAAACTAGCCCAGACTACAAGCTGGGTTCTATAGCAGAAGCTTCTGGAGCTCACATTTTTTTCTTTTTCTTTCTGTGTCTCATTCCTTTTTGTTTTGTTTGTTTTTTTTAACCTGTTTTTGTTTTGTTTTGCTAATCCTCACCTGAGGACATTTTTTTTTTTTTCATTTAGAGAGAGTGAAAGACTGAGAGAAACATTGATGTGTGAGAAGCACATCAATTGGTTGCCTCTGGCACACACCCTGGCCAGGGCCCGGGCCAATCAAGCCTGCCGAGGTACATGGCCTTGACCAGAATTGAACCCAGGACCCTTCAGTCCACAGGCTGATGCTCTATCTACTGAGCCAAACCAGCTAGGGCTTATCTTTTATTTTGAAATAAGTTTATACTTACAGAAAAGTTGCAAAAAAAAATAGTACAGATAGTTCCCGCGGTCCCTTTCTCCAGCTTCCCCTAATGCCAACATTTATTTGGGTCTCACCAGCTTTCCACTAATGTCCTTTTTCTGTTCTAGCATCCAATTCCGAATCCTACGAGGTATTGTCTCCTTAGCCTCTTCAAATCCATGACAATTACTTCGTCTTCCTTGACATTCACATCCTTGGCACTTTTGTAGATTACAGGTCAATAATTTTCAGAATGGGTTTGTCTGATGTTTTTTCATAATTGGATGTTATGCAATTTTAGTAAGAATACCACAAAAATAGTGTGTCCTCGATGCTTGTGGGGTGGGGAGTGGAGGGGCTGTCTTATTACTGGGATGTTAACCTTGATCACTTGGTTAAGGGGGTAGCTTGCGGGTTTCACCACCATACAGTTATTATTTTTCCTTTATAATTAATAAGTATATGGGGTGAGGCCCTAGCTGGTTTGGCTCAGCGGATAGAGCATCGGCCTGAGGACTGAAGGGTCCCAGGTTCGATTCCAGTCAAGGGCACATGCCCAGGTTGCCAGCTCCATCCCCAGTGGGTGGCGTGCAGGAGGCAGCTGATCAATGGTTCTCTCTCATTGATGTTTCTATCTCTCTCTCCCTCTCCTCCCTTCTCTGAAATCAATAATATATATATATTTAATAAGTATATTGAGAAAGACACTTTGAGACTATACAAATATCCTGTTTCTCCTTAAAGCTTCACCCGCTGAGTTTAGCATCCACCAGTGGACCTTGCTTGCAACAATGCTGACTATGGCATTTGTGGAATGGTAGCTCACACACCTGAGGCTAGAGGGACGCAGCCAATGAACTGTCCCCCTTGCTTCCCCCCACCCCTCAACCTCACCAATAATGAGATCTGAACCAAGTGTGCAAAGGGGTAAGAAAGGCCCAGTTCCTGAAAGGAAGGGGTCTCAGCCACAATTTCAAGGCTGCTTTGCAGAGTCTACTGAACAGCAGTTGACAGACCTTGCTTAGAAGGCAAAGAGGAGAACAACCAGGGAGCACAACCAACTTCCATGCTAATCAGGGTGAATAAAGCCGTGACACAGAACAGAAAACCACAGGACTCCGTTTAACACGACCAGGAACTCAACTCAGCCAGCCAGCTACCTTGTTTTCCATTTGTAATTAGACTCACAAAGAAAACAGCTTCCTTGTGCCCTACGCCACAAGCAGAGCCCCAGACAACATCCTCATTTCCAATAACTCTTCCCCTTTATCTCACTCTGCCTGATGCCTAATAAGCTGATTGCTATTTACTTTGGTTCAACAGCTAATCTGTTAATGATTGATTTTAAATTTTTAGTCATTTGTCTCTAGCAGGACCTGAGACTACAAAAGGCAGTCCTTTCCTACATGATGAATTGGCTTTTTCTTAAAAAAAAAAAAAGAGGAAGGACAGAAGAAAGAAAAAAAGGAAGGAAGGAAGGAAGGAAGGAAGGAAGGAAGGAAGGAAGGAAGATTGAAGTCAAAGTCTATGGTGGCATTCTGCAGACAAACAGTTAACATTCAATGAGAAATTCAATGCAATAAAAGAAATGGCAATTCTTCCTCTAAGATTCATCTGCCTTTGAAATTGTCAGCAAATAATAAAAGTAGACATTTTGCTAATGGTGACATAGGGTAAAGACCCTCTTCCATATGAAGCAAACTATAATTATACTATAAGTTTTCAAAGCCTAACATTCTTAATTAACAGAATTGATGTTCATGGCCCAACTGGAATGGGATCTCTAAACTAATGCCATCACTGTCCTTTCAAACAATCTAAATCCCACACCAATTATATGTATATTTTGGGAGGATATAGGCAGAAAAGTGAGTTTTGCCTTCCATTAATAAAAAGACTCTTGCCCTAGCCGGTTTGGCTCAGTGCATAGAGCATCGGTCTGTTGACCAAAGGGTCCCAGGTTCAATTCTGATTAAGAGCATGTACCTCAATAGCAGGCTCCTCCCCAGCCCTGGCCCTGGTCAGGGCACATGCAGGAGGCAACCAATCAATGTGATTCTCTCACATCGATGTTTCTCTCAGTCTTTCCCTCTCTCTTCCACTCTGTCTAAAAAGATCAATGGAAAAATATCATCAGGTGAGGATTAACAAAAAAAACAAAAAAAAGACTCCTGAATCGACAATGGTTATTTTAATTGGTATCACACAGAAGTGCTCAGACTCTTGCCCTAGCCGGTTTGGCTCAGTGCATAGAGCATTGGCCTGTTGACCAAAGGGTCCCAGGTTCAATTCCGATTAAGAGCATGTACCTCGATAGCAGGCTCCTCCCCAGCCCGGGCCCTGGTCAGGGCACATGCAGGAGGCAACCAATCAATGTGATTCTCTCACATCGATGTTTCTCTCAGTCTTTCCCTCTCTCTTCCACTCTGTCTAAAAAGATCAATGGAAAAATATCATCAGGTGAGGATTAACAAAAAAAACAAAAAAAAGACTCCTGAATCGACAATGGTTATTTTAATTGGTATCACACAGAAGTGCTCTGCAATGTAATTACCGCTTCTAAAAATGGAACCAGCCATGGACAAGTACTGTGTTTTGAAGAGTAGACAAACACCATGCGTGAGAGCACTGTGCACATTTATAAACATTGCTTCCTCCACAAAGTTAAGCTTGCCTCAGAGGAACCATCTCTAATTCTGTAAATAAGAATGACTCCCATGGCTAGCATTCCCATCAAATATTTATTAAAACACACCCCAAGACCTCCCATCTCAAAATGGAATTAGACTCATCCAAATGTCTCCGGAAGATGAGAATGATTTAAAATGTGCACTACTAGCCCTAACCAGTTTGGCTCAGTGGATAGAGCATCGGCCTGTGGACTGAAGGGTCCCAGGTTCGATTCCAGTCAAGGGCATGTACCTTGGTTGCGGGCACATCCCCAGTAGGGGGTTTGCAGGAGGCAGCTGATTGATG
>NW_005356259.1:10104303-10106302 GCF_000412655.1 Myotis brandtii
ATATATAAAGTACAGCTTAGGGAATATAGTCAATAATATTGTAATAACTATGTATGGTGTCAGGTGGCTACTAGACTTATCAGGGGGACCACTTTGGAAGTTATATAAATGTCTAACCACTATGCTGTGCACCTGAAACTATAATATTGAATGTCAACTGTCACTGGAAAAAATGTACATTTAAATTAAAAACAAAACAAACAAGGACATCCAGAAGATGGCAGTGGTGTAGGTAAACACCTGTACTCACCACCTCCCACAACCACATCAAAATTACAACTAAAATACAGAATCACCATCATCTAGATCCACCGGAAAGCTGGCTGAATGGACGTCCTACAACTAGAGAAATAAAGAATAAAGCACACTGAGATTCTTAGGAGGTGCAGAACGGGCTGATCCGGCACCCATGTGTGTTATTTTTTTAATCAGGAGGGAGATTGTCTCTGCGGAGGCCACCCAGAAGAGCAAGGGATCCCAGCCCCATACTAGCCCCTCAGCCCAGGATCCCAGAGTTGGGAAAAGAAGTCCCTACAGGCAGTAAGAACTATGGACTGCTAAAAAAAAACAGTGCGGATTGGGGCTCAGTGACACAGAGGCTGCTGGAGACCCAGCTGCTCCTCTTAAAAGGCCGGCACCACTAACTGAACTTACAAGGTCCTCCTTCTGCTGAGCTCCAGGACCAAGGCGAGGCTTTAGGTAACACAGACACATACGAGGAGGAACTGGATTATCTGGCATCAGGGCAGGAACTCTGGGTGGCTTTCTCCCAGATGGAGGTACTCACAGGGCTCATTGTTCCTATGCTGGGACCTCCCCAGTTGCACAAATGACTGGCAGCCATTTCTGTTTGCTCTGCCCTGGTGATTCCCTGAGACCCCACCTCATCCAGTTTATAACCTGACCCATGCTGTGTGCAGTGGCTTTTGCATATGAATGGTCTGTCCTTGCTCAGGCTAAAATCTCTCAAACAAGCTGCAGCTGGGTCAGGGAGCCCCAAACCTATCAGTAAAAGGCCCAAGACCCAGCACCAGCACCAACCTGCCTTGCTTCATAGCTGGGCCTCATCTGGGCACTTCCAAACCCAATACAAAGAGGAGGAGTCTTCAGATCTCGCTGTAGTTCCTGCTGGGTAGCCCTAGGCAGTGGCTGACTTTGCACCTCCCTGGAGACAAAGAGCCAGTGTACCCAGTGGTCAGTGTCAGACCATACCTGATTACAACTCTACACATACATAAGTGACACACTCAAGGGGCAGACTCAGTGAGCACCAAAGCCCACTGAAGCAAATCCTGCTCCATAGGGGTGTCTCCTGCACAGCAGCTCTGCCATTGCAGACACAGCTGGTCCTCACAGCCAATTGGCCTGGAGGTCAATTCCTCCCAGTGACACGAACAGCAATCAAATCTCAATTACAACAAGACTGTGCTCACAGCCCACAAAGGGGTGCACCTAGACTCCCAACTCAGGCGACTGGGTAGGCTGAGCCACTGGGCCCTATAGAATACTTACTACACAAGGCCACTCTACCAACTCAAGGAGACATAGCAACTTTACCCAATACATAGGAACAAACACAGGGAAGCAGCCAAAATGTGGAGGCAAAGAAACATGTCACAAATGAAAGAAATGGAAGAAAGCAAACTACTGGATATAGAGTTCAAAACCACGGTTATAAGGTTACTCAAGAATCTTCTAGAAACCTCCAAAAAACATGGAAAAGGACCAGTCAGAAATTAAGCATACACTGACTGAAATAAAGAATAACATATAGGGATTCAACAGTAGAGTAAAAGATTCTGAGAATCAAATCAACAATTTGAAATATGAGGAAGCAAAAACACCCAACCAGAAGAGCAAAAAGAAAAAAGAATCCAAAAAATATGAAGATAGTATAAGAAACCTCTGGGACAACTTCAAGTGTACCAATATTTGCCTTATGTGGATGTCAGAAGAAGAGAGAGAGCAAGATATTAAAAACCTATTTGAAGAAATAATG
>NW_005356259.1:10106460-10120115 GCF_000412655.1 Myotis brandtii
CATACGACTATCAGCTGATTTCTCAATAGAAATTATGCAGGCCAGAAGGGAGTGGCAAGAAATATTCAAAGTGATGAATAGCAAGGACCTACAAACAAGATTACTCACTCAGCAAAGCTCTCATTTAGAATTGAAGGTCAGATAAAGAGCATCACAGACAAGAAAAAGCAAAAGGAGTTAATCTCCACCAAACCAGTATTATATGAAATGTTGAAGGATATTCTTTAAGAAGAGGAAGAAGAAGAAAAAAAAGATCAAAACTATGAACAACAAAATGGCAACAAATACATACCTATCAATAACTGGATCTAAAAATCAAAATAAACAAATAAGAAATCTAATGAACAGAATCAACTGGTGAATAAAATAGAATAAGAGGCATGGAAATGGGACAGACTGATGATTCTCAGAGGGGAGGGGGTGGGGAAGTGGGAAGGTATTAAACAAAGATCTTATATGCATATATGCACTACCTATGGACACAGACAATAGGGTGGCGAAGGCCTGGGGCGGGGCAGGAACCAGGTGGAGGGGAACAATGGAGGGGGAAAAAGAGGGACATCTGTCATAATCTCAACAATAAAGAATTAAAAAACAAAAAGCATGAACCAGCACTTCCAGAGTGAAAAGGAAGCACCCAGTCCAGAGTGGCGTTTCGGTGGCTGTGAGCAGAGGCAGGTCTTCCTGGAGGGCCAGTGGCATAAATTAACAGATTTGACATTTTGCAGAGCCTCTGAAAGGAAAGGCTAAACTGTTTGAAGGATAAAAGCCCTAATCTTATTAATATTTTAGATCCTGCAAGACATGGAGGCTCCATCTGCTGTCAGTAATGCCTGAGAAAGACTCGAGGCAGCGGGGGACAGAAACCACGGCCTCTCAAATGGTCTACTGACCTTCCTGAGAGGCAGATATCATGTGACAACAATTGCCTATCTCAGCAGACCTGCTGGAAACGGGAGAAAGTGTTAAATATAACCAGGTAGACAGTGATGAATTGACATACTGAACAATCGAACGCTTCAGTAATCAGCCTAAGGATCTGATATCAACAACATTTTTCAGTTTTGTCCAAATTCATTGAAAGGTGTACTTTAGCAAGTTCACTTCTCATTGGCAAGACCTTTCATCTTTATGCTGCTTTTCTGATTGGATTCTGTGTCATCGTTGGTTTGGGTGGCTCTTGCATGGGAAGCAGACAGACTGTTCACTTGTGAGAAAGGAAGGGCTGGGATGAGCACAGATATAAATGGTTTTACTCCCACATTCATTTAAAAACTATTAAATATCTATCAAAATGGTTATTTAGAAAGAATTATGACAGCCATGGTATATGAAAATGCATCAGGTACTGTGTTCTAACAGCACAGTAAACCTGAAATGTTGAAATATTGCCCTCTATTTTGCAGTAGGAAGCTTCTATAACTATAATTCTAATTATAGAACTCTAATTAATGTCTACGAGGCTTCAGATTACTTCATTAAATCTTTGGAATACTTCCATTATCCAAAGACAATCTCTATCCATTAGAATAAAGAAATCCTTTAAAATAATTTTTTTAAATGCTACTGATATGCTTTTCTTTTTATGAAACGCATAAGTCATACAATTCACTTTAAGGTCTCATTCATCTTTATAGAAGGATTCCAAAAATTCTTTAATTCAGAAATACTTTTTGTCCCTGCTACAGCTGGAACCGTCTGTCAACTAAGGCCTCTCCCTCTTTTGAATTTAAATAAAAACTGGCTCAGGTGTCTATCCCACATTCTGTGGGAACTCCAGTGTTCTCCTCTAGATCTGAGAATTTCTTAGATTTTATATATATATATATATTCATAGCTCGCTCGCTCTCTCTCCCCCCTCCCCCTTGGCTTCTTTGGGCTACATTCTTGATCTCACTGTCTCTCATCTCGGATAGCTGTCTCATGCCAACCTAGATTCTGAAGCTAAGTACTTCTATTTGATTTCTGCCCAAAAAAACCGACTCAAAAACAAGTATTCATGTTGAGCAGACTCTATTAAAAGTCTCTCGTCAAGTCCATCTTGCTTCTCCCTTACGTCATGTCATCCCTCTCCTTCCTTCTTTCTCCTCTGCCCTCCCCATTCCCAGATTCCTGTAAACGTCTTCCACAGAGCGATTTTCCGTCTCCTAGTCTAGCTCCAGACCGAGGGCCTTATCTTCACAGCCAAATGCTTCCATTACAGTGGTAAACAGTCTCCTCCCTGAAAGGAATTCCTGGGTAGCCCTTAAAATAACAGATTTTTTCTCCGGGCTGCTCATATATTACAAGAGAGATCTGACCTTCCTGCAAACGTTCAGGAAAAGAAACACAAAGGGCAACTCAGCTTGTGATAAGCACCCTAGGAAAACATGGAAGGACTACAGCAGATAGGAATATAGACTCCGAATCTGGGGCACTGAGCTTGAGGGCAGGATTTGAGGGGACTGTGCTTTCAAATTCACCCTGAAAATGGTCAAGTTAAGGGTTGAGTCTGAGAGAGCCATGTTGAGCTTTAAATAAGCCTTCATCCCAATATCTTCAAAAGACTTTAAGACCCTAGCTTTTCCCAGGAAGTTCAGTGTGGGAGCATCATAAATGATGCTGTGTGTGTGACTGGTTTCCTCTCACAGACTAACCGCACCTAAGTGAGACAATGCTCTGCTGCTTGGATGGGTAGAAAGAATTCCAGGAACTGACAAGAAGTCAATTGCTTTCCCTTCACTCCCAGCTTGAATATAGGAGATAAGGCATCTCTCTAACACCCACAAGCCTCAGGCCACTCAGAACTATATAGACAATAATTTAGCATCTAACTCACATGCCCACGTTAGGTCAACAACCTTAGCAGAGTGTTGAAGTCCCAGATCCATGAACACAAATAGAAGATGACTCGATCCACTGGAAAATTCAGACACACCCTAACACCTCTATTGGGATAATTCATGCAGAGGAGTTTAACCTTAAACATGCTTAAATGGGTTGCTATTCAGTGAATTTTTTTTTTCTGGCTCTCCTGGCAAAGTAATGAGGATTTCTAAACAGATAACACAAGTAAGCCAACTAGGTTCAAGCCTAAACAAGAATTTTCAACTTAGTTCACTGCTGGCAATGTATATGCCATGTCTGCTACGTTTAACTCAGTGGGAGGCCAAAGTGAGAATATTTATCAGTATGCAATAAAATAAAATCATCACAAACTACTTGAGAGGGAATCAAGTAGTTAAATTTATTAAAATCCATTGCTCCCTGGCCAGGTGGCTCAGTTGGTTGGAGCATCACCCCATTCACCAAGAGGTTTGGGGTTTGATTCTCAGTCAGGACACATACCTAGGTTGCAGGTTCCATCCCCAGTCAGGACACCAGAGGCAATCAATCGATGTTTCTCACATTAGTGTTTCTCTCTCCTTTCCACTCTCTCTAAAAAAATCAATGAAAACATATCCTTGGGTAAGGATTTTTTTAAAATCAATTGCAACCTCTAGAAGCATTATCCAGCTATAATATCTATCAGAGACATGCTGGATAAAATTTGCCCATGCACTAAGAAAGTGATTTGTAATTGATCAAACATTCTCCTTTAAATCACAATATCTATGATTTGATACGTTCATATTGAGTCCATGTATTCAACATAAGATAATAAATAGCAAACATTTTTATAATACTTACTGTAAGGCAGACACTATTATAAGAACTTTCTATATACTGACTCATGTATTCATCACAACACTAGAAGGTAGGTATTACTATAATTCTCATTTTACATCCGGGAAACTGAGACATAGAGAGATAGTAAAACTCACCGGAGGTCACACAGAGAACAAATAGCCAAACTGGGACTTGAACTTAGGAAGTCTGGCTGACCAGGCTTGCATGCTTGGCTTCTGTGTCCTATAGGACCTCCACTAGCCATCGCCCTGCAGCTGACCCTCCGCAACTTCTCAGTAGGAGCACCGAAAGCAAGAGCTGGCTTCCTGTGGTCTGATTACCACTAAGTACTTGAGATTTGAGGACACAAGAACACCTCACAAATCCAACCTAACTGCAGGGACGGCAATGGCTGAATTAAGGGAATTTGCATTACAAAGTACTTTAGAATGTACTGGTTTGGTTAAATCCAAATGCATATAATGCCTTCAAACACAAGCTATTAAGTGTGTCAAGTTTAGATTCCAGGGGACTGCTTAAATAAACTATTACTACTTAATATGGCAGAATATTAAAAAATAATTTTTAACACATTCTTTATACTCCTACTTGGGCTATTCATTCCTTTGCAAATCATTTCTCCCTTGAAAATACGGGGAAATACTAGCCCGGCCAGGTGAAGTAGGGCATGCTTTGTATAAACAGAGGATGCATTGAGATTATATGCATAGTGATGGGTCTGAATCTCTAACTTAATCCATGAGACATGGCAACACTGCAAATGCATCTTATTCTACTTCATCTTGCATTTAAGCACCCTCTTCGACATAGCCAGTTGGCAATCCTAAATGTATTTATACTTGACTATTTGAACATTCCTCCAACTCTCAAAATGCAATTCTCTCTTCACTTATTATCCCCAACCCTAAATTCACACGTGACATAAACACTTACTTGTTCATGCACTTGTTTAATTAATTTTTGTTTAATCATTCGTGGGTTGTTGTTTTTCTAAGACTCCAAAGAGTAAGTATATCCAACATAGTTGACTGCCCTCTGTTCTTCCTTTTTGGTAAAGGCGAGAATCTGTTCAGATAACTACCCTCCCACACATAACTCGGGATTCATCCTAACTGAATCAAGCCAGTAATTGGTTTGGGCGTGTGCAAGTGAGCAAACGTCAGCTGAAGGGTTTCCAGAAAAGTCCACTGGAGGGTTTCTGGGTTTCTGTATAGAACAGTATACAAGGAAGAGAGAAGCTCTTTCCAATTCTGTTGGATGTTATTATGTTGAGATGTGATGTCTGGAACTGCAGCAGCCACTTAGGGCTGTGAGACCAGCTAGCCTGAAAGTGACAGAGCAGAAGAATGAGAAGCACCTGGGTCCGGCTTGATGTCACCTGAGCCATCAAATAAACCCAGAACCTCTCTACTTTCAAACTTCTAGCGGTAGGAAAGAATCGATGTCCTCACGGCTTAGCAAGTTGAGTCAGGGGTTTCTGTTGCTCAGAACTGAAAAATGACTGTACAATTCACTTTAATTAATTTGTTCAGCATCTATTAATTGAGCATCCCTATCCCTAGGCATTGTTCTAGAACTTGGGGACAGGGCAATAAACAAAATAGACAAGTCCCTGCCTTTATGAGTATGTGTTCTAGGAGGGAATTCACTTTGTGCAATACCTTATACACTTAGCGACACACAACATGGGAAGAGAGAGGCATCCAAAGCTGGAAGGCTCGGGGGAAAGCTGCCTTTATTTGCATCCGAGCCCTTTCAAAGGCTGTTTCATTCAGTCATCAGAGCTGCATGGCGATGTTAGTATCATGGCCCCATTTTACAGATAAGGGCACAGGGGCTCAGAGATCATAAATGGCAGAGCCAGGATAAGATTCCGGTTCTTCAACACCAACTCTGACACTCTTTCCACTCTCCTGATACATCGAGTCTGCAGGGTAGTGAGGGGGTCAACAGTAGCAGCAGAGCTAGGCCCACCGGATCCTGGCATGCCAGCATGTGGACACGTCATGGATACACGTCTCCCACCTGGTCTCACACCAACAAAGGGCCATTGTGAGCCCTGGGAGGACCGTAAACAGGACAGGGCAGTAAAATTCAGGACAATCCCAGCCAGATGGACATCTGGCCCCTGTGAGATAAACTCAGAGACCTCGATGAGTTGGTGACACCGCAGGAAGGAGCAGAGATGGGTGCTCTGAAGGGTCTGTCATTTCCTGGCCCATCAGCTCTGAGCCAGGCTGCCCGGCAAGGGATGTGCCCCCACCCTCTCTAGGACATAAACAATAGCAGCTCCTGGGTCACAGATAAGTTGACAAAAATGGATGTTGGAAGAGAGGGGAGGAGAGCTGTGTGCTTTGCAATAATAGTGCATAAAGGAATCCTTCCAGAAACTTCTACTTGGGAGCCACTTAGTGACATAATGAAGGTGGTTTCCATTTATTGAGCATTTGGTACATGCCCAGGCAGTGTGCTAAGTCCTTTCTCTGTAGGATCTTATTATGAAGTTGATTCTACTGTTATTCTTGTTTTTACAGATAAGAAAACGAAAACACAGAGCATTTTAGTGATTCGCCAAAGGCCTCAGAATAAGGGGCAGAACTGGGATTTGAGCCAAGTCTGGCTTTTAATTACTGTTCTATGCTCCCCTCTCCGAGGGTTTATGGAGCTTTGAAGACCCTGGGTGCTTGCATCCTCCATTCTGATCTAGGACAGTGCTTTTCAGCCGATCCAGAGTGAAGGACTGGTTTGCTTGTTGTGTGTTTTGTCCAGCCTGCCATGGAGTGATAGAGTTCTAATCCACCTGCAGGGTCCCACCACACAGACTCATAACCCAGCCCACTCAGTATCCTCTGAGACCATCATCTGACCACTTCTCAGAGGGGGCAGCAATGTCAAGTCACTGTGGAGGTCTGAGTTCCAAAGACTTCTCTCAGTTTCCACATGTGTCTCACTGTAGAGCCTCAGCAAACAGTTCGGACAGGCACCTGTCCACAGAGCACACTTTGCCCAGCACTGATCTAGGACACTCAACCTGCAGCCCCTGATCCCGAAAAGACAAGAGAGCATTTAACAATGGTGGGTATTTGTACTTACAGGTACACCTCAGAGAAGGAAAGCCCAACATTTAAAAATCCAAATGAAAAAGAAAAAGAAAAAAATGGAAGCAAAGACATTAATAAAAAGGTAGTTCATAGGCCTAAGAGCATCTTTTATATTATAAACCACTAAGATGCAATTATAGGATAGTAGAAGAACAGAAAAATAATTCTGGTAAAACCAGTCATTGGAATAGTGCACAGCCATTGGAGACAGACATGGTGGTAAATAGAAAACAAGACTGACATAAACTTATACAAATGGTCTGATCCCACTTCTTACACATCAAAAAGGACTTTATCAAGAAAGGACTTTATAACTACCTTGTCTTTACTCACAATTTGGTAGATCATCTTAGCTAGTGGCTAGCATTAATTTTTTCCTTAGCATATTAATTAACATCTCCTTAACTTAAAAAAAAAAAGCTGCTATATTCATTCTCACTAAGGTGTAAATGACTGATAACACCTAATATTTCCTAGGGAACATTTGCCCTTTAATGGAAGACAGAGTTAGCTAAAAGGAATTAATTGTCAGATTTCAATAGAAATAATACTTTGAAATCAGGGAACAGATGAAGCTGACTGGAGTCCCCGATATTATGTGCCATGTGCTCACAAGCTTGGTCCAAGCCCTTCTCCTTCCAAATGAAAAAACAAGAGTCCTTCCCTCCACCAGCAAACTGTGAGATCACAGATGGCTGCCTTGAGACAGAATCTATGTGAAGGCCTTTGAATTATTTAGGACTTAAAACTCACCTACTTCTCAAAAGAATTTAAAAACACCGATGAAAATTTAAACAATTCAATTTTTAAAAAAGAGGATAAAAACAGTTTACAATATCCAAATAATAGCTATCAAGATACTACTATAGTGGGACAATGAATTTTATTTACATTTTCCTTCCAGGACACAGCATAATTTTTTACTCAACAAAAACTTGCTGACTGACTGTATCTCCCAAATGCACCTCTCACATTAGGTGTTCAAAATGAGCAAATTTAATGAGAGAGCATCAAGGTTTAATTATTTCTTCCTAAGGAAATCAATACATAAGTTATGAAGGATTTGGGAAATTCCAAAGCAACTGCATCTTCCGATAATCGTTTTATTTTTCCAATAAGCCATTTGATGAATCTCAGGCCTGAAGTACATTATGTGTGATCACTTTATAATTCAGTGAAAACTCAACCAATGCCCCTTCCACTCACCTCACCATCAGATGACCCACACAGGTCGAATTCGTTGTCAGGCAAATGAAAAGTGTTATTTTATTATCCAAAGTAATTGTTCCAGTATTAAGAGACCATTATGCTGAATGGGTTATGTTGGTGATTATGCCATTAAGCATGTGGGGCTAACTATTGGTTTAGCTGAATGCCCGTGCTTGCGAAAGCTTTCCTTTAGCTTTCCTGTACGTGGCAAATCATTCTTAACTGGGCACTCCAAATGGTCCGTGTACCTCAGACACATTTTTCTAAGCCATTAACACAGGAAAGTCCCTCCCCCAATTCTCCAAGCGACCGTTCATGAACATGAATGTGAGAAGAGAGACCCAGGCCTCCCACCGGGATGTGGTGGGGGCTACACCTTTCAGCAGTGATGGCTCAGAACTAGACACTCATCGGATGAGATCTCTGTTCACATCAAATACACTACGATGGGAAGCGGGGCCAGGGAGAGAAGGCTATTAGAACAGTGCGCTATTAGAGCACTTTTTAAAAAATCTTCCAAATACAAATACATTTTTCGAAGCCTCAAGGAATCTCAACTTTGTAAAGAATTTTGAAATGAACTCCTTAGCCTGGCCCACAAAGCTCGGTATCTAGGACTCCCTAAGTGCAAACCCCCACATTAGGGGATTTGAGTCACTGATCCTTGCAAAGCCCTGCCATGTTTTCTATTGTACAGATGGGAAAGAAGCTTGGAGAGAATCTGCCCTAAGCTTCATAGTAACCCCGAAGTTATAGAAAAGATCCGCTTGGGTTTGTCTTCAAAACACAGGCTTCTGTTGCATATTAACTCCCTAAAATACAGCAATCCACCTCCAAGCTTACATTCTATGTCAGAGGGTAGCTTATTTAAGCCCACACCTAAGAACCATTTGGTTAATCATAAAACCATCAAACCCCCATAAAATACCCAGAAACAAGCTTTACAAGAAATGGGCAAAATCTATTTGTGACACACACGCAGAGGGACATTCAAACAAAGGCTGGAAACTTTGAGAACTTGTGTCTCATTCTCACACAAGATTTAGAATTGCAAAGAAGCCAATTTTTACACCACCCTCCCCCCCCCCCAAAAAAACACTAATCTATAAATTAAATGCAATTCTAACAAAATTCCCAATAAGATCTTCTTTGAAACTTTGAAAAATGATTCTAAAGTTCATCTGGAAAAATAAATATTCAAGAATAGCCAGGAAATTTCTAAAAACCGAACAATAATGAGATATTAAAATGTGTGGTCCTGGCACAGAAATGCAGACCCCCCCCCCCCAAAAAAAACACTAATCTATAAATTAAATGCAATTCTAACAAAATTCCCAATAAGATCTTCTTTGAAACTTTGAAAAATGATTCTAAAGTTCATCTGGAAAAATAAATATTCAAGAATAGCCAGGAAATTTCTAAAAACCGAACAATAATGAGATATTAAAATGTGTGGTCCTGGCACAGAAATGCAGAGTGCTCAAATGGTCGTGGTAGAAAGTATATGTGGACATTAGTACATTATAGAAATAGCATTTTATATCAGTGGGGAAAGATACATTATTAAAGAAATGATCTTGAAAAAACTAGCTAGCCATTTGGAAAGAATAAATAGAGCTGGATCCCAGCCTCGTTCTTTATACTGAGTAAATTCCAGAGGGATCAACAATTTAAATATAAAAACTGGGACTATAAAAGTAATGGGGGGAGGGGGTAGTGGGGAGGGGGAGATAAAGATCTTTATTATCCAGGGAAAATGGCAGTCTTTCTTATCATGAGTCAAAGCCATAAATATAAAGGAGAAAACCTGATCAATTTTATCTTATTAAAAAATCTAAAACCCCAGTAATTTTTAAAAAGGCAAATGACAAATAGAAAAATATTTGCAACAATTATTATTTTTAAAGAGTAAAAGGAGTGTATAAAATAGTTTCTTCTTTATAATCTCCAACACTGTTTGATTTTTTTTACAATGAGCAAATACCATTTTTTCTACTGAGAAAAATAATAAAGCTGTTTTTTATTTTTAAAAATCGGTATTTGTTTCACCAGGCCTATGTTTCTAGACTATAACTTCCAATATTTCAAGGCATCAACCAATCACTTTAGACCACATTATTGCAACCCTAACCACAGGGGTTCTCAAAGTTGGATGAACTTAAGAATCACCAGAGGAGGTTTTATGGCTGATTTCAGGGTAAAGGAATTTGCCTTTAAAATTTAACAAGCATCTTGATGTGTCTCCCCTGCTAACCTCACTTTGAAAACTACTGTAGTAGCATATCCAATTACAGGACATTTTAACCTGCAAAAAAGTACACTGGGAGACTATCTCTGAATTTACCAGGAGATGCAGAAATACCCAGTGCTCCTTAAAGTAGCCACATTAACCACTGAAGAATTGCTTTCCCTGTATCATAGCTTTGGTGACCCCTTAAGATCTGATGTTAAAAGGTTGCTGCCAAATGAAACTTATTATCTAGGTTTTATCCTCAAGCCTTCTTACATTTTATGCCAGGGAAACAATTCTGGGTATGACACTGAACTCTCTGCAGCCTCTTGATGTGAAGTATGGGGGCTCTGTCTTCTGCAGTTAAATGACTCTTACAGGAATTCAATCTGTGTGCAGTCTGGATTTCATTTACCGAAGATGCCACATATGTTTTCTAAGGTGAAAAAAAAAGTTCTGATTCCCTGTTGGAACTTTTCTGCTTCATCCTGACAATCTGATTTTCTCATAAACTTGGGATGACCTTTGCAAGTTTCAATGGCTCTTCATTTCCTCAGTTTTCACTTGTGTTAGGAGTATTATTGAGTATTAAGACACTAGTACAGTTCACTAGGTATGTGTGACTTCTTCAAAGCCATCTTGTTGGATTAAAAACTCAAGATTCAAGTTAATTGATGACATGTCTAGATTTAAATGTAGTCTACTTTGAGAGATCTTCCTATAATTGGGGCTTTCAAAGGAAGCAAAGACCTTAGAAATTGATCCATTTTTCTAATTGGTTTGTTTTTTTTTCAACTTTTAGGACAAGTTCTTAGGTTCTACCACCAACATGTTTAGGCTTTCAGTCATTTCTCTTTTCATACATAGGTATTCTGTAATAATAGTTACCTTTTTATTATTTGTCTAACAATGGGACATTCCTTCTTCACTCATTATTTGGTCAATACCTATTGAGCACCTAGATATGGTCTAGTTACTTTGCTAGAGTATAAGAATTTTTGGACATTAATTCTAAGTGACATAATTTTGTTCTTTCCTGAGCTTCCCCAAGAAGGAGTCAAACTTCACAGTCACAATATGGTTCCAGAACTATCAACTATATAACTACTGTGAAGTCAGTCTCACTAATCTTGGTAAATGTCCATGAAAAAATTTTAGGATGATTTCTTACCAGTTAGGGACTAACAACTGGCATTACTTTCATCTGTTGGTCATGGTCCCCAGATGAGTACGTTTGGGCCTCCCGGTCTTCACTGGTGTAGAAATACCTAAGCTTCCTGACACCCGATGATTGTATGACATGCTCTGACAATGGCTCTACCTCAGACCAGTTAAGGGACATATTCTTTCACAATGACCATTCTTCCCAAAAATTCTTTTTTTAAAAAACATATTTTTATTGATTTCAGAGAAGAAGGGAGAGGGAGAGAGAGAGAAAAACATCAATGATGAGAGAGAATCACCGATCGGCCCCCTCCCACACGCCCCCCACTGGGGACCGAGACCACAACCCGGGCATGTGCCCCCGACTGGAACCTTCCCCAAAATTCTTTACTCTCCTCCTTGAATCTGGGAGTGGATCACTGATGAAAGACTGCTGTCTGAGCAAGGATTGCATATCCCCCAAATCCTAACAATGATTCTGGATTGCCACCTACCCACCCAACTAGTAAGAATTTTCACTCTTCATATTCTCAACAACCTTGTGTCGCCGTTTGATTTCTGAGAAAATTAGAAATTTATTCCCAGTGCCCAGGCCTTGCTCCATGTCAATGACAATTATCAAATTTGGTTCCATCAGGAGCTCCTCTTAGAGGTGGTTTCCATGGATTCCACATATGAGAAAATCTCACAGGAAGCTGTTTGGGAAATCCCCAGTATTGGCATGTGGGACAGATGGCCCGACTCTGTGAGGTGTCAGCAGAGCCTCTCAGACCTGCTTTCACTTGTAAAATGCAAGACTTTGAACAGCGACCAATAAGGCTGGCAAGACGCCTTTCTTTAATAACTCAGTCATTTCACCAAACTCCCTGATCTTAGGCAAGTCACTGTCACAAAATGTGTTATTGTGACATGTGTTTGGCCCTACTTTGGGAAGGCTGCTTGTGTTTGTTTTATTTGCTTCTAGATAGCCTCAAGTACAACTTGGAAAACCCTGAGCCTAAAAACTGGGGGAATTACGTCAAGTTCATCTGGAAGTCAGCACAGACTTAATCCGAGTTCCTCATTCTTTTGGGCTAGATAGGCTGGGTAATAATTCTCAAAGGGTATTGGTGTCAGCTTGGAGGGAGGTTTCTAATCAATAGGCCACAGGGTTCTCTGTCTCTCTAGACATTGCCTCAGTCAGAATGTTTCCCTCAGCCACGGATGAGGACATGGATGGCATGCTTATCAAATCCAACAAAACTCATTCAGTGTATGAGTCCCAAGAAACACGACACTTGACATCCAACTCTGCAATATGCGTCAGTGAAACCATTTAAGCAGTGTCTGCAACTTTCAGTGAAGATAGGATTGAGCTACATATGAAGAGTAATTATCACAAGATTTATATTGTCTGCTGTTGTGTTTTCTTCTTCATTCTCATCTCTCTCTCTCCAAAAGTATATTCCGTTTTTAAAATTACAGTAAGTGTCCAGAGGAGGTAGGTCCAGCAAATTTTAACTGCCATTTACTCCCATCTTAAAGGAACACCCAAAATACCCCCAATGCTCCTTGGCACACAGAACAAAAGGTGAAGCTTTTACAGGCAAGTTCAAGTCCTGCAGCTCAAGGCCATAGAATTTTAGAGCTGACAGAAAAAATATTGGAAATGATCTGGCCTAAATAAACATCCTATTTTACAAATGAGGCACTCTACAGCTACAGGATTTCCATGGCTTCCAAATGCCCCACTACAAGTCAGATACAGAGCCTGAATGAGAATCCCCTCCTTCCTTATACCTCACTTCCTTTATGCTCCAGGACTCCTGACTCAAGGCCTCCTCATAAGTAGGTGGTGATCCCTTTCTCTGGACACACACCCCGGTGAGCCATTCACACCAGCATTCCCACAAAGCTCTACCCCTTCTATTGTAGTTTCCTCTGTCTAGCAGTCCTTTCTTGCTGGTCTGGAAACCATTCCCTAGATATCTTCCAAGACCCAGCCCAAATATCAAACTTTGGGGAAATCATTACTCCATCACAGTTAGTTGCTCATTGTTCACTTTGCCGTACTATGTGAATTTTCAAACTGGTTTACAGCTCTCCATCTCTCCCACCTGCAGCTGCTGGGAGCAAGGATTAAATGTCAGAATCCCTGGCTTCAGATATAGCCAAGTATATGTTGGACAGTAAATGGCCAAATTTTAAGAAGCAAATAAACAACAGTAAAAAGAAAGAACAAAGGAAGGAAGGAAGGAAGGAAAGGGAAGGGAAGGGAAGGGAAGGAAAGGAAAGGGAAGGGA
>NW_005356259.1:10120169-10123957 GCF_000412655.1 Myotis brandtii
AGGGAAGGGAAGGGAAGGGAAGGGAAGGGAAGGGAAGGGAAGAAGGGAAGGGGGAAGGGAAGGGAGCAAGGGAGGGAGGGAGATCATTGGGCCAGGCTCCATTCCATAATTATTGAAAGTCACAATGATAAAAAGACAACGCTTTGGCTGTCAAGGAGCTTGGACAATCCAGTAGAGAAGTCATCTTTAACTTCCAACAAATATTTGTTGAGTGATGAATTAATGTGCTCTAATCCCAGTTCTATCATATTAAGAGGCTATTAGCAAAATTCAACCAGTCTCAGTGTGTGCAGTGGAGCAATCATCTATCAGGACTAACAGGACATCCTACTCTGTAGTCTGACTTCCACACTTCACTGCATTTATCACAGCCCCAGTGCTGGGCTCTCACCATAAAGCTGAGCAGAGAACCTGGTGGGAAAATTCACTCACACACATGAGAAGTGTCCTACATGCTAGAATGCTGTGCTGGCCAGAGTGGGAAAAGAATGTACTGTTAGTTGGAGTTTAAGGTTGCACAATCATTCTAGTTATCAACTTGGCAATATGTATCATTATTTTCAATGTGCATCCTTTGTCCCAACATTCCCATTGCTAAAAATTTATCCTATAAATATAGGGACACAAATCTGAAAATCTAATAAGAATATTTGTTGCAGTGATGGTTGAAATGGCATAAATTTAAAAACTGTTACATCCATACTGTGGAATTCCATGCAATCATTACAAAGGATGCAACAGATCTAAATGTTCTGAAAAGGAAAGATGTTCAATAAATCATTAACTCAAAATCCAAGGCACTGCCTAGCCAATTTGGCTCAGTTGATAAAGCACTGACCCGTGGACTGGAGGGTCTTGGGTTCGATTCTGGTCAGGGACACATACCTCAGTTGCAGGCTCGATCCCTGTGCAGGGAGCAACCAATTGATGTGTCTCTCTCACATGGATGTTTCTCTCTTTCTCTCTTTCTCTCCTCCTTCACCCTCTCTAAAAATCAATGGAAAAAATATCCTTGGGTGAGGATTAACAAAACAAAACAAAACAAAAATATCCAAGGCATTGAAGAGTGATGTTTGGTATTAACCATCTGTGTGAACAAAGAAGAGATACATATATTTGTATATGTATAAAAATTACTGAAAGGATATACAAAAATATTAACAGAGATTATAATAGTGGATGGCATAGAAAAAAAGAATGGATGTGAGAATTTTATTTTATTTTATGTATTATTTTTTGTTAATCCTCACCCAAGGATATTTTTTCATTGATTTTTTTTTTTTTTTTTAGAGTGAGTGGAAAGTAGGGGGAAAGGCAGAGAGAGAGAGAAACATCACTGTGAAGGAGACACATGATTAGCTGCCTCCAGACTGTGACTAAACCTGCAACCTAGGTACATGCCCTTGATGTGCCCTTGACCAGGAATTGAACCTGAGAGAGACCCTTCAGTCCTCGGGCCAATGCTCTCTCCACTGAGCCAAACCAGCCAGGACGAGAATTTTATTTTTAATTTCATACACTTCTGCAGTGTTTAAATTAATTTACCATTGAATATTTTACTTTTAAAAACTGTTACATCCATACTGTGGAATTCCATTTCTAAATGTGTCTTCCATTTCCTTACCACCTTCTTGTTGTTTCTATTTCAATTTAGTCAGCTAGGTTTTCTCAGCACTGAGGTTATTATTCCATATTAATGCTCTCTCAAACTCATACACATCTTCTAAACTTACTCTGTCCAAACGACTTTTGACTTTAAAGATGACCTTCCCAAGGTCTTCAGCTTATCATTAATCCATGATCAGTACATGGAACCCACCCCCGCAATCCAGGTATTGGATTATAAAAAGTACATTGGGGGCGGGGGGGGGGGGGGCTAACTCCATTGCATCGTTTAAAACCTCAGTAAACATTAGCAAGGCCACATCATCATAGGCAGGAGGTCAAAGACCCATGCACTCAGCACCAGGAGTCACAATGGAGCTTAACTGGGGCAGTTCTGGGTCTGCCCTTAGGACCATGAGCATTCCAATCTCAAGGAAAGTGCACACGACACCGCCATTCTCCCCGGATCATTGCCACGACAGACCCAAACAGCTCCAGTCTCTCGTGTCAATGTGTATTTAGGGAGTCTTTAATGCACGGATCATTGGCGAGCTTCGCCATAAAAGCCCTGCAGGAGCAGCGGCCGTGTGCGGAGTCAGCACACACTCGGGACTCCCCCATGCCCGGATCGTTTGCAGCGCACCGTGTGGATGCACACTCCGGAAGCCCTCACTCTGCAGCCTGTGCGTGCTAAGGGACGATGTTCACCCGCAATACTTACAATTGTTACAGTGCGTACTCAGTATTCACTCTTCTAAATGGCATGTCAGCAAGCTGAGTGTGCGAGCAATAACTCCTAAAAGGCACAAAACGCTCCGAACATTCACACGCGGACGGGTGGTCTGTGGGATTATGGCCCGACTGTGGCGGGAGTGCGGGTCTTCCTTACAGTAAACAGAAGGAAAGGCCCAGCTAGTCCGTGCAATCTAAGCCGCTTCTACCGAGTGTCGTGCAGGTTTTCAGTATCACCCCAATTCTTTCCTATTTATTTTCTGGGTGTTTGGTGTTTAACATCCAAGAACCTTCCCTCTCTCCCTGCCCTGTTCCAAAGCACCCGCAGAGTAAGGCAAGAGGCTTAGAGAAAAGCTCCTGGCATTGTAAGCCTCTAGACCAGCAGGATCCCAGAGAAATATTGTGGGAGCCCTGGCACTTGGTGAAAAGAATATTTAATAGATTTTTAATAACATATTTTATTTTCCCCAATATATCCAAAGTATTATCACTTCAATAGCCAATCAATACTTTTAAATAATCAATGAGACCGCTTCCAGCGGTTCTCAACCTGTGGGTCGCCTAAGACCATCGGAAACACACATATATAATTACATATTGTTTTTGTGATTAATCACTTTGCTTTAATTATGTTCAATTTGTAACAATGAAATTGGGGGTCACCACAACATGAGGAACTGTATTAAAGGGTTGCGGCCTTAGGAAGGTTGAGAACCACTGGTACACCCTTTCTTTCATATGGAGTCTTTGCAACACAGTCTGTCCTTTGCACTTACAGTCCATCTCAGTCGGGTGTGGCCACATTTCAGGCGCCCAACAGCCACACGTAGCCAGCGGCTGCCCCGCAGACAGCGCAGCCAGAGGCCCAGGAGAATGAGTCCCTGTGGCTTCGAAGCTGGCTGTCCTCCATCACCTCCCGCTCGAAGCAGGTGTGTGCAGCTTTCCACCTCGTTCCCTACCAGCGCTGAACCTGCCCCACGGCCTTCTCTTAGCCCTCCGAGTGGGTAGAGGTGTTTTGGGTTTTGTCGTGACCACAAATAGGCATCCAGAAAGGGGAGAAGAAACATGTTAGGTCAAAGTGATGGCGTCTGCCTCAGGTCCCCTCGCTGGGAGATGGACGTGAAGGGGGGTGCGAGGGCTGAATGGGAAGTGCCAGGGGATGGCCTCGCGGCCTCTAACTCCCCCCAGATGTGCAGTCTGGGTGTGTGCGGTCACGGTCACGGGCAGTCAGCCTGGGGAGGGCCGCCGGGATCTGGGGCTCTTTCCCATCGACACAACGCGGCAGGGGGTGCGGGAGAAGGTGAGGGAGGGGTACGAGGGGAGGGAGGCAGACAAAGATGCGGGGAAGAAAGGGAAGAGAGCGACGGGGGCCTTGCGGAGAGCGGGAGCGGGTGCTGGTGCGGGGCGAGGCGCCCGGGCAGACAAAGCGCCCTTGGCCGCCAGGAGGAAAC
>NW_005356259.1:10124265-10127429 GCF_000412655.1 Myotis brandtii
CCTCCTCCCGCGCCCCTGCGCCCCTGGGACAGACCCCGCCGGCCCGCCCTGGCTCTGAGGGACCAAGTACACCCCGATTTGGAAAAAGAAATGCAGAGGAGATGGGGTGAGAACTGCGGATCTACTAAGATTTGCTCGTAACTATTAAGCAAATGCCCAGCCTCTTAACTGTCATCTACTGGACATGTGAAAGCGCCAGGAAATGTGAGCACCTCGTGGGGAGGATGCATCACCTTGAACGCTGATGGCAGATGTTGGGGCCCACTAGTCCCCGCCCTCCACGCCCATGGTGATCAATCTGGGTGAAAACATCATCCCTCGCGCCCCACTGGCCCCGCTGAGCAGAGGGAGAGGGTGTGCTGCGCCCTGCTCCCCAGGCCTTCGGTCCAGCTGCCACCAGCAGAGCCCAAACCCCCGCCCCAGCTGAGCGGTCCATGCGGGAATGGAGGCCAGTCCTGTGCGGAAGGAGGGAAACGCAGTCCTTACGGAGCCTCGCTCCTGCCTGTGGCACAGAGAGGGGCAAGAGGTCCCTCCTGCCCTGTGACAGCTCGGGTTTCGCACCTCGAGGGCAGAAGCTACGTCACTTTTATTAATAACAACAGTAGCAGCAGCAACAATAAGAACATCTACTGAGGGCTTATCATGCACAAAGCATTATGCCAATTGCTTTACCTAGATTATTCTTGCCACCTCACCCTATTGCTCTCCTGGGGGTGCAGGTGCAGGGAAGCCATGCTCAGGGCAGCCCAGCTAGGCACGGGAGGAGCTGGCCTGCCTCCCTCCAGAGCCTGTGCTCTCAACCACTCGGCAGTCTTCTTTTCCGGGCCTCTGTGCAGCCAACACTGCGGCCTCACACCCTCTTCCTTCTCCCTCCCGCCCCACCTCCAAGCCATCCCTCCCTCGCCCTTTGGCCCAAGGGTAAATCCTAAAGAGTCTAAATCTGTTTGATCAGCCCCTTTTGTCCAGGGCTTGGTTCAAAAAGAGCATGTGACCAGTGTTGGCCAACACCAAGAAGGGGACATCTGCTGGGGGTTCTGGGAAGTGCTTCCTTGCTTTAAAAAAAAAGGCCCAGAGAAGTATTCCCACTCCTGACCGATGGTGTGGCACTGTGTGGTCTGACAGTGTTCACCACCTGGGAACCACGGAGGGGCCAGCCAGCAGGGCTACTACTTGAGCAGCCAGAGTTGCAGGATTTAGTCCTCTTAATGAGGGAGCCGAGGTTCAGGCAAGCCTCCTTCTGGCCCATCTCCACCAGCAGGGAAGTCATTTTTCCTCGTGTTTATTCAGGGTTGTATTTAAGGTGAATTCCAGAAATTGGATCATATCTCTTCCCTGTTCTGCTTCCCTTTCTTCATCAGTAAAATGACTGAAGAGGGTCAGCTCCCGGGCATGTAAAATGGAACCTCACACTTCCGGCTTCTTTCTGGACACTCACCTCCAACCTCAAGGCTCTAAGCAGCTTTTCCCCAACTCGCGTTGCCATGGAGACATCTCTTTGCCAACACAGGCAAGGCACCCCTTCCCTCCCAGAGCATCAGACCCCACCACCACCACCACCTAACTGTCATGCCCGCCAACACCCAGGTGTCTGAGCTTGACTGCCTTCCCTATGTTATTTTCTGGTCTCCAAGTAGTCTCTATAGAGAACTTGCATCTGGTTTGAATGCTTTGGAAAACAATGGCTATTTAACCAGTCACTTTAAAACATACAATCCAAATTAGAATGGAAATTGGATTTTTATTGTGTCATTAAAATCGTGCACATTTTTCATTAAAATATGCAAAAATGTCTATAAAATGCATACTATATGCTTTGACAATTCATCCAGAATCAATAAGTGGTGACCTGCTCAAATATCTCTACTGTTTCTCAGAAAGGGAGCCCAAACTGCTCAGCAAGACATCGGGACTCTAACCAGCTCCAGCCTTATCTGTCTACCGTTGTACACCCCCAAAGCACACTGCTACATTTCAGACTCTCCAGAATGCCCTTGAACTCCATCTCCAACTGTTCAACCACTGATCCCTCCAGATCCAGATTAAATACCACCTCAAGCCTTCCCCATTCCTCACATTTAGTGACACAAAATGTTGAGCCACCTAGAATTTGGTCTCGGTGATATTAAGTAATATTACATCCAGCATTCTTAAAATAATGCACATGTCCAAATAGCAGAGGATTTAAATATTTTCATGAAAACAAGTAAAATGAGTGATAAATATCAGCAGAATGTATACACCTCACTCCCAATTTAAGGATGAGCTGTTCTGTTAGATGTGATCAAATAAAGCTGCTTACACCTCTTGTTTTTGTTAAGATAACTTTGATGTAAGTAACAGAAAATGTGTCTCAGCTTGCTTACTCAAGGAAAAGGTAGTATCTCATGAAGAAGTCTCAAGGTAGCAGGTGCTGAGGTGGCTTAATTAATGGCTCAATAACGTTTAATGTTGTCAAGAAACCAGGCTCTCCTCATCTTTCCATCCTCAGCTTGTCGACTTTGTCTTTAGTTGTCAAGGTCTCGAAATGGCTGCCATTGTTCCTGGCATCACTCAAAGACATGGAAAGTCCAGCCAAAAAAGTGGGACCGCTCTCACCTTAAATTTCTTAAGAGTGGGGAAGTTATACCAAAAGACCCATTCAAAGATCTGTTCTCATATTTCATTGGCCAGAACTGGACCGCATGCCTATCTCTAAATTTTTACTGGCAAGGGAGATGAGATGATATTATTAAGTCAGGACTTACCTTGAGCTATACTGGGGTGTGGGGAGGGAAGATGGGATAGAACAGGCAATAGCAAAACAAAAGCTGAGTTTTAGCCAGCCTCCTGGTCATAGGTTTCTGCATACAAACCATCCCAAAAGTAATTAGACTTGAGGGGAAAGGGAGTGATTCCCAGGAAAGAAGGGAACTAAACTATCTCTCTGCAACAGATGATGGTGTATCACTTGGAAGTCAAAATGCCACATTTAGATTATTCTTGTATTGGTTCTTTCTACAAAATACATGTTTTTAAAAATTACATATATGGCTTTATCCAATAGCAAATTGATTGTCTAAATTTAACTGGTAATTTTCTTACTGGATGGTAAAATGTTTGCTTTTTTTTTCCCTAAATAACTATCCATAGAATGGGTTCCACCTAGGGCAGTGGTCGGCAAACTG
>NW_005356259.1:10127499-10134675 GCF_000412655.1 Myotis brandtii
GTATTTTGAGGAAGAGCCACACTCAAGGGGCCAAAGAGCCGCATGTGGCTAGCAAGCCGCAGTTTGCCGACCACTGACCTAGGGGATCTCCTTTCACAATATTAGTGCTTGACTGAATTCAGCCATTTTGGGCCTAAATTCTTTAGTTTGTAGAAATCTGGGAATCAAGGTCAGGAGAATAGCAAATCATTCCTTTGATTTAGCAAATAATCTGATAACTGGATCATTCACCATCAGCATATGATCCTTTTTGAAAACCTGTAAATCACAGAAGCTTTTGAGGATAAAATGATTAAATAACCATTCCCCTCTTTTAATCAAGGCAGGTAGCAAAATTGCAACATACACTCTATGTTTTGTAATGTCACTTCCTTATCCTAAGGAGGACTTCTAGTTCTCTTTTAACTTTTATATATGTGAGGCGGAAAGTTCTTAAGTGGTAGTTCTAGTTAGATTCATATCATTTACGAACATGGATTTCCTTTTGTGATTATATCTTCTATCTTCTAATAAATGTGTAACTGCCTCTGTAACTATCCTAGTCAGATGATGAATGTTCGTATAATAATACTACCTCTCTCCCCACCTTTTTTCAAGAAGCTCGTGGACTTGGTTGCACAAAATCTGATATATTGCAATACCATCTCTGTGAATCGTAGACCATTAAAGCCAGAATTACAGCCCTCTAATTTGATAAGGGAAGAAACTGAGGCCCTTGAATTTAGAGAACTTTCTGGAAGTTTCCAAGCTAGTTAGTGGTTGTGTGGGATCTCATTATCTTGTTTTCTGGTTGATTGCCCTTTATGCCACACAATGCTATTAATGATTAACATTAAGGACAAAACTAAATCTAACCAGGTTATCAATCAGATTCCTTACTACGGAGTTGGTGGCACCCACTCAGCCAGGTCCCTGCAGGGGCAGGTTTCATACTATATCCTCAGGGGCAGAGAGCGTGTCCTCTAAGCTCCAGCCCATCGTATCCAGAGATCGCACTAGCAGTACGGACCATCAAGCCCCACTCACAGGTATGTTCTCCTCAAATCCACTCCATGACATTTCCCAGCAGCCCGGGGTGCAGGAATGTGCTTGACAAAGAGCTTCTCTCCTGCCCTCCCACCCAGCTAGTGAAGAAAGGGAAAATGGAGGAGTTCAGTGGATAACGCCTTGTTTGCCATCTTTTCACCATTGGTGAATTGGAAGCCAAATTTAAGATTAGGATCTGACAGTTTAATCATAAAAGTAGATTTTTCCTTTCTAAACCTTAGTTGAATCATCCCCATAAGTAATTGTTCAGGTTTAGAATGCCTGGGACTTGTATATTTTTAATATGGAATTATTCCACTTGCAGCATTCACTCAAACCCACCGCTCATTGTTCAAATCATACATTTCTGTACAGGAGAATGGAAAATGTGCTCCAATTCACTAATATTTTTAAACAATTAAAGCACAACGAAGAAAACGAAGCCTAATGTCCCCCTCTTCATCCTCCTCCTCTTCCTCTTCTTCTCTGACCAACATCGCTATAATCCACACTAATGAGGTAGACTGTGTTAAGAATTTTCTTCCCTTACCATTTCTCATTATTAATAAATTTTACACTGACAACTACAAAGTGAACATTTTGGATTTATGCACCTAACCTAATTACATATGCTGCATGTACGCATTTCATTATTTACTTGACAGATTCATTCCTTGATATCATAAATAATTAAACAAGAATCAAATATTAACAATCAGATACATGTTAATTCTCCTCAAATCTGTAGAAACAAACTATATTTTTATCTTCAGTTCAATAAGCACTGATTAAAATTTCTTCATTAGGCAAATTTCCTAAGCAAAGTTCTTGATCTACTTTTCTTACTTTCACTGAAAATTAAAACCTGGAACAAATTATTCCCAGATTACTGCATGGGGGAGGCGGGCGGGAGAGGGGATGAATATAACATCACATTCTTTCCAACAAACCATTGGCTTCGTAATCTTTCTCAAGCACTGCTGTATCGTATATATGAAGCATTAATCTATGTGTTTGTTAGGAATTTTCAAATATGGTTTTGAGTATAAGCTAGGAGCCAGCACCATATTGGTTGTTAGTGGAGTATTACCAGAGCCTCTTGTCTCATGGGATGATGGTTTCAACCAAACAATCATTTAATACCTTACAGAATCACTTCTAGGCATTCTGGATCATGCTAGAATTAAATTTACTAGGGCTGAAAATGTACCCTGAGGTCAACGTGTAGCTGTTCTTTTTTCTGCTTTAATGAGCTAGGCTTACATTTTTTTTATTCATGTATATCAACATCTTCATTGATCAAACTATTCCCACATTGTATCAAATTTGCTTTGGGAGCGCATACCATACAATTTCATCATTTAAAAAATATTAAAGATTCATAGATAGCCACATTATTCATAATACAAGATTAATGCCAGGCTGACAGGTTTTTGTAAAGACCTGACTCTTTTTTTCTAAGTGCATATCCCGTATCTATGTGAGATGGACCTCTGATGTTGCATATTGATCACTCCCTTCTCTTCTCTTCTAATGCTAAAGAGAGAATATTATGGAATGATTGTCAGGGTTAGTGTGTCTCTGACCTACACATGTACTATTAATAATTTATGAGCTGACTGGAAATATAGCACCAGGAGACCAACCGAGGACCACTGTCGCTGCCGGGAATGACACAGCCTCAGGCTTGACAGCAGGTGCACCCAGACTTTGAGGTTCTGCTGTTAAAATCATCGACGGACACACATGCTCCAAGTGTCAGAGCCGACTGAGTGGAAGGAAGCCAGCCTCTTTGTGTCTTTAACTAGCCACATTTACCTCTTTTTAATATATATATATAATGTTTATTGAGTACAGAGAGGAAGGGAAAGGGAGAGAGAGATAGAAACATCAGTGATGAGAGAAAATCATTGATCGGCTGCCTCCTGCAACTCCCCACACTGGAGATGGAGCCCACAACCCAGGCATGTGCCCCGACCAGGAATTGAACCACGACCTCCTGGTTCATAGGTCAACACTCAACCACTGAGCCACACCAGCTGGGCCATTTACCTCTTTTTATCCTAAACTTTCCGTGACATGAGATTTCCTTTTTAAATTATTTAATCACATTATCAAGGGAACTCTTATTGTCTAGAAACATCAGAGAATCTAAATTCAAACAATATGGAGCAAACTATCAGGTCTTTCTTCTTATTTCCCCCACTCTTTCACACCCAGAGGTTGTCTGGTGTGTATCTTTCCAGAATGTTCTATGCTTATACAAAGACAGAGGAGGTGGGGAGAGAGAGTTGCCTCTATCCTCAAAAACAGTATAGCACTCTATATACTGTGCTGCAAGTTGCTTTTTTCGCTCAACAATATGTCAAAGACATTCCCCATATCAGCACATACATTTGTAGCTCACTTTTCAAAAAACAATATAGTCATCCATTTTATAGAGAGGTACCATGGCTCATTTATCCATTCCATCATTAATAGATTGTTACAGCATGTCAGATTTTTCACAATTAAAAAACAATGCCACACACACACTGGGCGTATATGCTGTGCACCTGCTCATCTATTTCACTAAGACAGACTTCACCAAGATAGTCCTAGAGGTAGAATTGCAAGGTCAGTAACTGATTTTTTAAATCTCCTTAATCCATTTATTAGGCAAGAATCAATAAATATTCCCATTAAGGATTTAAATAGTATAATATTTCATTAATAGATTTGCTCATAACATTTAAGTGCATTTTTAAAATATATTGTTAAAACCTGAATGCTATAGAGTAATCTAGGAAAAGATTATTTCAGTTTTACTTACAGTCATTTCATGTGCGAGTAGCTTTACGCAAAAGCAAACTGACTCTAAGTTGCTTCTAATGGTTTCCTCTATGTCATCAAGCCACACGTCTGAATATATTATTTTTAACATCAATGTCCAAAGCAGCCAGTCTTCATGTTGACAAAGCTACAAATCACCACCCCTTCAAAGTGTGTTTATAAAGATTGACAACTGTTAAACCGCTTCATGCTTTTCAGAATACATTTTTAAAAAATTTATGTTTGAACACACTGCAGCCAGGAAATCTAATTAAAAACTGTGTGTGTTTATTTGAAACCATCGCAAGTAAGTACATTTGTAAAATGCTCTGCTTTTCAGCTGCACGACTGGGAGCCTTGAAGCCTAATGGTCAGCCGCTGCCTGTCAGTTCCGATCATGTGAACTGGGAGACGCTCTCCGAACACGCGCCTGGCCTCGGATGACAGACACCTCCTATCTGCTAGGATTCATAAACACAGGAAGGCTGATCATTTCGTGGAGGGATTCCTTCAGCAAGAAGATCAAGGGAAACCTTGTTACGCCAAATGCCTTACTAGTCGAAAGTAGCCAGGACACTGAAAACTGGAAACTAGTTAATGGTTTGTAACAAGTCAGAAATGAAGACGTTGGACCAAGAAAATGACATGAAGCAGCACTGGCTACAGGAGAAAAGAGCGGCCTGTCAGAATCAGGCAAGGGCCGTGGTGACAGGTAGACAATAAAATGGGATGACACCGGTGCCTCTCACTAGGGGGGGTTTCAACAGCTTTCTCCTTCTCTGGGGAGTTTCCCTGCGCTTCCTTTGCAGGAAACCTTTCCTCTGCAATTGGCAGCAGACCCTTTGGAGGTCTTATTAAAATTCTCCTTCTGTGTCATAAAGTGTGTTGTAGGAGGCAGATGGTAGGACGCGGACAGTGACTCCTTCACTGTGTGAGGGGGAAGGGGGACAACAGGCAGGTCAGTGAGGTGGCTCCGGGGCTGACATACCCCAGGGACCCTGCACAGCGGGCGTCCTGAGAGAGGAAGCAGGTCAGAGGGGAAGGCAGGCCAGTCCCACCTACAGGCCTGTAGCGCGAGTCCAAACACAGCAATATGGCGCATAATGACTATTTCATATTCAGGTCGGCATCCATTCTACCTGCAAGTGAACTTCGCTTAACCATCCACGGTGTGCAGTCCAGCGGCTCCATGAGGATGCCACTGTTTTCGTTTTTAAGAGAAATAGTCTGTCACTCACTCTCTGCCCCAACACTGCAGCCGTAACGGTGCACCTCTGCCTACCCCATTATGTGCTCCAAAGGCGAGGCCACGAAAGACTTGATAAAAAGCCAAGAACCCAGCGATTGCCCACCGAGTTCCTTAATACCAGTGGTTTCAAAAAAATGAAGCCACTGGATCTGAAATAAGGCTATCACTGTTTTTACTCAACGCTGTTCTAATGTAAAGTTATTTCGCATTGTCTATTTAAAGTGTTAGAATATCTCTAAACTAATTTCCAACAGAGTAATAGCTGTTAGAACGGTCTTCTAAACCATTTCTCTCTGTTTTGTTCTATTCCCAATGTATTTTAGGCGGCATGACAGAATAAACATTTCATAACCTTTTTTTTTTCTACTAATGTCATTGCAACCAGTGGGAGGTCTGTATTTTCCACGCTGCGCTCCCACATCTAGAATGATCTCTGATATAGATTAGCTGTCCCTTAGTGAGCGATGAAAGACAAAACCTTAGCCTCTTAAAGCCAGTCTCCTTTGACAGCATGCGCATATTTACATGAAATAAGAAGCAAATATTTGTTCTTTTCATACAAGCTGTCAACACAAACTCAGGTTGTTTAGAGACCTGTTCAGACAAACAGAATTGGCATTGGCTATGTGACAGATGATAAGAGATCAACAATAGGTAAAAATCAAAGACTATTTATAAGGAAGTAAAGAGCCCCCTGGGCACGGCTCAGTTGGCGGAGCGTTGTCCCATGCACCAAGAGGTCACAGATTTGATTCCCGGTTGTGGGTTTGACCCCTAGTAGGGGACATGCAGGAGGCAGCCAATCAATGTTTCTCTCTCATGGATATTTCACTCTCCCTCTCCCTTCCTCTCTCTCTAAAAAAAAAAAAAAAAATCAATCAATCAATAAAAACATATTTTTTGTAATTTACTTTAAAAAAAGGAAGTATATAGTAGACGTGCATTTTTGGGACCCAAGGTGAATTAGAATGTCATTGCTTACTCATTTGAGTGTTTGTTTAAGAAACCATGGGCTTCACTTTAGTTACTAGCTTAGCAGAGTGTTAACTTTTGGTCCATGGCAGGAATAGGTAGAAGAAAATGTTGGTCACCCTAAAAAGTTTCCAGGTAAAGTTGATTTTCAGCTCTTTTCGCCAGGGAAGTTCTAATAGCCAATAGGGACATATTCTGGAGTCAGGGAAGCTGAGCATGACTGATGTCACCGTCACCTAATCAGGGCCACTGAGCCACCCCCTCCACTTGCCCAACAAACTGGCACTTCTGCTTAGGAAGCTGGTGGCTCCTGAGTTTGCAGGAGCAGGGATGCTTCAGGGGCAGGTTCCCTTTCCTCCTGCCTCTAGGATTTGCACTCTCATGGCTTCCCCCGGGAACGCCTCAATCCTGGGGGCAAATTTCACCTGCCCTAGACCCACTCTGTTCGGAAGCACGACGGAACTTGTCCCGCCTCCTGTGGACAGCGCCCCATCTGCTGAACACACGTTTTAATAAGTAAACTCTATTTCCAGGCAAATACCTATTGGTATTAACAAGAAAAGAGCATCTCTACACGATTCTCTGAAAAGAAATCCTGTCAGTGCCACTCATGCTACCTTCAAAGACAAGTCCCTGTAATTGCTTTCTCCTCTTCATTTCCTTGTGTGGATACAGCAACAAGATCAAGAGAACCCATCCATTTTCCCCAGATACCTTCCAAAATGTGCGTGGGCTTTTCAGGCCGGGATCAGAAAATTTCATTATCTGCATCTGTATTAGTAATTCACTGCACAAAGAGAACAGGGGGCAGAGGAGGAGGGCAAGCACTGGAAGCAAACATCAGGCAGACAATTGTATATATGCAAATGCTTGCAAATTTCTGCCGGCTTCTCCCTATCTATAACCAAGCAACATGGAAGCCTATTCATCCCTCAGCTCCTTTGCTGCCAAAGATGGTTGTGGTTTTGAAGGAAAATATTCAGAAAATGTTGAACCTTCAGCCACCGAAACTAAATCTAACTCAAAACCTGCTACGAATGCATAAATATAAGCAGTGATTTTTTTTCTAGGAAGACATGAGCGTTGCAACCTCCTGGCTACAGAGGGTGGAAAACAAG
>NW_005356259.1:10134742-10143738 GCF_000412655.1 Myotis brandtii
GAGAAGGGGAGGTGGGGGAAGGGAATGGTTACAAGCAGCTCTGGAGCCCAATTGTCAGCGGCCTGGTTTCAGGGTTGTGCATTCACATAGATAGCCTGGGCAGGAAGGGGCATGGAAAGCCGGAAACAGGCATGATGAAGAAAATGCCCCAAATTCAAACTCATAAACACAGAGTGCTCACTTCCAAGTGCATATGCACAGAGTTTGAAAAGAGCAGCAAGAATCATCATGCATTTTGTTTTGTCTTGAAATCAATTTTTCCCAAATCATAATGCTTATGGAAATGTTCTTGACTTTCTTTATTCTTATATATTTACTCTCTAAATTTATTCTACTCCCTGCAAATCAGTAAGAATGGCAATAATTCACCAATGTCTATGCCTTTCTCATACAGTAATTCAGTTTATCCTCAAAAATAGGCTTTGAGGTAGAGTCAGTATTACACCCATTTTACAGGTAAAGAAACCGAGGCTCAGATGTTCAAAGAGTTGCCCAAATTTACATCACTAATAAATGGCAGGACTGAAACTCAAACTCGCATAACTGACTGAGTTCCAGGCGCGACGACATCATTCTGCTGAACAACATCACCAAAGAGAACTCACTCCACATGCAATGTTCTTGACCATTTTTGACCTCTCAGCAACATGTGACCCTGCTGCCCACCGCTGCCTTCTGAATCCCTCTGCTGTCTTTGTCTTTATTCTTGGGGATTGCTCTTGATTGATTTGCCTTCTGCTTCTTAGACATTCTCGGTTTCCTCCAGGGTCTCCTCTTCTCTGGCCTTCTGTCTACCCTACTCTATCACTCATCAAGGCCATCACTGAGCAATCTCGTCCACTTCTAGTCCTTCATTTACCCACTCAACGAATATCTTCTGAGCACCTTCCATGTACAGCCAGTAGCCCAGGCCCATTGTATTCCACGTGAAAAACAATGCTCTCCCTGCACAAGTGGAGCTTATATGGTGCAGAAGAGACAGATGAGAACAAACAGATAAGTAAAATAAATATATGCGGTAAGTGCTATGGAGAATATAAAAGAGGGATAGGGAGGGAGAGGGTAAGGGAGTTGAGCGGAGATTGCAATTTTGAGTCAAGCAAGGCCTCACTGACATGACATTTGTGCAAAAATGACCATTGTCAATTTTCCTCTCAGAGGATTTCCAAATTTGTATCTTTGACTGCTCTCTTAATTCCAACCCCACATTGGCACCTCTAAGCATATCATCTCTTCCTGTATCTACACCCCAAAGTCATCACTGCCACACTGAGCTCATCCTCTCCTCCCCTTCCTCCTGCTCCTCTTCCTGTGCCTGGGGGGACCAGCACTGCCACCCCTTACATCACAAATGTGCATTCAGTCAATGAACACATAAGGAGCATCTTCTAACCAAAAGCACTGTTCTGGGAGCTTAAGAGAATACAGTGAGCTAAGAGACATTTTCTCCTTAAAAGCTGTGTCTAGGAGGATTATTAAGGATTTAGAAACAGGCCTGTGTTCAATTCCAGCTCTTCCATTAATTAACAGTAGGCTCATCTATACAATGGGGGATACTGTCACCCACCTCCTATTAACGTTATAGGGGTTAAAGGCACAACACCAGTAAAGTGAGCCAGTGAGTGAATAAATGAATAAATAAATGGTGTGTTTACTGCAATGCTTGACATGGAAGGTTCTAACAGACTTAAAGGATGTCACCAAGGCCCATTCTCTTCTCTCTCATTCTCAGGCTCTGCCTTGCTCCCTATCCCAGCCACCCTAGAGATAATGTTTCCTTTCTCAACAGCTGCACAAAAGTCATTGGTTTTAATAAAATCATGTGCCCACTCCAAACCAATCACCTGGGCCAGGAAAATACCATTGCTCTGATTGGCTAGGTTTGGGTTATAGCCCCATCTGGGCTCATAGATTGAATCAGCTCTACAGAGAAGGAAGAGGGCTGGCCCCTGAGGAAAATCAAGTGATTTGTAGGAAGAGAATGGATCACAGGCAGATAAAGCAATGGATGTCCACCACCCTCAACCACGGCACCTAATTCATTGTCTTGTGTCACGGTTAGCTGTTTTCACGTGTACCTGCCCTCGGCTTGAGAACCCCTGAGATAAAGGACTCTATGTTTGTTATCACTGTACCCCCTGGAGAACCCAGGACAACCCTCTGAATTCAGCACATGCTCAGTAAATGTTTCTTCACATAAATTCATTTAATAGACTAGTTTAAATGAGTTCTTCTTTTGCTCATTTTAAGTTCTGTGGTATTTTGTTCTCTTTTTGTTACATGAAAATACACAAAGTCTCGAACACACACCTTTTCACGCTTTAGAAGACAGAATCGAACAGCAGAAGCAATAAACTATCTCCATGATATTTGCATATATTGACTCTCCTCTAAAACCATTCTCTCAGCTAATTTTACACAGGTGAGGAAAAGAGCACAATCCTATGTTGTCCTTCTAAGCACTTCATTTTGCTGTTCTGTTTTGTTCACCAGATGTTGCATTTGCTGAAAATTCAAGTGCATAAGACTCGCTGTAGCCTTTCACAGGTATCATTATGCAGTTGTCACCACTGGATTTCACCACAGTGTAGAAATGTCTTTAATCTTTCCCTGAATGATTCAACTTCCATTTCTATGGCTTTTCTCAAGGACACCCCCCCCCCACCCACTTCAAATCCTATCATCTCAAATTCTCTCCTCCCTCCTAAACACACAGCGATCCAGCCAGAGACTTTGCCCAGCCTTGCTTGCAACTACTTGTGGCCATGTGACTAAGTACCTACCAAGTGATGTAGCGATGTGTGCAACTTCCAGATCATCTTCTTAAAGAGGTCTGAAATTTGACTTAAAATGAGGGCCTTAATGGGGGATAGAAATGATACATGTTTGACCTGATGAAGGTAACGTTAAGCTGAGTGATGGGCACATAGGGATGTATTATATTACACTATCCCTACATTTGTATATGTTTGACATTTTCTATTGAAAAACAAATTAAATGGTGCTCACCCCAGTTGTGTTCCCTCCTTTCTTCTTACTGGCTGGAAACAGGAATGACTGGAGCCGTCTGGAAAGTACCTTTCAAGGATGGCAGAGCCACTCCACCAGCCTGGGTCCCTGAGTGACTTCCTGGAGCAGGGCTGGTCCACCTGCCTTTGAGAGTTCCTGAAAGAGAAGTTGATTTCTCACTCATTTGAAGCTGCCATTGCATTTTGGGGTCTCTTTGTTACAGTTAGTGTTCTCCAGATAATTCTGGCTCCTTATTTACTTATAGTCTGTCATAAACTGTCTCCTTTATGCTAACAGACAGTATTATCTCGCCTACTGACACCACTCCTTTCTTTTTCTCGGTGCTGGTGTTGAACCAAGGCTACGCAAATAACTAGACTGCACTAAGACAACTTTAAATGAAAGTGCTCACAGTCAAAAGCCTCACAAAACGGTCCCTTTTGAGTTTGTTTAATATAGTGATGGGCAAACTTGATTCAGAAAAGAATCCTAAGAAAGTTTGGAGGGTTAAAATTAGGCTGTTTTGGTTTTTAGGAGACTTTAGTAAAGCTTTAAATTACTCTTTAATTACTTTTTAAAGTCAGACTGGGCTTCGGTTTTGTATGGGTTCTATGACATAGCAGCATTCATTTGGAGAAAATGTTAACCTGTTTACATAGTCAATTATTTCAACTTAATCACTCACCCTTTATTGAATGTCACTCTACTATATACACACTGCGCTGGGCACAGGGTCTTATCAGAAACAAGTTGACCAAAAGAAATTGCATCAAAATATGTCATTGAATGGTCTCTTGGATCAATGAGAAGAGTAATCTTGAGCAAAGATTTCTGACTGCCATGTAGACCTCATGAATGAACAGCTATCTTACCATTTCAAGGCCCAAGAGAAACGGGAAATGAGACACTGACACGACACTCCCGTTCATCCTCAGGACAACCAAAGATCCCAAGTTCAAGGAATCATCCCTGATTGCCTACTACCATTCTCTAAGCCAGTGGTTCTCAACCTTCTGGCCCTTTAAATACAGTTCCTCGTGTTGTGACCCAACCATAAAATTATTTTGGTTGCTACTTCATAACTGTAATGTTGCTACTGTTATGAATCGTAATGTAAATATCTGATATGCAGGATGGTCTTAGGCGACCCCTGTGAAAGGGTCGTTCGACCCCCAAAGGGGTCGAGACCCACAGGTTGAGAACCGCTGCTCTGAGCTCTTCTGCTACTTTGCTGGTTGTGCCACAGGAAAGGGACTTTAAGAAGGGTCTGCAGGCCTTTTGTCTACCTTATGACAGTAATTCATCATTGACTCTCGAATGTGCTCTGTATTAAACTGTGGGATGGAGCTGGGTGGGGGGAGTCAGAGATGAAATGCAGCCCTGACCCTCCAGGGGCTACTGCCTGCAGAGAGGAACAGACAGATGGGTGACCAACCAGACAGGAGGATGAATGCTACTAGAAGGCATGTGGGCACATGGGTGCATCCTGCTCTAGAAACACTGGGAAGGGCACCTGACTTGTGGTGGGTGTGGTTGGAGTGGCATCCTTGATGTTTCTATCTCCCTCTCCCTTCCTCTCTGAAATCAATGAAAATATATATATATTTTAAAAAGCATTGCATCCTAGCCAGTTTGGCTCAGTAGATAGAGCATTGGCCCCTAGACTGAAGGGTCCTGGGTTCGATTCTGATCAAGGGCAACCTCGATGGCAGGCTCCATCCCAGGCCCAGTTGGAGGCGCATGCGGGAGGCAACCAATTGATGTCTCTCTCTTACATCGATGGTTCTCTCTCTGTCTCTCTCCCTCCCTTCCACTCTCTCTAAAAATCAATGGAAAAATATCATTGGGTGAGGATTAACAACAACAAAAAAGGCATTGGAAGGCAGGAGGAAAAGCAAAGGAAACACACTGTGATTTCATTCCCACCTCACCCCTGCCCTCAGGGTGTCAGTGAAGAAACAAACTCCAACAGGTGGAGTAGCACACGCCAGGCCACTCATCTTGTAAGCAGTGAAACAAGTTTAAACTTAGCACATCCTCCCTGCCTCTTACAGAACCTGCAGGGGCATCTCTGAAGGGGAGTCCTTCTCTCTGAGTGGTGTCCACACTTTCCTTGAACCCTGGCCTCAAGAAACCTGAGTGGCCCCTCATCATTCTGGGAAGGAATCCAAAGTCTTATAAATTCAAAAGATCACAGAATTTTAGATTCTTTTCTTCGAGTCAGTTTAAGAAAACTGCATACAGTATCCCCCCCACACACACTTAAGGATTCAGTCTAAGTGAAAGGTGCTGAGAAGTCCTGCAGAAAATTCATGTTAAACTTCGTTTGGTTCTCAACCTGTGGGTCGCGACCCCTGAAAATACATCCTGCATATCAGATATTTACATTATGATTCATAACAGTAGCAAAACTACAGTTATGAAGTAGCAACAAATATAATTTTATGGTTGGGGGTCACCACGACATGAGGAACTGTATTAAAGGGTCGCGGCATTAGGAAGGTTGAGAACCACTGTATCCAATGCATCTGAAATGTTATTGACCGTGAAAGCCACTGTGTGGCCTCCCTTTTTTTAGTGACATTTATTAACACCTTTAAAGACATTCTGCATTCAAGATTCTTACTGTTCTGATGAGGAAGCTGTAGTCCAGGGAGGGTGGGACCCGCCTTTGGGCTTGTGCTGGGCCCAGAGCCAGAACCAATGCACCAGACTTCCTTCCAGTCAACACTCTCTCCAGGAAATCACGCTTCAATATGTCCATCCATAACTCTGATCTATAAACAGTACACACAGCACGTGGGTTGATAACCTTGTAATTGTCAACTTAAAAATTACCCTTTTAAAAAATACAAAGAAATCCCTAGGTGAGAGCTGAGATCCTGTATACAAATTTGAAGTGTGTTTATATACACTATTAATCGCCCTTGTCATGGTTTACACTACTTATCCAAGCCTCGCTGATATCAACTGTTTATCTTCACAGCCCTCCTTCCCACTAAAATACTAACACTAATACCAACCACTAGCACTCTTTTTGCTCTCCATGGAAAGAGTAACATTAATTTCTAGTGTTTCTCTTCATGCATTCATTCCAATGGAACCCAAGCTGAAGAAATCACTTGTTCACAAGATAATCACAAAACAAATCTTTATCCCAAGTCCTTCATTGTTAGATCATATCCCATTGTCACTAACTAAAAAAAAGTAAAGTAAAATAAAAATTCTTTACTTTGGAATTTGATTGGAGTCACAACAAAAAAAGGGGGGGGCACATGGAAATGTCAACCAAAAAGGGGGACATGGAAATTTCCAATCCTTCCCCCAGGAAGTTGGAAATCTTTTTTGTTTTTGCAAAGATTTGTGCTGGAACAATATTTGTTATATTAAAATGTAAGTTATGCTTGAATAGAAATTGTTTCGAGGGAATGTACAAAATGGAAAACATACCTCAAGAGCGGTCAGTCCCCAACTTTGAAGAGGACGTACGAGTAATAACGTATCAGGAAAGGTTAGTTGGGCTTTCTGTCTAAAGAGTTAAATGTTCAGTCCTGTATCCTGCATTTGTTACCAAAGCTTCTTTATCAGCAGGAGGAGGCAAATGATACCCTGAAAGTGTTTTAAACGTGCAACTTTGCTTATCTGCCTGTATTAATGATCCCTGTGGCAGTTGTTATATTAACCTTATCACATGGCGCAGCAAGAGGGAGGACCTATTGTAAAAGGAAGAAAAAGAAAAAGCATTTCATTTCATCTTGGAACCTTTTTTTCAACCTAGCAATTTTCTGATTGCCAAGTGGGGGCAGGGCATGTTAGATTCTGACTAGGTTTTCTTAAAATCTCAAAGAAGAAACTAGACGTTTCCCACTGGGCGATTCACTGAACATCAAATACTGCAAAGAGGACACAGATTAGAGTACTGACGAAATGCTCATTATGGGAGCTCTGGAATTCGAGGTCCGACAGTAGGTTTCTGAGAAAGCCAGTTTCTCCTTCGCGGCTCTGAATCACTCGTTTGTGGCTGTGACATTACAAGAAATGCCATTTGTCCCTCATAAGACTTTTATTTCCTCCTTCATACAATCTCTGTGTTCACAAAGAGGAAATTCAAAGGCTCCGTCTCTTCATCCCTTTTAACTTTGACAACAATACCAAACCTGACCCTGAGACCCTTACCTTCTCATCCTCTCAGGGTACTGGAGAAAGCACCTAACTTTAGGACTGGAATTAATGTTGTCATTCAACTGCAAATGCTTGAGCTCAATACACCTACCAGCAGAGTGAGCACAAGCCCCTTCCAATGTTTCAGGTAATATGCTTTTTCCTTTTTTCTTCTTCTTCTTCTTCTTCTTTTTTCATTATGCCTTTAATGCAGAGCAGGGCTGCTGATTACAAAGAGGCGGTCGGACTCCAGCAATAGGTCTTCTTCACTAACCCTCACTGTCATGGACATTCCAGCTGCTACAAGAATAAGAGGCTCAATCCATATTTGCCAGCTCTAATATGAAATCTGTCAGAGCCCAAATTAATGAGTTCCAAATTCCTTACATCACGATAACAGGTTAAGACTGGTCAATTAATTACATAAATCCTTCCCGATTCATTGTGCGTTCCCAGCCCAGATTGTGTCTTACATTACTCCCTGACACAAGGCCTTTTGGCTCCTGTTGTTCCATAGAAAGGCCCCATTTAAGCGGAGGCTGCCTGCCACGGCGAAATGTTAAATGTCACACGTTAAATTTGCACTTTTCTGTAATTGCTTTTGTTGAAAAAAAAATTTTTAAATTAAAGCACAGGGCTCCCAGTACACCACTCTGCAAAGGGCAGGAATTGTACTGAGCGGATCCCAGCGCAGGCAAGTCCCCATCTTTTACCTCTAACCGTTTGCACAGTCCCCTCTGCACCTGGCGCCTGAGAAGCAGCAGAACCCAGAACGTGCATGTTTGTGAAAATAAACCAAGTTTCCCTTCCCAGCAAATACAAATATATATATATATATATGGTTCTTTTCTTTACAAAGGGATTAAAATGGGATTCTTTCCATAGCCAGCTTCCCTTACCAGTAAAGGCATTAGCTATATAAAGCACCATTGTTCTAATCCCGTTTTCAGGAACATGGATTGCCCAGATGTATGTGTGTGTGTGTGTGTTATGCTCGTGCAGGCCTTTGCCTTCAAGAAGGAGGCTGCTGACAGCGTTGCTCTTCGGGTTTGTAACTGGTGCCCACCTACAGGAGGAGAACAGTGGAGGATTCAGATCTCAAAGGTCTGCAGTAATCACCCAGGCCAAACCTTTTCCTTTCTGAAACATCACAATGCGCTTGGAAACCACAGCTGGTGAGAGCTACGGGTTGCCTGTAACTATAGACTCCCAGGTTCCTAGCGCAACCTCTCAGCTCAATACACTGCCTGGTGGCGTGGCCTTTCTGGGTGCTTAGGTGCTCTGTGTGGAATGGGACCCGTGCCTGCGTGTTTCCTTCATCTCACTGCGGGCTGGGGCTTCTGCGAACACACGAGCCAGCAGATGATGCCCGCGAGCGCAAACTGAGATCTAAGGGGAGATCTTTCCGCTTGGGAGCCTGCACCACGCACCACGAACCATGCAGACACTAGCAGGCCAAGGTCGGCTCCTTCTCTGCCAGCCGGCCCGGCAGCGCCCTCCTCTGTCCTTGCGCCGCCTTGCACCTTCTGCCACCGGTCGCGCGCTCCTGTTTCCCAGGGCATCCATTGCAAGGGAACCCAAGCTGACACCAGGGTTTCCTGGGCTAGGGGGCTGGTCTCTCCACGGGAGGGAGCGGGTTAAAGCGACTGGCAGGTCCGCCCTGCAGGTTTTAGGGTCCTGGGAAGACTACAGGAGAATCGGGTTAACTGATGGGTGTGGTGCGTGCGCATATAAAACACTTGGGGCGCTTGGGTTTCGTCCAGCCCCGCCGCGTCCCCGGGGCACTTGCGGGGACCCTCCAGCCTCAGCCACACCCACACCTCTCT
>NW_005356259.1:10144425-10153059 GCF_000412655.1 Myotis brandtii
CAGTGGGGCGGGGGCAAAGCTATAAAGAAGCCCCGAGGTAAGAAACGAGCAAAAACACCACCACCAGTCATGCCCGCGCTGTGCCGCGAGCAGCAAAGACAAGCGGCGTGGGGTTTGGAGGCATCCACGCTTCTCGTCGGGGAGAAAGGGTATTTTCCTCTTTAGCATAAGTCATTCGCATAGTGTCTTTGGAGTCAGCAGAAACTGTAGCTTAATTTTTTTCTCTCTCTCTCTTTTCCTCTATATCTTTTGGAAAGAAGTCTTTGGAATTTCGGAGAAAAAGAAAAGCGTCATTTAACGACCCTAGAGTTTTCGCAGCTGAAATAAATGAGTGGCCAATGCACTGTTCCTAACAAGGATCTAGAGTTTCCAGCCAGACTGAAGGGCAATTGTGTCCGACCTAAAGGGACAATGGTGACTCGTTTTGTGAGATGCATATGGCAAAGAATAGAGCCAAAATCCTTTGTCAATATTTCAAACGTTAAAGAAATTTTTGCTTATTTACATCCTAAAATTTTTGGACTCCACTCTATTAAAATGTGTTCATTTCTTATGACCTTTATTTGCAAGGAAAATTGTATCTATGCTTTGGGTGTCAAATTGCAATAACTAATTTCAGAAAGCATTTTGTCATTGAAAATGTGTTTATATGTAATCAAGTAACAAAACGTCTGTATTCCAAACAAAAGCAGAAAACTGTATTGAGATTGTTTCCTCCATTAAAAAGATGCAGCATTGTATTCATAAGATACCAACTAAGTAATTTAAATATTGAGAGGAAAACTGTTTTGAAACAGAATAAGCTTTTGTTATTTTTGTCTTCAGATTTTAGAGGCCTTTTGTGAAAGGCATTGTTCCTTTATAGCTGAAATACTGAACCCCTTGTACATACCACAGTAGCTCAATAATGATGAATCCTTAAGGCACCAAAAAATAAAACATAAATTGAGTTCAAAACAACATTCAATTTACTGTTGGATATAATGGTAATTGTGGCTAGGCTAAATGAATTTGTTTAAATTCTTAATGGCCATAAAAGAGATTTTAAGGTTATTGCATATCACTTGTTTGTATTTAATTATTCAATAAAATGTGAACTAGGCTTGAAAAGCTCCTGCATGATATTTAATATCATACGGGACGTCACTACTTAAACATCTCTGTTTTTCCTCAGTAATTTTTAAAACTTGAAATTTGAACTGGAATTTAAATCACTTTCTTCCAAGTGAGACTTTAAAAGAAGCTATAAGTAACAGGTGTTGGCTTTCATTGTTGACCCCTTTGGGTTATGTATAAAAGCAGTTCCCAAACAAAACACATAAACCGACTTTATAGGTAAACAGTTTACACTTTCACAATGAGCCAGGGAAATACAGTTTTAATGTATATAAATCATAAATCACCCGGGATTAGAATTTTTTAAATTTAAGTTACATTAAAAATAGTTTTAAATAAACATCTATTCTATTTAGTTTAGTTACTTAAGTAATCATTTTCTTTTCCTAAATAAAGCTTTATAAAAATATGCCAGATGAAAATAAGAGACTCGAACAAAGCCAGAAAGCCATTGGGAGCTGAAGTTTATCTAAATATTTCAGCTGCTGAGTATCAGCGTTAATGGTCCTTAGATATCAAAACAACCAAACCAAAGCTCAAATGTGTACAACTAGAGTGAATATTAAAGCAAATTTTACCCAACTTCTTCATTAAAAATGTACCAATCATTCAAAAACACACTGAATTTAGGTCTAAGTCAGAAGAAATACATTCTCGTATGAAACAAGTGATCCAACACACTAAAGTTGATTTTTTTTTTCATGTTTATTGTGAAAACGGTGATCTTGTGAAGTTTGCATACCACAGTATCAGGCATTACTTAATATCCATTTTGATGGCTGTTTACATCACCTAAAAATAATATGACAACTGGTAGCATATATACATCCTTTTCAAAACTGCTGAAAAACAGAAATAATGTGATTCAAATACATGTCGCCGAGGAGCTGGGATCCGCTCTTAAATGATAGGATGGTAAACTTTACGTGTTGGCCAGATAAAAAGAAATTGCTCAGCCTCTTTTTTTCTGTATTAAAATAATGAGTCCTAGGTGATAAAGTAATAAGACCCAATACATTAAATCAGAATATTTACATAAGTTCAATAATGTTTTAGACCAAACAAAAACAAAAAGGAGAAAGTATGGAATCATTCTTATTCTAAATTTAATTTTTTTTCTATTGCTTCTTAGTTACAAGCATTTCAAAGACTTTTTAATAATACAGTAACTTTTAAACTCCTAGTGGAGATGAGGTGAGGTAACATTTAATTAAAGCAACAAGTTACCCCAGGTATGTGAAAATACCTTCCTGTTAGTTTCAGGGATATTTTGTACCATTCGACAGGGAAGAAGCTTGGGTAATTGTCTCAAGAAAGTGCTGTCTCATCTGAAATTTGAAGTTCAATGTAGTTTAAGACGTTTTCTCTTTGGGCCATTTAAAAAAAAAAAAAAAGACTGTATTGAATTATTTTAAGTTACACCAATCCTCTGGAAGCTACCTAAAAAGAAAGGGCTTTTTTTTTAATGAATAATTAATTTTTATATCCTTTTATAAATTATGGGAATACTTACTGATAACACTAAATTTATTTTTATAAGAACCTACTTCTAACTTAAAGATCAGTAACAAGTCACCACCACTGACAAAGTTATCTAGGGATAGGAAACTGCACATTTAGTCAGAAAATAAATCATTAACCTGTAATTCCAATTACACAAAGATAATGAAAACAAATGATTTGTCTCCAGAAACCATGTGTTAAAGCTGATTTTTGGACAATGAGACTGTTATTTCTTAATCTACATATTGCAAGTCTAAGCAAAGTCACTGGCACGGTTTCTGTTTTGTCTGGGATGTAAACATTATTTTAGCATGTCTCTGTTCCCGAGATACTTTTCCCATCTAAGTGTGAAACAGAATACTGGCAAGGTTAAACTCTCTTCAAAGAGTCCAAACACCCAAAAGCAAAGTGTCTTCCCGGTGCGGGGGAGGTACCCACAGAATATCAGCCCCATGTCTGAGCGAGGCCGGCTGGTCTAGGTTGTCAGTCTTCAGGGTGGTTAGGCTCATACATGCTGTGTTTACGGTAACACTGCCCCGTTGATTCAAAAAGGAATCCACTGTCTGGATTTCAAATGCTAACTATTTACCTATATTTTCAAATTCAGTAAAAGCAACCAGGTTGTTGGTTTTTTAAACACATACACCATGTCATTTGAGAGCAGGATCTTGTTTTACCAATAATGTTGGCCTGTATAGGAGAGAGTTGCAATCACAGGCCTTTAGCTTTTTATGGAAGCTCAGCCAAAATAAGACAACATGAAAACAGCATGAATAAACCACCCAACGTCTTGAAGAATTTAAGTGCCTGCTATCATGACAGTGAGCTTTAGGTAAAAATGTATCATTAGCGGGCTTTCTCCTCTATGACTGGACGTAATTTGCTGTTCCTAAGATGGTCACGTTAGAATTCTTTTTCAGGATTCCTGCGGAGCTGTGCTCATGTTACACCCATGTGAACTGCTGTCATCACTACTGTGGCCAAACCCGGAGGATGAACTGGAAAAGAAGAGGGGGAAAATAATAAAAAGAGGAAATTGGTTTTCACAACACACTCAAAGCCTGAGTAACAGAGGAGAACTTTAATTATCTCCAGTCACAAAGAGAGACAGGAAATTTGGACTTTTAATTAGCCATTTGGAGTGCAGTTGGATATTTTTTTAGCTAGATAATTTAAACGCGAATAATTCAAGTCTGACTAAATGAAAGTCACATAATCAGAATGCAGATAATTGAATTTCTACTGCATTCATTAATTCAGTGTGGAGGTGTGTGTGAAGACTACTATGATGAGCTGTCACAACTCAATAAAATCTCAGTCAATTAATTTTTTCATTATCTTAGGATTACATCAACAAAAAAAGGGAAGTGTGTGTCGAGATCCCTACACAGGCATGTGTGTGCTACGTGTTATATAAATACGTACGTGTTACGTGGAAATGCAAGGAAATACCTTTCTGAACCATAATCTATATTGTTTTCTTGTTCTCCGGCTTCATCTTCTTCGGGGAAGCGTCTGTTCATCAAAGCGAACTTGTGAATTGCTTCCTCTACCGAGTACTTAGTCTGCCCAGAAACGCACGCCTCAATGTCTTCTGAGTTCAGATGGCTTTGCAAGAAGAGATGCAGGCTGCTGTCTGAAAGCAGGAGCGCGTTGTGTAGGACCCTGTGTAAGAGAAAACAGGAGACAGCGTCAGTGAACGGGGATGAACACCTATAGGGCAGGAGAGAGAGAAACATCCAAAATGGGCCACTGAAGTCATCTCTCGACGGTGGCAAACTTTGCATCCATGATGCTCTCTGCCTATTAAAAGGGACGGAAGCATATGTTAACTTCTATTCAATTATTTGGAAATTTAGGTGAGTAAAAACATGAAGCTGATGGTTAAGAACATCTGTTAAAAGAATAACTTCAAGGACATTTCTTCCATGTAACCATCTGTTACGGCCATGTGGATTAATTACGGAAATATTTTGCTTATGGAGTCATAGAAATGTATTCCACTTGAAAAAAAAATTTTTTTTTTACTGCCAACCAGCATGTCCATTCTGTGATCTTTATGGGCTAGGCTGTCCGGACACATCAAAACTTTCAACTACTATTAAAAGTTCTATTAAAAAGTCATCTCTTTGTTGGAAAAACTTCACAGCTTTGCTTCTGTACAAGTTTACAAGGGCTCAGCTGAGAGCTGGCTTTTTTTGAATACCTAAAACTAACCAGAAATTTCTCCAAAATCTTCAGTGGAACAAAGAGAGTACAGATTTCAACTAGTCCCTCAGAACGGCAGGGAGGAGCAAAAACCAGCCTGTAGCCGAATCTACACATGCTCAGGTTCACATTATCAGTGAACGTGTTTTCTCTGCCAAAGGACACCCTCACATTTAAATAAAAACTGCTTTTAACTTTTTAGCCAAGACTTTTATGTATGATAATTTTGTCTCTGTTCATAGTTCAATAATGATATAATGATGGGATACTAACACCAGTTGTCGGAGGCGAAACTAAAATACGAAACCCTAAGTATAATTTTGCCCAACATGGGATTTTTCATGCATGCATTTTTTAACAAGCTACTAGAAAAAGTACATCTCTCTTGGTCATTCACATTTAAAGTCCAAGAACATTAGAATATTTCCTTTCCTTCAAAATGAAACAGAATTCTTTTTTCAAGAAAGCAAACGTCTAAAAAAGCGCAGTATCCATACCACAAGGTAGGCATCCCCTAGGCCTGTGGTTGGCAAACTGCGGCTCACAAGCCACATGCGGCTCTTTGGCCCCTTGAGTGTGGCTCTTCCTAAGCCAGTGATGGCGAACCTATGACACGCGAACTCATTTTTTTGGTTGATTTTTCTTTGTTAAATGGCATTTAAATATATAAAATAAATACCAAAAATATAAGTCTTTGTTTTACTATGGTTGCAAATATCAACAAATTTCTATATGTGACACGGCACCCGAGTTAAGTTAGGGTTTTTCAAAATGCTGACACGCCGAGCTCAAAAGGTTCGCCATCACTGTCCTAAGCCTTAGGAGTACCCTAATTAAGTTAATAACAATGTACCTACCTATATAGTTTAAGTTCAAAAATTTGGCTCTCAAAAGAAATTTCAATCGTTGTACTGTTGATATTTGGCTCTGTTGACTAATGAGTTTGCCGACCACTGCCCTAGGCTTACAATTGTAGTTTTTAAAAATACTCTTTACTGACGGACGGGAAGAAAACGTAAAACCGCTGCGTTTTTTTAAAAGGCAAAATCTCAGGCCACGCAGCTCACACTTCCTCTCCCTCCACATCACATGATGAAGACTCATTTACCAAGTACACACTGGAACGTGGCAAACTCCTCTTACTATTGAGATTTTCCACATTTACAATGTTTGCCGCTCTTGTTTTAAACACTTCAGTTCCAGAGGAGGTGTCTGTGGCCATGACCCACTCACAGGAACTTGAATTCACTGAGAAGTTTGAACGGAGTGTTTCCTGCCAGCCGTGGTGCAAGTAACTGGTTCATAGGATTATACTTACTGCTTTGTTTCTGGTGGAAATGTGTTTTATTTTCTTTATAAAATAATAGGTAATCTTTAAAATTGATTTTAGATGGTTCAAGGCATTACACCACAAAAGTAATGAGCACTAATGCCAATGATATTGGACACAAATTCATTTTAGCTTTATTTCACGTCTAAAGCAATTCTACTGAGCCTTGAACTGCTCAGGCACGGTTATTAACTTGCTGGTAACCTAACACATGGGTACAGCAAACCAAAATGATCAGAGCCCAGGTTCGTCGGGACCTCAAGGCTACTGTCTTTTTTCCTGAGCTATAATTCAATTTCCAATTTTACTGTACATTAGACTCATTATTTCTCAGTGTTTTCTGCTGAATACTGCCACCTGGAGGACACGCCGGTGAACAGCGAGAGTGAGCCGGGCACACCCAGCTCTCAATTCTGAAGTGAGAGAACCGTGTGGCTGGGGAGGGAACCCCAAAATCAGTACATCTGCTACCACATCTGGGCTTTTTAATTCCCTTGGCCTGGCTGGCTACATGTATGCCACTGTGCTCCACGGGTATGAGTTTTAAACATGCAAAAAAATTTTTAATATATTTATGATTTTTATCTTTAGTCAGATATTTCCTTCCAAAATTAAAAATACAAACAGTTGAGAGCGTTCCCACCCCACCCCCGTTCGGTGAGCATGACTAGTTCATTTAACATTATATCTTGCTTAATACATATCAGCGAGCGTTGTGACTGCCATCACCACAATATTAAATCCTATTTTTACCTTAGTCATATTTGCGCCGCATTTTCCACAAACAAATCAAATCGCAGTAAATCAACTTCAAACTTAATACAAAGAGTACTTTGTAAAACAGTCAATAAAATGTCATCGTTATAAGCCTCCATAAAAATAAGTGTATACAATGTTCAAGCCTTTACAAAAGGAACAAAAAACGGCCTCTAGAATGTTACAGGAATTTGTGAAAAGCTATTTACCACAGGAGTCAAAAGTTATTCCTTTCCCCATAAGAACGTTAAACTACACAAAGCAAAACCTGTTTTTCCCTTGAATTGGATACAGTCGAAAAATCTGGTTTTCCTCGACGTGATTTTATTAGGTGTATTATGTATTGGTTCAGTTGAGAACAATATATAGCTATGCAAAAACACTGTATCCACCTAAGGGCGCCCTGGCTCTGCTGTGCCCAGCACAATGGCATACCTACGCATTCGTATCGCCCCTGGAAGGTTAGCAGTTTAATGTAGGGGGAAAAAATTTTAATTCAGCCTGTTTTCCTCTTACCATGAGAAAAAATAAAGCCCACAAATCTTCATGGAAGGCATTCATGAACTGTGCTGTGGTGCCCTCTATTGAACACAACGACATAAAAACTGTGTGTGTGTGTGTGTGTGTGTGTGTGTGTGTGTGTGTGTGTAACAGTGTCTCCATGGTAGACTTTGGTCAAAAACTGTAATATTCCTTTAATTTTAAAGAAATACAAAACTGTAATACAAAAGCCTACATTGTAAAGTCCGTGTAGTTAGATTAACGGGATGGATTCAGTCAAGGAGGGCTGCTCCCATTGTGACATCAATCAAACGTAAAAGCTAGTTGGAGTGCCATTTTCACAGGTGGAGTCTTACCAACAGAATTTATAATTTTAGTCTATTTTTGCCATAACTATTTGTAGAAATGACTTACAATTTATAAATATCCGGGGGGGGGGGGGAGAGTCCAAAAGGGAGATTATAGCAAAGATTGAGGAAAAATAAATATATTTAAATATATTTGAAAAATCTCACAATCATACTGACCAAATATAGCATTTAAGAGTTCTACTAACTGTAATATAGTGCCTCCACCTTTCCTATAATTTCCTTGTCTATAAAATTGAGACAAGGAAATTATATGATTGTCGTTATTGAGATAAAAACGTGAAAGCTATACGTATAGCAAGTGTTCAATAAATGGTATAGATTATTTTTGGCACCCAGTGAAAGAAACAACTTTCTAATTCCTCCATGAAGATTGACCTGGATATGTAGTTTGCTAATAAATATGTATTGTTTCTCCAATGACCTTAAGTGAAAAAAGCTGTTATATTACATACACACACATGCCCGAAGACAGTTGGGTTTCGAAGGGTTTGAACATATTAAGTGCCCTTGGCTCATAACTTCCAAACGTACATAAAAACCGGATTTATAAAATGCATGCTGAAATCTACCACACAAGCAGACTTTCTATTTAATGTGTGACGTCTTCCTTCCCGACTTCTAAACTAAAGTGTTCTACAAATAAACGGGGTGCAGGCCATCGAGGGGGCCGTGAATAATGGGTCTCAGGCTGGGGACAGGGCACAGTGCCGAGTGGCCAACTGGTATGTCACATCCAGTTTCCCAAAGCGGCTTGAGCTGAGGGACACCAGGGGCGCCAAAGACACAGAAGGTTGTCACCTACACAAACCAGGCAAACAACAGGAGAGAATCTGAGGAACAGAGAAAGGC
>NW_005356259.1:10153084-10159052 GCF_000412655.1 Myotis brandtii
ATTTAGGTCAGGCCTGAAGCCGCCATGTGGTATTAGACTCCTTGCTTTCTTCAGGTCCAAACCACACAGAAGCACCATCAGCTGGAAGACTATGGAACAAATGACATCGCAAGAGAACTTGGTGCCTGTTCTATGATTCGACTTCTGGCTGATAATCCAATTGTAATGAATCCAGCCGCCCCCCGATACACACTTAGTGCTTCCCCACTCGACTGGGAGCTTCAAAAGCACCAGGATTTGTGTTCATTTCGTGCGGCCAGGTACCCCCAGGACCCAGCCCGGCCCAAAGTAGCATTTAACAAACAGATTTTCCTCTGATGCATCACTGAACGACACAACCACTAATGGGGTCAACAATGTGTGGGTAACACTACAGCCCCCTCATAGCAAACCGAGGCTCAAAGGAATGAAGTGACTTTTCCCTGGTCATCCAGCCAGAAAACAACCAGGAGCCAAGACTCGAGGGAGACCTGGAGCCCAGCTCGTCGAGCTCCTGATCCAAGACACTCTGCGCTATGAAGTCCACATCAAACTCAGTCAGCAAGCCCGGCCGGCCAGCATGGCTCACTGGTTGAGTGTTAACCTATGAACCAGGCTCCTGGTCAGAGCACATGCCCAGGTTGTGGGCTCGATCCCCAGTGTGGGAGTGTGCAGGAGGCAGCTGATCAATGATTCTCTCTCCTCATTGATGTTTCTATCTCTCTCTCTCCCTCTCCCTTCCCCTCTGAAATCAATAAAAATATATTCTTAAAAAAAGAGAAAAAATTCAGTCAATAAGCAGCCAAACGACACAGTTTGCAAAAATAACCCAGGGCAAGCCTCATCCCACTGCAGCCGAATGACACTCACTTGCGTCACGGATTTGGTAAAATCAACTGAGAAAGAACGGGTCATGTTCAAAACAAGGAAGTGATTCCCAGTCAGAGATGCATGCCCTGCGATCCACCAGCAACATAAATACAGAGACACATGCTGTCCGCTGACCTCACAAAAGGAGTCCCCTCTACAGAAGACAAGCAGCTCCCCAGTGCAGGCTGCCCAGGCCTCACAGGCAATGGCCCGTCTGCAGCTTCCCCGAGCAGCATCGAGTGACAGGCCTCTCTGCCACCTTGGGCTGCAGGGGCCACAGCTTAAGGGAGAGGCCATCAGCCACCTGGGTCTCAGACAGACAGCAATTAAAACCGGAGCTGTCCCCCAAGGGAAGGGGAAGAAGAACTGGACCAGGTCTTTGTTCTCTCAAGCCTGCGATGCCCAAAAGAATCTCACTGTAATGTTTTCCCAGGTCCCGGCTCAGTACTAGGTCTTCTGATCTCGTGTCATTTTTATTCTTCTAGCTTCTTTTCCTTTTCCGGCTCCCCCTCAATTTATTTTTATTTTTACTGGTTTTCAGAGAGGAAGTGAGAGGGGGAGAGAGAGAGAAACATCAATGATGAGAGAGAATCATTGATTGGCTGCCTCCTGCATGCCCCACACTGGGGATCGAGTCCAAAACCCAGACATATGCCCTGACCGGGAATCAAACCTTGACCTCCTAATTCATAGGTCGACACTCAACCACTGGGCCACACTGGCCAGGCCCCGCCCCCCAGTTTATAATCTTGGGTGTTTCTTTATGTCTCCATGACCCCTTCAAAGGAAAGGCACTCTATCAACCTAATAGAAATAAGTATTAATATTCATGGGCATACTTAACACCCAAGCTGGTTACGAATGAGCCACATGGAGAGAAGGCAGTAGATGATCTCGGGCCAGCTCTAAGGTGCCATGCAGTGAACTCAAAAGGGGATTACTTCAGATCCTGAAGCGAATAGAAAATGAGAGTCCAGGTGACTGTGCTCTGCCACCTAACCAGCAGTCATGTGACTCAGCCTATTTTCTTATCTATAAAGTAAGAAGTTAGAAAAATCAGCTCAAAGCTATTTCATTTCTTAGTGCATCAAACAAATAATGGCCAATACTTAGATACCACATATCATATGCCAGACTGCTGTGAGCGCTTTACATTCGTTAATTCATTTAATCCTCTCAACAATCTTATAAAGTAGGTGCTCTTAGGCACTCCATTTTACAGATGGGAAAACGCAGGCAGGGAGGAGGTAAGACTGGCCCAAGCTCCCAGCTAATAAGGGACAGAGCCAGGATTTGAACCCAGGCAGGCTGGCCTCAGAGTCTGTGTGCAAACCAATGTGCTGTCCCATGGGATGGGAATTCCAGTGTTTGGGGGGGAGGGAGTTTATAGTAGTGTGAATTGAACTCGCCTTCACTACAGTACCTCCCATCACCACGTAATCCGGAGTCAGTAGACCACTAAGACTATCTAACACCCCCTTATATATAGTCCCTTCAAAGAGTGGAGTGAAACTACTCATTTAGAGGAGCCCAGAGGATATTAGCAGCCCACCGGAAAGCGGATCTTTGTCCATCAATCCTAACTGTTGTAAATAAAGACAGTTTTTAAGAAGTACCTTTTTAATAAGGCACATCTGTTTCCTGGAAAATTTTACTTTTGTCAGCTACACTCCCAAGTAATTTGGCTCTGCTTTACAGCTTAAGGGACCAAGTATTTATCATCAGACTCAATTAGTTCATTGTTTTCTTTCCATATTTGGTCCCTAATATGCACCATAAGCTGTGAGCCACAAGGTGGCGCTCTAATACAGGAAATGAACGACTGAGGTTGGCTCTGGAGCAGATGATGATTTCAGAGACAGTACTTACTGTGCTCCCTCCCTGATCCCAGGACACCCAGCTCTTGGAAAGCGCTTCTCTGCACACTTACTTTCTGAGGAAATCTTCCAGACCCTGACGCCGCTGGTCCACATGCTGGCGATTGTTCATGTTGAAAAAGAGGTTCTTGGATGGAAGCTCTGGCAGTTGTCTAATGAGAAACAAAAATTTTATCATCATCAGATCAAGGTGGCTTAATTACAGAATCCCTCAGTGAAAGCAAATGACGCATAATAATCATCGCACAGTGACTGTATATTACATATGTATAATAAGGATAAGAATATTAACTTAAAGAAAACCCCATTTTTAAACATTGTTGAGGCCTTTCATGGTCAATACCCATGAAAGCTGGTGGAATTCAAATGATAAATTTTAAATTCAGATGCTGTAGCCACAAAACTAACTAAAACTATAATTATAATCAAGAATGCCTGTAAAATCCTTCATAATTTATATCTCATGCATATCCAAGTTCTAAATATTGAATATAATAATAAAGTCTCCTCGATATACCCTTTAAGTCACTTACACCAGCAATGCATTACTCTGGAGTCTCTGCCTCAGCCACACAAATTCTCTGTATCTTCTTCGCACACAGGACGTCTTCATTGTAAAACACATGCTATTGGTCTGTTCAGAGAAAAGAAACATATAAGCCTCACTTGAGGAAAAAAATGCTTTTTTTACATCTATGACTCACTATATGCCTCCAAATTTATTTAAATAGGATTTTTAGCCCTGGCCGGTTTGGCTCAGTGGATAGAGCGTCGGCCTGTGGAATGAAGGGTCCCAGGTTCAATTCCGGCCAAGCGCACATACCCAGGTTGCGGGCTCGGTCCCCAGTGGGGGGTGTGCAGGAGGCAGCCGATCAATGATTCTCTCTCATCATGTTTCTATCTCTCTCTCTCCCTTCCTCTCTGAAATCAATAAAGATATATTTAAAAGAATAAATAAATAAATAATAAACTAATCCGACTGGCCAGGCGTTTTATAAATAAAGAAATAAATAAATAGGATTTTTAAACCCAAAACTACATGTGCATTTAAACCAGATTCAAATCTTCTACATCACCCATCATATGGCAGCCCTGAGGACAGCTGGGCTGACATAAATGTTGTCTGGGGCGAGCCATTCACTCCGAGTCCTGAAGTAGCCTCCTGCCCACCTATCTGCACTGCTTTCAACAAAGAATCATAAAAACCGAATCCTGAAGCATAAACGACCAGTAAGAACTGAGGGTCATCCACTGCGTTTTAACACCTGCCATCTGTCCGAGCAGCTGGAGAAGCCTTTGGGGACTAGAGACACCTTCTCCTGGTCCCCGACGTGACATCACAGAAGCTGTCATGACCTGACACGGCCTGCACTACAGATCACACAGATCACCAGGAATCCCGAAATCACTTCTACTTTTTTCAAATATGTTTTTATTGATTTCAGAGAGAGGACGGGAGAGGAAGAGAGAGAGAAACATCGATGATGAGAATCATTGATCGGCTGCCTCCTGCATGCCCCCTAGTGGGGATGGAGCCCACAACCAGGGTATGTGACCTGGCCGTAATCAAACCAGCCACCTTCTGGGACATTAGCTCAACCACTGACCCACACTGGCCAGGGCCTGAAATCACTTTTAAACAAGAGAAGAGCATTTCCCTTCTCTGGCAGGTGGGAGGGAACCTAGTCTGAGTTGGAAAGGGGTGTGAGGCCCAGGGACAAGCATCCTCATGGGTGACCCAAATTCCAGTCCTGGCTCTGCTAGAGGGCAAATCACTTCCACTCCAGCTCCCTGAATAGCACAGGGGTGAGCCAGTGCATGCCTACTTCCCAGGGGGGCTGTGAGGATGGGTAACAAGCACTTGGCAAATGTCATCCATTAACATAGGTGTTCTTTACCAGACGCTGGTTTCCTTCCAGCTACCCTAAGGCAGACGCGGAAAAAGCCACCTCCAGAGTCCCCGTCCTCAGCAAAATGGCAACACTTCTCCTTTGGGTAACAAGAGACTGGCAAATGTTTGTCTACTGATTTTGTCTGAAGGCCTCTATTCTCTATATTTATTTCAAATTTCTATTTCAAAATCTTTACGTTACCAAATGAGAGATGTTTTGCCTCCAAGATTTGTATTATTTCAAAAAGTACTTTTGCATCATTTTAAAAACACCCAGCAGTTGTTTACCTTGGGAAATGTGATTATGTGCATTCCTTCCTTTCTTATCTTTTTTTTATCTTTATTTTTTTTGCATTCCTTCTTAAACTGCCCCCAGGAAGTATCTGAAAACCTTGGCTGAGGAGAGGTTACATTAAGAGACCTGCCCCCAAAAGAAAGATTGGTCTAAATCCCTTCATCGTTGACAACAGGACAGCCAAACGTGCTGGAGTCTGTGGCACAAGAACACTCCATTGTGGATTTCAAAGCAGACCAGGGCCTCACGCCGTGATCCCGGGGGAGTAAGAAAGCGGGCGTTTACAGCAGAATGAGCCCTGGCGGGCCTGGGCAGGGACCCTCTCAGCGCTCCTCCCCAGAGAGCGCCAGCACTGAGGGGCTCTGTCCACACTGGTCAGTTCCAGCTCCCTTACTTGTCTCTGCTCAGATTCATTGTGGATGCCAGCAACTGAGATCCAGCGGGTGCCGACACCAGACAAAGGTCTGTCTGCCTCGAAGTCCTTCGTTTGCAGGACAAGTTCAGGAGAATGTATACCATAGACTACCCACCTCTATAGTCCACATGTTTAAAATGCTAAGTAAAAAAATAAAAAAATAAAAAAACAAATGCCAAGTAAATGCTAAGATTTCAAGAGTCACCTGATATAATTTCCCTTAAGATTGACTTACATGAGCTCAACGCTGGCTTCTCTACCTGCAAAGCTCTATGGTACACCATCGAGGACTCTCCAGTCCCCCATCGACTCAATTGTACAACGGAATCAGACGACACTGAGATCACTAGTTTACCAAGTTCCTCTGAACCGATTTGCTTGTGTCTGCTATCTAACAAGCCAAGACTTCTTCATTGTCCATTTATTAGCATTTCAGAGAAACACCAGAACACCACCCAGTGTCTGTGGCACCCACCATTTCTGGCTCGGGGTGGACATTTCTGAATTCACATCATTAACTCCCCGAGGAGAATCAAATTTCACACCTACCATGAAGTATGTGACAAGGACCCATAAATGTTTTAGAGGAAGCTAAAAGGCAACTAAAGAATTTAATTCCATTTTCTTTTCTTTTTTATTAA
>NW_005356259.1:10159482-10171148 GCF_000412655.1 Myotis brandtii
TGGGGATGTGCCCGCAACCAAGGTACATGCCCTTGACCGGAATCAAACCTGGGACCCCTGAGTCCGCAGGCTGACGCTCTATCCACTGAGCCAAACCGGTTAGGGCTCATTTCATTTTCAAAGGCTTAATCGTAATTTCCCACACAGAATTTACATCTGGTGTGACTTTATGAGCAAAACCAAGACAATATCAAAATGCAAAGTATAACCTGACAATGGCCTTTAACACAATCATCAAAAAAAGCAGTCTGGCCCTGGCTGGTTTTTCTCCGTGGTTAGAGGGTCGGCCTGTGAGCCAAGCGTGGCAGGTTTGATTCCTGGTCAAGGGCATGTACCTAGGTTGCAGGGGCAGGTTTTCCAGCCCTGGTAGGGACGTGTGCAGGAGGCAACCAATCAATGTGTCTCTCTCATGTCGATGTTTCTCTTTCTCCCTCTCTCTCCCCTCCTTCCTCTCTTCCACTCTCTCTGGAAATCAATGGGGAAAAATATTCTTGGATGAGGATTAAAAATAAATAAAATAAAATAAGAGTGTTTACTTTGTTTTTCTAAGTTGGAAAAACTTGGAAAGAAGGAAGGTATGTGGCTAGTGACTGCATGTCCAATACAGCATACCAATTCAGCTACTTGCAATGGGAAGACTGAAGGTGGCTAAATATTACTTCACTTGTGCTATGTCCTCACAGATACACCTGGGCCTGTTGCTATCTATGCTCCCAAAGCCCCGACGAAATCAGGTGGGGAAAGTGACTAATTCATGATCAGGACCATAAAACTCTAACATGTGGGCCACGTCTGGCCGGCCACTTATCTTCACACCGAATGTCACTGGAACACAGCTGCACTCATTCATTCATGCCTTGTTTAAGGCGGCTTCCCTCCAAGAGCAGAATCGAGGAGTGTCGAGGGAGACAGCGGAGCCCACGGAGCTGAACACATGTACTGCCTGCCCTTCACAGGGAACGTTTGCTGACCCAGCTCAAGAGGATCCCAGAAGGCCACACACCCAGGACATTAACATGTGGGCCACATCTGGCCGGCCACTTATCTTCACACCGAATGTCACCGGAACACAGCTGCACTCATTCATTCATGCCTTGTTTGAGGCTGCTTCCCTCCAAGAGCAGAATCGAGGAGTGTCGAGGGAGACAGCGGAGCCCACGGAGCTGAACACATGTACTGCCTGCCCTTCACAGGGAACGTTTGCTGACCCAGCTCAAGAGGATCCCAGAAGGCCACACACCCAGGACATTGCTCAAGAGACTATGACAGAGCATTATTTCCAAATAAAGAACATCACTGCTAGTTACTGTGCTGATTACTCGGAATCTAGACTAAGGCAAAATAATTGCACATATCCAGTTCCGACGTTCTTACTCTACATATGAAACACTGCACATCTCCTCTCCAGAGAACCCTACATCCTCTCAAAACAGATTTATCGAGCGATATAATTATTACCTGGAAATATGCTATCACAGATCATAAATACCATTAATGAGGTATAAATACTCTTTAACTGTGAATTTTAGAAATATTCACATCTTCATGAAGTATTAATATTAACAAAGGTATAATAGGGAATTCAAGTAAGAAATATCTCAACTATAGGAACCATCTTATTGCTTCCTTGAAGGTACAAGCATTAGCTGTGATCATTAAAGTTCAGTTCTTTGAATTCAGAAAGCTTTACAAATGTCCACTGTAAGTATAACAAAGTATCCCATCAAACGTATGCGACTGAAAATTACTACTGACTGCATACTCACATGAATACAGATTTCATAGTCGATGTAAGAATGCCAGAAGTCCTCCTTCTGAATCCTAGGATCCCGAACCCAGACACTCACGAACTCCTGTAAGGGCATCATAAACGAACGTGTTTCAGGACTGCCAGGAGGACTGGGGAGGGAGGAGAGGAGCGACTGCACGAGGACAAAGCGGAAATGAGCTCTGACCAACGTGGTTATGACCCTCTAAAAAACAAGAAGTTAATGAATCGGGCACCACAGAAACTCCAAAAAAAGAACTGTTTTGCCATAAAACGTAATTTTTTAAATAATGCAATACCAAGCTGGGTGCGCTGCTGCAGAGCCTCAAAGATTATGTGAAGACAGTTAAGAAAATATACCTTAAAACAGATTCTTGATTTTTAATCACGCAAAACAGGTTCACGTTTTTCTCCAGTTTCTTACTTTCTTCATCTCTCACAATTAAAAGCCTAGGCCCTGCCTGATCTGTCACTTCCCAGAACACAGATCAGAAAGAGCAGCAAAGGTCATGTGAAAAGCAAGCGGTGAGAGTTGACAATGAGTTTGTGTACGCACCCCAGCTTCACGAGGATAAACTTCATTTAAAAATTTGATAATGTTGCCCGGCCGGTGTGGCTCAGTAGTTGAGCATCAACCTATGAATCAGATCACAGTTCCATTCCCGGTCAGGGCACATGCCCGGGTTGTGGGCTCAATCCCAGTGTGGGGCGTGCAAGAGGCAGCCAATCAATGTTTCTCTCTCATCATTGATGTTTCTATCTCTCTCTTCCTCTCCCTTCCTCTCTGAAATAAGTAAAAATATATTTTAAAAATATATAATGTAAAACAAAACTGTATTATGTTTGGCATGATAAATTTTAAAGTATAATTTATTCACTTGGTGATTATAAATTTGTTCATGGAATTTAATTTTCAATATTTTAACTTTGGGGCTAGAAAAGGGGAGCTCCAAGGCTGAAACTTATGCCATTTCTTAATGCTTTGCTTCGGCACGTCTGAGAGGCAGGCAGAAGCCAAGCGGTAAACACACCAGAGCAGAAGCAGAAGAAAGATTGTGCGGTTTTCTGGACAGAGCACCTCCATCCTATTGTGCAGATACTAAAGTGAGAATTTCCACACAGAGGATTCTAGAAAGGAGAAACAGTCCACGTTCCCTGAAAATAACCTTCGCCACCTATCGAGCTTCCCCTTCTGAGACAACGCGCCCTTTGTTCCTGCATTTGAGACCTCTGCCCCGCCCCGTGTCCTCAGTAGATAAGGACTCTGAGTTAATGTTCCAAAAGGTCTTATTTTAACATGTTTTCCTCATGTGTTTTTAGTGTCATTCAGAAGACAGGCAATAACAACAAGGTCACAATATAGTGATGCTCTAAATGTGTTGGCTATTATTTCTCAAAAGCACTTTCTAAATTGTTAGGGGCACTACAGAAACAATTCTTAAAGCAAATTGTTAAAGCAATCGCCCCCACTCCATAGAGTGTGAATGGGTCAGGATAAAGGACCTCCTGCCCAGAGATGGAAACTGAAACAAAACCCAGGAAGCTGGCCCTCTGGCTGTCCACATTTCACGTGTGAGTGAGTGAGTGAGTGTGTGTGTGTGTGTGTGTGTGTGTGTGTGAGAGAGAGAGAGAGAGAGAGAGAGAGAGAGAGAGAAGAGACTGACTCATTTTCCTGGAGTACTTTTCACACATCCACAGTCTTAGAGGAATGAATCAATCATCAGTAAACCGATGAACACAAGGACAAACAGGCTAGGAAGAGAAGACCAGAGCATTTATCCCTCCAAACACCCCACACACTCAGGGCTACATTCTGACGTTCACGGGCCCTTCTCCAAAAACATATATTCAAAATCAGACTTTATGACTTCACTGGCATAAAGATGAATATATTACTATTATATATGAAAACCTTTTCTTTGACCTAAAAGTTCATTTTATTTTACTGACTTAAAAAAAATTTTAAAAACAGCCCAGCCAGCATGACTCAGTGGTTGAGCTTTGATCTAGGAACCAGGAGATCACGGTTCGATTCCCAGTCGCCATGCCCAGGTTGCAGGCTCAATCCCCAGTGTGGGGCGTGCAGGAGGCAGCCGATCAATGATTCTCTCTCATCACTGATGTTTCTCTCTCTCCCCCTCTCCCTTCTTCTCTGAAGTTAATAAAATGTGTATTTTTAAGTGATAAAAATAAAGTTAAACCATTTCCATGGGCTCCGAAAAGCACGTGGGCCTAGGGCACTGTGCCTGATGGAGAGGTAGGCAGAGCCTCCCCTCTGAGCAAGGCAGAAGGCTGCCCACAGCTGACAAGGTGATGACCCCCCTTTGAACCAGGGGATCCCTAGTCATCAAGTCACATGTGAGCCACACTCCCACTCAGGGTGCTGGCAGCTGTTTTTCCACTGGAGAGGCAGAAGTCCTTAAATAGACCCAAAGGGAAATTAAATATTTCCAACGGCTCGATGTTCCACATTAACAGGAGCCATGCACCTGCCGCTGAGTCAGTGGCCTTTACGCAGATCAAACAAAAACTAGGAAAACACACTTGTCAATTGGCTACAAATTTGTGATTTTTTTTAAAAAAATGTTTCTGAATTTAAGCTTGTAAAATCCACAGCATCTCATACCTCTGACCAGTCAACATACTAGTGGGTGATGAAGGATGACTAAGCGTTCTGGAAAAAAATCAGGGCTTATTTTCCCTATTGGTTTGCTACTTCCAGTCGTTAACATAAAAGCATTGAGTAACATGTCCCCCATCATGGGGAGAGCCCTGAAATTATGGTGGCAAGACTAGGGGGAAATTCTGTCACCCACTTCCTAAATGATGAACGTATTCACCGAGCCTCTGTTTCCACATCTGGAAAAGGGGAATAATGGCTGTTCATCCTACCTCAGCTGTCTACTGGGAGAATCAAATTATAAAGCACTGGTGAAGACACGGGGAAAGTTTTCATTAAGTGCTACATGAATAGAAAGTAGTAGTATACTTTTCTATGTAAAGTATTATTACATAGAGAGGGAAACATCTGCAAATAGAGTCAACAATAAAAAAAGAAAAAGAAGAAAGGGAAATGCTTACAAACCCAAAGCACCGAGGTCTTCATACAAACATTGGCAATAAGAAAAGGTTAACCAAATATATATGTGGTGTGTTTTTTTTAAGTAAAAATGATTAAGAACCCAACAGCAAACGCTCTAACACTGTAATTTTTCAGCAAAATGCAGAGTGACCTAAAAATTCCCTAGTACTTACTTGGGGCAAGGCCTTCCTTATTTGTAAAAGGAATGGGAAGCATAAATTTGTAAAGGATCTCCCCTCTGCATCTCAGTGGGTTGGAATTCTCAGACTCTGCCATGATGACTACTCATTAAGTCTAATCTTTAATCTTTTGGGAGAAGGGTGCATTGAAGGCATACTTTAAAACCATGCTGGGGGGAAACGAATTCTAAAAACACCCCGATGCATTTAAATGCACACTCAAATTTAACGATGGTGCTAAGACTCCAACCATCTTTTCAATCCTGAAAGAAAAGCTTTAACTTGGTTAGAGTGCTAGACATCACTCTTCTTCTGTGGATGGCGAACTTTCTTCCTCCCTGTCCTCTTAAATGCTGCTGTGGCCCCCAGAGCCACCCAGGCTGCTCCTCTGCACACCCTGTTGCAATTCCAGGGTGACCTCAACCAAACATGGGTTCAAGCCCCAGCATGAGCTGATGGTTCTACCTCCATCCCAGTCCAGGCCTCTCTCCATGTATCCAGCCTCCCGCCTACATGGCTCTACTTCGAAGTCCCACCCTTCCCACATCACCCTGTTCCCCGTCTCATCCCCAGCAACCCCAGCCAAAAACCCAGTTACCCCAGACTTCTCTCTTTAAATCACCGCCCCAATCCACACTGACCAAGTCCTCCACATCCACCTCCTTTGATCCCACACCCTACTCCCTTCTGCTACTACTTTGGGTCAAGCGCCGCTTGCCCAACATGACTGCAAGGGCTGCTAATTGATCTCTGGGCCGGAATCCAATTCATTCCCCACACCAAGGCGAGAATGGCTCCGCGGCACACATCCGATGATGTCATCTTCCTGCTGAACATCCTTCAAAACCAGCCCGATAACCTTCGAGATCAAGTTCCAACTCCTTGGCTAGCACCGTTAGAGCCTTTCATGATCTTCATCTGCTTATCTCCAAGGCGAGGCTTAGGTACCCATCCACAACACGCCATTGCACACCTGCATGCCTTTGAGCAAGCTGTTCTTTCTGCCTGGACAGCTGTCCCCACTCCACTTCCTGCTTTTTCTTCTTCGTGATCTTCTTCCTTTTATTTTCCAATTCATTGTTCAAAACGCAACTCAGTCTCTGGAAATCCTCCGGTTCATCCACTCCATCCTCTCTGAACCCAACCTCGCCCCCCCTCCTGCCCCGCCCTGCCTCTGGGCAGACCTCGGGCACCGTCCCATTCACCACAGTAATTACCCGGAGGCCTCCTCCATCGATGCTAAGCTCCTTTAGGGTAGCTTAGGCTGTCTTGTAGGACTTGAATGCCTGGCATATCCGAATGATTCTATTAATATCACTTAGTGAATAAATAAATGCCTGCAGCAATGAATGAATTGCCTGCAGGAGAAAAAAAATGAGCTCAAACTTTGAAATAAAAACCTCATCCACTTGGGCTCCTGGAGGTCATGAATAGTGATAAGTTACTTAGCAGCTGGTCCAAAGTTTATCTTAATTGAACAAACCCCTTCCCGTAAGGGTGTGCCAATTAACGGCAGGCGCTGCAGGAGCAATGTTTACGATCTATGCGAACTAACTGCTTCCCGGCGACCTGAAGAACTCCAGAAGCACCTATTTACACAGAAATAATTGAAAATCATTCTGATAGCTCCAATAACTTGGGTCCCCGAAGACTGGTACCAGACAACAATTTGTTTGCTTCGTTGGAGTTAAAATACGGACTGAGAAGTAATAAAAAGTACACTTATTTTAAAATATTCTATCGTTCGGAGGAGCCGCCCCTCCTCCACCCTGCAATTAGAAGGAATTAGTGAAGTTCCTCCGTGCTTCCAGCTACGCCCAGGATACCCAGGAAGCCAAGGTTCACCTATAATCTCTTAATTAGACGCATCCCTCACGGCGCTGCCCACCATCCTTCACAGGGATGTTGACAGCCTGTCAGCCACAGAGGACAGCTCTGCGCTCCATACCTCGAATCTTATGGATTTCCTATGAAAATTGCTTCGGCGGCAGCAGTTATTCAATTTAATAACCTTATTAAACACTTTAATGACTTTTTGGGCCTAATGACGATATCTAGTATGAAGGGAGAAGCCAGGCAGAGAATTAAAAATTTAAACTAACTGATCCCTACTGTTCTCCATGGGAAAACAGGAAATACCAGACTCCTTGAAAATCTAATCCCTATGTTCTCTTTTAATAATCACTCTTTGATTTTAATATCCTCTCTCTCCCCGCCCCCACCCCCAGTTCGACCTTTGTTCCTTCATCCACCTAACTTGTCATTTTTTTCCTTAGCTCTGATACTGAGATGAAATTAACAATAAAAATAGCTGTATGGTTCAGGGCACTGACAGTTGCCAGGCACTGTGATAACTGTTTTACACGTGTTTTGCTTTCATCTTTACAACGATCCTAAAAAGTCAGTAATATTAGCATCCCATTTTACAGATAAGAAAAACAAGGCTTCTAACGCTTAAGCAACTGGCCCCAAGTCAAATGGCCAATAGGCTGAGCTAGGTTTCAAATTCAGGTTCACCTTGCTCCAAAGCCCAGGCTCACAAACATTCATTCTATCCAGTGGCTCCTTTAGCAACAATAAGTCCCAGTCACTTCAAATGTCACTGTAATTGCATTATTTTGGAGGGGAAAACATTATCTTCTTAGCTATTGGCTAAAACGTCTGTTGAAACCACCTGCTCTTCTGAAACTCATTGTATTTCATTTTTGTATTTCTAGCACCAAGTACAGTGTTAGCACATAGTTAGTGCTCATGAAATGTTTGAGAATTAGATTACAAAAAAGATTCAAAAACCAAGAATGTACAGGTTCTTCTGTGCTGAAAATTATAAGATGCTATTGAAAGAAATCAAAGAAGCATATATTTCTTTGTTTACATCTATATAAGTGTCATGCCTCTACTGTGTTCATGTATTAAAAGACTCAACATAATAGACAAATTCTCCCCAAACCCATCTATAGCTTTAATGCAAGTTCTGTAAAAATCTCAGTAAGATTTTATTTTGAAGGTATAGATTGTAAAATTTACATGGAAAGGAAAAGCAATTCTGAAAAAGAATAAAGTGGGAAGAATCCCTGTTGCTGAGACCTATACAAATATGCCCAACTGATTTCTGACAAAGGTGTGAAAATAATTCAATGGAGGAGGGATAGCCTGTCAACAAGTGGTTCTAGAACAACTGGACACCCACAGACCAAAAGCGGAACCTCAACCTACTCCCGGCAAGCACCTTTCACAAAAATTCATGCAAAATGGATCACAGAGTTAAATGTAAACAAAATACTTAATTTTTTAAGATTTCTTAAAATTGATTTTTAGAGTGAGGGGAAGGGAAAAGGAGAGAGAAAAACATCCATGTGAAAGTGAAACATCGATCGACTGCCTCCCCCACATCCCCCACAGGGGATCCAGCATGCAACCTGGGCATGTGCCCCAACTGGAACCGGCAACCCTTGGGCACACGGGACGATGCCCAAGCAACTGAGCCACACCAGCCAGGGCAAAACCATAAAACTTTTAGAAAGAAATATAAGAGAAAAATCTTTGGGACCAGGACTAGATGAAGAGGACTTAGGCTTGAAACCACAAGGACAACCCATATAAGAAAAAGGTGATAAGTTGGATCTCACCAAAACCAACACCTTTGCTCTGCGAAAGACCCCATGAGGAAGCTGAAGACACATTACACAGACTGGAGGAAGTTATTTGCAAATCACACATCCCTCAAAGGACTTGTATCTAGAATATGTAAAGAACGCACAAAACATTTTTGAAAAGCAAAGAAATCAATTAGAAACTAGGCAAAACACATGAAGAAACATTTCACCAAGGAGGACAGACAGATGGCAAACAAGCACATGAAAAGATGTTCAGCATCACTAGCCATCAGGGAAATGCAAATCAACGTCACAGTGGTCCATCACTACACAGTTTGTAGTGGTATTATCACTACTGTTTATTTTAGCACTAGAGGCCCGGTGCACAAAAATTCATGCACTTGGGGAGGGAGGTCTCTCAGCCCAGCTTGTGCCCTCTCACACTCTGGGAGCCCTCAGGGGATGTCCTACTGATGGCTCAGGCCTGCTCCCTGCTAAGCTGCAGTCTGGCCTCCCTCTGCGGGAGGTGACCAGGTGATCAGGGGAAGGCACTGCCCCCATCACCCTGCCGCTGCTGCCACTGCCGGCCTCCCTCTGTGGGATATGACCGGGTGGCCCATTAGGGAACAGAGCTGGCGGGCAAGGCCCCGCCCCACCCTCCCCCATCGCCCCTCCTCTGCAGCCGCTGGTTGCTGCCGCCTCCCATCCCGCCCCCATCGCTGTCCCCTCCCTCTGCCCGCTGGCACGTGCCTTGGCTGGCCTGGTGCCGCCTGCTCACCAGCCCTGTCCCCCACCAACTGGTCATTCTGCCGTTCGGTCGATTTGCATATTATGCTTTTATTATATTGGATTTTGATAGTTGTATCATTTAAAATTTCTACTGTAGTCTAGCTTAAATCTTTATAGTACATAACTGTGCTAACTGTAAAAACATTTACTCAGATTACCAAAAAAATGAGACAAAAGCTAACAAAGCAAAGTTTCTAGGTGTTAGTGAGCATTCATTTTTCATAGCCTCGATGAGAATTCTCTATCACAAAAATAAAAGCTCGTTTCAATTTGGGCTCACTTTCTCAGGACATTTTTTTTCCTATTCCAATTTAAACTGAAGAGTCATTCATTCATTCATCCATTCACACAATTGAAACGTACTGAATACCAACTCTGTGCCACACAGCTGATGCTTATAGAATCTAATCAATATCTTATTCACCAGAATTCTATTCAGAACTTCCACACAATAATCTCAAAACTAAAATTTAGTGCTCCCATTCACTGAAAGGTTGCCAGTTTGTTTCCTGGTCAGGGCTCGTGCCCAAGTTTCAGAATCGAGCCCCTCGGTGGGGCATGCAGGAGGCAGCCAATAATGTTTTGCTCTCACATCCATGTTTCTCTTTCTCTCTCTCTCTCTCTCTCTCTCTCTCTCAAAAATAAAGAAATAAGTAAATAATATATTACAAGTAAGTATTTAAAAGAAAAACAAAGATGAATATTTAGCCATTTTATATACTACATTCTTTACAAACAGCAGGCTTGAAAGACAGAAAGACTGTATCAAGTAACCTTCCTTTATTTCCTAATAATCCTTCTGACACCCTAAAACACATGCTACCGGGGGTGTTACTTGCCACTTTACAGCTTGGAGTGTGTTTAGTACCACGGCCTTGCAGGTTTGAATGGTGATTTTTAAGAAAGCTCTTACTACTTCGGGATAAACTGTGGATAAGGTTCAGCTAGACCTGTCTTTTACAGAACTTAGAATAGTTCATGATATTGCAAGTTTCTTTACACAAGTCATGTCCAAAATTAAGGAACTGCCTTTCTGTCCAAAATTAAGGAATTACATTAGGAGAAGTGCAACGAAAACATTCGTCTTTCGCAGGTTGAAGTAAGTGCCAACCTATGTTAAACTGCACCACAAGGACCCAATCGACAGCAAAATCCTGAGTATGGAAACCTCCACAGGACAAAAGATGCAGCTCCTTTAACAAAGAAATTGCAAAAGGGGAAAAAGGCATAATAATCGACTTTAAGCAGTATATTAACCAAATACGATGTGGTCCTAATTTGGGTTCTGATTAGAACAAGCAAATACATTTTTTTCCAACATAATCAGGAAAACTTGAACACTGTCTGCATAGTTGATGGCATGAAGGAACTAATGTTAATTATTTAAGGTGTGATAATGTGGTTTGTTTGTAAGAAGGGTCCATTGTTGACATGTGTACTGAAATATTTACAGATGAAATTCCAGAATGTCTAGACTTTGTTTCAAAATAATTCACTGTGTGGTGGCAGGAGGAAATGGGTGGGGGTGGGAGGTAGCTTGGTCATGAATTAATCATGTATTAATTATTGAAACCTTAGGTACATAAGGGTTCATTATGTTATTCTCTCTGCTTTGTGTATGTTTAAAATTTTATAATGAAAAGTTAAAACCAGAAGAAAAAAAAAAGAAAAGAAAGGAGGAAGGAGAAATGGAGAAAAGGAAGGAGGGAGGGTGGAAAAAAGGGAAGGAAGGAGGAAGGGAAGAAGAGAGAGAGGGAGGGAGGGAGGGAGTGGCCCCAGCAGACTGCTTTAGAAGAAGAAACAGAAGTGGTACTGGAAAGTGAAAATAAGTCAGAAACATGGATCTGAAAATGTTAACCATTCATGTAACATGTATTGACACATTCACATAATGATATCCTAATACTTATTGACCTTTAAAAATAATACTTTTTCATTAAATAAATAAAACATGTAAGTGGTTAAAGATATATTTGTATTCATTTATAACATTTCAAATACAGATGAGTAAACCATGAAAATGAAGTCCTCCCCTAGCCAGTTTGGCTCAGTGGATAGAGCGTCGCCTCCAGACTGAAGGGTCCCGGGTTCGATTCCTGTCAAGGGCACGTGCCCAGGTTGTGGGCTCGATCCCAGTAAGGGACGTGCAGGAGGCAGCCAATCAATGATTCTTATCACTGATGTTTCTATCTCTGTCTCCCTCTCCCTTCTTCTCTGAAATCAATAAAAATATATTTTTTTAAAAAAGAAAT
>NW_005356259.1:10171282-10177930 GCF_000412655.1 Myotis brandtii
ATATATAACTGGCATATATGTATATGTAAAATGTTTAACACAAATGGAATATGCTATAAATACTGTTTTGTACCTTGCTTTCGTCACTGCACAACCTTTTACAATTCTTTATATTTGATCATATATAATAAAATGTTGTTTTAAACAGTTTGCTTCAGAACTGTTTTAGACGCACAGAAAAATTGTGACAACAGTAGAGAATTCCCACATACCCCACTTCCAGTTTCCCCTGTTATTATATCACATCTGATAGGCAGGGAGGGAGAACAACAAATTTCGTTTCAGGGAATGGGAGAGTATTTTGTCTTGTCTTGTCACTTCCCTTCAAAGTCCCCGGCATCACCGGACACCAGGTGGAAGCCTGCTTATGGGATATTCTTTAATGATATTCATTGGTTGTAGCTCAGTCATTTTCTAATCACTTTCCCGATATCAAAACCATGCTTTCCTCGAGCAGGTCTCAAATGTTACCATCACTCAGCAGAATGTACCTGGAAGAGGTGTGTGTCAAGCCTGGAGCCAACACACCCCACACAGAAGCACATCCCTCCCCCCTGTTCCCGCAGGGCCTGTCTCCGCCCTCAGGCAGGGTCCTCATGTGCCTGGAACTCTCCCGGCCACCGGGGTCTGCTCCCCTCTGGGATCCGCTGCAGCAGAGCTGGCGGACTTATTGCCACTAAGGTGTCAGTAACTGATAAGCCATTGTGTTCAGTATGAAGTATATATATACCCTTTGGAGAAGAAAAAAACAAACCCTTTCCTAATGGTATAAATCTCTAGAGTCTAGTGGTAGACTTCAGCCATCATGATCCAGGAGAGCAGAGTAGATACACACACAAGGAGAAGCACACACCCTCCCTAGTCGCCTCACTGAGGCAGAACTGTCCTTTAAAAATAAGATTTTTTAAACTGTTTTTATTGATTTCTTTTTCTAATACACATTTTTATTGATTTCAGAGAGAAAGGGAGAGGGAGAGAGAGAGAGAGAAACATCAATGATGAGAGAGAATCATTGATCGGCTGCCTCCTGCATTCCCCACTGGGGATAGAGCCCACAACCCAGGCATATCCCTGACCGGGAATCGAACCCTGACCTCCTGGTCCATAGGTTGACGTTCAACCACTGAGCCAGGCGGGCCGGGCAAGAATTCTGTCATTGTGAAATAAATAAAAGTTTCTTGACAAATACATGCCCCAGTTCATGAAACATCTTCATTATATAATAATTGATGTGAGCACTGTTAAGGAACTGTGCAGGCGCTGGTATCCAGAAGAATATGAATTTGCACCCAAGAAGGCTGCTTCTCACAGGGCACTTGATGACATTAGCGAAAGCATCAGAGAACTTCAGTTTTACCGAAATAACATCTTCAAGAAAAAAGCAGATGAAGAGGAAAATTAAGGAAAATGGGGATATTGAGAAGACTGTGAGTTGATGCCAGTGTTTGTGCTGCCACCACAGTTCTCTGGAGCAGCTGCTGGTGGTTTTGCTCACCCGGAGGCTTGGCAGAGCACCTTGACAGCACCTGAAATACTACTTTTCTCCTAACATGCCGTTTTCATTTATGACACAGCAGCACCTTTGTAAGTACCAGGTCTTGTCCACCCCTTGGTACGAATCTGCATTTGCTTTTAGAGCATTTCTTTTGTTTTGTTTTGTTTTTTTAAAGAATAAATCTAGTTCTGTTGAAATGCAAAAAAAAATGCCTACATGCCCCCATGTAGGCGGTTAAAGATATATTTATAAGATTTTTTTCATTGTCCGTCCCCTTCACAGCAAGTGAGCCCTGGGCAGAGGAACGAATGCCCTGCCTTGGAGGGGCCAGCACGTCAGACTCGATGACACAGACTGTGCAGCAGGAGGGAGCTGCCCATGCACCCCTCACAGGAGGGAGCTGCACCCCTCACAGAGCGTGCGCGCCACGTGGCTGGAGGCTCGGGTCTCAGTGACGCAGGAAAACCAAACGCTCCCTCTGGACACCAGACTGTACAAGGAACAAAAATGCCTGACTCCACGAAAGACGCTGTCTGGGACGTGTTCCCTGTCACCGCCACCTGCCTTTTCATTAGGATTCTGGGTTCTGTCTCATTAAACAGAGGGGTTGATTCAGTTGGGTCCACCTAATTATTCTTATTAAAATATGTAACCATAATATTTTAATTGTAAATTAAAGCTGCATGCATGAACGAATCTGAATTCATTTTCATTTCACAATGGCCCAATGCCAAGGCCATTTTATGGGGAAGATCCATCAGCTTGGATACTGCTCTCCTGGGAATTCAAACCCATGTGCACTCGGAACGCGTTTAACTAACAAGGGAGACTCGCACTCCCTGTTCTCCTCTCTCTAGATTTATTACAGTAATAAAGCTATTTTATCACGAGAGACTGCATTTGGTTTCCCACCCACCCCCAATCTTTACAAAAAAAAAAATTTACCAAACCTCTAGGCTGGCATTACCGGTTGGGGAGAAGAGCGGTGTCACTCGGGCTGTTTGAATCTTGAACGAGGATGGTACAAAGCTCTCAATTCACATGCCAACCTCATGATTAATTAGTACAGTCTGCTGTGGGCGCCGTGAGCTCACACACACACTGCCCCTTGGTCGAGATTCAAGAACAATCAGTGGTATTGCATTCAGCCCTTCCATATGCAGTTGGGTGGGACCTGAATTATTTTCCGCTGAACAAACAACCAGCCACAAGGATATTCAAAGGCTCAGCCAAAACCTCCTCCACTTCTAACTGGTAAGGAGGACAGGGAGCTGCTGGGGTAGGCGGGGAGATAAAAATACCTTTATAATTGAGGCTTTCGGAACGCCTCTTCTTGACTTCTAAGCTTAGTCAGACAACCTGGTGTGCAGTCTGGGGGAAAGATTGTTCCAGTGGGTGGGGAAACATCTGTGAGAGCCCAGGGCCCGAGCACAGAGCAGGCAACACCCAACAAGCTCCGAACTGAGGAGTGAGAAGTGCGAAGGGGGTGGGGGAAGGGGCAGAAGATGAGCCTGGAGAAGGAAGCAGGGTCAGATCATAAAAGGCCTTAGCAACCTCATTTAGGAGTTTTGACTTTGCTCTAAGAGTGAAGCATTAGAAGCCAGATCATTCTGGCCACATGTAAAATCCATTTTCTATGTATTGATAAGTGATGAATGTATATTACAGAACATCCAGAATCTAGCCTTGTGGGGTTATTTCTTGATGAGGGACTTAAGTAAATTTCTAAGTATTATACCTCTTTCTCCCTACAGTATATTTTCTTTTTAAAAAAATATGTTTTTATTGACTTCAGAGAGGAAGGGAGAGGGACAGAGATAGAAACAACAATGATGAGAAAGAATCATTGATTGGCTGCCTCCTGCACAGCTCCTACTGGGGATTGAGCCTGCAACCCGGGCATGTGCTCTGACCAGGAATCAAACTGTGACTTCCTGGTTCATAAGTAGAGGCACTACCTCTGAGCCACGCCAGCCAGACTACAGTACTTTTTTCCTTTTCAGCTGAAGGACTCTCCAGTTTAAAATTCCTTAATGTTATAATATTACTAGTGGCCCGGTGCACGGATTCATGCACATTGAAAGGAAATTAATTAGAAGAAATATTTTAATATCACTATTTGCACTTTCTTTATAATAGAAGTGTCAGAGATGAAAGAAAATTAGTAAAATGCATATGAAAATAATATATAAGTTGATTAATAAACAATAACATGATTAATAAATAAACAATAACATGATATAACAACAAAGACATGATATAAAAACAAAATCATGATATAAAAACATTGATAAAAAACACAATGACTAATAAATTGATTAAACTTATTCTAATATCTCCCTGTATACCACATTAAGAATAATCACTTTCAGAGTGCTTGACTAATTTCCCTTGTGATGAAATATTCACAACTTTAACTTTAACATCACATGCTCATCAAACTCGAGAGAAAGCAACATATAACTGACCATGTCTGAAAACAGGTTCAGGTAGGAATATTCCTACTTTGTCTAGATTGGCACCAGCAAGAGCTTTATATGTATCTCGCATGCTCGAGTCAACATTTATTTTTAAATTGCCAGTGTGTGTCATATGTACCAGCTGGTCGGACGGTCGGTCACTTAGCCTTTTATATATATAGATTACATAGTTATTTATAATAAAGGATGTTTATAAGGTCAATAAAATGCTTTATGTAATTGGTTAAAATTAGTGTCTCATTTCTATTCATTGAACCGAGTTCATAACAAAAATCAAGTGTTAAAACCAACACATGCGCCCAGAGGTCACCAGTTCAATTCTAGGTCAGGACACATTCCCAGGTGGCAGGCTCCACCCCCAGTAGGGGTGTGTGCAGGAGGCAGCCGATCAGTGTTTCTCTCTCTTTCTCTCTCTCTTTCCCCCTCCCTCTTCCTTCCTCTCTTGCTAAAATTCAATATGCCTTTGGAATAGTGCTGGAGAAGGCCACGACCCTGCTCCCGTGGCACAGCCTGCCCAGTGGTCAGGCCCATGCAGGTGGAGAGTGAGGAAACACTGACCCAAAGGGAGGTCTGGCCTCTGCCCTCGGAGCCTGGGTGGTGCCCTCTAGGCCCTGCAATGTCCTGCCTGAAAGGAGTGTTCTGGCCTTTGGCCACTGGACACCCTGAAGGCGCTTAGGTTATGACCTCTAAAGGAACTGGAGACTAAAGGTGTGAACTTGACCCCAGGAGTAGAGGAGACTAAAGGTCAACTACACAGTAAACACTGAGCCCAATAAAAGCTCTGGACACCAAGGCTGGGTGAGCTCCCTGGTGCAACTGTCACACACAGACGCCAGGAAGGTGACTCCATCCGAGAGGACAGCGGGAGCTCCGCATCTGGACCCCTCCCCGCCTTTGCCCTACGTGTCTCTTCCTTGGACGGTTCCATTGGTATCCGTTCCCTGTAAAACACCGTAACCGTGGGTGTAATCGCTCTCAGCGGGTTCTGTGAGTTCTTCCTGTGACTTATCTAATCTGAGGGTGTCTGGGGAACCCTGGACCTTACAACTGGTGTCAGAGGTGAGGGCAGTCGTGTGGGGACTTGCCGATTGGCCAACTTCACAGAGAAGGTATTTCCTGACCCAGCAGCTCGGCCCCTGTATTGTTTAGAGAGGGACAGGGAAAGTATACCTGGCCTGGTAAGTTGGGGGCCTGACAGGAAAGGGACACAGGTGCCTTCTGCTAAAAGCATCTATACCCTGATCCAAGTGGTGGTTACACAGGTGTAAACACAAGAAAAACTCCACTGAGCTGTACACATAAGATCAGGGCATTTTATGCATTTTACTGGGCATGTGTTAGACCCAATTTTAAAAAGTTAAAAAACAAACAGACATCGCCTTTGAAAATGGGGGAGCCCAGCCTGGAATTAAAGGGTGAAGTGGGCTGGACTATTGAGGAGAACCTGAACCCAAGGGAAGGGCTGATGTGAGATCTAGCAAAGAAGTTTGTGGATGGATTCCCTGAAGTGGATTGTTTGGTGCTTTAAATGTGGACAAGGGGAACTAAGGACCATGTGGTTGTGTGACTGTGTGTGACTGTGTGTGACTGTGTGTGACTGTGTGTGACTGTGTGTGACTGTGTGTGACTGTGTGTGACTGTGCCTGGGGGGGAGGGGGTCTGTGTGCATGTGTGTGATTGTGTGCATGTGTGACGGGGGGGGGTGTCTGCATGCATGTGTGTGACTGGGTCTGTGTGCATGTGTGTCTGTGTGGGTGTTTGTATGCGTGTGTGTGACTGTGTGCGCCCATGTGTGTGCTTGTGTGTTGGTGCGGGTGTGTGTCTGTGTGCGGCTTTTCAGTTTCATTAGGCTCACCTAGTGATGATGTGTGTGATACACAGGAGACAAGGTAGGACAAACAGGTACGTCTGAGGGACGGCCACTCAGCAAAGGGCTGGTGTGGCCGTGGTCCTACCCTCCTCCTAGTTGAACGGAAGCTCAGGAAGCTGGGACTGGAGGCCTGAGAGGCCAGGCTGGGTTTGGGAAGGGACAGCCTTCCCTGCTTAGGTGGCACCAAGCCAAGAGATCCGAGAGGCGGCCAGCAGGGCAAAACTGAAAGTAATGGCAGGCAGTCGCCCTGGGCTGTTACCAGAGGCGGGGGAATTCGGGGATGAGGCAACAGAGGAGAAAACCGAGAGAGCAGGCTCGGGGGAGCTGTTCCAGCAAAGGTGGAGGCAGAGTCTGGAGAATTCTGAGTCATGGAAAAGATACTTAAACAAGAGTTTGGGGAGGTGGAGAGCGAGAAACCACTCAGTCCCTGGAACCAAAGAATGAGGGTCGGGATGCACCACTGCTGGCAGGGGCAGGGGGTTGTGCTCAATCTTTAGCTCTCCCCTAGGAAGCCCGACAGGATCTTGACCTTGACTCTCCACCACAGAGCTCTCGTGAGTGGTGAAGAACCACCCTGCAGCGACACAAAACACACAGATTATTTCCTTTTGGATTTGTGGTGACATACCTCTTTCTGTTCTTCTGGAAGCATCTTCAGCACAACAGGATGGATCTGAAAAATAAGATGCCAGCACTCGGTGACGTGGAACCTGGAGCAGAGAGGCCCCCTCAGAGCCGCCACCCAAATCCCCCCAGAGCCTGCCCAGCGCAGTCTCTGTAAGGGACACCTCTGCCGCTCTCCC
>NW_005356259.1:10177973-10179408 GCF_000412655.1 Myotis brandtii
TCAGTCCACACTGGGGGTGGGGAGTTTGGGACATGGCAAGTCCAAGGCAGCTGGATGATGACAGGCCCTCAAACTGGACGGCCAGGCAGAGTCAGGCTGGAGTTGTGGCCTTGGTACTTTGAGGAGGCTGGAGACATGGGGTGCAGAGGGGCCCTGAGGAGGCTGGAGACGTAGGGTGTGGAGGGACCCTAAGGGACAAGGGGAAGCTGATTGGCAGTGAGATGGAGAGAAGGGAAAAGATGTCCAGAGAGACCCACATCCGAGAGCAGCCCTGACGGTTCTGCCAGCAACCCAACCTTTCAAGGAACAGGTCGTTCCTGTGACATCTAAACTACTCCAGGGTTCAGATAACAGATGGTGTGGCCTCAAGAGAGACGAAGGTCAGGACCTGGATTCCGACCTTCAGAGTCAACCTCTCAGCTGATTCCAGGCCCTGCACGTCCTGGGTTTGTCTATTGTTCTTTAAACCCCCATTTATTACAAAAGGTCGTTGGAGCTAGCATCTGCTCCCTGCAAAAAAAAAAAAAAATTGAAATCCCCGACCACATGCACGGTCTATATTCTTACAACCGAAAGGTGGCTATGGCTACCTGGTCACTATTTGCCTTTATTTTGATCATAGTACTTAGTCTGACTCCATTGTTCAGATAATTATTATCATCCACAAATATTTCCATCTCTACTATGTCCCTGGCGCTGTGAGGAATATGAAGAACACGAGCTCCGGCCTCCAGTCCACATGGTGTCAGGGAGGAGAAGACCCACAGCAGACGGAGGAAAGGAACTCCCTCGGAGGTGAGAGAAGCCCACCGTGAGCAGCAGGCGGGTTCCCGAGGGGAACGGAGTTCCTTTCACCTGAGTGGGCAGGACCCACAGAGAAGGCAGGGGAGAATGAGAGAAATTCAATGTTCACGAAAAGAAGAGGAACAGAGGTGTGATGACGGCACGCACAGAGGATGGAAAAAGGCACAATGGACAATAAAGAGATGGTGACCAGGCCAGATCAGCTGAGGGAAAGGTTCTTGGAGCATGGAGTGGGTTGAATTGTTGCCACCAAAAAGGTATATCCATGTCCTCTGGGACCTGTGAAAGTGATCTTATTTGGGAAAAGGGTCTTTGCAGTAGGCGGGCTCTAAATCCAACAACAAATGTCCTTATAAAACACAGAAGAGGAGAAAACACCCACACACACAGAGGAGACGGCATGTGAAGATGGAGTCAGCGACTGGACTGATGAACACCTGGAGCTACCAGAAGCTGGAAGAGGCGAGAAGGATCCTCCTGCCCAGCCGGTTGAGCATTGACCTGTAGACCAGGAGGTCACAGTTCAATTCCCAGTTGGGGCACATGCTCAGGTTGTGGGCTCGATCCCCAGTGGGGGGCGTGCAGGAGGCAGGTGATCAATGATTCTCTCTTATCATTGATGTTTCTATCT
>NW_005356259.1:10180108-10180499 GCF_000412655.1 Myotis brandtii
TGTAATTATATATATATATGTTTTCCGATGGTCTTAGGCGACCCCTGTGAAAGGGTCGTTCGACCCCCAAAGGAGTCGCGACCCACAGGTTGAGAACCGCTGCTATAGAGGGAGCACATCCTGCCAACACCTTGCTTTCAGATTTCTGGTCTCCAGAATTATGAGAATAAATTATGAAATAAATAAAATTCTGTTGTTTACAGGCACCAAATTTGTGGTAATTTCTCATTGAAGCCACAGGAAACAATACAAAGGTTTGTGGTTATCTATATATATAAAAGGCTAATATGCTAAGTGTCCAACCATCTGGGTAATATGTCACGTAGCAACACCCAGCTTCCTCTCCCTAGCAACGACTAGCCTCCTTGCAGTTTCTTCAGCCCAGGAACAC
>NW_005356259.1:10180622-10187694 GCF_000412655.1 Myotis brandtii
AAGAAATGGTGGGCCTTGAAAATGACTTCAGGTTTTCTCACTGTGCAGAATATAGTCAAACACTGCTGCAGTTTAATATTTTACCCTTTGTTCTCCCTGCGTGATCTACAATAATAATCTGCTTCGTGTTGATATTTATTATTGCTGTGTTGCTGACTATAACCTGAAAGAGAAGTTGGGGTGCTTCACTGGCTATAAAAAGTTTAGCTACATCAGAGAGCAGGTATAATTACACAAGTTTATTCTATATATATAAAATGCTAAGTTGACTCGCACACGTGCGATACATGTAAAGCTCTCACTGGCTCCAATCACACGTGTGTGTTTCAATCTGTCATTGTCGATCGTGAATTTGGTTGACACTTCTATTATAGAGAAAGGGCAAATAACAATATTAAAATATTTCTTCTAATTAATTTCCTTTCAATGTGTACAAATCTGTGCACCGGGCCACTATAGATTAGAAAAATAGGCTGGTGTCATAACTGGGAAAGAGGGAATTCACTCATTCACTCATGCATTCACTCAGTAAACAGCTATAAAGCTCCTAGATGTACCATGTACTGGACTAGGAGTGGGACACCCAGTGGAGTATAGAGCAGACTTGGAGCTTATGAGATGACTTCATAATTATAATGCAGAGATGATATGAAAGGAAAGGACACCCTATATAAGAATGGAGGGAACATGGGGGAGGAGCATTGGCTGGGAAGGTTTTACTGAGAAAGTGGCATTGAAGCTGAGGCCTGAAGGATGGTGTAATTTAGCAAGAAATGCAGAAGGAGAAAGACACTGTAAGCAGAGGGACTGTCATGTGCAAAGGGGCAGAGGGAGAGAGGAGCTGCTCGAGAGTTCAGGTTATTGAAAGGATTCCTGTGTCAAATGAAAGTGAGACCCTGGGTTGCATCCATCTCAGAATCTGGCCATGGTCCCTAACACACACCATGCTGCCCCACACAGCTGTACCTCTGTCCAGGTGAGTCCTCTACCCTCATGCCTCCGCCCCTTCCAGATTCCCTGCAAACTCCCACTCCTCTTCCACGATTCTGCTCAGATATCGCTTCCCCTCTCCTGCCCAGCTCTTTGCCCCCATTACCCAGCATGCTATGCAGTCCCATTAACGTTAACCTCGCTTGCATCATAACATTTGTATATTTGGTCTCTCCAACTGTCAAGCCTATATCTGTTTCCTTGTAACTTCACAAGGATCCATCGAGGGAGATTTGAGTGTCCAGAAGGAGTAAGTTTCCTAAGATCACAAAGGAGAGAGCTCAAGTCCAGTTTCAACTCAAGCCAGTCTGCTTTCCAACCCTGTCCTTCCATTGCCCAAGGCTGTTGCCATGACTGTGTGATAGGAACCGACAGTTCAGAGTTTGGGTCTTAATTCTCTCCAAAGGGCTTGAGCTTTTTCTACCCTACTAGGGTGTTGGCCACCCTGAGATGCTACAGACCAAGTCAAATTGTGAAAGTAGGAAGCTGAAAAGTTTAAGCCAGTCCCAAAACATCCCAGAGACCCACACTGCCAACCTTACATATCTTAAATCTGGACAGTGGGATGGATGGCTGGTTGGAGAGAGAAATACTTTCATTTTTTTTTACTCCATATTTATCCATATTGTTTGAATTTTTCCAGTTCACACAATTAATTTTATACATTTTGAAGTAACAATTATCTAAAATAAATTAAACACCACAGTTCTATCAGAAGAAATAGTGACTCTAACATAAATCATGGAAGATTTTTACTTCATGTAAAATAAAAAGCAAATTCAGATGGATGAGGAGAGCATAAAATGATGTTTGGTACTGGGCCTTGCCATGGCAACTACTGATGGGGACAGGAAATTAAACGATAGCACAATAGTGATGGATTGAGATAAAAGGTCAACTGTTATAATGTGGCAAACCAAAGCTGCTCACCAGAAATTGCCCCCTGACAAAACTATGCCTTCCTGGTGGGTTGTAAAATTTTAGATTTGTTTAGATTTGCCCAGCCCGTGTATCTGGAAGAATTCTTGCCTCACTGGAAGACTTTTAGGCCAATGAATATGGAAATCTGTCTCCAGGTGACCATCAAAAGGCTGTCCCTAGAGCATTTTATGTCCCACCACCCCTGGGGAATCACGCACGCCTGGACAGGTCACCCATGCAATCCATTCTCCTTCCCAATTACTTTTCTCAAGAATTATTAGATCTCACACCATTCCAGTCGACAGGGATGATTTCTCAAACCTGTTGTTCAGGTTGGAGTTGGGTACCCACAGACCACAGGTGTGTGAGCACTGGGAAACACAGCAGCTATGGAAACTCCCCCGAGCCCTAACCGGTTTGGCTCAGTGGATAGAGCGTTGGCCTGCGGACTGAAGGGTCCCAGGTTCGATTCCGGTCACAGCATGTGCCTTGGTTGCGGGCACAGCATGTGCCTTGGTTGCGGGCACATCCCCAATAGGGGTTGTGCAGGAGGCAGCTGATCAATGTTTCTCTCTCATCGATGTTTCTAACTCTCTATTCCTCTCCCTTCCTCTCTGTAAAAAAAATCAATAAAATATCTTTTTTTAAAAAAGAAAGAAACTCCCCTGAGAGACTCAATGTGTGTCTTCACAACCCCATTGCCACTGAAAGAGTGTGATTTGCCAAAACCAAAAACTGCCTCCATCCCACCTTGGAATATTTCTTCTATAAAATACAAAATGCCTGTGAAACAAAGTTAAAATTCTATAGAGCAGGGGTCTGCAATGTTTTTCCATAAAGGGCCAGATGGCCAATATTTGAGGCTTGGCAGGTCATATGGTCTCTGTTGAAACTACTCACGTCTGCGGTTTACAGAGAAAACGCCCACAGAGGAGTAGTAACCAAATGAACAGGGCTGTGTTCCAGTAAAACTTTATCTACAAAAACAGGTGGCAGTAGTTTGCAGGCCCTACCTATGGAACATGAAGTATTGTGCTTTCAATTCTATATATAAAGCCCCTTATTAGATCAACAGGAAAAACCCCTGCAAGGCTAACCTTGGTCTGAATACTATGGGCGGCCTCCTCTCTGAGAAGCAACCTACTGACAGCGTTTGGAGACTGTGTGTGTGGGTGGAGTGAGAAAGGACTGCATACTTTTCCAATGGTGAAATAAGGAATAACAAGTATGGTTTATATTATTCTTTAAAATGAAAATAAAGGAGAGGTGTTAAGTAGCATAATTTTGGGTTTTCCTACCATCCCAGGTCAAAGGCTGATTAACCCAACAAGCTTGGTAATCATGAAATGAGATCTGAATAGCCATCAACGCCACAAGGACATCCTAAACAGAATGAAACTGATTTTAGCAAAAGTCTGCAGTTACTGACTAACTGTAATATACAATTTCATAAACCAAATAGGCATGTTTTTCTGTATTTCCAACACAGAAGCCAAGAGGAACCCCATGTGCTCCTAGAAGACAATGCAGGTGGATTCATAACTAGCCTCAGCATGGAACAGGGCCTTTCTAAGAGTGAGGAGAGAGAAGTGTATTTTATAAGGAAATAACATGTATATCTTTTCTTTGTTGTGTCAGAAAGAATAGTCAACTCTTGAATAAAAGGCTCTTCTCGCTTCTGGAGGTGTGGCCAGGTTCCAAGAGCTTAAGGTGGAGACAGGCTTGAAAGCTGGTGTAAAATACGATAGAATACACAGAATTGAAGGAAATAAACCTTAAAAAGCAGATGTGGGAGAGAGGAGCTAGCCACCAGACCAGCCAGGCAGGTAATACTGGACTTCCTAACTTGTGCTGTGACATCCTCTCCTCAAAACAATCCTAACTCCCAGATCAAATCTAAAAATATTTTCTACTGTTCCCAAACGGTCTCCTTCCTTTTTTGAGCTATTAAGGTTCTCCTGATTAGTGATTCATCTGGGCTACCCATTTTCCTCTTTTAGAAAAGCAGATAAATCTCAGAAGTTAGGGGAGAGGGTATTATAATTTAAAAAAAATATATATTTTATTGATTTTTTACAGATTGGAAGGGAGAGGGATAGAGAGTTAGAAACATTGATGAGAGAGAAACATCGATCAGCTGCCTCCTGCACACTCCCCACTGGGGATGTGCCCGCAACCAAGGTACATGCCCTTGACCGGAATTGAACCCGGGACCCTTGAGTCTGCAGGCCGATGCTCTATTCACTGAGCCAAACTGGTTAGGGCACTAATTTAAATATTAATGTGAATTATCCAGTTGAATTGCATTCCTATTAACCTAGAGCTATCTACCTTCAACTATTCACTCCCCTCCCCAAAGCCTTCACCAACTGGAGATTTGATTAGAATGGGAAAGAGGGAAAATCACTGATACTTGAGTACAGCATTCTTGGCAGGCTGAGGTATCCCTCGGTGCCCAGTCACAGAAAATGCCCTGATCTTTCTCCCCTGTCAACAATTGGAGATGTTTTTCAACTCCTCGTTCACTCTACCTGTTTACCTGAAGAGGACTTTGCAGAAATACTACCACCATGACTTCCCATCAAAATGCTACCTGCAGAATGGCATGAAAAGAATAAAATACCTAGAATTAAATTTAATAAAGAAGTGCAAAAATATTCTCTGAAAACTACAAAACATTGTTGAAAGAAATTAAAGATCTAAATAAGTCCTGGCCAGTGTGGCTCAGTTGGTTGCAGAATCATCCCGTAAACCAAAAGGCTGTGTGTTCCATTCCCAATCAGTGCCTATACCTAGGTTGTGGGTTCATTCCTGGTGGGGGTGCTTAAAAGAGGCAACCAGTAGATGTTTCTCCTCTCTCCTCCTCCTCCTGCTCCTCCTTTCTCTTTCTCTCTCTCTCTCTCTCTCTCTCTCTCTCTCTCTCTCTCTCTCTCCCCCACCCCCATCCTCTTTCTCTAAAAATAAATAAACATATCCTCTGGTGAGGATTTTTTTTTAAAAAAAAAAAAAGCTATTAAAGATCTAAATAAATGGAAAAAGATCCCATGTTCATGGATTAGAAGACTTTGTTGAGATGGCAATTCTCCCTAAACTGATCTACAGACTTGATGCAATCTCTATCAGAATCCCAGCTGACCTCTTTGTACAAACTGACAAGCTGATTCTAAAATTCATCTCTACCTAAAAGCAACTCAGAATAGCCAAAACAATCCTGAAAATGAAGAACAAAGTAGGAGGACTCCCACTTCCTGATTTCAAAACTTACTATAAAGCAACAATACTCAAGACAGTGTGCAACTGGCATGAGGATAAGCAAGTAGATCAATAGAATAGAATTGAGAGTCTAGAAATAAGCCCATATCTCTATGGGCAACTGATTTTCAACACAGGTGCCAAAACCATTCAATGGGAAAAGAATCGTTTTTTCAATAAATGGTGCTGGGATAAGTGGATAGCCACATGCAAAAGAATGAAGTTGGACCCCTACCTTATACCATATATGTAAAAGTTAACTCAAAATGGATCGAACACCTAAACATAAAAACAAAAACTGTGAAACTCTTAGAAGAATACAGGCCTTTGTATTTAGCAAACAATTCTTAGATATAACACCAAAGGCATGAGCAAAAAAAGAAAAAAAATAGACTTCATGAAAATTAAAAATTTCGTGTTTCAAAGGATACCATCAAGAATGTGAAAAGACAATGCACAGAATGGGAGTAGATATTTGCAGATCATATATCTGATAAGGGACTTGTATCTAGAATATAGAAAGAACTCTTACAACTCAATAATAAAAAGACTTAAGGACCTACTAATGTATAATATGGTGACTATAGTTAATAATACTGTACTGTAAAACTGAAATTTTCTAAGAGAGTAGAACCTAAATTTTCTCACTAAAAACAAAGAAAAAGGCAAATAAGCAGGGTAATGTATGTGTTAATCTGATGGGGGAATCCTTTCACAATGTATACATATACCAAATCATCACATTGTACATTTTGCCAGTTACACCTCAATCAAGCTGTAATAGGCAGTTAGACATGAGCAGAGCAAGGACGAGGGCCAGGTACAGAAGGTCACCAGGGCAGAAGCCCTGGATGCCTAGCAAGGGGCAAAACTGGGAAAACAAGAACCTCGCCTCTAGCACATTGCTGGTCATGCGGTTTAGACCCCCTGACCTTTACCTCCCTAAGGATAATATCTAGACCTCAGTTGTATTTCAGCTCCAGGCCCGGGAAAGCAGCAAAACCAGACAAGTGACACTGTGGCTGCCTCAGGACCAGCTGCATTGACTAATGGCACCCCCATCCCTCACCACCCTGGTGCTGACCAATCAGCGGAGACCATGACTCTGAGAGCACAGCAGAAAAGCTGATGAATATTCTATTGAGACCCTTTGCTGAGACCTTCCTGTAAGATTTCCACCTGCAAGAGAGAGAAATGCCCTCAATGCAAAGGACCCAGTGTGCATTCTCCCTCAGCGGAGCACGCCCATGCCATTCCCTTCCCCCTAGTCTTCCCTCTAAGAGACCACAGGAGACGTGCAACCAGGGGAGCAATGGGCAGCAGCAGCTCATCCCAGACTAACCCCCTGAAGCTGTCTCCAAGGCTCTTTTTCTCTGACTTCCCAGTGAGAACCCCCTGATGTCTCCAAGGCTCTTTTTCTCTGACTTCCCAGTGAGCCAAAGCAGCCCAGCCTAGGCTCTCCTGTTGCTTCTTCTATGCTGCTACTAGTTTCACTGTCCTAAGTGTATTCTTATTGCAGCCAATAAATTCTTGCTTGCTTTGCTGCACTTTGTCTCTTGATTGAAATATTTCCTTCAAGAAGACAAGAACCAGAGAAACCAAGATGGCGGCATAGGTAAACACCGGAGATTGCTGCCTCGCACAACCACTTCAAGAATACAACTAAAAGACGGAATGGACATCTTCCAGAACCACAGGAAGGCTGGCTGAGTGGAAATTCTACAACTAGAAGGAAAGAGAAAAGCATACCGAGACTCAGAGGAGGTGCGGTGCGGAAGTAAAGTACAGAGTACGGAGGCGCACGCTGAGAGGGCTGGTGGCTGAGGACATGGTTGTCTTTTTCAAATCGGGAGGGAGTCTCAAGCTCCCGACTGCTCTGAACTCCAGTTCCGGGCGAGTCTCTGGGGAC
>NW_005356259.1:10189754-10203860 GCF_000412655.1 Myotis brandtii
AGGGCAGAGGGTGGGGTGGGAACTGGGTGGAGGGGAGCTATGGGGGGGAAAAAGAGGAACAACTGTAATAATCTGAACAATAAAGATTTAATTAAAAAAAAAGAAGACAAGAACCAAGGTCTCTTTGTCCTGCTGGCAACAAAGGTATAAATAATAATAATAATAATAAATAATAATGGCTACTAACTCAATTCAAAAGTAGGAAAAGGATCCTGAATAGACATTCCTCCAAGGAAGATTTACAAAGGTATAAATAATAATAATAATAATAATAAATAATGGCTACTAACTCAATTCAAAAGTAGGAAAAGGATCCTGAATAGACATTCCTCCAAGGAAGATTTACAAATGGCACATGAAAAGATGTTCAACCTCATTAGTCATCAAGGGAAAGCAAATGCACCAATCTCTTTCTCCATCTTCAAAGCCAGCAACATATCATCACTTCATCTCTCTGACCTTTCATCTCTCTGACCCTTCTTATGCGGTCACATCTCCCTCTGACCACAGCCAGGAAAGGTTCTCTGCTTTTAGGGACCCAGTGATTAGACTGAGCCCAGCTGGGCAACCCAGCATAACCTCCCCATCTCTAGGCCCTTAACTTAACCACATTTGCAAAGTCCTTTTCACCATGTAAGAAAACATGTCCACCGGTTCTGGGGATTAGGGCTCAGACACCTTTGGGGGCCATTTTTCTGCCTACCACAATCTTTGTATATAAACCTTGAACACAGTGGTCTCCTGACAAGTATAGAACTGAATCCCCATCATAGTTAATCTGCGCCAGCCCCTCCACTGGCCTCTGATCGTCCTGTGTCCCCAAACTGCCCAAGAGCTCTTTGAAGGAGACTGTCTCCCCTTTCAATAGTCCTGAATTGTGACAGTGATCGTGCATGGTGGACACATAAAGATGTCTAATAATCTGAGGAAATCAAGCAAAATTTGTTTTATATTTTATTTTTTATTAATTTTTAAAATGTAACACCTATTACAAAATAAAATAATACAAAAGGGTATAAAATAAAAATAGCCTCTTTCCTCTACCTCCTAGTCATTTTTTTATCCTTCCAAAGACATTCTATGCATATGCAAGTATATACACATATTTATTATTTGTCCCCCTCCTTTTCTGTAAATAGTAGTATCACATACAGTCCTTCCTATGCCTCACTCTTTTTTTTTTAATATATTTTTTATTGATTTCAGAGAGGAAAGGAGAGGGAGAGAGAGATGGGAACATCAATGATGAGCGAGATCATTGATTGGCTGCCTCCTGCATGGCCCCTACTGGGGATGGAGCCCGCAACCCAGGCATGTGCCCTTGACAGGAATCGAACCCGGGACCTTTCAGTCCACAGGCCGACGGTCTATCCACTGAGCCAAACAGGATAGGGCTCACTCTTAACAATGGAGACTGCTCTACAGCTATCCACAACGTTCTCGTTCTCTTTTTGTGGCTACGGACTCTTCCACGGTGCAAACACAATGTAACTCATTCCACCAGCCCCCACAGAGAGACACTCTTTTGCTATCCTAAACAGGCTCAGTGGATGCCTATAAACTTCTGTAAGTGGTATTTCTGAGTCAAGTAAGACCATATGAATTATTAACTCTGACAGACACTGGCAAGATGCCCCCTGCGGAAAACTAATACGCATTCACCAAGCATGTATGTGTGAGTTCTGTTTGCCCACATCCTTCCTAACATGGATGGGCTTCACATTTTTTTATCTTCGCCAATCCCAGATAAGTGAAATTTCATTTAATTGAATTTTTTTTAAATGTGTTGCATGAATTTATTTTATATGGGTTGTTTGTTCATATCCGTTGACCATTTTCCTACAGAGTTAGGTTCTTTTCCTTACGATTTGTAGTCCCTTATGCATTAGGGAAATGAATCCTTAATATCTAACATGAAGCGAAAATATATTTTTCCAATTTGTAATCTGTCTTTTGTTCTGCTTTCAGGGCTTTTACTATGCTGACTCTTCTCAGGTAATGAATTTGATCAATCGTTTCCTTATGGCTTCTAGGCTTTGCACCATACTTAGAGCTCCCCTTCCTACTGCAAAGTTACAAAAATATGCTCCTTTGGACTACTCTAGAGGCCAGTCACCTGTGAGCAGGGAGAAGCTCTCTTCTGTGGTCCTGAATTACATCCTGGCCATCATATGCATATTGGCCATTATGTATGCAACCAAGATTTAATTTTTAAGTAACTTTTATCTCCTGATACTCGGAGACAGCATTGTCTCGTGACAGTCAGTGGGGCAGGCAGTGCAGGACTTGTCTGCCTTATTTTAAGAACAGGACACCAATACCCAGAGAGGCTAAATGACCCCCGAAAGCCATGCACTGTGGTCCAGACGCAAACGGAGGACTCCTGAATGCCAGAGGTTGTTCTCTCCTCTCCCCACACCGCCTCTCTTAACAAAAGGATGGCATCCACATGCATTAAGATCTTAAAGGACGTCTCCAAAGTTATTTCTAAATAACTTCAAGAGAATGTGAACAGCCCTGACCGGTTTGGCTCAGTGGATAAAGCATCGGCCTGCGGGCTCAAGGGTCCCAGGTTCGATTCCGGTCAAGGGCATGTACCTTGGTTGCAGGCACATCCCCAGTAGGGGGTGTGCAGGAGGCAGCTGATCGATGTTTCTCTCTCATTGATGTTTCTAACTCTCTATCCCTCTCCCTTCCTCTCTGTAAAAAATCAATTAAATATATTTTTAAAAAAAGAAAAAAATTTTCCCGCTTTAAAAAAAAAAGAGAGAGAGAGACAACAGAGTCTTTATTTAAGTGGGTCACACAGTGGTCCAATTAGTGACTCAACCTCAATGCCATGCCAATGTTCTCACCACTTGACAGAAGTCCATGTTCCTACGGTGTGCCTATATCACCCTGCAAAATGTAATTGAAAAGAGATATATAAAGTACAACATAGGGAATAATATTGTAATAACTGTGTACAGTGCCAGGTGGGTGCTTGAAATATTAGGGGGAACCACTTTGGAAAGGAGATGGTTGTCTAATCATTATGCCATACACCTGAAACTAATACAAAATAATATTGAATATCAACTATCGTTGAAAAATAAATTAAAGAAAAGAGAGACCTAGCTGGTTTGGCTCAGTGGATAGAGCAACGGTCTGAAGGGTCCCAGGTTCGATTCCGGTCAAGGGCACATGCCTGAGTTGTGGGAGGATCCCCAGTAGGGGGTGTGCAGGAGGCAGCCAATCAATTATTCTCTCTCATCATTGATGTTTCTCTTTCTCCCTCTCCCTGCCTCTCTGAAATCAATAAAAATATATCCAAAAATAAAAGGAAAGAAAAGAGATATAATGTTCCCAGATCTCAAGACTGGGTCAGTGGCTGGATCACGAAGAGCAGTGCTTGTCAATGTGGGGAGGGGGAGAAGGTGAGGTATGTCCAAATCAGGAGGGCTCATTTCAAATGATCACACATACCCAAGTCTTGCCCATCACCCACACCCCAACAGTCTCACTCCAGGAGTGCAGCGCATGCCCCCTCGGGTGTACTGATAGAAAAATGTACAAAACCATTGTTCCAGCGTCTGTATTTGCACAACCCCTACGAACCACACTCCTCTGCCCTCCAACCAACCCTTTGTCTCAACTCTTCTGCCCACTCAGTGTCCAGGCGCCCTAACCAGGTTAGCGCCACAACTCCCACCCAGGCCTCTTGTTCCTTCTGACCTTCGTCCCACCTCCCACACCCCACCCACCACAGTGGCTCCTTCCCATCCTTCAAGTCTTGGCTTAAATGCCACCTCCTCAGAGGGGCCTTCCCTGACCACCCACTAAAGCAAACTCCCCCAGTACGGCTCTAGCCACCCTTTTATTTTCTCCTTAGAATTGATCATAGTTTTGTTTATTTGTTTATTTTTATCCTCACCTGAGGATATTTTTTCTGTTGATTTTATTTTAGAGAGAGTAGCGGGGGGAGGTAGAAGGGGGAGTGAAACAGTGATGTGAGCAGGACACATCGATTGGTTGCCCCCTGCACACTCTGATGGGGGAGGGGATGGCAAGTGGGGGGAGAGGATAAAACCTGCAACTGAGGTATGTGCTCTTAACTGGGAATCAAACCCAAGACCCTTCAGTCCGTGGGCCAATGCTCTAACCACTGAGAAAAACAGGCCAGGGCAGTTCTTATTATTTTGTTCATCTATTTTCTTGTTTATTGTCTGTCTTCTCAAAAGTCCTATGAGGACAGGGACCTTGTCCAAGTCATTATTCTTTATAACTCTAGCACTTAGCAGAGTGCCTGGCAGATAGCAGGTGCTCAATAAATACTGGGTCCATTAAATTTGATTGGATTAACCCCAGCCAATTTTCTCCATTTCTGCATCACCATCAAGTTTCTAAGCAGCCAAGCCACATGAGCTGGGAGGATGGGCACAAGACCAACATCGGCCTCCCCTGCCAGCCCACCTCCTCCCACTCATGGTTAACCACTTGCCTGTGAAAAAAAGAAAGCTTTTTAGCCAGTAAGAACCCAGAGTGGAATGTCTTGAACGCCACATATCATCCTCTATTGTTTTCTATCTTTCCTCCTGACTTAACTCCACTGCATTGTGGAGGATGAGATGGGGGGAATAATGTTAAAATTACACCATTAATAATCAAAAATAGCAATCAAACTAAAAATAACTGATTGTTAACTACATGCCAGACACTGTGTGGAGCTTGCAATATGAATAATCACATCTAATCCTCAAGAAAGCCCCACAAACCACATCTTATTATCCCAGTTTTACAAATACAGAAAAAGTGCCCAAGGTCATGCAGCTGGTTAAGTGAAGGAGCCAGGATCTGAACTCAGGAAAGCCATCACTCTTCTTTTTTTCCCATTTATCTGAGGGCGGGGGGAGGGGGGGGTGACTTGTTGTTCTAACCATCCATGCACCCATTGGTTGATTCCTGTATGTGCCCTGGCAGGGGATCAAACCTGCAGTCATGGTGTATTGGCACAATGCTCTAACCAACTGAGCCTATCCATCCAGGGTAGCCCTTACTCTTAGTAACCACAAGTACCACCAACATCTAACACGGCATCCTCCTCAGAAATAAATAGTTAAAAGATAGCAATTAGTGGAGAATACCACCCAATAAATTGAGTTATTAATTCTCAAATGCCTTAGCGATGTGAAGTGGGAGTAGAATTGTGCCCTTCTTATGAACCTGGGAACCAACAGCCAAAGATCTGGAAATGACCTTCTCATCCTTGGAAAGGAGGTAATACCGGAGAAAGTGTAGTAAAGAACTGTTTAGGCCTGGCTGATGTGGCTCAGTGGTTGAGCATCAACCTTTGAACCAGGAGGTCACAATTCAATTCCTGGTCAAGAGCACATGCCTGGGGTTGCAGACTAGATCCCCAGTAGGGAGTGTGCAGGAGGCAGCCGATCAATTATTCTCATCTTTGATGTTTCTCTCTCTCCCTCCCCTTTTCTCTCTGAAACCAATAAAAATATTTTTTAAAGAACTGTTTTAAAATAATAATAAATAAAAAGAACTGTTTAGGTTCTTTAGCTATAAAGGGTAACTAATGAATAACTAGACAATAATGACAAATCAATTCAATAAGTAATCATCATTCCAGGTTTGGTCCTGGGAGGGATACTGTTTTAACTCTCTGAGTGTCAAGACCTACAGATGTCCAGATGCAGATATGAAGCATTCACTTGTAATGCAAAGCTCCCTGTGTATGTCAAAGGAAATAAAAGGAAATAAGGAGAACGGAGAGAGACGCGTTTCATGGAAGAGGGAGGGTTAAATGAGGCTTCGAGGCTTGTGTTAGGACACGCCTGGGGTGATTAAGAAGCAATACCACTTTCAGGAGGTCGAGAGGCCCAAGCCTCCAGGAGTAGAGGGCCTGTGCTGCAGACTATTGCAAGGAAGTAATACTGCAAAAAGGTAATTTGGGGGACAGTGGAACTACTCTGTGCGATATTATAATGGTGGACACATGTCATACGTTTGTCAAAACCCACAGAGTACACAACACAATGAATGAACCTTATTGTGATGTAAAGTGTGGACTTTGGATGATGATGATATGTCAATGTAGGTTCACTGGTTGTAATAATATATGTACTACTCTAATGCTGAGGTTAATAATGGGGGAGGGACACAGGTAGTATATAAGATCTCCCCTCCTTGTACTTACCCTTAATTTTGCTGTGAACCTAAAACTGCTCAAGTCTATTTAAATATTTTATATATATACACACACACACACAGAAGAACTTGGACACAGAGCACAAGGGTGAAGAGGGGGTCAAGGATGACTCACCAACGGGTGACTGGAAGAAGAATGGTGTCACTGGCAGAAGGAGGAAGTTGGAAAGGGGGCTGTTTAGTAGAGGTAAGAAGGAAAGAAGATGAGCTCAGCTGGGAACAAGGTGGGATGGTATTGGACATCCACACAGAACAGTCTTCAGGCATTTGGACAGCAGTTTGGGGCTGAGATAAGAAAAGGGTACAGGTGCCAGGCCCGAGTGGCTCAATCGGTTGAGCATCCTCCTGTGCACCCAAAGGTTGCCGGTTTGATTCCCGGTCAGGGCACATGCCTGGATTGCGGGTTAGATCCGTGGTTGGTGTGCGTAGGGAGGGCAGCCAATGATTGTTTCTCTCTCACTCACATGGTTATTTCTCTTTCACATTGATATCTCTCTCTCCCTCTCTTCCTTCTCTCTAAGCATGTCCTGGGGTGAGGATTTAAAAAAATAAAAAGGATACAGGTATGCAAATTAGAGACAAAAGTCAGCATTAAATGTTCCTCTTTTCCACTGAGTGATAAATTCTGTTTCGAAAAGGAAGAGCATTGTGACACTCTGGAAATAACGGATCTTCCACAAAGTCCAAAGTGGCAGCCTCTGTCGCAAAAAGCTGCCGCTGGGGAGGCAATTTTGGTTTCTGTGAGGACAGCAACACCAGGGCTCGTAACCCACGGGTCAAGTTCAGGTCTTCCCAAAGTGACCACCAGTCCAGATATGGAGAACGGGCAAGTGATCTGAGGAGCAAGCCACAGGGAGATTTCAGTTTTGAGTAAGATTTTCAGTTTTGAGAAGGAGTAGGAAGGACACTATGACTGAGAAAGGCAGTAGATTTGTCCCATGCTAAACGACCTAACTGTGAATTCTTATTCTGCCCTTCGCCAAGGGGAGTCAACTGCTCTGTGCCTCAGTTGCCCCATGAATGAAAAGGGAGTCACTGCCTACTTCATGGATCTGCTATAAAGATCAACTGCCCAAAGATGAAGGTGTGTGCCTGGAGCTCACTGTCAGCGACTGTTACTCTCTATTATCCATTCTAGACTTTTCCAAACCCCAGAGGGGAAAACTGCTGAGGTCTCTTCCTTAGGATCCCAGAGCACTTATTCCTTTAAATAAAAATTCTCTTCAAGTATGTTTGTCAGATGGGATTGTGATGTTTACAGAAGCAGAACATTTTAAACCTTGACGCTCTGAAACCCAGCCCATGCATAGGAAACACACTTTCCACCGCAGCAAATCATTTACCCACGGACGTCCACGGCCTGGCCTTGGCCCAAGAAGGCTAAGCTAAGACATGAAGAAAGTCCTTTTAAAAGTAGGTAAAATGCCAAAGTTATTATTCCTTCAACCATTTGCCTGAAGTACTGCCTGTAATCCAAGGGCATTTGACACGTGTTATCTGCAGACTGTTTGGCAAACTTCTCCCAAAACAGGTCATAGTTTCCCAATGCTTCTCAACCATCAGGAAAATGAGCTGACTAGGAAAAGCCAGCATCCGGTCTGTACCTTGTAAATCATTAAGTTGATTTCCTGAGTTTTCATGTGTGTTTGGGCAGAAGGAGACGAGATCTCAGGTTCTGAGCATCCATAAATAGCTGTTTAACAGGCTCCGGTCTCCTACTCCGAGACACCGGAACCCAGAGCTATGGTGACACTCCCCAACCCCCAAACCCCCCAAGCAGTGACCTGGGGTGTCGTGGAAACAACTGCCTTCTCCCAGCCCTTCCAAATGCCACTGTACAATAAGAAGAGCTGCTATGTCAGTAAGAAAAGAGAAGTTAATCATCGGTAATAGCAAATCCTTTTTTGTGTGTTTGTCCTTATAATTTCTAAGGAGCGTAAATTCCCTACATACAAAGCCCCTTGTTCTGCTCTGCACTTTGGACCCTTTGAGTTGTAAGTCTGAGAGAGGAACTGGGAATATCCACAGGCATGGAGGGAAAAGACTCAGGAGCCTCTGGGAGAAACAGGGCCGAGTGGCAGAGAGAGGGACCCAGAAGACCCATGAGACGGTAGATCACTTATGTCATTTTTTATCATAGGCATGCTTAAGTATTTTTTTTTTTTTGCCCTTTTACTGGGAATTGAACTTGAGACCCTTCGGTCCACAGGCCAACACTCTGAAGAACCGGCCAGGGCACCATTTTTCTTTTTTTTTTAGTACTACATACTTATTATTCTTAAAAATAAGAGGTTTATTATTTTAGTACTTTTTCTGTAAGTTTAAACTTATTTCAAAATTTAAAAGTTTAAAAGAAATAGGCTTCTACTGATGAAATCCTCCATGCTACCATTCCCTTTCTAATCCCACTCTCCAAAAGGCAACAACTATCTACAACTGGGACTATATCCTTTCAGACATAATATTTTTTTTAAAAATGAGATCATACTATACCTATTGTTCTGCACGATGCTTTCATTACTTAAATATATAATGGATATTCTCCATATCAGCTCGTTTATAGCAACGTCCTCCTTTACCAAGCAGGCCAGTATTTCTGAGGGATAAAGTCCTAGAAATGGAACTGATGCATCAGAAAGAATGCAGTTTTTAATGTCCTAAACACTGCCAAAGTACCTTTCCAAAGGTTGTACCAATTTAGACTCCCCACAAAAGTATATGGTGACACCCACACCCTCACCAACACTGGATGTGATCAACCTAAGCAAAAATGGTATCTTTGTTGTTTTTAATCCACACTTATCTGATTATTAATCAGGTTTAACATTTTAATATTCACATGTGAATGACCTGTTAATAGCCTTGGCCTGTATTTCTATTGGATTTTTTTCTATTGATTCCTAAGAGTCCCATTATACCTATTGCAACTATTTGCTTTACTACTTTGTCATCTGCCTTTTAACTTTATGACAACTTTTTCCTTAGAGAAGTATGTTTCCTGAAGTTAGACCACTTTTTCCCTCTAGAGTTTCTGAGTTTTATTAAATTTGGTGAGGCCTTTCCTCCTCAGGTTATTTTTTAAAATCATCTTACATATGTATATGTGCATTTTAGTATCTATAATTTTAGTTTTGACATTTAATCTTTAATCTAAATGGAATTACTTGTGTGAATGGTGTGAGGCATATCTCATTTTTCTCTAAGTAGACAGCCAACTGTCCCAAAGTCGTTACTACAGTCAATTTCCTCATACACTCAATTCCTACCTTTACAATAGAACTGTTCTGGACTTCCTATTCCTGGTCCTACATGACATAATTTGATGTCTGGCTGAACAATACATTAAAAAATGTACTGCCTATTAGTACAGATCTATTTTTCCAGATGAATTTGATCAGTTTGTAAAAATCAAATGAAGTTGAAAGGCTAGCCTAAACTAACACTTAAAGGCCTCACAACCTATTAGTCTTATTTAGTCATTAGAGCATCAATCTCTGGCCTGGAGGTGGCCTTTTTCCTAGTGATTCACACACAGAGAAATTTTAGACCCCATGGAATTTTATTTGAATTTACAAATCTCTCACCAAAAACTTTCCAACCCTATAGTCCTACCAAGAGGCCTGAATACGCTCCTCGTGGTCTGAATCTTTCCCTGTCTTCCCCCAAACAGTTTTTTAACACGCCAGCTCAGATCGTTCCGAGTTCTAGATTCTCATCCTAAATCACAGTAAACTGGTTCAGATAGCAAGATGTCATTGTCATGCCAGAGGATGCTGTATTTTGATAGGCGCTCCCTCTGTGCAGAGCCGGGAGCCTTCTGACATTTCATAGTTGATTCACCTGGCGCCACTTGTTCACCTGGAGGTCTGGAGGCCTGAGTTTTAGTCCCCGTTCAACTTCTAACTAACTGCACATCAGATTACGTTATTCTGCCTCTTCTTTAGGCTTCAGTTGCCACCTATAGTTCTACCAAGAGGCCTGAATACGCTCCTCATGGTCTGAATCTTTCCCTGTCTTCCCCCAAGTTTTTAACACGCCAGCTCAGATCGTTCAGAGTTCTAGATTCTCATCCTAAATCACAGTAAACTGGTTCAGATAGCAAGATGTCATTGTCATGCCAGAGGGTGCTGTATTTTGATAGGCGCTCCCTCTGTGCAGAGCCGGGAGCCTTCTGACATTTCATAGTTGATTCACCTGGCGCCACTTATTCACCTGGAGGTCTGGAGGCCTGAGTGTTAGTCCCCGTCCTACTTCTAACTGCACATCAGATTACGTTATTCTGCCTCTTCTTTAGGCTTCAGTTGCCTCATTTAAAAAATTAGGTTATTAAAAAAGTAAATAAAAAGAAAAAATAAAATAAATAAAAAGAAGAGAAACCTCTTTGGGTGATGGGCACACAGTGCAATACACAGATTTGGGGGTTTTGTTGTTGTTGTTATTGTTGTTATTATTATTATTATTATTATTGCTTTTATAGATTTTGTATAATGGAACTGTACACTGGAAACCTACATGATCCGGTTAACCAATGTCACCCCAATAAATTTAATAATAAATACATACATACATACATACATACATACAAAAAATGACATTAGAATAGTCATTACCAACTTTTCTTTCCACCATGGGTGACCCTTTAAGAATCTGTGGCTTCTCTCCAAGAATAATGCACTTTTGCACATGGGTATGAAATCATACATTTTCAGGGGGTTCACAGACTCCCTAAAGCCTATGTCTGAGCCCTGCCACTAGCTTTATTTTATTTTTTATTTTTTTAATGTATTTTATTGATTTTTTACGGAGATAGAGAGTTAGAAACATCGATGAGAGAGAAACATCGATCAGCTGCCTCCTACACAGTCCCTACTGGGGATGTGCCCGCAACCAAGGTACATGCCCTTGACCGGAATCGAACCTGGGACCCTTTAGTCCGCAGGCCGACGCTCTATCCACTGAGCCAAACCGAACAGGACTTTATTTTTTATTTTGAGAATATGTGTATTACAGCTGAAGACGGTGAGACAGAGGAAGGGGCTTAGGGCAGAAGTATCAGGAGAGAGCCTAGGCAGTGCTCTGCCTTGGCTCCCTAGAAATGCTATAGGAAAGGAGTGAGCCAAGGAGGGTTGCTTTAGCTCACTGAAAAGTCAGAGAAAAGGGGGCCCTGGAGACAAGGTCAGGGGGTAAGTCCAGGACAAGCTGGCTGCTGCCCACTGCTCTCTGGCTGCAAGTCTCATGGGGGCCCTTAGAACTTAGAGAGAGCCCTAGCCCATGTGGCTTAGTTGGTTGGGCATCGTCCTGTGCACTGAAAGGTTACCAGGTTCGATTCCTGTCCAGGCACATGCCCAGGTTTCAGGCTCAATCCCCACTAGGAATCATGCGGAGGCATCCGATCAATCAATGTGTTGCTCTCATATTGATGTCTCTCTCTCTCTCTCTCTCTCTCTCTCTCTCTCTCTCTCTCCCCCCTCCCCCCTTCCTCTCTCTCTAAAAATCAATACAAATAATTTTTTAAAAAACTTAGGGAAGCCGAAACCGGTTTGGCTCGGTGGATAGAGCGTCGGCCTGCGGACTGAAAGGTCCCAGGTTCGATTCCGGTCAAGGGCATGTACCTTGGTTGCGGGCACATCCCCAGTAGGGACTGTGTAGGAGGCAGCTGATCGATGTTTCTCTCTCATCGATGTTTCTAACTCTCTATCTCCGTAAAAAATCAATAAAATACATTAAAAAAATAAAAAATAAAATAAAGCTAGTGGCAGGGCTCAGACATAGGCTTTAGGGAGTCTGTGAACCCCCTGAAAATGTATGATTTCATACCCATGTGCAAAAGTGCATTATTCTTGGAGAGAAGCCACAGATTCTTAAAGGGTCACCCATGGTGGAAAGAAAAGTTGGTAATGACTATTCTAATGTCATTTTTTGTATGTATGTATGTATGTATGTATGTATTTATTATTAAATTTATTGGGGTGACATTGGTTAACCGGATCATGTAGGTTTCCAGTGTACAGTTCCATTATACAAAATCTATAAAAGCAATAATAATAATAATAATAATAACAACAACCAATACAGCTCCTAGGACAATAGAAACTAAGGAGAAAATAAACAAATGGGACTACATCAAAATAAAAAGCTTCTGCACAGCAAAAGAAACCATCAACAAAACAACAAGAAAGTCTGGGAGAACATATTTGCTAATGTTATATCCAATAAGGGTCTAATCTTCAAAATTTATAGGGAACTCATACAGCTTAACAAAAGGAAGATAAACAATCTAATAAAAAAAAAATGGGCAATGGAGCCCTACCTGCTTTGGCTCAGTGGATAGAGTGTCACCTATGGACTGAAGGGTCCCAGGTTCAATTCGTGGTCAAGGGCACATGCCCAGGTTGCAGGCTCGATCCCCAGTGGGGGCCTGCAGGAGGCAGCCGATCAATGATTCTCTCTCATCATTGATGTTTCTAACTCTCTTTCCCGCTCCCTTCCTCTCTGAAATCAATAAAAATATATTTTTTAAAAAAAGAGTTGACCTTGAGCCCAGCCAGTGTTGCTCAATGGTTGGGCCTCGGCCTAGGAACCAGAAGACCACAGTTCAATCCCGGTCAGGGCACATACCAGGGTTTCGGGTTCCATCCCCAATAAGGGGTTTGCAGGAAGTAGCTGGTCAATGTCTCTCTCTCTCTCTCTCTCTCATCAATGTTTCTCTCTCTAAAAAGAAAAAAATCAACAATAACATATTTAGAAAAAGAGCTGCCCTTGACTAAGGCCTGGCTAAGCCCTTTACCCACAGTCACAGGGAACGGCTGAGAGTAACCACTGGAGGACCAGGCTGCCTAGTGCAAATCTTGGCTCCATCATTTACTACTTGTCTGACTTGGGCTCTGTGCCTCAGTTTCTTCATTTGTAAAATAAAGGTAGGGAGGCCAAAAACAGTACTTACCTCAAGGATTGTTACTATAGAGGTAGTTGAAACAGGGTCTGGCTATAATAGAAATCTGGGACACATGTGTTGCGTGGTTTAAATTGTGAGCTGAAGAGTGTAGGGAAGTTATAAATATCATGATGCCTTAGTTTCCCCAGTTTAATATAGAATCTGCTTCATAAATTGGTTGTGAGGATTAATGAGACTGCCACATAAAAACTCTTCTCATAATCCCTAGCATATCACAAATGCTCAATAAATTTCAGCTATTATGAGTAACAATTCTGGGGGCAAGGATTATCATTACCTTAATGTAGCTCTGAATAAAAGATAAACCAGATTTAGGTTAAGTGCCCCCCTGATTGCACCTCAGCTAGCAAATGGTTGTGCCAAGATTTCATCTCTGATGATTCTGAAAGCAGAAGTTGTAACCACTACCATGTACAGCCTCTTGTTTGAACAGAGCTTAGAGAACAAATAAAGTGACTATTACCTCCTGGATTACTAAGAGGAAGAAAGAACGAGATTGTGATAACAGTTCAAACTCTGGGGTATTCTCCATGGAGGTAAACCATGCTTTGAGCCAAAGCCTTTCTTTGCCATTCTTAGAAATGACAGACTGCTTCCCTGGCCGGGTAGCTCAGTTGGTTAGAGCATCATCTCAATAAGCCAAGGTTGCAAATTCAATCTCAGATTAGGACACATACAAAAGCAACCAATGAATGCATAAATAAGTGGAACAACAAAATGATGGTTCCTCCCCCCCTTTCTCTCTCTCTAAAAAGAGTCAATAAATTCAAAAGAAAAGATGACAAACCAGCATGGCTCAGTGGCTAAGCTTTGACCTATGACCCAGGAGGTCCCAGTTCGATTTCCAGTGAGGGTGCATGCCTGGGTTTCGGGCTCGATCCCCAGTGGGGGCCTGCAGAAGGCAGCCAATCAATGATTCTCTCTCATCATTGATATTTCTCTCTCTCTCTCTC
>NW_005356259.1:10205603-10207471 GCF_000412655.1 Myotis brandtii
ACTGGACAAAAATTGTACACCTATGGATGAGGACAGTGTGGGGAGGTAAGGGCAGAGGGTGGGGTGGGAACCAGGTGGAGGGGAGCTATGGAGGGAAAAAGAGGAACAACTGTAATAATCTGAACAATAAAGATTTAATTTTAAAAAATAAATAAAGATAAAAATATTTTAAATAAATAAATAGAAAAGAAATGAAAGATTGCAAGGTAGGACCTTGCTCTCAGCCAGTTCTAAGCCTTCACAAGTGGTTGTTAAACCACAGCCCCAAAAATAAACAAAAAATAAATAAATAAAAAGCCATTTCTCAAAATAGCTTACCTAACTAACCAAGTGAACCCTTCAAAAACGAAAGTAGAAATCTTAAGACTGAGGAAAGATATCAAGAGTGCCCCAAAGTCACGTCCCACTGCTGCTATAGAAAACAAATGTTAGTCTTTAATTCAGACGCTTTTACTTAGAAAAAGAATGAAGGTGTTTATTTCCATTTTCCAGATACCAAGCTCCAGGAAGCCTTCCCATAAGTAAAACAAGAGGAAGTTCGCACCACAGCCCATCGTGGTGGGGAGAGAAGCGGAGAGTGTCAGTCAAGAGAGCCCTGGCTGTCACCCCAATAAATTCAATAAAAGGGGGGAGGAGAGAGGGCCCTGGTGAGGAGCAGTGTCACCTAAACCAGTCCCCACTCTTCCAACACCGCTTTCCTCACCTCAGTGAAACAGTAACCTCGAGAATGAGAAGGAAACAGATGGGCAGAAGAAACAGCATGATCCGGTAAAATACAAGTCAGTGCTAATCACGTTACTTCACATCTTCCTATATTTATTTCTTTATTCAAAACAGCCCATGCCTTAAAAAAAAAAAGCCTTAGGAACAGGCATCATTGGAAGTAATGGCAGAAGTAGCAGGAGCACCTCACCTCATCTCTATTCTCAGACTGAGGAGACGCAGCTAAGCTTGGTCAATAGATGGAGAAGTCAGTCCTCACTAGTGGCACCCACATCACCCCCTCTGACCCAGGGGAATGAAGGGAGTTTATACACCCCACGTTTACACCCACCCCTCGCCCCCAAGTGGGGAGAACCCTGCAGCAGGAGTCAGCAGCCCATGGGAATCTATGCCTGTTCTACTCGGATCTGGCTGAATGACTGCCCTCCCAGGGCCTTCTTTACCCCTCCTTAAAAGGAAAGGTTAGAATGAAATCACATGAAAGTCTCCTGCCTGCTCTAACTTTCTAATTCCATGAGTCTTACATGTAAACATGTCTTGCCCAAATAAAAGCCCTTCATTTTGTGAAAGAGAGACAACAGGCCCCAAATGGAGTCACTTATGCTAAGCTCCACATCACCAAACCAAGACATCTTATTCCTAATTTAATTACGGTTTCAGCCTCTACCAGGAGTAAAACCTTTAATCAGTCAATCTGCAATTACCTGGTCAGTACTGGTGAGGTAACCTGCTGGACAGACCCCTGCCTTCCCCTAAGGAAGGTGACCTCCCAAACCAATCCGATGTTTGCTGGCATAACTTCTAGGTCCGCTCCCTTGTGCCTATGAAAGTCTTCCATCTTGTACGGCTCCTGGGAGCGCCTTTCTATCCGCTACCTGCCCAATTCACGAATCACTGAATAAAGTCAATATCTTTAAAATGTACTCGGTTGAATTTTTTAAAAAAACACTTTCAAGCCCCATGTTGCTCTGAATCCCGTGACCACTTCCCTCAATAACCTGTTTCTAATCTTAACATAAGTATGAGGCATCAGAACTGCAAAGCAGGCTGTTGCTCTCTGGAGGCACCAAACCTGGTACTCGGTCAACGAGGATTCTCTCTCAATCCTATGATCCCATGGGGGGGGGGGGGGGGAAAAAAAAAAA
>NW_005356259.1:10208164-10217245 GCF_000412655.1 Myotis brandtii
CGACGAGGGAGGAAATGCTCCTGCAGGCGGGGTTGCCGAGGCTGAGGGTGTGCAATGGCACCCTTCGGTTTCACACTGGATAGCCACCTGGAGCTTGCTACCCTCGTCCCTTACTTAGGGGTAGGATTGATGAATGGGGAGAGGGATGGGTAGATTATGTGATAAACAAAAAGGATAGAACGTAACCCTGGGATCTAGGTGGAGGGCATACGGGAGTGTACCATAGTCTTTCAACTTTTCCATATGTTTAAGATCTTTCATAATAAAACTTTTGGAGGAAAAAAATGAGATCTGTCAATCATTTCCCAAATGGTACCTTGGGCTGCGTCTGACCACTTGTTTGCATGGAAAATAAATGACTATGTTACTAGTTTATGTATTTAGTATATATACCCTTTATCATTATTTTAGAATGTACTCTTTCTACTTATTAAAAAAAAAAGTTTGCTGCCGGGCTGGCGAGGCTCCGTGGTTGAGCGTTTACCGTGAAACAGGAGGTCACCGGTTCAACTCCTGGTCAGGGCACATGCTGGAGGTTACTGGCTAGAAGTCCCCAGTGTGGGGCATGCAGAAAGCAGAGATCAATGATTCTCTCTCATCTCTGATGTCTCTATCTCTCTCTTCCTCTCCCTTCCTCTCGGAAATCAATAAGTATCTATATATTTTTTAAACGTTTGCTGTAAAACTATGCCATGTTGCCTGCAGCAGCCTCATACATCCGATTGCATCATTTTATCTTGTGCTGGATTTAATCTCCTGTTGTTTTGTACAGTAACATGAAATACAGGCTCGTAACCTTGGAGCAATAGGATACATCATATAGCCCAGTTGTGTAGTAGGTTATACCATCTAGGTTTGTACACTATGACATTTGCACAACGATGAAATCTTATGATGACAGAGGGCTGCGTTTATCAGAATGCATTTTCATCTTTAAGCGACTTATGGTGGTAATCACTGAAATTGCTCGTTGGTGACTACCTGGCAGAATAATAAATGTAGCCTAATATTTCATTTTTCAAGCATGAATTTCCTCCTTAAAATATAGCTGGCTGCTGAATATCATTCAGGGCCACTGCAGGCCTAACTGAAAATGTACCTGGCTGCCCTCCACACCTAACTCGATTTTGCATAACAAAACTCCAAAATCTGCAAAATTATGTCTTAGGTTCTTGAATCCTGAACTCCCATCGCTGAATCAGGTATTTATTTTCCTAAAATTGCACCCAAGTCATAACACACAAGTGAATGTAAACATAATCACTTTTCAAAATAAAATTAAAGTCTGTTTTTCAAATTCTTGTCTCTATGCTCCACAAAGACAAGCATTTTGACTGGAAGACAAAATGCATCCTGTGTCTAAGATCCTAAGAGATTTTGCAAAATTTAAAACTTTTTGAATTTATTATCATCAAGAACACTACCTTACAACTGTGGACAGAGCAGCAAAAACCTTTGGCAAGCCTATCAGAGGTAATTTGTGGGAAACCGCCTATTGTCTTCACTAGCAGAGAGGTGTAGACAGAGAACCCGGAAGGCTGGTGACCTTTGAAGCCCTAGCAAAGGTCAGAGCTGTGCACCCATTTGGTTAATAGCATTATATAAATTTCAGGTGTACTACTTTATAGTACGACATCTGTATACTCTGTTGTGTGCTCACCACCCAAAGTACAGCCTCCAGCGCTTCATCTTTGAAACAAAAAAATTCAACTATTCTCTTTCAAACTTCTGAATGGCTTAGACTGAGGAACATCTTCAACTATTTACAAATGTTAGAAAGACTTCTAGGAGTAGATTAGACTTTTCTCAATATTGAGCAATCAGATAGAGAAATAAATTGGAGGTTGACCCTAATAGGACATTCGAACAATCATTAACAAACCCCTGGCTTCAAATGTTGGTGTTCAAGAAAGCAGCTTCCGGTGGTCATGGATTTCTTTATGATAAACAAAATCAAATTCTTCAAATGTATGGTAATAAAGTACAGTTTCTACTTTATAAATGGGGTTTACTTAAAGGAAGGATCCCATTGCTAAAAACATTTGAAAACCACTAAATCAAACCACTGTGAAGAGGTGACTGCAGGATTCTGAGAGTCAGAGTTTGGCAGGAGGATGGAAAGCAGGTGAGTAACACCAAGATCTGCCCACATGAAATGTGTGTGCCTTGCACCTGAGTGGATCAGGGAAAGGGAGCAGGTCAAAGGCAGTGCCAAAGTTAGCAGGTCCAGAGTGTTAACTGTGAGAACAGTAGTCCACTAACAAAAGTAAGGAAGACAGAGGGGTGGGAAGGTAGATGAGAAGTCTGCACCCTTTTATCTTACAAACAGGTAACCAGGCTCAGAACTTTTTTCTAGTCTTTCTTTGGGGAAGGCTGCATAAGAGGTATTTTGAAAAAAAACACATTAGTTTGATAATCAGGAATGGTTATTTTTATCCACATTAATCTGTATGTCCCTTAAGAAATTATTTTTAATATATTTTTATTGATTTCAGAGAGGAAGGGGGAGAGAGAGAGAGAGAGAGAGAGAGAGAGAGAGAGAGATAAACAATTGCCCTTAAGAAATTATTTTTAATATATTTTTATTGATTTCAGAGAGGAAGGGAGAGAGAGAGAGAGAGAGAGAGAGAGAGAACAATGATGAGAGAATCATTGATCAGCTGCCTCCTGCATGCCCCACACTGGATATTGATCCTGAAACCCAGGCATGTGCCCTGACGGGAATCCAACCCTGACCTCCTGGTTCATAGGTCAACCACTGAGCCATGCCAGCTGGGCAAGAAATTATTTTACCTGTCCAAAGCCTGCCTCAACAGTGACTTCTACATTTACTGGGTTCAAACCCAAGCTTCACCACCTCTCACTCTGTGATCCTGGAAAAATAACAAACTCTCTGGGCCTCATTTTCCCACCTGAAAAATGGGGCGATAATGATAGCAGCACCAGCCTCATAGGGCTGTTGTGGGGATTAAGAGAAATAACTCAGGTGAAGCTCTTGGAACTGTGCTCAGTACATAGTACGTGCTTGACAGATTTTTTTGTTATGATTATAACTTTGTTATTATAACTGTTATTATACCTTGATCCTCTTTTCTAATCTTCCATCTAAAGCTAAGTGCTCTTAGACATATTAAGGAAAGCCACCTCCATCCCCTGCCTCTAAATCATAAGTCATTAAAAAGACACTGAGTCCTTCCTCCATCTCCTAGGAAAATTGCAAAATCCCCAGACAGTAAAAATGAAAGTTGCCTGGACTCAGTGATCAGAAATTATAATTAACTGACACGCTACATTTAAAACTCTAAATTTACCTGAATGGTCCTGCCTTCTTGAGAAACATTGCCATGGCAGATCCTCATAATATACAGAAGATGGTTTTTATTATTCATTAAAACAATAATGAAAAGTGAGCAAAAAATTTAAACAAGTGACAAATATGTTGGATTTTGATTTCTGGTCATTACAAATATAATCTTTTTTCAAGAGTATAAAGACAGCTCTAGCTGGTTTGGCTCAGTGGATAGAGCATCAGCCTGGGGACTGAAGGGTCCCCGGTTTGATTCTGGTCAAGGGCACATACCTACGTTGTGGGCTCGATGCCCAGGAGGGGACATGCAGGAGACAGAGGAGGCAGCTAATCAATTATTCTCTCATCATTGATGTTTCTATCTCTCTCTCTCCCTCTCCCTTCCTCTCTGAAATCAATAAAAATTAAAATATGTTTAAGAGTATAAAGACATACAGATTAATGTGGATAAAAATAACCATTCCTGATTATCAAACTAATGTGTTTTTTTTCAAAATACCTCTTATGCAGCCTTCCCCAAAGAAAGACTAGAAAAAAGTTCTGAGCCTGGTTACCTGTTTGTAAGATAAAAGGGTGCAGACTTCTCATCTATCTTCCCACCCCTCTGTCTTCCTTACTTTTGTTAGTGGACTACTGTTCTCACAGTTAACACTCTGGACCTGCTAACTTTGGCACTGCCTTTGACCTGCTCCCTTCCCCTGATCCACTCAGGTGCAAGTCACACACATTTCATGTGGGCAGATCTTGGTGTTACTCACCTGCTTTCCATCCTCCTGCCAAACTCTGACTCTCAGAATCCTGCAGTCACCTCTTCACAGTGGTTTGATTTAGTGGTTTTCAAATGTTTTTAGCAATGGGATCCTTTCTTTAAGTAAACCCCATTTATAAAGTAGAAACTGTACTTTATTACCATACATTTGAAGAATTTGATTTTGTTTATCATAAAGAAATCCATGACCACCGGAAGCTGCTTTCTTGAACACCAACATTTGAAGCCAGGGGTTTGTTAATGATTGTTCAAATGTCCTATTAGGGTCAACCTCCAATTTATTTCTCTATCTGATTGCTCAATATTGAGAAAAGTCTAATCTACTCTTAGAAGTCTTTCTAACATTTGTAAATAGTTGAAGATGTTCCTCAGTCTAAGCCATTCAGAAGTTTGAAAGAGAATAGTTGAATTTTTTTGTTTCAAAGATGAAGCGCTGGAGGCTGTACTTTGGGTGGTGAGCACACAACAGAGTATACAGATGTCGTACTATAAAGTAGTACACCTGAAATTTATATAATGCTATTAACCAAATGCTACCCCAATACATTTAACAAAAATAAATTTTAAAATAGGGGGAGAAGATGAAGCACTAGGCATATCTAGCACATCCTCATGCTTTATCACAAATAGAGAATGCTGGTAAGAAGACCAATAGTGACAATAAGTGCTAACATGTCTATAATGGGAGTTATTGCCACACAACATGCAATGTGTTCAGTTGTCTTTGTACATCTGTATAAGAAAAAACTCCGGTGCTTTACTCTCACACTGCTACCACACTCTTAACATTTCTGACACCAAATGTGTGGGGTTTTTTTTTTTTTAAATATATGTACAAAATATCTCTAAAAGGGTACACTTTAGTGGGTACTCTAAATCCTTTTGAGCCTTTCAAATATTATAGAGTGCCTTCAAAAATATGTAATCAAAGTGAGAGACAAACACTAAAGATATGAACAGACAATTCACAAAACAGGAATTACCAAGAGCTAATAAGGCATAAAAGGAGAATCCATGCCTTAGCATAGTCGATAATTTTTAATTGGCAGTATCTCATGTTGACTACAGGTATTTTCATGCTCTGTTCATGAGAGTATAAACTCAAGAAGCAATTTTGGAGACCAATGTGGTACTGTCTTATCAAAACTAAAATTGTGTGTATCCTATAAGTTAGCAATACCACTTCTCAGTATGTCTCCTACAGAAACCCTTACATATGTGCCTGGGGACATGAATGTACAAGGATGGGCATTGCAGCATTGTTTGTAACAGCAAAAAACTGGAAGCAAATTCAATGTCCACCAATATGGGAATCTAAATAAAAGCCTAAGTGACCAAACGACCATAACAACCCTAACGACCAGTCCACCAGTTGCTATGTTGCACACTGACCACCAAGGGGCAGGCACTCAATGCGGGAGCTGCCCCATGGTGGTCAGTGTGCTCCCACAGTCAACCTCCCACAGTCCCTCCCTCATGGCCGGCTGGCCCCCCCATAGGCCTCAATCACCAGCCAGGCCGAGGGACCACACCCGTGCATGAATTCATGCACCGGGCCTTTAGTGTTTAAATAACCCATAATATATCCATGGCATAGAATACTGTGCATCAAATCCAAGAATGAAGGAAGTCTATGTGTATTGATGTTGAAAGATCTTCAAGACACACTCAATGAAAAAATAACACAAAAGAGAAGATAATACAGAGGGCTACTATTTATATGAGCAAAATTAGATTTAGATTAGCAAAACTAGTTTCATCCAGTGTTTTTGCTTTTTGATTTTTTTAAAACTGATTTTTAGAGAGAGGAAAAAGGCAGAGGGAGAAAGAGAGAGAAACTTGGATGTGAGAGCAAAACACCAATCCCTGCCTGACCTGGAATCTAACTGGCAGCCTCTCAGTGCCCGGGACAATGCCCAAACAACTGAGGTCACACCAGCTAGGGCAGTTCCATCCAGCTTTCTAAGAACATTCTGTGTGAAAGACAAGAAAGGCATCTGTATTAGTATCTATTGCTGCATAACAAATTGCTATAAAACTAGCAGCTTAAAACAAGAAGCATTTATTATCTCTCACAGTCTCTGAGAGTCAAGGATCCCGGAGTGGCTCACCAGTGGTTCTGAGAGTCTCTCACAACATTGCCGTAAAGCTGTGGGCTGGAGCTGCAATCATCTCCAGACTCGACTGTGGCCAGAGAATCCACCTCATGAGGTTGCCGGCAGCCCTCTCGGTTCCTCACTGGCTGTTGGCTGGAAACTTCAGTTCCTCACCAGACAGGCCTCTCCATGGGACTGCTCACTGCATGGCAGCTTGCTTACCCCAGAGCAAGCGATCTGTGGTCAGGATTGGGGATGCAGAGCACCCAGACAGGCTGCAATCTTTTCTAACCTGTCTTAGAGGTGACCTACCAACCATCTTTTCTGCTGTATGCTTTTGGACACACAGACCAAGGCTGATAACAATTGGGAGAGAACTACCTAAGGGCACGAAGACCAAGAGGCAGTCCTTGGGGGCCCTCTTGGTTGACTACCACAGCATCTGAACACTTCCTGCCTCTACAACCAGCTTGCCTCCTGAAGATCAGTAGAAACAGGGGAACACAATTTCATTTTTAAACAATATCTCCTCAGTCACTCTGGGAATTGTAAACTTACCCATGGTTTTCCAAGCCCTATGTGGTTTGTAGAGGCATATATGGCTGGGGGTGGGGGGTGGGGGGGGTGTAAATTGTCTTGTTCTCTTAGTGGTATTTAATTGGCATTTTGCCACATTTCCTGTTGTGCTTATCTGTCACCTAGACATTGTATACAAGGCACTGTTGGTATTAGTTACTTCATGACAGCTCTCTATTTCCCCACTGAAGTAACTAACCATATATAAAATTCCACCAGTTCTCTACCTATGAGATTACTGGTGTGTGTGTGTTTACATTAAATGTTTTTTCCCCCTGAAGGTTTCCAACTTTATTTTAATAATTATGACATTTTTTCTTAGAGCAGTGGTTCTCAACCTTCCTAATGCCGCGACCCTTTAATACAGTTCCTCATGTTGTGGTGACCCCCAACCATAAAATTATTTTTGTTGCTACTTCATAACTGTAATTTTGCTACTGTTATGAATCGTAATGTAAATATCTGATATGCAGGATGTATTTTCATTGTTCCAAATTGAACATAATTAAAGCATAGTGGTTAATCACAAAAACAATATGTAACTATATATGTGTTTTCCGATGGTCTTAGGCGACCCCTGTGAAAGAATCGTTCGACCCCTAAATGGGTCAAATGGGTCGCAACCCACAGGTTGAGAACCACTGTCTTAGAGTCTTTGTTTTACTGTGGGTACATACTCCAGTGTGTATTAGAGAAGAAACACACGTACGATCGTGGGCATTTGAATGCATATAAGAATGTAGCTATACAACTTACTCTTAAATCTGCCTATGCCTAAATAAAAGCTTCTCTTAGTGTTCCTACAATTTTAAAATACTGTAAATTTAAGCAATTTGTCATTCCTCCTCCCAATTTGTTGTTTTTGAAGAGTGGATTTCTTTATATCTTCTTGGGCGTCCATCCCACACTTACTAGTAGAGATGATGATTCTTCCTGAACAACAGAATTCTGTATGTAGGAACAAATGGGCTATAAATTATTGATATTGAGTCAAGAAATAATCACACCAGTGTTTCCTTTGTTGCTATGATACAGTAATGAGACAGGCTAGTAAGCCAGGACAAGCAGAATAGGGAAACTGAGACCATTAGACAAGCAGTATGCAGCCATCTAGTAAATCCTATCTTCTCTAAACCAGGAACACTAGGGTGGGAGAGGACAATGGGGGGAAAAGGGGGCATATGTAGTACTTTCAACAATAAAGATTAAAAAAAAAAAGACAAGAGTAAATGGCTTACACTTCTCCTAACCAACCAGAGGGTAAATATCTTAAATCACCCTTCTCAGGGAGGTAGCAGAAATCCAATAGTGCCAATGGCCAACCACACCTACAGACAGATGAAGTTAAGGGAATAAATCCCATTTTGGCACATCAGCATAAAACTGAGGAGTACTAGATTGAGATCCTCCTGTAAGACCTCCCCTCACGCCCTACCTTTAAAGCCCCTCAAAAGGAAGGCCCCAGCACATGCTCTCCCTCCCAGGAGCAGGCCCATGCCTTTCCCTTCCCTCTCTTCTTCCCCCACAGGCATGCATCTCCTAAACTCAAAGGGACCCCACAAGGCTTTCATCCAGGGCAGCAATGGGCAGTGGTAGCTCATCCAGGTGTCAGGTGGGAAGTTAGACACGAGCGGCTGGGGTGGGGTCATGAACAGGAGTTGGACCAACATTGCCTTCAGACGGCCTCTTTGTGGTCTGAAGCCAGCAGACTGCCAGCGGGCAGGCTCAGAGGAAAACCTCAGTGTGACCTTTCTAGGGCCCTAATTATAATAAAAATTGCATTGTGGTTTTGACATCCTCCCTCCCCCCATGGGTTTTTCTGTATGCATTATGGGGAAGGGCATGCACAGAAGAAATCCTATCTAATAATAGACAAACATGGTAATTGACCGTACTTTCACTACGCCTCCCATTGGCTAATCAGCACGATATGCAAATTAACCGCCAACAAAGATGGCGGCTAATTTGCATACTGTAGGCAGGGCAGGACAGTTCCACCCCGCCTGCCCTGCCGCCATCCAGGGCCTGCTATCTGTGACCCGGGGTGGCGGGCGTCCGTGTGCGCGGTGCAGCAGTGATCGGCCAGCCCGCCCTGTTGGGGTCCAGCCCCAGCAGGTCCAGGGGTTCCCAAAGGTGTGGACGGAGTCGGCGAAGAATGAAGGAAATGGAGGTAGCGTTCAGTTGATCAGCCTAGTGAGGTTCTTTTTTTATTGTCCTGTTACATCTATATTTATACCATTTGATCCTATAAGCATGCCTCTATAATCACATCATGGTATGTTTTGGGTAACGTCCTACAGTTCCTTGTTTCTTATCTGACCTTTGCCAAAAAT
>NW_005356259.1:10219091-10221936 GCF_000412655.1 Myotis brandtii
CCCGGGGCATCCCATGTGGGACCCGACCCAGGGCGGTGCCCCAACCCCCGGATCGGCCCTGCCGTGTGCGCAACCTGGGGAGGTGGGGCAGGCACCAAGGGATGGGGCCTACCATCTTCCACCCGAGGAGCGGGCCTAAGCCAGCAGGTGGTTATCTCCTGAGGGGTCCCAGACTGTGAGAGGGCACAAGTGGGGCTAAGGGACACTCCCCTACCCCTCCTCCCCCACCAGTGCACAAATTTTTGTGCACCCGGCCACTAGTATAGTTATATAACCCTTCTCTGACAATCATTCCTGAATGCAAATGAAAGTTTCCACCCAGAAAATCCCTCATTTAAACGCTATAACCCAGGAGTTAAGGGCCATTGTCTCTCTTGACTGGCTTGCTCCTTTAATTTCATTTTTGTTGGCCTTAAAATCTTTTCTGCATGGATGAGAAGAACCAAGGTTCCAGCCCCTAACCCCAATAGGTAACACAGGGCTAACCCATGAACCTGGCCCCAAGGCCCCCTTTTCTCTGACTTCTTAGTCCCTCTCCTGTTATCCTAGGCCCTTCCTTGCTTCACTGTCCCCAGCTTTAATAAACGTCTCCTAAAATTCACCTGGACTCGTGTTGTGAAATTTTTCCTACACCAAGAACCCACACCTGCTCAGGGCCAGACTCCCGTTCCAGTAACAGTAACACTGAAAGGGCGAGGACTACGCCCTCCATCTTGCCCCAGGGTAAGGGCTACGCCCTCCATCTTACCCTGGATCCTCCATTTTTGGGCAGCCATGTGCTCGGCAAGGCTTCTTCCTGGAAGCCCAAGCCTCTGCTAGCCACACCCAGGACTTCTTTAAACTAACCAATGACAATCAAGGGAAGTGCGCACCATAGATATGACCACATCCTGTGTAACAAGACACCGACTTGCGCCTGGCCAATCAGCAGGGCCCACAGTCCTTTCTCCTCCCCTTACTCCAACCCCCTATAAAACCCCTCTCCCCACAGGGCTGGGTCTCTCTGCCCCTTGCTGCTGTGTCAGTAAGGAGGGTAGGGGAGCCAAGCCTGGGCTTGAATAAAGACTCTTATGCTTTTGCATCGGACACGGCTGGCTCCCTGGTGTGGTTTCTTGGGGATCCTGAAATCTGGGCATAACAAACACTATGTGATCTAGATGTACAGTTATACTAGAGATATTATTTGGAATAATATACATACATGAACTACATCTGTGTAGGGCTGGAAATGTCTGGTTTGTGAAGTGAGTTGTACTTTTGGTCAATGGCCGGTAAGGACATTGGAAAGAATGAGCCTATAAATTTAGGTGAAAATGGTCTTAGGCTCGGCAAGCACGTGGATGTAAATTCAAGCAATTTGTCATTCATATGCACAAAGATATGAATAAAATCTCAACCAGTTGCCTGTTCAGGCACCTGTTCAAGCTCAAAAAGTGAACAAGACACAGCCCCTGTTCCCTAGGAGCTTGTCAGAGGAAGACAGGCAAATGAAGTCGCTGTTATGATACTGTGAGGGGAGGTATGCTGGGGTAGAGACAGGAAGCTCATGGCAGGGAGCCTAACTCATATATTTATTTTTTGGGAGGAAATGTAAATTAGTAGGTAGAGGTTAGCTGAAGGCAGAAAGAAGTAGATGATGTGGAGGAAATGTGGGTATCTATGGAAAGTAATCTCACAAGGTGACCTGACCATAAATTCCTAACTGGGCAGGTCATGGTAGGTAGTCACTCCCCAGGCATTTACCTTTTTAATGAAAGGTTTATCTTTGCCTGAAGCACACCCGGTCCATTGTTTCTGTGCATCTAGATTAGCACAACTTTTAAATAAACCGAAACCATCCTCAAGTGAGCACATAATCTTGTTAACTATCCTGTAATCTAATCCCTGCCTTGCTTTCTCCCACCTCCCTGTAATCTTCCTTACCTTCACTCCTTAGTTTCAAATGCAAAATGGTTACTGTTGGGAGCATTTGAGATCTTTTTCCCCTGCTATATGTGGTCAATTTTGGCACAAATAAACTCTTATAGAAAGTATCAACAGGTTTGGATATTTCTTACACTGACAGTAAGAAATGGAGCAGGTCAGTAAATGAAGGGAGAGTCGCAGGATGGCAGGGCATGACTGAGACTGGACAGTGAAATTTTGTGTTTGAGTCTAAGGTAAAGATTCTTAATCATTCTTTTTAAAAAAATATTTTTATTGATTTCAGAGAGGAAGGGAGAGGGAGAGAAAGACAGAAACATCAATGATGAGAATCATTGATGGGCTGCCTCCTGCATGCCCCCTACTGGGGATCGAGCCCAAAACCCGGGCATGTGCCCCGGACTGGAATAGAACCCGGGATACTTCAGTCCACAGGCCAACAGTCTATCCACTGAGCCAAACCAGCTAGGGCTTAACCATTCTTTTAGAGAAGGTTTATCTCTATCACTTAATCCCGTAGATCAGGGATTGGCAAATTACAGCCTTTCAGGCCGGATCTGCCTGTCTTTCTGTGTCCCAAAAGCAAATAATGGTTTTTACATTTTCAAATGGTTGAAAAAAACAGGAAGAAAAATATGTCTATCTGAAATAGACCTGGGTCCAACACCTAGAACAGTACCAAGCAAGAACAGCAAATGGGTAGTACTTCTTTCATAGTAATTGTACTATTTTTAATTTGATCCTGTTTGTTGGAAGGAATGATAGCAATTCCACCATGGATTTAATTCATCCCTGAAAATGAACATCCTATCTAATAATAGACAAACATGGTAATTGACCATACCTCCGCTACGCTTCCCATTGGCTAATCAGCAGGATATGCAAATTGACTGCCAACAAAGATGGCGGCCGGCAGCCACAC
>NW_005356259.1:10222159-10241142 GCF_000412655.1 Myotis brandtii
AGTGGGGACCCCCACCCTGAAGGGGGTGTGATCAGCTGCAAACAGCCATCATCCCCTCATCCAGGCTGGCCAGGCACCCAAGCGGGACCCCCACCCTGATCCAGGACACCCTTCAGGGCAAACCAGCCGGCCCCCACCCATGCACCAGGCCTCTATCCTATATAGTAAAAGGGTAATATGCAAACTGATCCTAACAGCAGAAAGACTGGGAATGACTGGTCATTATGACACACACTGACCACCAGGGGGCAGACGCTCAATGCAGGAGCTGCCCTCTGGTGGTCAGTGTGCTCCCACATGGGGGAGCTCTGCTTAGCCATAAGCCAGGCTGATGGCTGCCAGTACAGCAGTGGCGGTGGGAGCCTCTCCTGCCTCCTCAGCAGCGCTAAGGATGTCTGACTGCAACTTAGGTCTGCTCCCCGCTGGCAAGTGGACATCCTCCGAGGGCTGCCGGGCTGCCAGAGGGATGTCTGATTGCCATCTTAGGCCCAATCCCCTGGGGAGTGGGCCTAAGCCAGCAAGTGGTCATCCCCCGAGGGGTCCCAGACTGTGAGAGGGCACAGGCCAGGCTGAGGGATCCCCTCCCCCCGAGTGCACAAATTTTTGTGCACCAGGCCTCTAGTGTACTCATAATCTCTGATATCTTTTCACTGCTTTTCCTTCCCGGCCAGTGTGGCATAGTTGGTTGCTGGCTCAGTTCCTGATCAGGGCACATGACCAGGTTGCTGGCTTGATCCTGGGTGGGGGTCATACAGGAGGCAGCCAGTCGATGTTTTGCTCTCACATCATTGTTTCTCTCTCTCACTCTCCTTTTCTATCTCTCTCTAAAAATCAAACTATTAAGGAAAAAAAAAGCAAAATAGGTCCAATCCAGACCACTTTTTATTGAATATATACACTAAATGGGGAATGCATATTTGCTACCACAGACAAACACTTATGTTTTCAGACAAGTGAGGAGTAATAGGAGAAATTATTAACAGTTCAGAAAACAATGATAAGCACAAGGGTGACTATTGCAGATTGTGCGGGCTAAATTATTATTATTTTTTTTAATACTGGAACACTTCACGAATTTGCATGTCATCCTTGTGCAGGGGCCATGCTAATCTTCTCTGTATCATTTCAATTTTAGTATATGTGCTGCCGAAACGAGCACTGTGTGGGCTAAATTTAAAGTAGGCTTCAGGATTTCGGGATGCGGGGGAGTGTACATTCCCAGGTCTATTTTATTAATTTAGGCACTTGGCTCAGCCAAATTGCCACACTTGAAATCTAAAAATATATAATTTTGCCCTTTCTAGCCTTTATGTGATCCATATATTGAGCTTCCTTTATTTTAGGGGTTTACTCTTCTTCTGGCAGATCCTTTTTGAGTTTTTGAATGGTAGAAATGCTATTTCAAGCCCAAATTTAAATCCAGAGCCCTTCCTCCCTCCCTTCCTCAAATCTATACCAGGTTCTCTTCTCTGAGCTAAGGATACAGCAGTAAAAAAGTCAGAAACTGGCTCCCCCGTGCTTACATTCTAGAAGAGGGAGAAAGCTTGGGTCCTCGTCTGCCCTCATTTGCATAACCACCACATGTAGAGAGATGAGTCTCCTATTGATTTATGACTAGAGGCTTGATGCACGAAATTCGTGCAAGAGTAGGCCTTTGCAGCCCCGACTGCCCTGTGGCCCCGCCCCCACCCACTGGTCTTTATGGAAGGTCATCTGGAAGGTTGTTCCGCCGTCTGGTCTAATTAGCATATTAGCTCTTTATTATATAGGGTAATACAAGAGAGAAGTGCAATGTAAGAGTCCTCCTGGTTAGACGTAATGCTCTGGTGCTGGAACGGTGCTGAGCTCGGCTTTCCGTGAGCTGGATAACAAACTGCAAGAAAAGCGACAGCATCCCCTCTGCAAAACGTCCAAACTGTTATCTTTGTCAGCACATCACAGGTAAGTTTCCATTACTCAGAAAGTTTTCCTGGTGCAGAGGAATCAGATGTCCATGAAAGCTAAACAAAGGGGCTGGAGGAATGAGAAGGCACAAGAGGAAACTCATTGTGACACTATTTGCTAGAAAGATGAATTAACTTTAAAGCGAGTCCATCTTGGGATCTAGTTAAAGGCATTCGGTTACTGAAATACCAAAAAGGCCTTGGGAAGTGGTGGCATGGATCCTGAATGTAAGATCTACCTTCTCAAATGCCCATTCTCATCTAGGCTTTTCCCCTGGAGATCTGCCCGTTTCTCTTCTCACTGACTCTCTGCGACTGCTCATCAAAGTGGCTTTAGAGCTCTGAAATATTAGCTTAATAGTTTAACAGGACTGTGCTGTGCACTTGCAACTTGATTAAGAATGACATCTTGTGTTATGTCTTTTCTTTTTTACCACAATAAAAACCATAATTAACAAAATAAATAATAAACATATTAGTTTACTGTTCTAGAATGACCAATTCAGAATATTGAATTAGGGTGTTATCACTATCCAATAAATGCACCAGGGGAATAGGTAAAAGTTGATGGATACCACCGAGCTTGATCCTTATAGTAGATACTGAAATTCTTTTTTTTAAAAAAGGTTGCTATAAAAGGTCACTTAATATTTAGCTTCTGTGTTAATTTTTTTCTTTAAGAAGCTAAAATGCAGAACTTCTGAAAAAGGATGAAAGGCTGAGCCTATGGTTTTATCTTTAAAAAGTGAAAATTATGCATTCATGGAATAATAAGAGTAACTTTCAACATCAATGTTCTTTCTTTCTTTCCTTTCTTTCTTTCTTTCAAATATATTTTATTGATTTTTTACAGAGAGGAAGGGAGAGGGATAGAGAGTTAGAAACATCGGTCAGCTGCTTCCTGCACACCTCCTACTGGGGATGTGCCTGCAACCAAGGTACATGCCCTTGACCGGAATCGAACCTGGGATCTTTCAGTCTGCAGGCTGAAGCTCTATCCACTGAGCCAAACCAGTTAGGGCTCAACATTAATGTTCTTGTCCCATACTCCCTAGTAAGTTTTTCCCCAGTACTTAAATTTAAGGAGTGGACAGATTTGAATATTCACTGGAAAAGTAGAGTTGGTAGGAAGTTCTATGATGTTCCAACAGTGAAAATATTCACATTAGTTTTCTAAAAAGTAAGGACAAAGGTTAATAAAGCATTTTCAAATTGGCTGAAATTATTTGCATTAGTTGTATATTTTTAAGTATATAAAACACCCACCCTTTTCTGGAAAACATTCTTTCTGTGATTGATCCAATCATATTATAGTTGATAATTTGAGGAGGAAGGACATCTGACCTGAGCCGGGCTAATCAGAGATCTCTTAATGAACTTTTGAATTGGCCCTAGCCAGTTTGGCTCAGTAAATAGTGTCGACCGGCAGACGGAAGGGTCCTGGGTTCAATGCTGGTCAAGGGCATGTACCTCAGTTGCAGGCTCTTCCCCAGCTCAGGCCCTGGTCTGGGCTCATGCAAGAGGCAACCAATCAATGTGTTTCTCTCACATTGATATCACATTGATATTTCTCTCTGTCTTCCACTCTCTCTAAATATCCCCAGATGAGTATTAAAAAAGAATTTTTAAATTGAACATCAGAGAGAGAGAAAAACTCAATGTCTCTATAGAGGCAGGCAGACTTGGAGATTTGGGAGCTGCTGGTTTTTTTGTTTGTTTTTTGAGAGAGGAAGAGAGAGGAGAGAGAGAGAATTGATTTGTTGTTCCACTTATTTATGTGTTCATTAGTTGCTTCTCGTATGTGCCTTGACTGGAGATCGAACCTCAATCCCCCCTCCTAAGTATTCTCTATTAAGAGATAAGTTAATGATATCGTGATCTGAAAAGTGCAGCACATTCATAGGAGAAACTATAATCAGAAGAGAGATCAAGCTATGAGTATTATTAACAAGAAAGATTGGCACTTACTACAACTCCCTTGATCATACCAAATCAACTACTGGATTATAGTTAAAATTTTTGTAAGTTGTTAAATTGCTCCCCTTGTTCAGTAAAAGGTACAAATTCATTTATTCAACCAAACAGGGACTAAGTATCTTACAGGCTACATACAAATACACATACTATTTATACTCCTCTGCATGTTAGAGATTCTTATCTTTTGCTTGACACCCAATTTTCATATCGGTTTAATAAAAAAATAATGTATATTTGTAAAAATCAAATATAATGTAAAACAGCCATTCAGCCTTACGCCTGAAAACACACACACATTCCAAAGTGAAATTAAGCATTATTCATTAGCCTTGTAGGGGAAAGTAACCAATACATATGAGCCCAGCTAGGAGCCTGGTGGATATTTAAGACAAAAAAAAACTTGAGCTCTGGCTGATTTAGTTCAGTGGTTAGAGCATTGGCCTGTGGACAGGTCAGGGTTTGATTCCCAGTCAAGCGTACATTCCTAGGTTACAAGTTCCCTGGCCCCAGTGGGGTGCCTGCAGGAGGCACCCAATCGATGTGAGACACATTGATGTTTCTCTGTCTCCTCCTCCTCTTCCTTTCCTCCACTCTCTCTAGAAATCACTGGAAAAAATATCCTCTGGTGAGGATTAAACACACACACACACACACACACACACACACACACACAAACCTGAGCTGTTTTTTGTCAGAAATAGAAAAGGAAAATATAATGATCAAGCTCAAGCTCATGATTTTCTCATTTTCTTTCCAACCTATTATCTTCATTACCGTAAGGTTCAAGAACTTGAAAGGGTAGGGAGACGAGACAATACTTGTAAATGTCTTCTAAGGACTCCTTCCCCTTACTGATTTTTACACCTTTCCGCTACTGTCCATGGTATTTACTACACAAACACCCCACGCAGTATCAATCAGGTCCTGTCAGAATTACCAAGAACCAGATCTCTGGTTTATAAAGAAGGCACATTCATTTATTTTCAATTTCAAAAGGAAAGCAGAGAAAGGGGGAAAGTAGTGAGGGATCACAATAATAAAACTTTGGAGGTTTTAAAAGTAAGCTTGTTGATAATAAACTCCAGGTCAGTGTCCCCTTCTGTCGCAATAGTATTAAACTTGGGATCTTGCCAAACCAATATTTATCCAGGTGTTCAGATTCCAGGTCCTTAAGGAAAAGGACAAAAATGGTTTTATCTGCTGGCCAACTTTTGTTGTTGTTGTTAATTCTCACCCAAAAATATTTTTCCACTGATTTTTAGAGAGAGGGAGGGAAGAGGAAACACCAATGTGAGACACATTGGTTGGTTGCCTCCCCCATGCATCCTGACGGGATCAGGGATTGAACCTGCAACCAAGGTACTCCCCCTTGACCAGGAATCAAACCCACGACCCTCTGGTGCACAGGCTGACACTCTAACCACTGTGACACCTGGCCAACTTTTTTTGTAATGGTGCATGATTATTTTCTTCGAGCCATAGGATTAGGAAGACTTTGCTACTTACAGCTCTGAATTCTTCAGTGATACTGATGTCTACATTGGAAAACAAAAACCAGAAACTGCCCTGGCCAGGTGGCTCAGTTGGTTGGAGTGTCGTCCTGTACACCAAGATTGCAGGTTTGATTCCCGGTCAGGGCACATACCTAGGTTATGAGTTTGATCACTGGTAGGGTCACATACAAGAGGCAACTGATTGATGTTTCATTCTCCCTTCCTCTCTCTAAAAATCAATTAAAACATATCCTCAGGTGAAGATTAAAAACAAAACATTCAGAAACCTTCATCACAATATTCAACAAAATCTCTGATTAAAGATGTAACTATAATCCTAGCTGGCTTGGCTCAGTGGATAGAGCATCGGCCTGCTGACTGAAGGGTCCCAGTTTGATTCTGGTCAAGGGCACAAGCCCGGATTTCGGGCTCAATCCCCAGTGGGGGGGCGTGCAGGAAGCAGCCAATCAATGATTCTCATCATTGATGTTTCTCTCTCTCCCTCTCTGAAATCAATAAAAAATATATTTAAAAAAAAGATGTGACTATAAAGATGATTCAATGAAAATTTAAAAGAATATCCATGGGGTGGAGGCAGGAGTGGGCTGGAGGGGATCAAGGGGGGGGGAAAAGGAGACATATGTAATACTTTCAACAATAACGATGAAAAAAAAGAGAATATCCATATAAATTCAAATTCAGGATATAAAAGGTATTTTTTTAAAAATATATTTTATTGATTTTTTACAGAGAGGAAGGGAGAGAGAGAGTTAGAAACATCGATCAGCTGCCTCCTGCACATCTCCTACTGGAGATGTGCCGGCAACCCAGGTACATGCCCTTGACCGGAATCGAACCCGGGACCTTTCGGTCCGCAGGCCGACGCTCTATCCACTGAGCCAAACCGGTTTCGGCTAAAAGGTATTTTTAAACGAGATACAAAATCTAGAAGACAAAGAATGACAAGAGTTGACCACATAAAAATAAATTTAAAAAAATCCTCACCTGAGGATATTTTTTATTTTTAGAGAAACAATGACATGAGAAACATCGATGGGTTGACTCCGTATGTGCCCAACTGGGGCCCCTTCCCAAACTCCAAGTCCCCCTCCCAACCTGTGGGAATAGAGTGAAGGCCACCTGTAGGCAGACTGAGACCTTGGGAGCCTGGCCAGTTTCTTGGTCAGGGAGAATCTGCTTCTGAATGTGAGCCCAAATTATAAACAACCGAAGAGAAACAGCTTGTATTGTGATTTCATAAAGCTACCCTGCATGCTGTTTGCTTTGTGTTTGGTACTCTACATAACCCTGTACTTTGAAATTTTGGGGTATCTATAATAATAAAAGCGTTAATATGCTAATTAGACTGCACATCCTTCCAGACGAAGCTGGGGCTGCAAGGGCCGAGCCCCTTGCATGAATTTTGTGCATTAGGCCTCTAGTGTTCCAGCTGCCCCATACACACCTGTCCTAATAAAACTGTCTCTCAGTTTTCTGGGTTACTTCTTTGGAACCCACAATTTTGGGCAACTCTCTTTCTGAAGCACAGCCCCCTCTCCCTTTTCCTAAGTTCCAACAGCTCTTCTTTTGTAACTTGTTCCCTGAGCCCAGGCAGCCCAGTTGGCTCACTTCTACCTTTGTAACTTTCTAAATAAACGTTTGCTTGTAAAAATGAGAACATTTTGATTGCTAAATATAAGACACTGTTCTAAGTGCCTCACATGTACACATCTCATTTTTATAAAAACCCACAACCTATTTTATAGATGAAGAACTGAGGCATAGAGAGGTGAAGAGACTATGCTACACTGCTGGTTTTGAAGATGGAAAGGGCCAGGAACCAAGGAATGCAGACGGCCTCGAGAAACAAAAACAAGGAAATAGACTTTGCCATTAGTCTCCTAGGAAGGAACCAGCCCTGTTACCTTGACTTTAGTCCAGTGAGATAGATTTTGGATTTCTGACTTCTAGACTGTGAAGCTCATAAGTTTATGTTGTTTTAAGCAAGTTAAGTTTGTGGCAATTTTTTCACAGCACCAGTAAGAAACTAATACAACATAAAGAAGGATACTTTTTTTTTAAATTGAGGTACAGTAGGTCCTCGGGTTACGTCGGAGATCTGTTCCTACAGCGCCATGTAGCTTGATTTTCGCTGTAAATTGGAACCCACCTACATAAGCACCTACATCACTCACATGGAGCACATACACAGCAGTAATGAAGTGAAACAGTAAAAAAAATTTAAAAGGAAGATAATTCCTGCCCTTTATTGTGGTAAATAAAGCACATATGTATATACGTCGAAATGACGGAACTTTTTTTTTATAATGGGAGATGGCAACGTAACCACGAAACAACATACATCAAGTCCGAGGTAACCCAAGGACTGCCTGTATAGGTGCTCTCCCTCCCCAGAGCACACCCTTCCCTTTCTTTCCTCCCTCCCTCAGGTGAGTTACCATTACCTTCCTCTCTTCCAAACTCTAAGGGCCCTTCCTTTGCCTCTATAACTTGTTCCTAAGCCCATTTCTTTAACAAATTGATTCTTCTACCTGTGATTTTATAAAATGTTCTTATAAAAAATTGAGGTGTAATTGACATTGTTAGTTTCAGCTATACAACAAAGTCCAATGTTTGCATGTTACAAAATGACTTCATTCTCTATGTGGATTTTGGACATGAGTAAACATAGATCTAACACAACCAGATGAATCCTAATCAAAAGACTTGTTTTTCAGATGGAATTTTAACAAACTATATTCTAAGTATTAAAATTTCACATGAAACTAATTTTCATCTTCCCACACACACAAAAAAACCCCACACATTTTTGTGGAGCCACAAATCTGTGGGTATTTCTACATTCATGATAAAGGCAATCAGATTAAGAAAAAGTCTAATCACAAAGGAATATAAAACTATTTATTAACCACTGTTTACCAGTATTTACAATAAAGTAAACAATATACAGTTGGGTAACATTCTGTTTACTACAAAGCTATTGTTTTTCCTGGCTTTTGTTGAACCAGTACCCCAAATACTGAGACTGAGCCTACATGTAAAGACTGAGTTGGAGTAAAGAGAAAACATGCAGACCAAGAGTTTAGATTACAAAAAGTCTGTTCATCCATTTATTCCAGCAGGTCCCAAATTGCCAAGGTCTCTAATAATCTGATTAGGTATCCATGAATAAAGTCTTACACACTCCATGACCCTATTTTTTAAGTCAATACAGCATAGGGATTTAAACTTCTTGTAAAGGAACATTTTATGAGGTGAAACCTTTAAATAAGTGTTGCTTACCTAATTAAAACACATCAGGGTTTGCCTACTTTTCTCATTTGGGTGAGGAGGTTATTGGCAGTGATAAAATTTTCCTTTCAGGGGTTTTGCAAATAAACTTGCATTTATGATTGTAGATATGGATTCTTATATGTCTACTTTAAATTGTCCAATTTACACTGTTTACATTATATTTAAACTGTCCAATTAATTATAAATTATCTAATTTCAAAGGTTAAAAGCTTCAGGAAAAATTTCAATTTAACTTCAAATGATTTTTTTTCTTAGGTTGCTGAAAATGATGGCAGTTCAGAAACATGAGCTTATCTATGGTTGTGAAATGGTTTTGTTTTGGTAAAAAAAAAAAAAAAAGAAGAAGAGAAAACCATTTACATATGTATACACACCTACCACTCCCCCCCCTCCCCAATAAACAAAAAACCAACAATGATCCTTAGGCACATACAAATTCTGACTGAGTAATGACTATGGAGATTTCCCTCAACATTTAGAAAAACTTCTCTAATGCAGAGGAAAAAATACAACATGGTATCAAATGTTCTTTTCTGATAAAGGAAGCAACTACAGAAAGCTTTTGTTCAAAGTAACCAGTGCTATAGATGCAACCCCCCCCACCCCCAACAACTCCCCAGCACTACTTCAAAACAAACATATCAAACTTGATTTTCATTATAATGTAGTTCTTTCTTCACACTAATAAATCAAAAAAAAAACCAAGACCCAGATTTTATATATATGTATAAATATATATAAAAAGCAATGCAAACAATTATTGGGCTTCGTCTTCTGGACAAGAATGCCAAGTTAGTCTTTCTTCATAGAAAGCAATTACAATTTGAGGACACTTCATATTTGCCTCTTTTGCCAGCACCAAATCAGCCTCATCTGAATCTTTCCTGTTGTGAGAAGAAAAAAAATTCAGTTAAAAGTCTAAACCCTTTTTGTCAAATGAGAATTGCTCAATACATCGTAATTTAATTAGATTATTTAACAATTCAGGAGGATTATGAGGTACTTGTGCCAGGGTTCCAATAAAATTTCATTTTATAAAACAGACCAGTTTGCTAATCTTTGCTTTGAAATATCATTAGCAAAAGTAAGTAGAATCATCCCTTCAGCAGATAATTATTCTCTATCTAATGATAAAAACTATAAAACCCTTTCTACATAAAGCCTCACAGGAAAAAAAAAAAAAAGCCCATTGCCCTGACTGGGTAGCTCAGTTGGTCAGAGCATCGTTCCAATATGTTAAGGTTGCAGGTTCGATCCCCAGTCAGGGCACCTATTAAGAATCAACCAATGAATGCATAAATTAAGTGGAACAACAGATCAATGTTTCTTTCTCTCTAAAATAAATTTTTAAAAATTAAAATTAAATTAAAAAATAGATTCAACACATTAAAACCAAAGTTTATACACTTTCTACACATACATTTTATTCTTTCAGTGATCTCCACTGCTGTCTGTGGCACCAATTATTCGTTCAGGATCAAGACCTCTGGCAAAGCCTCTTGGTTTATCAGCCTGTTTAGAAGTTAAATGATTATTTTCATTTACGTTTCCACACAGCAAATTAATATTAACTTCCAATTTGTTTTTGTGACATATAACTTTTAAATAAAAACCTTTCAATAGTGAAACAGAAATTATTAGAACACACACCACATTTAATTCAAAACACATCATAATTTCTATTAACCTAACCTTACATGCAGAAAAAAAAAATCTGGATGTCTAAAAGTATTCTGAACCAGAAATTAAGAAAACAGACAAACCAATACCTTTATTTCTGATAACTTTAATAATTTAATAATTACAAATCCTTAAAGTTAACATTTCAAATCACTTCCAGGAATTAGTCTAAATTACCTATATTTATGAAGCACGTACAAAAATAGAAACATCAAAATAGTAAAATCCACAAAACTCAAGATTAATCAGTATTGTAATCAATCTGAATAGTAAGAAATCTTATAAAATAAAATACTTCCTATAAACCAGTAATTCTCAAAGTGTTGTCTGAGGGTTCTTGGGAATCCCTGAGACCTTTGGGGTGTCCATTTATCCATAAGGTCCCCTCTTTTCATGTACTTGTAACTTCAGATTGTCTTCACATGCCTCCACCAATCATAACACAGCAAACCAAATATAGAACTGTCTACTATTAAGCCACACATTAAAAATATTTGCAAAACTGTAAAATATGCTTCACATTTAAAGTTATTTTTTCATGAATAGTTACGAACATACAATAGATTTTGTCATTCTTAAATGAATATATAAATACTTTAGAAGTTTCTATTTTAATCATATCCCACTGGTCATTTATAGGTATAACCCATATAAACAAAAGTTCTTTGGGATCCTCAATAATTTTCTGGAGACCAAAGTTTAACAGCTGCTTAGATCAATAAATCCTTTCACCCCATCCAGACTTTTACATCAATATCCCAGACTCTGAAGTCAGATGCCTAGGTTACTTAGAATAATGGCTCTAACCTCTACTAGCTGCGTAGCTCTGGGCAAGTTAACCTCTTTGTGGTTTAGATTACCCCCCAAAATAGGAAGATTTGTATCAGCTATGTTACAGACTTTTCATGTATATGAAATACAAAGTAAGTTATTATCTAGAAGACTGCTTGGCACAATGTAAGGGCTAAATGCATGAAAATTCACTACTGTAATTAAACAGTGCTTCTGCAGAGCATGTGGTTGACTTTTAAATTACATACAGTAGTCCCCATTTATTCACTCACGAAAATATGTTCAAGACCCAGTGGATAGTACTAAACCCTACACACGTTTTCTCCTACACACTTACCTACAGTAAACTTTAATTTATAAATTAGGCACAGTAAGAGATTAACTAGTAATAAAAAAATCATAACATTGTAGAAGTTATATAAATGTAGTCTCTCACAATATCTTATTGTACTGTACTCACCCTTCTAGTGATGATGTGGGATGGTAAAATGCCTACATGACGAGATGAATGACGTAGGCATTATGATGTAGCATTAAGCTACTAATGAATGACCTTCTGATGATATGTCAGAAGGAGGATCATCTGGCTCCAGGTGATCCTGGATCATTGAGCCATGACAATGTTGATGGTTGGATGTCAGGAGCAGAAAATGTTGGTTGGAGAAATTTAGTATTTTTGGAACCCAGTTGACCACAGGTAACTGAAACCTCGGATATAAGGGGACTAATATATACTGATTCTTCACATTGTTACTTTTTTGTTTTGACTGCTAAAGTATCCAGAACCAAATCTATAGCCAACCTCTGTTTCTCCTCTGTAAAATGGGGATAATACCTATAATCTTAATAGAGATGTCATGAACATTTAATGGATTATCTGTAAAGTATATGGCATCTAGTTCAAATGATCAAATTTAAAATATAAAGATCTTATCAAGAAGTCTGTATTGTATGTTTAGTCACCAAGCCTAAATACTAATTAAGAACAAAGACCCTTTCCCAAATTACCATACCCAGTACAAAGGGCAAATATAATTTGTTTTGAAGTTGAAAGTAAGCAGAGTTGTGATTTGCCTAAAGCCACAGACACCAGTTAACAAAGATTAGAGCATGTAGTGAATACTAAACCAACTGCTTCAATTCACGCCAATAAAAAAAAATATTATCAAAGATTATGTCAGAATCAAAGTATCATTTGGCATTACTTTGATAATGGAAAGATCACATACCAAAGTACTTTCTTGTGGTCAAAGCTGTTAATGGTCAACAATCAGGATGAGCTATGTGGACTGTTTTCAAGGACTGCTAGTCTTGGATCATAGGAACCATACCCACGAATCTACCCAAAATAACACTAGCACAATTTAAATTAAGCCTTTTAAAAAGGCGTTTAAATCATATTTTAAAAGCATTAAAGTCTTTAAAAGTATCCTAAACATCAAGCCATCAACCTTTTACAAAAAGCCAGTTTGGTGGGCAATATTTTATACTTACAGCATCTCTTTTCTTCTTTGATTTGCTATCATCAGATTCACTGTCAGATAAAGACTTTCTTTTTGTACCATCTTTTTCTTTACCAGCTTTTTGAGAATTAAGAAATGCTTCAATTAACTCTGGACAATCTAAATTTTCTTCAGGTTCCCAAGTATTGTCAGCACTGCATTCAGTTAAAAAAAAGTTCATTCGATTAAACATGGTTTATCACCGTCATCCAGATTCACTTAATATATATCTGAAAAGTCCTGTGCTAACCACTTATTCCCTATCCCTCAACATTCTTTTAACACAATGTGATCATACTTCCCTTATGTCTTCTTTCACAGTTCCTATCCAAGGAGGCAATCTGCTATATTACCCCAGGTTAACAAATCCTGATTCTAGCAGAATAACTGGAGCTAATATTTTTCCAAATTATGAAAACAACCCACTTAAAAATGTGAATTCCTAATTCCCACTGTAAATCACTTTACTAGATTAATCAGAAGATATGCAGAATTAGGGTCTCCAATACTGTGATTTAAAATAATTCTGAGGCATTCTCAAACATGAGATAGTACCTCCAATTTCTGCTGAGTGCTCAAATTGGGAAATGATATAAAGGAGGGATTGGCAACAGAAACAAAGTTAAACCCAACCTTCTGACTTTTACATTTTTAATTGGTTGGAAAAATATTTCAAAATGAAAATTATAAAATTCGAATTTCAGGGCCCATAAACAAGGGCTGGAAAGAAAACAAGTATCAATTACCAAATGTGAAAGTATGATCATCCTTCAACAGTGATAGGCTTGCAAACTTTGTGTGCTCTGATCCAAAAAAGCCTTTCCACAGATAGAATGAAACTAATCATTTTAGAGATGCTGGGAAAGGTGCTATTAACCTCTGGTTTCAACTTGGTTTGCTGATTCAGACTTCAAAATTGGCAAACCTAAATTAGAGGGTGAAGGAGGACAAAAGAGCTGAAGTGGAGCCTCCATTCTGTAGCGTTCTTTTCATTACAGCCTTCTATATTACCTGACACATAATACCACACATAGGTTCTCAATCATACTTAGTAGCCTTCAGTTTGGGGAGAAAGGGAAGAGTTAGCTCCCTAACATTTAATGGATGGGACATAGAGTTTTTAATATGCCAGGAGGTTAAAAAACAAACAATAAAAACCAACTCTCTACCATATGAAGGTTATCAATTTGGGTTAAATCAAACTGGTTAAATCTAATTCAAAATAGTTCAGGCTTATTTGTTTGGTTCAGCTATTTATAGGAAAATTTTCTAGGGGTACATTATGAACTTATGATAAAAACTTGAATTCAAGTAAGGGTACTGAGAAGATAAAATAGGAAAACCTAAACCTTCCATTCATTTCATACTTCCCAAACTGCTAGGAGGATGCCTTAAAATGTGAATGGTGGAGATAGATTACAGGTAGTTGAAGCCTAATAATGTGACTATCATACTCATCTCCATCATGCTCAGAAAAATTTTTGTAGATTTCTACCTATCCATTATTAATAGTTGTTGACCATGGAGCCTCACTGTTTTTGTGGTGTAAGACAGAAGAGAATTCAAGCACATTAGCACACGATAAACATTAAGAATGAAATTTCTGCATGCAAGTTATTCACAAGACAACTAATATAAGCAGTTATGAGAACAACTAGTAACAAGGATCATGAGGAACCAGGGAGTTTAAAAAAAAATGCCCAGGCTCTACTTCTTATAGAGATTTAGGATACAGTAAGAACTGGATCATAACCAGCACTTCTGTTTAATACCCACTGGTCTACACTATAGACCCTCCATGTTTGTTAGTGCCCTCTTCATGTAAGGAAGTGATGTAGATTGGGTATTCTAATTAATTAGTACAATAGCGACATTGAAATGCATTACATAGCCCTGGCCCATGTGGCCCAATGGTTGGGCATCATTCTGTGCACTGAAAGGTTGCTGGAATGGAGTAGGGGGCTTGCAGGAGGCAGCTGATCAAGGACTTGCTCTCATAGCACTGTTTCTCACTTCCTCTCCTTTCCTCTCTAAAAAATCAATTTAAAAAATACAACACAAAAAACATTACACAGCACTACAGTTAATTCTATAATTTGACGCTCCAAGGTAATCAACTAGTCTCAAATTTGCTTGGCTAACCTGTAGGCTAAGAACTTGGTTCTTTTTAAACAGAACTCTAACAAGATACCCCAAATTAAAGGAATTAAAAAATTTAAAGAAACCTATGGGAAAACTGATAAAAGATCTCAGGTTGAAAACAAGTTTTAAATGCCGCTTAAGTGCACTTAAACATAAAAGGGATTCACTCACTCTGTGAATCCTTTCCACTTCAGGAAATACTCCACCTTCCCATTCACTACACATCGATCCAGTACTTTTCCACTACAAATTCTTCAGGCTCTGCCTCTTCAACTTTTTTACTCTTTCCATTCTGTTTCTTTCCCATTTTTTGCTAAAACAAAACAAATAAAGAAAAAAAGAATTAAAAAATATCTTGTTTTTTGGGTACATTTTAAAGGCTAAATTAATTGCTTATATTATTGTTGAATTTGACACCTAAATTTTTACTTCTATATCCCAGGGTAGACACTTCCTGGGGGAAAAAAACCCAAAAAACCAAGGGATACTAATACAAAAAATAAATATGTAATTAAGCTGATTTCGCTCAAACCTATTACTCACCACCTTTCAATTAAACAATACAATAAAAAACACTGTGCGGAAAATACTGTTATCTTTTCCTGGTCTATTTCTACGTCATCTACAAGACTGTGTTTACTAGTTTTCACTCAGTTTAACAACACAGCCACTAGATGGTATTAGGAGGTTAGACAGAGGAGAGATAACGAGCAGTGACAGATCTTAGTAAGTGAACCATAGATCAGTGAAATCATATCCCCCACACTCTCAGACCCCCTTTTGCCAATTCATATACCAATGTTAAAAGCCTCAGCAATATAGAAAAAGGTTAACTGCAATGAAAACATGGTTCAGAATCCTAGTATCAGTCACAGGATCAATTAAGGAGACCATGACTAGATTAAAAAGGACAAGATTATTTTTTCATAATCTCTATTGATAATATATATTACTGAACAACTGGAACAAAGCTATAAATGCTGTCATTTCAAGATGTCAAAATGCTGGATCAGTTTAATTGTGGGGGAAAAAAAGAATCCTTCTTGGTTACTCAAAAGTTTAAACGGGGCCATGGCGAGGTGGCCCAGTTGGTTGGTGTGTTGCACCACACACCAAAAGGTTTCAGGTTCAATACGCGGTCGGGGCAAGTATAGGAGGCAACCAATCAATGTTTCTTTCTCTCTCTAAAATCAATAAAAACATGTCCCTGCAGGTGAGGATTAAAAAAAAAAAGTCTAAATTGGTAGCCAACAAAATTCACTGTTAGCTTAGTTTTCTTTTTTCAAAGTATAACACTTTAAATAGAGAAGCAGGAAACCAAGCCCAAATCACTGTTTTCTAATAATTTAAACAGATTTGTTATGAGAGGACTGAAAATGAGTAAACTTAAAAAACCCCACATAACTAGCCCGGCCGGTGTGGCTCAGTGGTTGAATGTGGACCTATGAACTAGGTCACAGTCCCATTCTCGGTCAGGGCACATGCCCAGGTTGTGGGCTTGATTCCCCAGTGCAGGAGACAGTCCAATCAATGATTCTCTCTCATCATTGATGTTTCTCTCTCTCTCCCCCACTTTCTTCCTCTCTGAAATCAATAAAAATATATTAAAAAAATATAAAAGCAGAAAAAGACAACAGAATACCGGAAGATTGCAAAAGAACATTTAAACTATGTAGTTATTTAGAGGTACACACACATATTACTTGGGCACTGCACCCAATCAGATAATTTTCTGCTTCTGTGCAGTACAAGGAAGGTAAGCATGGTAGTGGGAAGAATGAAGAAAAATTGGGTGTGAACAAAAGCTTATTAGACACTAATCATAAATGACAAACAAAATAGGTCCATGAGGATAAGAGATGTACAGAATAAAGATGACAAAAAATAAACACTGAAAATGAAAAGGATAAACCCTCAGGCTAGATAAAATTATTTAATAAAGATAAAAAATTGTGTACAAAATCAATTTAATACTATATAATAAAAAGTTAATATGCAAATCGACCAAATGGTGGAAGGACCAGTCGCTATGACGTGCACTGACCACCAGGGGCAGACGCTCAACGCAGGAGCTGACCCCTGGTGGTCAGTGCGCTCCCACAGGGGGAGCAACCCGCAGCCAGAAGCCTGGCTCACACAGCGGCAGTGGCAGGAGCCTCTCCTACCTCCACAGCAGCGCTAAGGATGTCCAACTGCCGGCTTAGCAGGGAGGGGGTCTAAGTTATCAGTTGGACATCCCCTGAGGACTCCCAGACTTCAAGAGGGTACAGGCTGGGCTGAGGGACCGCCGCTGCCCCCCCACCCCAGCCCCCAGCGCAAGAATTTTGTGCACCGGGCCTCTAGTTTTAATATAAGCATCTACTTGCTTTCTGTATTTATATTCATCTTCAAAGTACCAAGCATAGTTAGCTCCTTTCCCATCCAATATTTGGACATCGGTGACCATAAAGCCAATTCAATCACATACACTTTGGTTTACTGATTATGGAATTTGAAAGTTCAATTCTGAAGGGGCACAGAAGATGCTTTGTGCTTTTTCCACTGATGGCTTTGGTGAGAATCATTTGCACCATCAGCTCACCAGACAGGTTTTATATTTCATATTTTCCAGGATATTTCATTTACTCTAATGATGACATAAATTATAAATCACCAACTTGCCCTTTAGTGTATAATTCAAGAAGAAAATGTACAAACCAAAACCAAATGTTTTGCTTTATTTAGATGTCAATACCTTTATATACTTAATATTATTATTAATGCAGTGTGTCAGAATTAAATACTGTGGAAATCATAACTTTGAATTTCATGATTCTCATGTGAATATCCCAGTTTTTTAAACTTATAACTTGACTGAATGTACATTTGTAGAACTTTAAATGAAGCCTAAGAATAAAACTTTGGCTTTAAGAAACGGGAGAGAAAAAAAGTTATCTGCTCATATGCTCCATTCTTCTCTCCTTACAGGCTAGATGTGCAGTTTGGTTCATTTTGTATATTAAAAAGAATGGGCAATGATTCAAATTTAAGGCCCTTGTGTATTTTAGAGTAAGTTTGAGATATGACAAAGTGCCCAAAGTATTTGAAAGAATCAATGAGTCTTGACCCAGTCTAACTGGGTATCTGTTCTTTAATCTGGGCAATACTGCAAATACTTGATTTCTCTAGAATTCAGTACACAGTGAGTTAGGTAATATGACAATCAACAAAGGCTTTCCTGCTTTGTCCATACTTGTAGTCTTCCATGTTACATACATTTGTGCACTTTTACTTCAAGATAAAAATCTAGTCATTAACATTCATACTGTGCTATACTCAAGTTTAGGCTCCCTTAACTTAATCAAAATATTAGGCCAAATCAATAATCATCTCCATGTAATGAGTTCGTTTTTGCAGCTAATTCTTTCCATAACACTGGGGGGAGAGGGCACTGGGGATTATAAATGGATGTAAATTTCTCAAACACTGAAATGCAAAGTTATAATTTTCAGAGGAAAAATTTGAGTTAGATCCTTACGTATTTTAGGTTTTTATTAACTTACCAATGTAGTTTTATTGGAGGCCATTTTTTATTGCAGACTCCAAGAGCTATTACTAGAAAAATGCATGACAGTTAAAACGAAGTTTGCATGACACAAAAAGGTAGCTAAACACAAGTGTCGTTTGGATCCCCCCCTCATGTATACAAATCCAGAGCAGCAATGTGAACTGCTGCTTAAGTTATTAGTAATATATTCCTGCGAGTGTATCAGTATTCCAACCGAGTGGTCTAGAAACCTCATGGGGACACCGGTACTAAGACAGCTTTACAGGGCAAAACACTGCAGACATTTTTTTTCCCCCCAACACAAATCTCATTTACACCACACTCAGTATTTAAGGACGGCCAAATATTCTGGTTCAACATCAGACCCAAGTACCCAATCAAAACGATAAAGTGCCGTGAATTTTCCCTCGAGGCCTCCTTCCTAGGAGTTCTAAGAGTCGCCTAGGTAACCCTAACTTGGTTTCTTCTTGGAAACCTTCCCTTTCCAGCCACTCGTTAAAAAAACTAAACGGAAAACACCACGATGCTTCAGTACCGTTTGGTGCCGCTTGAAAACAAACCACCCCCGAGGCCCCTCCGTCCGCTCCCCCCA
>NW_005356259.1:10242044-10243271 GCF_000412655.1 Myotis brandtii
AGGGCGAGGAGCAGGGCCTTCAGGGCGGGGACGTTTCGGCTGCGCTGCGGCGGCGCTGGCGCCAAAACCGGACTCCGCCCACTTCCTCGCTCTGGGGGTGGGTATCTCCCGGGGCCGGGAGGTGGGTGGTGAAGGGAACTTGGCTGGGGCGGGATCGGGAACGAAGAAGGGTGCCCTTCGGCCCCCGAGACTGGACCCCACAGATCCTCCTGGCCAGGGTCAGGTTGGCGGAGCGCGCAGTGTAACGTGTTGGCTAGAAGTGGCTTCGGGTGTACCCGGAAGGGGCCGAGTCAGCCCGCGGCGCCGGGGGAGGGAAGGGGGAAGGGAAGAGCTGCGGGGAGGCCACACAGATTTCCCCGGGGCAGCAGGCCAGGAGGGAGCACTGTCCAAGGCTGTGCTGAGGGAGGGGGCCTCGGGGCTGCGGATCCAGCTCCACCCGACAGCTTTAGTCTCCAAGGGCGCGACCGTTTCTCACCTGCCCTGCGCTCAGGCGGGGGCTGGAAGCCGGCTCCAGCGAGGGAACTGCGCCGCCGCGAGCCTCCCGCAATTCACGGAGCCGGCTTACGCCAGGGACGCCCCGCGCTCCCCGGGGCGGGGAGGAGGGCGGAGTCCACCGTCGGCGTAAGGAGGGCGTGGAGGGTTCCCGCCATTGGCGGCAGTTAGGGAGTTCACGCAGCGCCCTGACGTAGGGACGCGTCGGTGGGAGGGAAGGTTCTAGAAAAGCGGCGGCCGCGGCCGGAGCGGCATTAGCAGCGGCGCCGGCTCAGCGTGCGGACGTGCCTCTAGCCTTGTTGTTTCTCCAGCGGCGGCAGTTCTCACTACAGCGCCAGGACGAGTCCGGTTCGCGTGCGACCGCGGAGATCTCTCTCATCTCGCTCGGCTGCGGGAAATCGGGCTGAAGCGACTGAGTCCGCGATGGAGGTAACGGGTTTGAAATCAATGAGTTCTTGGAGAGGGCATGGCGCGGCCGTTGGCGCCTTTGTGGAAGCCGGCCCCCCCGTCTCGCGGGAGAGCGGCCGCGGAAGTGGGCCACTCCAGAAGCGGTTCGTCCCAGGACACGATCGCAGAGGGGCCCTTGGCCGAGGCCTGTTTGTGCTGCACGTTCCCCACCCTTCAGCCTCCCGGCGCCATTTCCCTTGGCTGGGGGTGGGGGATGGGGATCGCCCACATGGCGGACGCAGCCCCGCTTTAGGGAAAGTGGGGCGTGGAGGCGGGAGGTGCTCCGGC
>NW_005356259.1:10243735-10252020 GCF_000412655.1 Myotis brandtii
CCGGTAAAGCGTTGAGCCCAGTTTTAAGGCGACCCAAAGCACAAAGAAAACATTTTGTTTTGCAGTGCTTATTTCTCTGAATAACGGTTTTTCCCCCCCCTGGTCTGCGGTGACTAAAAAGTCAGTTTTGCAACCAACTTTACAATTAGAAATAAAACCAAAATTAGGACCCATCAGATTAGTACCCGTTATGGGTAGCTGTGGGGAAGGTTATAGCTGCGGGCGTATTCATTTTTGAAAACTTCATTTTCCTGAAGGCCTCCCTTTGAATTGTATTTTTCGTAGTCTAAATACTTTTACCTGTCAAATTATTCTTTACTGGTTAAGACCATGCATTCTTGTAAGTAATCGGAAGTGAAATAGAAATGATTATCCTTCAGACTTTTTAAAAAACACGGCTCAGTCCTTCAATGCGTGTATTGCTGTAGATAGGTTTTTGGCTGTGCCGCTATGTATTTGAACTTTGTCACTTGCTTTTTTTTCATTTATGTTTGCAATCATGGTTGATCATTACATTGATAAGTATAAGGTCTCAAGCGAGGGGGGGGTCTACCTGGGCATTTTCTTTCACTCTGTGTTCCCTTGTAAAATAAATTTGTAATCGATAGTGGACATCAGGTAAGTTTGGAGAAAACTGAGGTAAGTAAGCTTTTGCTTTTGTTAGTGATTTGAAAAAATTGTATATGCACTTCTTTAATCTCAGTAATTTACTTAGGGTTTAAAACACCTATTTTTCTGACAATACAGTGTTTAGCAAGTAAAGTTAGCTTTAAGAATTCATATACCAATATGCAAAGTAATCATTTTAATATATTGACATTTAAATGTATTAGGAGCTAGTTTGATAATTGGTTAATCTTGAAATTTTTTTCAGATTCCTGAAAGCAGTTAACAGTAAAAAAAAATGTCTGACTTGCTTATCAGTGTATTTTTTTGTTAATGGGAGAATGTCACGCGCTCAGGGAGAAGTCTGCATATGACTGGGTTGAGTTATAATGCTATTTGGGAATAAAATTTCCTGTTGTATCGAAAGTCACATTAATTTGATCTTTTAATTTATATTGCACATGCATAGCAGTTGGTCATGGACAGCAGAACTAATTTTTAAAAAAATGTATTCACCTGAAAACCAGATGACTTCCAATCCATACTTTTCAGCTCCAAATTCAGGACTGATAAAACAGCTAGTTATTTGCTTGCTGGTTTGTGGGGATTAAGAGATTTCATCCCAGGCTTTTATCCTTTTTGCTTGTAAAATTATAGAAACACGTATGTTGTATAGCTTGTCAGATGTCCAATAATAAGTTCAATATGCTTGAGCTTTCTGTGTTTTTTTCCCAGTGGTAGTAGTCACAGTGCTCATTTAAATATTTTTATGTTAAAATTTAGAAAAGTGAAGTGCTTACAGTGAATGTATTTTACTGACTTAATAATGGTTGTTAGCCCTATATTCAGCTTGTTTCTGAATTGTCAATTTAAGTACCAGAAATTGGAGTGCCCACGAAATCATGGTTATTACTTTTTAAGATATAAACAATCTTTAGTTGGTCATGAAGATCAGTCCGGGTTGGTCAGAGAGTAAATTTTAAGGATATTTTGCTACATATATTGAACAGTTAAGTTTTTACCCCAATCGAAAGTATGTTGGTAAATGGGGAAAGGATTTTTTTCTTATTGCGATACATTAAATCTCCACCAGAGGGAGCAAATGAAAGAAATGAAACACTTTAAATCCTAAATGGTAAAAACTGAGTATTTAATGTTAAATTCTGTTCTAGGATATAGGGTTGAATGCAATTTCTGATGAGAATTTCTTAACTCTTCAATGACCAGGGAATAGATTTGCTCCTTTCTCTTCAGAAAGTATTTTAAGTGATACTGAATGTATGAGAATTAATGTCAAGTAAGTTTAAATGAAGCATATGACTTTGAAACGTGTAGTACCTCTGACGAAATTTTTTGGTGTAACACAACTAAATATACAGTTTAACATATGGTTTAAATTTGATGTAAGTTTTTTTTTTCCCTCCAGAAAACTTTAGAAACTGTTCCTTTGGAGAGGAAAAAGGTACTCTGCCAGCAGGTCACCTTATATTTAAGAATTTAAATTCCTGCATACAAAGAGAAAATGTAAATAAAAATTGAAATGGTGTTTTCCTTTGCAGAGAGAAAAGGAACAGTTCCGTAAACTCTTTATTGGTGGCTTGAGCTTTGAAACCACAGAAGAAAGTTTGAGGAACTACTATGAGCAATGGGGGAAACTTACAGACTGTGTGGTACGTTAAATACATAAAATTGCCTTTACATACTAGTCCTTCAACTGTTGGGCTGATTTGTTTAACCCTTTGAGTGCCAACCAATATCCTAGGAACTATGCTAAAATTGCCAAGGCATTTTTGCTGATTTTACAGCAGTTTAGGATAAAAATTATGATAGCGCTCCCAGCACTTTTGGGGAAAGTCAGGAGGAGTGTGATCACGCTCCCTGGCACTCTAGGGGTTAAAATACTGAGTGAATCCTGGAGAAAATAACTTAAATCTCTGTTCTTAATTTAAAAATGCTTTTAATTGAACAGATAACTAGATCAAATGCTGGTTTCCCTTTGGTTTTAAAGGTAATGAGAGATCCTGCAAGCAAAAGATCAAGAGGATTTGGTTTTGTAACTTTTTCATCCATGGCTGAGGTTGATGCCGCCATGGCTGCAAGACCTCATTCAATTGATGGAAGAGTGGTTGAGCCAAAACGTGCTGTTGCAAGAGAGGTGAGCATAGCATAACTTCGTGCAATAAATGTGAAGAAAATTTTGTCCTACTGAAGATAAAATGTAAATTTTGAAAGAACTTAATTCTTTTTATCCAGCTCAATTTAAGCTATGGTGGTTTCCCTGGAGTAGTTTATTTCCTAAAGACGAGTTTCTTATTCATAAGCTGTTGCTTTACCTGGTATTTTATCATAGGATAGAAACAATTTTTGGTAGTACCCAGAGATGCTTTCAATCATGTTTAGTTTCTGTGGTCATGAATTGACTCCCCCTCCCCCCCCCCCATCCCATAGAGATTACTTTGAAGAATATGGAAAAATTGATACCATTGAGATAATTACTGATAGGCAGTCTGGAAAGAAGAGAGGCTTTGGATTTGTTACTTTTGATGACCATGATCCTGTGGATAAGATTGTGTGTAAGTGTATAAGATTGTGTATAAGCACTAGATGTATGCCCCTTTTATAGATTAAGTTTTGGGTATGTTAATACCTACATCTTTATTAAAAGGCAAACTTTAAAGTAAGTTATAATTTATAGAATGCTGATTTAAGTTTGAATTTTCCCTTCCAGTGCAGAAATACCATACCATCAATGGTCATAATGCAGAAGTAAGAAAGGCTTTGTCTAGACAAGAAATGCAGGAAGTTCAAAATTCTACAAGTGGAAGAGGAGGTACCTTTTAGTTCCATTTTTTTTCTTTTAAAGATTTCTTTGTGTAAGTGCTTGTTACTAATTAGGGCACTTATTGCAGGCAACTTTGGTTTTGGAGACTCTCGAGGTGGTGGTGGAAATTTTGGACCAGGACCAGGAAGTAACTTTAGAGGAGGATCTGGTAAGTTTTAAGTTCTAAATATTGAAGGATGAATATGCTTGATTGGAAAACTGCGACTCATATTTGATTAGAATCATGAAATCAGCTTAATTTTTAGATGATATTCTTAACTTTTTATAAGTAGATGAGATATTCTGATTTGGCTAGGTAAGAGGTAGTAGTTCAGACATAATCTTAAAGCTAATGAAGGACAATTATAGAAATCCCTTTTGTGGTCTTTAAGAACATTTAAAATGGCTTTACAACCACCTTAAAAAACTACCAAATAACTCTGAATAGTGAGTGGAAATACCATAGAAACTTTACCTGTGGGCTTAAAAACGTTTATATCTTTGTTAATGGTTTTTTTATTTAGACTTCAAGTAATTATCTGAATAAAATAATGTGGACCCCATTAAATGTCATTCTTGTGTAAATAAATGGAACCTCTTAAATTGAGGTTTGCCAAGTCCAAGCCCGCAAATCAGGCCGTTATCTTGACAGTGAGGTTTAATGAATTATACTTTGGTGTGTTTATTTTGAAGAATAAAGTACTGATACTAATGTTCAACATAAAGGGAGATGGTTCCTAATCATCCATAGGTTATAATAGAGAATATGGAGGAAAGGAAGATAAGAAACCTGAATAGGGTATATTAATCATAATTTTTTTTCCCCCCCTAACAGATGGCTATGGAAGTGGTCGTGGATTTGGGGATGGCTATAATGGGTATGGAGGAGGGCCTGGAGGTCAGTTTCTTAAACATTTTGATTTATGGGGCTTAAAAAGATTAAATCATGCTGTGTGTCCAGTTTAATATATACATGAGGTTTTTCTGTGTCTTCCATTTTACCTTTGATGAAAAACTTTAAGTGATGGTGGTTTTAGTCATTTGGCTTTTCCTGTAATTCACACCTTAGCTTGTGTATAGCTGAAGGAAAGAGTATACTTGTGGTATAGGGTGCAAGATCATTTGGGTGAATTTTAAATGAGAATTTAAAGATGCCATCCTGTTTCTCAAGCAAAAGAATTGGACATAGATGTGATACTTTATGTATTGATTCCCTGAAGAAGTATAGGGCATTAGATATGACCATTATCAACATGTAAGGGGAATATATGTAATAGCAATTATGTTGCTTTAATTCTTAATAAGACTAGTCCCCCAGGGTAACTTCCCAAATGTCACCAAAGGAATATTTCCAAAATACACAAGGGTGCTGTTGGGTTCAGGTAAGGTTATGAGCCACTGTTACATATTAAATGATATATTAGATGTTTTGTTGGAATACAGAAAAGGTTGACATCTGCTGGCAAATTCCTAGTAAAGACATTTCAAAATGAGCTAGCAAAAGACCGATTTTGTCACAAATTACACATAACTAAATTATACCTACATATTTCCAACTTTGCTTTGAAATCCAAATTAATTGCCCATCAGTTTGCTAATTTCTGATACCCCCCCATTTCTATTCAGGTGAAGGGTGTAGTGAGCATATTATTAGGAAACATAAATCTGAGTTGGGAACTTTGAATCTTTTGGACCACTTAAGGTGATGGGGGTGGCTCTTGTTTTATTAGCTTACACCTCATCTACCCTTAGAAATATTAACACAAAATACAAGGTATCTTAAACAGAACCATTAATACCTTTAATTTCAGGGAAGAGCAGTGACACTAATAGGTATTTGTCTCTAATGGTTTTATCAAGTTGGTTGTGGGTGTGTATTTCCCACCCCCAGATGTTTAACAGGAATACTTTGTTCTGCCCTTGAGGCTGTTCTAGAAGAGATTTCATAGAACAAATATATTACTTAAAAAAACATGTTTTGGAAAGCTGGAAATGGGTTTGATAAGACAGTTCAAATGGCATTGAAAATATTAAGTAATTACTTAAAGGCTTATTTTATAATAGGTGGCAATTTTGGAGGTAGCCCTGGTTATGGAGGAGGAAGAGGAGGATATGGTGGTGGAGGACCTGGATATGGCAACCAGGGTGGGGGCTACGGAGGTGGTTATGACAACTATGGAGGAGGTAATAAATTCACCTGCAACCTTTATGTGGGAATTTGGAGTGGAATTAATGACTTTTCTTTCATTTCAATGTTGTCAATAGTTGCCTTAAAATTGTAGAATTGTAGATAGGTGTTTTGCATTTATTCTGATTTGCTTTTTTGGGAGATTTGTTGTAAATACTTGGCATGTATCACTGTTTAAATTTGTTAATTCTGAGGGTCATTATGCAAAACTTGAATTTAAACTTTTTTTTTTTAACAGGAAATTACGGAAGTGGAAATTACAATGATTTTGGAAATTATAACCAGCAACCATCTAACTATGGTCCAATGAAGAGTGGAAATTTTGGTGGTAGCAGGAACATGGGGGGACCATATGGTGGAGGTAATTTGTTACATTCTTTGTCATTTTGTGGGGTTAAAGGGAAGGATTAGTCTTTGACATGATTTGAATGGCAAAGATAACATGCTCATGGTTTATAGCGGGGCGGGGCGTCGGTTGGGGGGGGGGGGGGGGGGGGGGGGGCCGGGACTTTTTTTCTGCCAAGAGCCATTAGGATATAACATTCGAGGACAACACAAAGTTATCAACTTAAAAAGTAGCCTGCTATATTTGGTCAAACATTCAGTTTACTCCTCTAATGCCTTACAGGGCCAGATCAAATGATTTTGAGGGTTGGAAGTTCCCTACCCCTGGTTTAAAAGGTCACTGAAATTCCCAGAAATAATTCAGTTGTAACTTCAGCTTGGATTTGGTGTGATGAATGGTGGGAAGTTATGTAGAGTAAAATACAGGATGGGGCAAAAGGAGGTTTACAATTCATAGGGAAAATAATATAATAATTAATACAAGAATAAATACTGTTTAATGTATTCACAACTGTAACCCTACTTGTACTCCACCCTGTATTTACAAGTTAGGAAAGTAGGTTAGATATTTTGTGTGGGGGTTGTTTTTTTATCCCTTGGCTGATTATATGAGAGCCAAATAAAATTGCCAAGCACATAGCAAAGTGTTTTAAATTTGAATGAGTTGTCTCTTAAATGTTAATAAGTTAATCATAAATCATTATTCAAGTTTTTATGTAGTAGGGCCAAATAGATTTCTTATGCCTCTCAGTATTTTTTAAATACACCTTCCTTACTGGCTCCAAATGATAACCCTCTAAAAGAGTAGGTTCAGTCATACCTGGATAATTTATTTTGGAGATAATTAGAAACAATGGTTCTGATATGTTTTAAAGCCCATAGATAAATACAAGGTACGATTAATTATTATGCTGCTTATGGGAAATGAAGTAAGTTTCCTTTGTCATGTTCTAGGAAACTATGGTCCTGGAGGAAGTGGAGGAAGTGGGGGCTATGGAGGGAGAAGCCGATATTGAGCTTCTTCCTATTTGCCATGGGTAAGTAGCTTTTGAGTTTTACATTATTACTGTCTTGGGGAGACCTAGCTGTCAGGAGTAAAAGCTTTTTAGGATCATGTTATCTTTCCTTAAAACCTGGTTAGATGGATAATTTCATAACCTATTTTTTTTTTACTCTTTACTTCTGTTGAAACAGGCTTCACTGTATAAATAGGAGAGGATGAGAGCCCAGAGGTAACAGAACAGCTTCAGGTTATCGAATAACAATGTTAAGGAAACTCTTATCTCAGTCATGCATAAGTATGCAGTGATATGGCAGAAGACACCAGAGCAGATGCAGAGAGCCATTTTGTGAATGGATTGGATTATTTAATAACATTACCTTACTGTGGAGGAAGGATTGTAAAAAAAAATGCCTTTGAGACAGTTTCTTAGCTTTTTAATTGTTGTTTATTTCTAGTGGTCTTTGTAAGAGTGTAGAAGCATTCCTTCTTTGATAATGTTAAATTTGTAAGTTTCAGGTGACATGTGAAACCTTTTTTAAGATTTTTCTCAAAGTTTTGAAAAGCTATTAGCCAGGATCATGGTGTAATAAGACATAACGTTTTTCCTTTAAAAAAATTTAAGTGCGTGTGTAGAGTTAAGAAGCTGTTGTACATTTATGATTTAATAAAATAATTCTAAAGGAAATTGTGTAATTATAGACTTTTTATTTTAAATAAGTTAAGGAGTGGGTAGTATAACTAAGGTCCATTGCAAAGCTGTTGTTATATTTGTGTAAGATAAATGCTGGTCAGATATAAGTGTGTTGTCTGCAATTCATCAGGATTAAATTATCTAGATAACTTAAGGGATATCTCTGCAAGGAGAAACACCTTTTTAGATCTTTTAGATGCTGCTTCTTCAATGCAAGGAAAGGAAATAACCCCAGCGAGGTACTCTTCAGGGATACAGGTCTAGTACAAGAAAACTCTTGGCGGCTACTAAGTTCAGCCAGTCTTAAAAAATTGTGCTGTTTCTACAAAGCTTTTAACTACAGTAGTTTATAAGGATGCCAACGAAAGCTGAGGGTGTAGAGCAAATAGTTCTAAGCTTCAGTTAAACTTCTTTAGGTAAGATCTTATTTACTTTTCCTTTCTTAATTTTCCTCCCCAAAAGATAAACTAATACTCTTCAATGGTCTTTCAGTATAGTGGTTCTTAGTAGTTTAACATAGCTATAAATTGAGTTTAACAATTTATAAACTCAAGAGAATAATTTCATAAACCCTGTCTTCCAGTCTGTCATTTAAATTATTTTGGTTGTGTGTGTCCCCCCCCCCCCCCCC
>NW_005356259.1:10252055-10277127 GCF_000412655.1 Myotis brandtii
CCCCCCCCCCCTTTTCTTTCTTTCCCATCCCCCTCTCCCTCTATGAAGATTCAGGTGCTTAACATATCATTTTTTTCCCTGCTGGAATTTTAGCATTGATATGAACCATGGACAAGTATATTCTGCTGCCACAAAGACTGTAAAGTGCTTCATTTCAACAGCTGAGGCAAGCCAAGTGATTAATAAAGCTTTTCTTGGTTCCTTCAGTGGTGTTGGTAGTAAAATGGTAGGTAAAAGTTAGGCTGCAAGCTCAATAAACCATGAAATTTCCCATCGTTAACATCCATGTGTATTCACATTTCTTGGATCAAGCATTTTGAGTGAACTGGGGTTTTTATTAAAACATTTTGCTTTACTCAATAGGGTTCTAGTTTTACATGCTTATCAGGACTAGGCTAAGGAGATAGGTAGGGCTAAATGGTTGAATCAGATAATAGTTTATATTTACAGTGTCTGTCTACATTATGAATCCTGTATGCATTTAATACTAAATACTGGGGTATGAATGTGGTGATTCTTTCCCAATTCCCTATCTTATAGGAAAGATATAGGTTCGCTGCTGAAATTCATTTCTTAAATGTCATCAGAGTTTGATTGCCTGGCTTTATTGCCTTTTCAGGAAAGTGATAATCAGGGCATATTCTGCTGTATGCACCAGTGAGTCTTCTTTGATCCTAAGACCACCACAGAAGTTATTTAGGTTCTTTGGACAAACATGATAAACTTCTTCAGATACTTTTTTTTTCCTTTGGCAGGAAGGTGTCTTGCTGCAGGTAACTAATGAAGAAGTGGTCAACCACAGAGTCTTCGAGAAATAAGAAATTCTGTACCATCTGAAAGTAGTTGTTGGTGCCTTCATTTAAAAAAGCACTCTTTTAAGATTAAAGGCAAATGTTTTCTGATAAAATACAAACTTCATTTAGTATAGGCTCTTAATATAAAACAATTACAAGTTGAGTATTGTTTGTAAAAATAACATCAAATCAGCCAGAGAGATAAATGTATCATGTTTTAAATTAGGTTTTGTGAGTAGACAGATTAAAGTTCTATTTTAAATATAAAGTTTTATAAAATAAATACTTTTGTATCCAAATAACTTGGTGTAATGTTTACACATAAAATGTGTGAATCTTGTTCTATAAACATTCAGTTGTCTAAAGAATTGCCATCCCTTAGGTTTTTAAAGCAGTTTCACAAAACTGTACATATTGCCATTTTTTTCTTTTAATAGACATGAGAAAACCATTGTGGACGTTATTGGCTGTCCCTAATAAAAATTCCATTCTTTTATACACTATATTCAGCGTTGGAATGCTGCTATAGTTTTCTGGCTTTACCATGTGCGTTCAACGTCCCTGGTGCCGTTTTAAAAATGTATTACAGGCTTTTAAACAGAGTGGTCCAAATTAAAATTTGTCATTCTAGTTTCTTAAAGTGGTATTGCATTTTACACCGAGTATTGGGTAGCTGTCTTTAAAGGGTTTAAGCATGATGGATAAAATTTAGTGAGTGACTTTCTTCAATATTTACCTAAAATAACAAAAAGCATAAAAACATGAGATACCAAGGATGTCTCATTTTCTTTGGTTTTGATAATATGAAGTATCAGGTAAGTCAAACTAAGGATGGCTAACAAAAGCTGTTTTTGTTTCAAATAAATATTCAAGTAAACTGTTGAATACTCTGCTTCACATTAGGAAAATAACTTTGAAGGTTTCAGAAGTGTCTAGCTTGACAACTAAGTTGGACTTTGAGGTGTAAATGAAGTCAGAAACCTTAAAACACCCAACCCTTAAGCAACAGATATGCACTGTTTTGGCTCAGTGGGTAGAGCATCAGCCCACAGACGAAAGGGTTTACAGGTTCAATTCTGGTCAAGGGCATGTATCTGGGTTACAGGCTTGATCCCGGCCCCCAACCAGGGGCGCACTACAGGAGGCAATGAGTCATTTTTCTCTTCCCTCCCACTCTAAATATCAATGGGAAAAATACCCTCTGGTGAGGATTTTAAAGTGTTAACACCTAATAAACTAAATGAAGTGGCTATTGAAACAATTTCCCTTCTAAAGGAAGGGAACTTTGGGGCAGTACTTTAAACCTTTTTCTTTTGTCTGGCATACCAAAAGTATTGCTGATAGGACAAAAATAGGCATAAGAAACAATGCTGCATAAAGACCAATAAACTAGTGATCTCGGTATTTACAAGTTAACAATTTGAAAGCAATTTACCTGATCCTGGTTGAAGGTCAAAATTGCAGTGGTGACAACTGGGAAGTTTCATCCAAATGGCATGACAGGGCTGGCAAGCTGGTTTTGGCTATTTTCTCTCAGCAATCCCAAGAATAAAAAATCTCAAAATAGGGCCGATGCTACTAAGTCACACTATTGTGTATTCTGATGGTTGCATAGATAGTTTACTCATGATTACCGAGGAGCAAGCATGATTAGAAAGCTGGCTCCCACACGGATCTTAGAACTGGATCTTCATGTGAGATTTTCAATAACCCAGTTTGGTTTTGGAATGCAAGTCAAGTTGCCCTCTAAAAATTACTCTAACAATTAGTGCTTGTACTAAATGTTTAAGTTCAGTAATTTAGGGAGGCTTTAAAAAAGTTCTTTAGTAACAGTTAAAAAGTGGGTTACGCATCTTTCCAGAGATAACACTAACAGCTAGAGGGTCTTGTTTGAGCTCAACATGTTGATTTTATATACTTGCCCCAAAATTTCATCTTGCTTGTTGAGGATGTTTAGCAGGACCTTTTGATGGGTGCAGGAAGGAAATGAGATGCCAAGCCTGGGATGCTCTGCTGGATTTCACTTATAAACAAATGGGGGTTTTATGATAATTTCAGGAATACTATATTTGAAGGAGGTAATAGCTTTGTTAGAATTTAAAATGGAATTTTGGTTTGGGTCAGTCAACTAAATTGAGAAGAGAAAGATGCTTCAAGGAAAATGCCATAGAAAATGCTTTAAGGAAGCCAAGGGCTAACTGCAAACAAAGCTGCTCATCTTAAGGGTCTAGATCTCATGGGCCACTTAAGGTTTGTTTTTAAACCTCATACCAAATAATTGGGAACACATTTTCTACAAACCTTGTTTTGATGGAATTGTTTCTCAGTTCAAAGTCTTAATTGCCTACTCATGTTAAGATTAACTGGTCTGGTTTAGCTATTAAAGAAGGAATGGGTCAGTAGTTTCACCCTGTAAAATGCACACAACTTCAATTAGAAGTTGGCCTTTTGAAAATGATCAGTTCCTGATGTCTGAAGCTGTATAGATTGGATTCCTTTTTCTGATAACTATCCTCAATTTCAGAATAACATGTATGTTGAGACTACTGAACCAGTAAAGCAGTTAAGTCAACCTATGTGTTATGTTCCTTAATCTAAATAGAGAATTCAAACTAAAATCTTGGAGATTTCCATTGCTAACACTGGATTGTCAAGGATAATTGAGTAAGCAGCTTCAATTTATCCTGAATCTGATTTTGTGTGGGGTAATGGGAAATTCGAGGTGTGACTTGTTGACCTTAGGTTATAATGGACCAAAGTAACTTCCAGAGTGATAGTTTTGTTGTTAAAAAGCTTGCTCCACTACATGACCCCCCCCCTTTTTTTTTGCCAATTTGATGTTCACCTATATTTTATTGTGGTCTTGGTAGTTCCAGGGATTTGGGGAGCCTGACAGACAAAATTTGAGTAATAGGATTAACAGTTTTGAAGTCTTCACGTAAATCAGTACTGTAGAATCTTACATTTGTAGACTTTAAATCATTTGTCATAAAGTGCCCTAAAGCTGTGGTTTAAAGAACAGACATCTAGAGAGTACTCCTTTGCAGAGCCAGCCTATCAACATTTAATGTGATTGTACAAAACTGAAGAGTGATGTATCTAGGAGCATTATTGTGGCAAAATCTAGGGTTTGAAAGAAATGGTTAGGCCCAATTAAAAGTGGAGAAAAGTTTATTATAAAAAATCCACTCTTATAAAACTGCATTTTTGCAAACCAAGATAATACTTTGACTTTTGATTTTTACATTGTTAGGCAAATCTCATATCTGACAACCTTATTTTGAAATCAAACATTAAGTGTTCATGTTAACTTGCATTTCAATTCCATTATTTCTAGGATTAGTGGCTTTTACGTTCAAGTCCATCCACTTGTTTATTTTACTGTCCTGTTTCATGTGGTTTCAGTATTTCCAGTTCTTTGGTTGTAGTCTATGCTCATCGACTCTTCCCCTGTTTGGTTTGTGTTCATGTATGGCCTCTAATGTTTTCACATGAATCTATGTGAGTTTTGTGGTGAGACATCAATGTTACGGATGTGAGGTCATGCCTACAGGCTGCCTTACTTGCCTGGCAGTGACGAGCTATACACTGGTAGCCGTGCTCTATCTCTCAAACCTGTGACTGTAGAGGTCTTTGTTCTCAGCCATTAAGGCCTAATGCATTTTTTTTGACACCATGGTTTATAATTTGGCCATTTATAGTCTTTATTTCACATAGTATTGTTAAGTCCAAGTGGGGATTTCCCTTACTAGTTTAACAGACTATGTTGAGTTCAACTTGGATTGAGTCTTAATATGCTGCCCTATTTTGCTAGATATTTACCTGTATTCCTGAATGGGTATTTTGGAGGAAATAATAGCCAAGGTAAATTTGCTTAGAATTTCTGTATATAAGGGAAAAGTTAACTTTTTAAATAAATTCAAGTATAAAATTCATTTCCACAGAGAAAAAGTTATAATTTAAGTATTAATAAAATAGCTTTTGAAAAGTTCACTATACTTCAGTGCTAACTAAATGAGAATGTTAAGGCTACTTTGCACTTCAAGTTAAAAACTAAAATACATTTTAAAATAATTACACCCAGTGTTACGTTTAAAGTGACCATCTTACTAGAAAATGGCTACCAAAGTGAGTAGATAGTCCTATCAAGTTTTTGTCACCTTTCTCTGTACATATTTATGAATTGTGCATATAACATAGGAGGACTTCATGGGGAGAAGAGGCTTTCCCCAGATTTCCCACGTCTGCTCTTGAAGTCCTAAACTTGTCCATATAAGCTTCAAAATGTAGCCTTAAGTGATTCAAGTAACAGTGCTTAAAAAGATGCTTGAGCAAACCTTGAAGCAGTTTCAGTGGTTTGTGATCCATATAGCATTATTACTACTTTATACATATTAATGGAATCAGTCTATTTTCAATTTCTCTCACTTTTTCTCTTTCCCTTTTGAGTTTCCTTTTTGTAGCCTGAGGTCACCAGTTCCTTGGGTACAATCAAAACACTTCCGTCATGGCTGCATTGAAGAGCATATTGGTTTGGATTGACGGGCCGACCTTCATCATCTCTTAACCTGCTAAGAATATCATGATAAAGGTCGTGCAGTTTCTGTTTCATGATATTAATGGCTTTGTTACACTGGGCTCGCTCGCTCTTGAGGGTTTCCTTCTTCGCTTGCAAGTTACATACATCATCTTCTAGATTCAAAATTATGTCCAGTTTGCGCTTTCGACAGTTCTGAGCGGCAACTTTATTTTTCCCTCTTCGTCTAATATCACGGATGAGTGACACTTGTAAATCTGTCAGGTAGTACCTGCTTAGCATACTATTGAAAGAATCAACAGGCATGTGGACAATTTCATCTACAGAAAAAGGGATGTGCAGAGCTTTAGCACGGCGTTCATCACGGCTTAAGTTTCTGTCTGTGTCATTCAGGTACCTACTTTTTATTTTCTGTGACTTCCCAGGCCATGAAAAAGACTCAGAAGTGGATTCTGGTACACTTGACTGTAAGTGGTAAGTGTGGTTATGGAATATATGTTGAAATGCAAGGTCCCCGTGGAAAGTAGAATCACTACTAAGATCAATGTGACGAATCTTACTGGGCTCTGGGTAGTAGCCACCTACAGCCCCTTCTAAAGCATGGTGGGAAAGAGATTCAAGGTCACTACTAGAACCTCTAGCACTGTCACACACACGGGAATTAGGATTGGTGACAGAGGTGCTATTATGGCTTGAATTTAAGGAAAGCCCAGAATCAGAATCGGGTTCTCCAAAAAGGTGAGAAACCTCCATGGAATCAAAACCTTCCGTCGCCAAAGACATTGAATTTATCTCATCAAATATATTTATATCAAGGTCATATAGAAGGTCGTGGCTTGTTAGATTCCTTATCTGATGGTCAACAGGTGGAAGAAATCCTGTCAAATTAGTTCCAGGAAGGGTCTGTGCAGGATTGGTGGTGTGAGAATTTAACTGCAGAAATGGTTCCTGTGGCTGTGAAGTCCTTCCTACTGCGTCTCTTCTAAATGTATTGTCTGGATATAGCAACATGGCCTCATGGAGATTGACATCATGACTTATAGCCTGGCTAAAATTCACATTGTAGTATGCTGAAGAATTCATGCCATCATTGATACTTCCTGGGAGAAGAGGAATATCTCCCAGGGAGATGCCCTGAAAAAGGGAAAAGAGCACTTTAATACACATAGTTCAATTTCAATAGTTCTAGTACCCAATACACCATTTTCTTTCCTCAGTTTTGTCTGCTCCTCTGTAAGTAGGGATATGCTGTTGGCTATAACAACTTCACCCAGTTAAATAATATGGGCAACTCAATACATTGTGTGAACCCAAGTCAAGATATGCTATATTTGGGGAAAGGTTGGTTCTAATACGGCAATTTATAATTAGGTTAGTTATAACATTCTAATATTATACTCTTACTGTATATTTTACTACTGTATAAGATGCCACTCTCATCCTATCTGTTGGCAATCTAAATCCACACTGGACTGGAGGATCATGGATAATAGCAATAGTGAAGTAGTGTTGGTTGGGTGTGTGTGTGTCTTTTAAAAAAGATCAGACCAATAAAGTGATGACACAAATGCTACCAGGAAAATAAAGCCATGGCTTAGTTTGTCAAATGTTTACAGCCATTTTGATTTTATGTGAATTATATAAATTTGATTCAATATGAATTATGCTAATTTGATTAGACCTTTGTGATTACTTGGAGGAATAGTATTTACATATTTGGCTAATTCTCCAAAGTTGAAGTGTTTATATAAAAAGTAATCCTGCCCTGGCCGGTTTGGTTCAGTGGATAGAGCGTCAGTCTGCGGACTCAAGGGTCCCAGGTTCAATTCTCTGTAAAAAATCAATAAAATATATTAAATAAAAAGTAATCCTAAGTCTGTGTGCTCAAATAGTAATAATGCATTAGTTTAAACTATATCATCCAGGTATAAAGGTTCTATTTATTGAGAGGTCAGTGCAGAGATATTCCTGCAAGGATAAAAGCCAATCTTCCAGTTACCTCCACTGAATTTTCAGGCTGTGATGAAAGCAACTGAAGTAAGTCTTCCAGAGAGAGAGATGTGTCAGTCCCATTTAGATATCTCTAGAAAAACACAAAAGATGCATCAGTCATTAAAAGACTGAAGTGGTTGCCTGGGGCTCTAGGTTTTATCTGGAAAGGACAACTAGATCTTATCTCTGTATTTTTAGCCTGATCTTGGGGTTTTTATACCCCTCCTTTAGGTATCAATATTCTCATACCCTTAAATAAGAACCTTCAACTCATAACTCCTCCCCTATTCCTGCCCTAACCATCTTCATATAATTTTTGGCTAGAATTGTTCCAACTTACTTTGCCCCTCCACAGCTGACTCTCCAAATCTGCTACAGAATTTTGTGACTTTACAGTCAAGTATGTATTTAGATGTACCAAAATGACCAACTCACCATTGTGTCATCTCCTGCCTTCAAAGTTCCTTCCTTGCTGAAATAGCTCCTTCGATAGCTTTTTGGAGCCTCAAGTAGTAAATGCTAGTTTTTATAACCTTGAGTTATTTTGCCTTCATCTTTAAATAATAGTCTATTTGGTGAGATGATCCGGCTTAAGGTTTTCCCTCAGTACTTTTGTCCCATGGCATTTATTATTATTGATTTGCTTGCAGTCATTTTATAGCCAATTTTTTTTCCTCAGCTAACTTTAATGATTTTTTTTCTTAATTCTTTCTTGTCCTACCATTTCACTTTGATATGTTTGGAATTTTGTATTTAGTCTGCTTGGGACTATATTCCATTAATCTGAGTCAGGATCATTTTAATTTTGGAAATATTTTGCTGGAATCTTCAAAACTGCTTCTCTTTCATGCTTTCTAATCTCTCCTGGGACTACCAGAGAGCTCAGCTTTGTTGAGAGCTATTTCTGTAGGAATCACACATTTCAAGGGCTACCAACTTATCAAGCAGTTTTGTTTTTCTCTGCAAGGACCAGTCTTTGCATCATTTTCTCAACTTTGCTTTCTTTGCTCAGGGTTCCTGATGGTAATGGTGTGGATCAGACTCTATAGCTGGCTTTGGAGCCCATTTGGGGTTCTGTTTTCTAAGGGGTAGACAGTTTCCTTGCTTTGTCTCCTAGTCCAGTGGTCGGCAAACTGCGGCTCGTGAGCCACATGCGGCTCTTTGGCCCCTTGAGTGTGGCCACGAAGTTTCAATCGCACTGTACGTGCGCGCCCGCACGTGGTATTTTGTGGAAGAACCACAATCAAGGGGCCGCAGTTTGCCGACCACTGTCCTAGTCCCTATTTCCTGAACCAAAGAGCTCATAAGCAGGGAACCCAGGTGCCCCAGGCACAGGCTTAAGATACTTTCCATTCATTTAACCCCACTTATGACATCTGGATCCAATTCCTCCTTGAGGTTCCTCCGTTTGGTGCCCAATTATTTTAAATTGTAGGTTTGAGTCCCTTCTTTGTTTCTTGTATCTGTGGACTTTCGCTTTCTTGCTTTTGAGTTCCACTGTGCACTAAAAATGTTGCCCGTTATATTTTATCCAGGATTACCGCTTTTGGTGTGCCATGGCGATTATCATTACAGGTTTGTAAGCCACATTCCTGACTTGTGCTGTGCATCACTTCTACCCCTAACTTTTTACTTTAGGGTTTTCAGTTTTGAAGATTCATACCAGTTGGTCTGCGGTGTATGTGTGTACAAATACTTGGTTTCCTTTCCCACCAAACATCTTGGTTCTATGAAGCCATGTTTTCAAGCTATTTCATTGTAATACAAGGAATAAATGCAAAGGCTTTCTATGGATGCTGTAGGAATGTTTAAGCTAAATTGGTGGGTAAGATTTCTTGCTCTTCTTTAACTGGCAATTATACATTCTTATTGGGTAGTGGACTACTTCACCAATTGAATTGTTATTTGAAATGATTCCTAATTTCGAGAAATTTTAGAAGTATTCTATTACTTCTGTTGAGGACCCCAAACTTGCTTAGTCCTGGCCAAATGTTTACCAAAATTTGCTAATGGTCTCAAGTGTCTGAGAATAGATAACATCAGCATACATCTGGATTCCTGCAAAAACAATCCTTAGTGGTGGGTAAGTAACATTATTTGCAGTAAAGAAAGCCTTAATATTTAGAATATAGAAGTAAGGGTATGAGGATCATTCTGCTTAAAATAAATTATGGACTGACTGAGCCCTTCAGGCTAGTCAAAAATGTGTTTCATTAAATCTTTTTCCTGTTCCCTCTTCTTCAATGCCCCTGGACACAGTGGGCCAAGGGGTTAACCCAGGGGTGGGCAAACTTTTTGACTCAGGGCCACAATGGGTTCTTAAACTGGACTGGAGGGCCGGAACAAAAGCATGGATAGAGTGTTTGTGTGAACTAATATAAATTCAAAGTAAACATCATTACATAAAAGGGTACGGTCTTTTTTTTTTTAGTTTTCCGTAGTTTGCCCACGGCTGGTTTAACCCCTACTGATCCAGCCCTCTGGTTGGGTCCACAGGAGACAGAGGCAAGAGATGGGAGGAGCAACAGAGTACCTTAGAGACAATAGCTTCCGCTGATCAATTCCAGCTCTCACTGAGCTCTATGCCTCCCAGGTCCCCTTTTGTCCTGATGGTGGTAATGGTAGTAATGGCTTCATGTTGTTGCAAGTCCCTGGGAGCGGGACTCCCTATTACCTCAGTGTTTCCCTTAAACCTGCCCTCACCTGTTTTAAAAAAAACACAATCCCCTCATTCACTTCAGAATCTCATGGGCATGTGCCTTGTTTCTGAGAGCCTCAACTGTGGACATCATTCTGTTAGAAACATTTGTTTTCATAGAACTTGGTTAATCCATTTCTAAATCTAATTGCTGAGTTTTTTCTGTTCAGGTGAGTACAGATCTTGCACAAAAATGGACACTCAGCTATTCTTACAATTAATCCAAAAGACATATTACATTAAATTTGATTTAGATTGCCAGGGAGTGGTCAGTCTTCTTTCTTAAGACTGACTCTTAGAAATCTTAACATAAAATACAAACATACAGTTCTGTTTTGGGTCAAAAATACATTGCATTTTGAACAGAGATCACTCTAGGAGTATTTAAAGAATATGGTGGACACACTTAACTTTATGACATATCTTTTAAAATATGAAACATTACTGTAAACTTCAAATTGTCTTTAGTGAGAAGAAAATCTTTTCAGATCAGTTAACCTACATTTAGTGTATTTATTCTTCATTAATAGCCAGCAGTCTAAGTCGGCCTACAGTGGGGCTAGAAAGAGGTCACGGTTAAGTAGCAAGTCATGTCATTTGTCCTAGTTATCACCCAGGATTGTCACCTGAAGGGAAATAAATACTATTTCAACAAACTGTCAGAGTACCTACTAAGTAACATCTCAGTAAAAGAATTTTGTAAACTGATGCTAACTAAACAAGACATATCCACCAGGCACATGGAGGTGCACAGTGAAGAGCCAAACCTGAACTTAAGGACTGAGGCACAAATGCCTTGCTTTGAGTAATTAATGTGTTTCTGGAAAGTTCTGTCCGAATTGATATTTTCCCTAATTTAAATTGTATTCCCTAAGGAAGCTCCCTACTTGGATCCCTTCATTAGCATGTGAAGAATGCCACTCTGTATCTAGCAGTGAGTCACTTCAGGTAATTCACAGAAGTAAAAAACAGTTCCCGCTCTTCTGGGAAGCTCAGTGAGGGAGCAAAGACAAAGGCACACCCAGGAGAAAAATGAAGCAACAGCACAAATCTATAAAACAATGAACTGATAAGACTGCGATAAAAACATCTTCTCCCTAAAAAAAAAAAGACTTTGGGACACTCAGGAGTAAAGTGGGAAGTAGGCTGAAATGTCTCCTTTTGAAAAAACGCCTTTCAGCATTTTGTTAATATAAAAGTTCATTGGCGTTGATGTGACAATAACTGCTGTGTGTGTGTGTGTGTGGGGGGGGGGGGGGGGGGGGGGGGGTGGGGTGCTAGGGTAGGGCAGTGCCACACCAAGGGTACATAAATTATGAGGAAATACAGGCCTGGGAGAAGACGTGGGTGAAAGCACAGGCAGGAGCAATTACCTCTGCACTTCAAAGTGAAATGCAAGCCTGAATGGGGTCTTCACTTAATTGGGAGGGTTCCTTGGAGTGAGCTCCTCACCCCTCTCTCCTTAAGAGGGACAAAAAGGGACCCTAGGAGACCACTTAGAAATGTGGCGAGTGTATTTCCTGCAGTTTGGAAAACAGTAGATGAGTGTCCAGAGCTTGCCTGAGAAACAAAGGGCAAGAGGCTGAGCAAGGGCTGAGCTTAGGGGAGGGATTGGACTGACAGGGGCTGAGGGGCATGTTTCCAAGACCAGCTGCTGGAGAGGGTCACCTGGAGGTGGAGATTCGTTTGTCCTTGTCAAGAGATGGGCAAGAGAAGGACTCCCAGTTGTGGGGGGGTCTCCAAAGAACCTATGGAATGAAAGTGCCCACCCAACAAAAAACAGTTTAAACACACCCTGTGGTCAAGAGAAACCAGTATCAAATAGTGCCAGTCAAACCCCTTTCCTGAGCCCTTATTATCCCACCACACCCCAGAGAAGGCAGCTTAGTGAGCAAGGGAGGGAGGACTGGGGAAACGGACAAATAGGCCACACGCAGGTGTACACACCCACACACACACTTTCCTCCTCGGACAGGCTCAGGCTGCAGCGGATGAGTCAGGAGCGGAGAAGCCGGATTTCTGTTCAGAGTTTTTAGAATTACACTGGATTATATTATTGACCATTTGCTGCAGTGGGATGATCAGAGAGATTTTTATTATCTGTAAGTCATGGGGACTGCCCCAATTTCACTCCAGGTATAGGGAAGAATTCACTCTCCTAGAATAGGATAGGACAGGCTGGAGGGGTAAGCACAGTGGGTGGGCAAAGAGCAAAGCTGTTTTCTGATTTCACTCCATCAATCATGTAATGTTTGATGTAATGTCACATGGTCAAGGAGATAGTGATGGACTCTCTGAAAAGGGCCAAGGCCTGGTACCTCCCATCCTCCAAGGCGGGTCAAAGCACAGCCCCAAACTCCACCTGGGGCAGTCATAGCTGAGAAGCCATTGGGACACCTTCTAGGTGAGTGCCAAGTGGTTTAAAGTCTGGAGCCTCCATGCCCATCTTTGGAGCACTTGTTTGCCAGGCTTGTGGGCTAGGACCCCAGCAGGGCTGAGAAGAAACCAGAGTATGGCCCACGTGGAAGAAGGGGCAGCACAGGTTGCAGGAAGAATCCACTCCATCAGCCTGGCTCCTGGTGTTCACCCTCCTATTCCTCTTCTCATGGCCAAGAGTGTGGTTAGACACGAGCAAAGGAGGCTGTCCCCACTGGGCCTGGCCTTAACTCTAGGTGGAGAGGTACAACATGGGCTCCGGGATGGATGCCCGTGGAGCATGGCTCAGCAGGACACTGGTGAGGATTTGAGCCCAAGCCCCAGCTGGTAGGGAGGGTGCTTTGCCCGAAAGGGGCTGGGTGAGGATTTCTGGATGCAGGACATCAGCCATCTCTTTATCCCTTGCCATGGCAAATGCAACTAATAACACCTGCTAGCAGGTTCCTGGAGGGGTTGGGGGTACACCTGAGCACACACACACTATCTTGAGTTTAAACAGAGTTAACTAATTCTATGGGTTGATTCCTTTGTAAACCAAATAACCACTCCGACAATAAAAAACAAAAGCTGAGTGTTTTCCATATATCAGATTTGCTTAGAGTAGGTCATACGTATATACAAAATTCATTCTCAACACATACTGACAAAGCCTTAGAAAATCTACCTTTTGGCCAGAATGGCCAGGCTGGGGTATTCTGACATGCTTACCTCATTCCTAGTGTCAGTGGTCTTTTCTGCCTCCCACTCAGGTGTATCTGCTGTTTTAGTTTCATCTTCACCCTGCTGCTGTAGTGATTTGTCCTTTTGGGCTGACACACTTTGCTCATTTTCCTCCTGCTGGGAACTGTGACCCGTAGCTCTTAATACCTCATTCTCCTAGAAAAATACCCAAAAAATGTTCTAAGTAGAAATCCATATTCCATCAAGTAAGTTGAATTTATAGCAAAGGTTTGAACTGGAGGTATAAATGGGGAATACATCAACCCATGCATACAGGAACCAATGGGACTCCAGGAAAGCACAAGGCAGGAAGGGCTGAATAGTACTGCTGCATCCATTTGGAGACGCAGGCAACGAGCATGAGGGGACAGGAAGTGAGGTGGGGTGGGGGAGAGCCTGGGGACAGCCATGTCCAGGGGTCCAAGTGTTTCAAAAGAATGGAGTGGTTGAGTGCAATGAATGCTGCTTGGGGGTTGCACAAGGACGGACAAAAGTATCCATTGGATTTGGCAATAGGAAGGCTGTTAGTGGCCTTTGAAAAATAGTGTAGGGAGGAAGCCAAATGATACTGTGTAGAGTAAATGGGAGGTGACAAGTGAAACAGTACAGTTGATTCAAGGATTTTGGCTATGAAGTGGAGAAATGGGTCAGGGTAGAGTTTTGTTTTGAAGATGAGAGACACCAGAGTACGTTCGTAAGGGGATGACTTCGGAGAAAGGGCAGCTGCAGAGCAAGGCCCACTGGAAGACAGGATGAACTCCAAGCACCAGGGGCAGGAGTGATTTTGAAAGAAAAAACACATAGAGCCTTTATTTCAAGATATTTCAAGCGGATGCAAGATATTTGAGGATTTGGGTAGAAGATCTACCTATTCTTATTTCCGAATGGTGTTTTTAAAAAGCAGAAATGGACGTTGAACAGTAAAGGTGGTTTTACAATACGTCCACAAATAATTTGACACTCTTTTCTCAAGGAGCTAAAGCTTAGTCCCCCTCCCGCTGTGTGGGGGCTAGACTTAGGGAATTGCTTCTAACAGAATAAGGTGGAAGTGACCTTTTTAAAATATATTTTTATTGATTTCAAAGAAGAAGGGAGAGGAAGAGAAAAGAGAAACATCAATGGTGAGAGAGAATCAGACTGGCTGCCTCCCACATGCGTCCCAACAGAGGTTGAGAAACATCAATGGTGAGAGAGAATCATCGACTGGCTGCCTCCCACATGCGTCCCAACAGAGGTTGAACCCCCCAACCTGATTATGTGCCCTGACTGGGAATCTAACTGCCCGCCTTTTGGAGTATGGGACAACGCTCCAACCACCTGAGCCACCCAGCCAGGCCTGAGTTCTCTTAAAGATGGAGGCAGGCGGAGCTACAAGAGCCCAGGAGCCAAGTCCCAGAGTGGGAATTTGAGCTTTGTTGCCTGTCATTTCCTTTATCTCTTTGGCCCTTAGAGAGAAGCAGAAGAGACAGGAGGTGAGCCCTGGGGCGGGACGGGTTGCTCTAGTGTTGAAGTTCTGAGAGGGCCCATTCCAGTTCCCAGGCTGCAGTGGTACAAATAAATAGCTACATAACTGATTACCCAAACCTGTCCACTTCTGAGGGTGAGAAGGTGCTAGAAACAATTAAGCTGGGCAACAGGCATACGCCAGGACTGTCCCAAATGGTCACTCTGTCTCTGAGGCCACAGGGGAAAGCGGAGGCTGCATATCAATCAAGAACCTCGATGGCAGACTGAACTCCACTGACCTGGGGAGGAGAGAAACGTTCACTTGCACAGGGTTACGTAGTCAATAAATATCTTGTTAGCCAGTCCTTCACTTAGTCATTCAACTATCAGTTACTGCAAGCCTATCACAAAGCTAGCAGAAACATGTGCTACAAGCAGTGAGCAAGGGGAGGACTTCCCCCAGGTGAGTGCGATGCACAAGGAGGGGCAGTGGCAGCTGCTGGGGACCTGTGGGGGGACCACTTCCAGCTGTGCCTTCACAGAGGCCTCAACTGCTGAGAGCGACTTCACCTAAGGTCACACCCTTCCCGGGCACTCAGATCCCTCCCTCAACTGGACAGGGAGGGTATAGAGGCCTGGCCACCTGGCTCAGTGTGGGACAATCGTGATGTGGGCCACTTTAGCCCTCAAGCTCCTGGTTTCATTACCTGCATCACAGCTTGGCTTCTGCTTCGGGTCAATCCCACTTTCGTTCCTCCCCTCCACAGCGGTAGCTGCCTAGGCACTTCCTTATGAACATTCTGCCCCCTCAACTCAGTCTCAGCATCCCCTTTCCAATTTACAACAGCGGGGAGAGTGGAGAGGCCAGAACCTCAAGGCAGGAGGGGTGGAGGATCCACATTATATCCATTTAGAAAGTGAAAAAGGACTATCACGCCTGTAACATAATTGGCAGAGTCTGCAAACCCCACCAAAGCCCTGTGGCTAGGAGGGCGAAGGCCCCAAAACTGCTGTTAAAAAGGCTCATCCTACTCTTACCAGCTGAGTGACTGCGGGCCACTTTGACCCCCAGTTTCCTTGTCTGTGAACAGATATTTTCTAATTCACATTTTAAGAAATTAGTTGAGAAAAAGCACGTTTTCCATTTTAAGATGCTATACAGACATTACTGCTCCTTTCAACTGCTTTTTGATTCTGAAGAGTTGCCATTAATGCCTAACTGCTGGCAACTCAACCAGAATGTCAAGAGAAAGCGATGCCAGCCACTGGTGGCCAGTAATTACTGTTCTCTTTTCCTGTTTTTCTCAACTCAGTGACATGGGGCTGGGATACAGCGTATGTGTTTTACGAGTACACTGCAGAGTTATGGTCCATGCTCTTAATTTAAAGACTGGGTACATGAAACCCATCATTAACCTACTTTTTATTTGTACGTAGGTGATACTCTTGTGAGGCTGTGACTCAATAAAAATAAAAATAAAAAAGAAAGTTTCCACGCTTGCCATAGGAAGCCATCGTAAACCTGAGCTGGTGGTCTAATCACAACGAGAAATCCAGTGACTTGTTCTGAACTGGCCCCTGCTGGAAAGGCCGCCCCCGATGGCGCTCTGCCGGGAAGACGCCCATCTCACCCTCCACACGGATCCACAGCCTCAGCGTGGGCCCCTCGGCTAGAACCGGGGTCTCCTGTGTCTAAAATCCCATGGCCCCGGGTTTCCTCTCATGACACTTATCCTATTCTATCCAAAATTACAACTATCTGGATCGTTTCTTTCCTACTGGGCTGTGAAGGTATGACGCGTGTCCCCCAGCTGTTAGATCACCTCTGCCACTGATGTGAGCCCATGGGAAGGCTTGCCGAGTTGATGAAGGCAGTGGGAAGGGGAAGAAAGGAGCCAGGCTTTTCTCTTCCTGCTACCTCTCCGAAGTTCTGCTAACCGGCAACCTGATTTCTAAGTCTGTACTGGGCCCTGAATACTGTGATGGCGAGGTTGACACTGAAAACACTCCTTGTGCACAGTCCCTGCTGGCTTCGCTGGCCCTTTCATTTCCTCATCTGGGGGAGGGAGGACTGAGACCTGCTTTGGCATTTAGGTCGGAGGAACCTTCAACGACAAAGAGCGGTGTGGTGCCTATGAGAAAGATGACATCCGAGGGAGAGGGGTGAAGGCCAGAGAATTCTGAGGCTGGTCTCTAGGCTGGAGGCAAGCTGGAGTCATCGCGTCTACAGAGACCCGAGGAGCCAGAGAAAGAGAGAGGTGTCCTGTTTGGCCTGGGTGGTTTTTAATGGCAGTTTATAATAATTATAGCTCAGATTTATGGAGCGCTCACTCAGGGCCAGGCACCACATACATCAGTGATTCCCAAAGTGGGCGCTACCGCCCCCTGGTAGGCGCTGCAGCGATCCAGGGGGGCGGTGATGGCCACAGGTGCATTTGGGGGCGATGAGTAACTGCTATTAAAATTAAAAAAAAATTAATTTCCAGGGGCTGAGTAATATTTTTTTCTGGAAAGGGGGTGGTAGGCCAAATAAGTTTGGGAACCACTGACATACATGATCTTAAGTTGCTCAGCATTCTTCTTACAGGAGGAAACTGAGGCACAGAGAGCTCCAGCAACTTGCCTTGAAGTCACACAGCTGGCACGCAACAGAATCAGGATTTGGTTGCAGGCATTTCTGCTTCAGAGCCATTTCTCAGGCGCTATCTTGCTATTTGCTTGCGCCTCTAGAACCATGGGTGTCCCCCAGAAGCTGTCCCCTGAAAACTGGGGGCTCCTGTGCTGGCTGGCTTTGGGCGGGGTTCACCAGTGGGAGAGGGACAGGAGACTGGAGGGCAAGCAAAGGGGAGGCCAAGGCATTTCTTTTCCAATCTCCTCCTCACCTCACTGAGCTCCCCTCACTCTCTTTCCACCCCTGCCTGCTGGTAGTCTCTGGGTACCCCCACCCCTGCCTGCTCCTGCAAGAAGTCATTCATGAAGTCCCTTCAGGGAGCCATCTAGGGCGAATGCTGCTTCCCGCCGGAACCACCACCACTACTCACACGGCTCCCACCTGCTTCACACCGTGTCACACACAGGAGACCGGCAGTGGTGGGAAGAGCTGGCTCCACGCGAATAAATGAAGCTGCTGTCTGATCACGTTACCATGCAGAACAGCTGGCCACAACGCAAGGTATGAATCCTGTTTGGATCGTGAGTCCAACAAACCACCTGTGGAAAACTGCTCATGACATAACTGGGGAATCTGAATACGGATTGCATATTTAATGATACCAAGAATTATTGGTTTTCTTAGGTGTACTAATGGCATTGTGGTTATACTTACAAGAGTCCTTATATTTCAGGAATGTATACTGAAATATTTATAGAAGGGCTCTGCCTCCTCCAGAGCCTGGGGCCTCCTTCCCATCACAGCTCTTCAAATATTTGAGCTGGCGATCTTGTTCCCTCTTCAGTCTGACCATCTCCACTTGGAACATCCCCATTCTGGTCAATCGTTTCCCGAATGATTTCCCACCCTGGGGGCAGAAGGGTTCCTGTCTGGAACCAAAACAAGTTCCAGAATGACCCAGCAGGACAGGAGTTTCCTGGAGATTCAACCCCCAGCTCTGGGGCAATAAGAGCAAAGCGTCTGTTGAACTATAACGTGCCACGAACTATATGAACGCACCGTGCTGTTTAATTCCCACCAGAGCTCTTCCAGAAAGAGGTCACTCTCACAAAGGCTGCCCGGGTAGAATGGAGCGGGGAGGGTGTGACCACCAGTTGTGCGTGTTAACATGGCATGTGGCTAGGCTGTATTGTAGTACACAGTTGCTTAATCAAACCCCAACGGAGGTGTTGAAGGTATTTGGTAGATGTGGCTGATAGCTACAATCAACCAGGTGACTTTAAAGCAGCGGTTCTCAACCTGTGGGTCGCGACCCCTTTGGGCTGGCTCTTAGAAGGCACAAAAGGACAATTGGAAAACACATATATAATTACATATTGTTTTTGTGATTAATCACTATGCTTTAATTATGTTCAATTTGTAACAATGAAATTGGGGGTCACCACAACATGAGGAACTGTATTAAAGGGTCACAGCATTAGGAAGGTTGAGAACCACTGCTTTAAAGAGATCATCTTCGATAATCTGAGTGAGCCTCACCCAAGCAGTTGACAGGCCTTTGGAGCAAAACTGAGGAAGGTTTCCCTGAGGAAGAGGAAATCCTGCCTCAAGCCTGCTGAATTCCAACTACCCTAGAGTTTGGACTTGCCAGCCTCTACAACCGTGACAGCCACTGCCTTGAAATCAATTGTGTGTGTGTGTGTGTGTGTGTGTGTGTGTGTGTATCATAGCTTCAAGTTATATTGGTATAATATATATTATTCGTATTTTACTGTTTCTGTTCCTTGGAGAGCCCTTATTGATAGAGTCATACCCAATCTCAAAAGGTCACACCCCTGTGACCATAGGTCAAGCCTCTATGCCACTGCTTATACTCTGCCCTCCACCACCTGCAACTGAACCCAACACAACCCCGGTGTGTACCTGAGCCTCCCCAGCGTCAGCTGCCCACCAGTGTATTTGAATAGTAACATGGATCCTTAGCTAGATTTTGAGAATAAACTATTCAGATCGAAAGGCACAAATGTATGGGAGAAGCTTGTTTTTATAGCGCGTCGTTCTGTAGTGGGTGGGAAGTAGGGTTAACTCAGTGCTTAAGAACAGTAACCTGTTCTATTCTGGGCAAGGGCACTAACTTGCTGTGTAACTTTGGGCAATCCTGTTTCACCACTTGATTCATTATAATGCCAACCTGAAAATCTGCTGCCCCCATCCACTCAAATGGGCATTAAGTGGTCAGATGGCCCATCAGGATTTGGATCTGACCTACTTTCTAGTTGGACTCCGGCCATGAAGGGACCCACGACATATTCAAGTTCATGGTATCAAGCCAACATGGAGGGATGGATGAGAACTGCTCAGCAGACGCTGGCTGAACCCGCCTGCGTTCCTCACCCCGTCCTGGGTGCCACCTGGGGGTTAAAGTGAAGACCCAGTTTCCACACTCAAGACACTGCCGTGCAAAACAGAGAGTGCCACTTGTCCTGGCCTGCACGCTCTCTGCTCCAATGTGCTCTGTTCCAATCTCCCTCATGGTGTAGGAGGGCCGTCCTGAGTATAGGGCTGGCTCTTAAAGGCACAAAAGGACAATTTAAAATGAAAAAAAAAAAGTACAGAATGCCAAGTCCCATAAAAGAAATATTATAGAGTGTAATAGAGCTCGAAGGACAGAATAGGAAATGCTTGTAGATGAGGTGATTGTTGACATGAGTCTGGGCAAACAAAGGTAACAGATTAAGAGGCAGGAAAGCAGGAGGCTGTCTGGGAAAAGAAAGGCAGAAAGTTTCAGCTGGAAAGAAGGCTACAGGCAGAGGATCATGGGGGATGAGCTCAGCTGGGTCAGTCAGGGAGCTGGGTCACACTGGCCACATGAAGAGCCTTGATGACAAAATATCAGATTGGTCGGTAATGAGGGACTGGGGGAGGCTCTCCAGATGAAGGTGGAGAGAACCAAGGCATGTTTCAGAAACCTGCACCTGGCACCAGACCGGACTGAAATAAACTGGGGACGGGGCATTACAGAGCCCCGGGAGCCGAATCAATAGCAGGAGCTAACATCGTGGAAGGCTTACCACGTCCCAACCCGCTGAACTTGCATGATCTCCTTTAATCCTCACAGCTCCCTAAGGCCCTCCTCCCATCCATTGTACAGATAGGAAACCAAGGTGCAGAGAGGCTAAGAAGTGTGCTCCCGCTCGTACAGCAGGTCAGGGGTGGGGCCGAGATCGACGGCCCCTGCAGCTGGTCTGACTCCAGTCTGGAGCACTCGACCACTAGGCCAGCCTGCCTCTGAGTCAGGGCCTGGGCCCTGCACTCTGATGATCTCAGATGAGCTGAGAAATGGGGGGAATGGAGAGAAGAATGATACGGGGGACACTGCAGAGATGGTCTGCCTGTAATCTAACCACGAGGTGAAGGACTGACTGGAGGAAGTTGGAAATAAGGTTCCTCAGGGTTGCTTCACATGAAGGTAATAATCCCCCCCCCCCCCACAAATGTGCTCATGAGCATATACCACATCCTGCTGCCAATGACCCTGCTTCCAGAAACAGCTTAGTTTTCAACAGGTAGAGCCTCTTGCTAAGCAAGCTGAACACCCAATTGTTGGCAGGAAAAGGGAGCTGGTGACTGTGTAACAAAACGGACTGTAACCCTCGAGACCACACGTGGAAGTTATCAGTGTGACCGTATTTGGAATCTGAAGCCTTGTGGATGTCATTAGTAAAGATGAACAGGGTGGGACCCTAATCCAACACGACACTGGTGACCTTATGGAAAGGAAACTCGGCTACTGACACGCACAAGGAGAATGCCATCGGAAGATGAAGGCAGAGATTGGGGCGAGGGTTGCCAGAGATTGCCAGCCAAGTGCCAGAGGCCAGGGCCTGGAACCGCCTCTCCCTCATGGCCCTCGGAAGGAACCAACCCTGCCAACACCTTCATCTCCAGAACTGCGAGACGGTACGTTCCTATTCCTTAAGCCACACAGGTGGTAGCACGAGGACACTCACACTGTGACCTTTGCCATCCTTTCCTATACAAGACCAGAGGCGCTTCAGGAAGCAAAGAGAAGAGCCTGCTGTGCGGCTTAGTAGTACCGCAAAGTATGTAATCACTGGACAATTTCTGAATCCTAGTTGTGCATTAAAAACTGGCAAGGGTTTGAAATTCCATCTACCTGCCACTGCCTAGGCACCGGGGACTCTCTTTGCTTTTGAAAGGAAAAACAATTTTTCCTTTACCAATAAAGGACCCTCCTCTTCCCCTTCTTCTTAGAGGCAAGCATTGATGGTATCAGATTCTTCCCGTGACCTGAAAAAACACAGTCCACTGCACGAAGTGAACCAAGAGGTCCTGCGGGACCCCTCACCTAGCAGGGGGTGCCCATTCCAGGGCAGGAAACCACATCAAGAGGACCACAGGCCCTCTCAGTCTCCAAGTGGCACCAGCTCCCTGAAACACTGGAGCCGGCTGTGAGCAGTCAGCCGTCCTCAGGTAAGCTCACATTCACTTATGCAGAAACTGTTCGTGTCTTTGCTTCGCCCATGCGTTTCTCCGAAGAACATGCGCTTCCTGGGTCGTGAGTGAATGGCTGTGGTCATGGAGGGAAGCATGTCTGCCCTGGGGAATTCCGGGCAGTGCGTTCAGACAGTGCGGAGCCCCACTCAGAAGTGAAACCAAAGCAGTACTTCTTTTGATACTTGGAAAATCCCCGACTTCAGAATCTTTTTGCACATGTACAGAAATTATGAAAAACTGTACTATAAAACCAGAGTTTCCTACAACGCAAATGTAAGCCACCAGAACGATCTATTTAAAAACATAACAAACTGATGATGGTCTATGGGGCAAAGCACTCCCCCCTTTGAAGTTCACAGTCACTAGCAGTCATTAAGCCCTTAAGATGTGACAGGCACAGTTCTAAGCCAGTTGTGTGGAATGAACTGTTTCTCAGAACAGCCCTCTGTGGTAGGCACCCTTACGACTCCCAATGTGCAGGTGAGGAGAATGCAGCACAGAGAGGGTGAGAAACTGGCCCACCGTCACAGAGCCATAGTGGGAGAGCTGGGTTTCAAAGCCAGGCAGTCTGGCTCCAACACACCCCACCCCCTTGAAAACAAAACAACCGAGCCAGACAGATAGACAAATAAAAGGGAATAAAGTGAGTGGGGACAGGTTAAGGAGGGTGGGTTGAGGATGGAGGCGGAATAAGAGAACACCAATTCCATTCCAGGCGCTGGGCTGGCATGTCACACATGCTTTTCCCGTTTAATTGGCACAACACCCCCGAGGTAAGCATTACGCTCCCACTGATGGGACACTGAGGCTTGGAGTGACCTGTATGAGGGCACCTTAGTAAATGATGCCCCTAGACCAGTGGTCGGCAAACTCGTTAGTCAACAGAGCCAAATATCAACAGTACAACGATTGAAATTTCTTTTGAGAGCCAAATTTTTTAAACTGAAACTATATAGGTAGGTACATTGTTATTAACTTCATTGGGGTACTCCTAAGCTGACCTTTGCTAAAAATGTCCTCAATCTGATTGAGGTACGTTCGCTGAGGTCGACCCCTTCCAACTCTCTTATCCACATTCGTCTTGTATACTTGTCTTGTCTATCTCCTTTCCGAAAACCGACTTCTGCGCATGGGCCACGAAGTTTCAATTGCACTGTATGTGCGCATCCGCACGTGGTATTTTGTGGAAGAGCCACACTCAAGGGGCCAAAGAGCCACATGTGGCTCGCGAGCCGCGGTTTGCCGACCACTGCCCTAGACCCAGGTTTGCGTAGTGCAAAACCGTTGTCATTTTCCCAGCCCAATTTCTCCCAGAGTCATGGCTCCAAATGATAGCCTGGGCATTATGGATGGTGTAACCTGCTCTTTAAAGTCAATCAGCATTGAAGAGCAGTGGGCCTGGGGACAGGCGTGAGGGGCAGCACCCACTCAGCTGCACGCTCGTCCAGAGGACCTGCGTGCAGGGTCGGGAAGCTCAGGTTCTAGTCCCACTTCTCGTACTAAAACTTCACTGGCTTTAACCAAGTCCCCTAATCTCACTGGGCCTCCATTTTTCTTAAGTACAAACTGAATACAACCCTCGGTCTGCCTAGGACAAATAGTGCTTGATTAATTATAATGCTAACCTGAGAGTTTGGCATTGGGGACTCTCAATGCTGCCTGGCCCGTGTACCTCACAAGGTTGATGTAAAGAAGGCATGGCCGGTACAGGTGAACTGCCTGTGAACACTAAGATGCTCCACAGCTGACCATCGCTGAAGTTAATACAACCAGGTCATCCTCACACCTGCCAGTTCAGCAGGTCCACACCTGCCACGGGGGAGGCCCCACCAGAATGGCTTCCTGTGAACTTCACCCTCTTCCCTAGGAACGCTGGGCTCAAGGACTCCAAGGTCTGGCTGGGCCCAGGCCCCTGGAACTCCGCCCCCCCCCTCCCCCACACACTCCCCCAGGCTGGCCTGTCGAAACAGGCATCAACCAGGTGATGCTGGCAAGGAAGGGGAGGGAGTCCTGCAGAGAGAACTGTCTCACCTCCCTCCAGGTCCCTGTGTCCTCTGCCAGCCAGTTGGCACTCAGCCGCGAGGGGGCAGGGTGCCACCTGGTACCGCATTCAGCACTGGGTTTCACCCTGTGGGTTGTTATGTCACGCACCTCAGGTTAGGAGGTGGAGGGTAGAGTAGGTTCCAGATTGGATGAGTGGGTGGGAAGAACCTTCCACTGTTGGGAACAGACAGCAGCCCACCAAGACTCCCACCAACTCCCATCCGCTCCAGCCCCGGGAAGAGGAAGGACTCAGATCTGGGGAACAGTGAATCACCCAGCACTCCGGCACAATGACCCCTCCAGGAGGGTGGAGGAGCTCGTCTGACAACTGCCTACACACCAGGCAGTTCCAAGAGCAGCAAACAAACCAGTCCAGCCCCGGCCCCCATTTTGCATAAGATTGCACTCCACAAAAACATCGTCCACGGAGCACTTGTTGATCGATACCAATTGTGAACACCAAGGTTTGGGCCACGAAAGAACGAGGAGGTCCCTCGGAAGGCACTGTGGATGAGGCGCTTTATGGAAACCGGCGCTGAGCTGTCCCGAGGCTGGAAGGGGCAGTGAGTGGGGGGCTACGCAGATACTTCCACGAACAGAGCTCTGTTTCAAAAGAAAGTTAAGCCAAAGCGTTTGACCCTATATACATACCAAAGGGAACGCGTTAGTCACTAGGTGATGGTCGGGTTCCTGTTTATGCTAATCGGCGAATACACGCGTTCTAAGAGGGAGGCGCACCGTTCGCGCGGGGGGCGGGGGGTCACGCGCGGCGGTTTGCCTGCCGGCCTTCGCCTGGACCCTGTCCACCGCTCCTTCAGCCAGGGAAGCAGCAAAAATGCACTCAACGGGGTTAAAAACCCGGGCGGGGGCCATCGCGTTAGGCCGGGAGCGTGGTTCCTAAAGAGAAACCTGCGTCCTCCCGGGGGCCAAGTCCGCCTTCCGATCCTCTGAGTCCGGCACGGGTTCCAGGACAAAAGACAACTCGGGGTACACAGGTACTCAGGGAAGACAGAAGGCAAGCATTCTACCAGCATCCCGCCCGGCCCCAGCCCCCCGAGAGAGCTACCAAGCGTAAGGTGTCCCCTACAGCGGAAACGGGTGACTTCGCCCACTTCTTTCTCAAAAGCCCGAAAGCCACCGCGACGGCACGAATAGCCTCATTCAGAGCCACGAAAAGGAGAGGTGCCGAGTCGTCCGCGACCCTGCAACCACCCAGGGGCGGAGCGGGGAAGGCCAGCGGTGTGTCCCCTCCCCAGGTCCCTCACACCCAGGCGGGC
>NW_005356259.1:10278203-10315726 GCF_000412655.1 Myotis brandtii
CCGGGGAGCGCAAAGCTTTCTGGGAGCAGGAGTTGTGGGCGCCCAGTGGCTCCCAACCTTGTGCGGGTAGGGTGGGCGGTCGAGGCTGAATGCGGGGGTGGGAGTGAGGGGTCGGGAGTCAGGGAGAAGTCCCGGGGGAAGGGGCAGGATGTGTAGACTGGGGGACAAGTCGAGGCACAGGCAGCATGCAAAGGGCTGCCACCCACCCGAGAACACTGGGCTCCCGCAGTGGGTTCAGGAGGCTGATCCCTGGATTCGGATGCTTGCCAGGCGTGTGGCTTTGAGTAAGTTACTTAACTTCCCTGTGCCTCAGTTTTCTTATCTGTAAAGTGGGGAGAATGGTACCTGTCACAGAGAGAGGTTGTGAGGTCAGAGGAAATATTATATATAAAGTCCAGAGTTTGACATAGATTCCACAGCTGCCATTGCGTTTAAAGAGCACCTCCCTTCCCCGCCTGCTTCAGCCTCACAGACTCCTCACAATGCTAGGCCTTCCCTCGTGGTCTCCTTTTCTCCTTAAGTGAGGGTTCAGAGCACCAGCTCTAGAGTTACCCTGTATGAGCTCACATACCCTCTTCACCACTTACTAGCCTGTACCTTGAACACATTGCTCACTCTTTGTGTGCCTCAGTTTACTCACTGTAAAATGGGACTAATAATAGCACCTTCCCAACAGGCCTTTTGTGAGCCCCAAATGAGATGCACGCCAACCACCAACCACAGCACTTGGTAGGTAGGAAGTTCTCTCCAAGTGTCACCCATTATTGGTGTTACCCATTCTCCAAGGCTTAACCCAAAGATACATCCTCTGAGTTTGCACCATTTGAAATTAATCACTTCCCCCATCTGCTCTCCCACGGTGCTTTCTCCATAGGCCAACATTGCAACACTAGGCACCTTCCACTTTGTATTCTAGTTGCGGATTGGTGTGCTTCAGCTATTGGAAATTCTCGAGGGCAAAAAAACCCGTTTGGCCCACCTTTGTGCCTGCAGAGTTGCCTGCACTGGGCTTGCAAATGCAGGTGTTATTCACCTCATTCCCTTCCTTGGGGAGGAAGGAAGGGATGCCCAACTGAGGGCTGGCAGCTGTGTAGGGAGTTGAGCACGACTGGTTTTTAAAGGCCCCTCCCTCCACCTGGCTTTCTCCTCTCTCTTGGGGATAGTGTGGTAACTGCACCGGAGATTGAAGTTTGCCCCGGAAGAGCCAGGGGAGCAGAGTTGGCTTCTGCTTTAAGTGTTGGTGGATGAGATGGGGGTGGTGAAGAGGCTGGAAGAGAGAGGAAGAGAGATGCTGGCCAGATGTGGGGGATTTGGGACAGAAGCCCTGCTCACACCCCTTTGTTCCCTGGACAGGGGATTCGGGTTCTGGGCCTGGTAAATGTCAGCTGAATTCAGGTTTCTACTGAGGCTCCGCTAAACTGCCTGATGCTGTGCTGGAGGCTGGGGTGGGTATGAAATGAGTACTTTTGCTCGGTAAGTTTATGGTTTCATTAAGATTAGATGTTTGAAACACCTAGAAACAAACCTGGAGGGTAGGGAAAGATGCGGCATGCCTCCGCGAGGGAGAGCACGGCCTGAGGTGTTTGGAGGGATCGGAACAGACTGGGAAGGGCATTCAAACTTCATCTCTGACATTAGTTGGTGAGGGGGCCGACTTGTAAAATGTGAATTGGTGATCATAGTATCCGTCGGACCGCTCAGTTAAGTGTGGCTTAATGCTAACTTCCAGACGGCGAAAAGGAAAAGGAGGCACACAGAGGACTTCGGGGTAAAATATTAAATTGGAGACTCATCATCCCACACACCCTAGACTCTAATTGTAACAAAAGGTCCCATTTTTAGGACTACAGAGAGTGGAGTGAGGTTAGTTTTTTGTTTTTGTTTTTTCTCCCCTAGAAGCCCTCCATCCAGGAATAGCCAAGTGAATAGCGCAAATCATGTAAAAGCCTTGAAAAGTCATCTGTGTTTTTAAAATCCTTAGTCGGCGCTGATCCAAAGACAGCCCAAGACTGATGGCAGTCCACAACCATTTGTATCTGGTCCAGATGAGGTAAGCAGCAGAATGAAGATTGTTTAGACATTTTTATAGCAATTTGACCTTGTTGCAACATCCAACAGGTGGATCAATGGAGTTGTTTTTTTATGTCTTTATTTTATTTTTCTAGAAATTAATTTTTAGTTATTTTACAAAAATTGTGACCTACAACAGATTAGAAATGAAAACATAACCAAAAAAAAAAAAAAAAAAAAAAAAAAAAAAAAAAAGCAAGCTGGTCCTTCAGTGGGATTAGCTTGAGAAGCCTGCCTTCCTGGGGTTTCTGTGCGGGAGGCCGGGTCTGGGATGATTCCAGAACTCCCCTTTTCTCAGGTGTGGGCTGAACCTCATGACTTGCTTCTAACAAATAGAATATGGCAAAAGTGATGGAATGTCATTTCCAAGATTAGGTTCTGATAAGACTCGAGTGGCTTCTGTTTTGCTTTCTGTCTTAGTCTATTTGGGCCACTACAGCAAAAATACCATAGAACGGGGTGGCTTATGAAAAGCAGAAATGTATTGCTCACAGTTCTGGAAGCTGGAAGTCCAAGATCAGGGTGCCAGCACGGTTGGGTTCTAGTGAGAGCCCTCGTCTGGGTTGCACACTGCTGACTTCCTGTGTGTCCTCACATGGCAGAAGGGGCCAGGGAGCTTTTTCAGTGGCTTTCATGGGCCCCCCATCCCATTCTTGAGGGCTCTATCTGCATGACCTAATCACTTTCCAGAGGCCTAATTTGCTATCTCATCTCCTAAGACCTTCATCTTGGGGGTTAGGTTTCAACACAGGAATTTTGGGGGACACAAACATTCTGTCTATAGCATTTATGTTCCCTCTCTCCATCTCTGGTTCTCTCCTTCTTGGAGAGGGTGTGATGCTGTGAGCAAGCAACCTTTTGTAGCAGCTGATGTGGCAAGCATTGGTGTCTTTGGCCACTAGCCAGTGAGAACCTGGGGCCTGCCAACAGCCACTTGAGGGAGCTTAGAAGCAGATCCTTTCTGGCTGAGTTTTGAGATGACTGTAAGCCCTAGCCAGCTCCCCGATCAAACCTAAGGATGTAGCTAAGCGACACGTGGATTCCTGACCCAGAAATGACTCCAAGATAATAGATGTTGTTTCAAGCCACTACATTTTGGGGTAATTTGTTACACAGCCTAGATAACTAACACACTGTTGTGTAAGAAGTGGACATCAGATAAGTGGAAGGGAACACTAAAAATGCAACTTCAGGTATAGTCAATGAATAATTTGCAATCCGCTTTACCCCTTGAAATGTGAGATTGTAACTTGGCATGAAACATAGTTACTACTAAAACACAGCCACCAGTCAGCTGGTGGGAGGTGAGCACACCTGCTTTCCTCCCTGGCAGTTTCTTATAACTATCTATCCAAACTCGGCAAGAAAGAAAACAGATCCGAGTCTTGGCACCCTTCTTTTAGAAAGTTTCTGCTAAGATTACCCACAGGAAATTAAAATTTGTGGTGGAAATTCCAGGATTGAACAACATAGCCTATTAAAAATCTAAGACATAAGTTAATATAAAAGGCATATTATCCCGGAGAAAGATAATGTTAAGATAGAATTGGCACAGTCACTAGAATTTAAATGACTCTGCAGTTGTTGAGACATTTTGCCAAAGGCTTCTGCAAAACAGATTTATGAATGGCCTACTTTGCTCTCTCATATCAGTCTGATGAATTAACTGAATAGTTAGTCTGCGATCTTATGAAAGTTTGGCGTTCTCTTGGACAGTATAGTGATGATGCTCACCATCTATCTGCTCACACACAGCATTTACAATAGAAGCTTGAGCCCGGCTCTGTGCCGGGCCCTTTCCAGGCATAATCTCATTGACTCCTTGCAGCAGCTCGATGAAGTAGGTCTCACCACTCTTTTATATTGTCTAGATGAGGACACGGAGGCTCAGGCACAGGACACCCTGTGCCCAAGGACATGCCCTTGGTACATGGCAGAGTCAGAATCCAGACCCACAGTCTCTCCACTTCCCACTGCAGTCCCCTCCGCTGCGCTGTTTTGCTTGTTGATTCATGACTCCTCCTCCTCCTCTTCAGGCAGGAGGAAAATGCCCTTTTCAATAATGCATTCTTCCCACAGCTTTTGAACGTGTAAAATCTGCTAAAACCCTATCTTCTCTGCAAAGTTCCAGGGGAAATGGAGTATTGCTTTTGTCCCTCCATGTGACGCTCCTCCTTCTTGATCTGTAACCCAACAATAACCACCTGTGTATTTAGGGGACCCTCTCATGTTCGGCCCTTTGGTGACCCTTGCACAGTTTTGATTCCTGTTGAGCTGTGCCTGCCCCATTTCCATCAAGGACACATATTACTAGTAAGCACCCGGTTGGTGGCAGTCATTGGGATACAAGACTTTCAAGACAAAAGTTGCAGTCTTAGTAGGGAAGCAGGATGTGCACAGGTTGAAATTCATGCCACTGATTTGGGAGCCTCAGGCCAAACCTGTGCCAGGGAACTCACAAGATAAGTCGCTTTGCTGCCTCCCACCTCATCTCTGTAGTATGAACTGAATATTCAGGCCAAGGTTCCAGATTTTGCCATTGCTGTGTGTGTGTGTGTGTGTGTGTATGGGATTGCAGAGGGCAGAAGGGGACTTAGGAAGTGAGGTAGAGAGGTCTAGGGGACACTGGAGGGAGGCTGACCAGCAGGGAATGAGAAGTCTGCAAATTCGCAGCATATACACGTTAGGAGTAAAGAGCAACTACCATTGTCTGCCTTTGTCTATCACATCCAAAGTGCTGGACCCTAAACTGTTCTGGGCCTGGCTCTGTTTAATCTCCCCCACACACCTAATCAGTGGCTAACCACTAAAATAAACAGCCTCCAGATTTCAGTGGCTGAACCCAAAGAAAGTTTCCTTTTTTTCTCATTTCACAGTTCAAAAAGGGTTTGGGATCAGGGAGTCAGCTCTTTGGGGTCGATTTGAGAAGACAGGCCTTTTGCGTATATATTCTAGGTCATCAGTCCTAAAAGCACCACCGCATAGCTTTGGAAAAGGAAGCAAAAGAAAAATAAAATAAAGTACTCCATTCACCTTTAAAAAAAGAAAAGAAAAGGAAGCAAAAATTAATACCCTCTACTCTTTTTTTTTTTAAAAAAAACATTTTATTGATTTTTTACAGAGAGGAAGGGAGAGGGATAGAGAGTTAGAAACATTGATGAGAGAGAAACATCGATCAGCTGCCTCCTGCACACCCCCCACTGGGGTTGTGCCCGCAACCAAGGCACATGCCCTTGACGGGAATCGAACCTGGGACCCTCAGTCCACAGGCCAACACTCCACCCACTGATCCAACCTGGCTAGGGCTTTAAGTGTTTGGTTTTTTTAAACAGTATACCCAAGTTTTGAATTTTAGTAAATTGTCTCTGATTTTCTGAGTAAAACTAATATAACCTTGCTGTTGTAGATTAGAAAGGATCTTTAAAAAAAACTTCATCTGATACTTTAAAATTTTTCAGAGAGCCTTTTTCTTCAGCTATCTCCGCTCTGCCTTCCTATCCTGTCTCATTTCCGTTTGAAAGTACTTTGTGATCACAGTGTATTATTTGCTATTTTGTGACTTTTACAAGCATCAATTAGATATGAAGATTACTCTCCTTGACATAGATCTTTTAAAATTCAGTGGCAAGTGCATTTTCCCAATTCTGTGGAACCACAGACCTCCAAACCTTCATGATTGCCAAGATGAGTTGGGACGAAAGTGAACCTGGATCTGCTTCCTGCAAAAATGTCAATATTTTCTACAACAAAGAGTGAGGGGAAGACCCTCACTGGAATGCCATCTGTCCTTGTCTGTGGGAGCCGGCCGGAGAATGTTTTCACAGCCAAGAGATTACTTGGCATCACTGACACAGAAATTCAGCAGGGTGGCTTACAGGCCAGGAGCTGGCTGATTTAAAGAGATACTTTGCTATGTGAAAACTGGAAGTATAGGAATGTGTTTCAGTTTTGAAACTGCTAGACTAAAGGATTGTTTACTTATTCAAAGTGTTTCTCATAGGAATCTTTTTTTAAAAAGATATTTTTTTATTTATTTCAGAGAGGAGGAGACAGAGAGGGAGAGAGAGAAACATCAATGATGAGAGAGAATCATTGATTGGCTGCCTTCTGCACGCCCCCTACTAGGGATCGAGCCAGCAACCTGGGCATGTGCCCTTGATGGGAATCGAACCCAGGACCCTTCAGTCTGCAGGCCGATGCTCTATCCACTGTGCCAAACTGGCTAGGGAATCTTTTAATCAGCAGAATCACTTAATTTATTTAAATATTAGATTATTAACAAGTTATTTTGTTGCTCAGCGTTTTAGGAAGTGAGCAGCTGATAAAACGAGATACAGTTCCCCTTATATAGTTTCATTATTTCAGTTTCATTATACTATGCTGTTTCTTAAGCAAATAAACACCCTTCTTTTTTAAATAAAATATATTTTATTGATTTTTTACAGAGAGGAAGGGAGAGGGATAGAGAGTTAGAAACATCGATGAGAGAGAAACATCTATCAGCTGCCTCCTGCACACTCCCTACTGGGGATGTGCCTGCAACCAGGTACATGCACTTGTCCGAATCGAACCTGGGACCCTTTAGTCCTAAACAACCTTCTATTACATATGGAAACTCAGTTTTGTTGCAGTTTGAGGTTCAACACACAAAGCTCCACTTCTGACATATGTATGGTCAGTTGCCTAAACTGAGTTCCAAAGAAGGGTCTTAGCTACCTGGTTTCCTGTGGAGGAAACCCAGATCACTTTGAACAGCAACCCGAAGAGGCATTCACCAGGTCATCTTGGGTGGGAGTGAAATTCTTTCAAATTCATTTGGCAGCTTTCAGGGCCCAGCTCCCTTCCTGGGGAGTGTTGCTCTGTGGGATGTTTGCCACTCAGTGTCTAATCCATCTGTGTGGGTCCAGCTCTTCCTGAAAACATACTCATTTGAAAAAATAAAAATAGCCCAACCGGTGTGGCTCAGTGGCTTGGTGTTGAACTATGAACCAGGAGGTCTCGGTTGGATTCCCGGTCAGGGCACATGCCCGGGTTGCGGGCTCAATCTCCAGTGTAGGGCGTGCAGGAGGCAGCCGATCAATGATTCTCTCTCATCATTGATGTTTCTATCTCTCTTCCTCCCTCTCTGAAATAAATAAAAATATATTTTAAAATAAATAAATAAAAATAAAAGCATGTTCATTTGGGAACCTTGAACCATCTGTAGCATCTGAGTCCGCATCATTCTTGTGGCCCCAGCGCACTCCATCCAGCTCTCTTATTTCTCCCGAGTTTATTTACAGCAGATGCCACCGCCGCCCAGGTGGGCCTTTATCCGATCTCGCTCTTCTCAGGAAAGGAGCAGTCATCCCAGCCTCAACAGGGCTCTAAGCCATCTCCTCCAGCGGTCCCTCCCGTAGGCTGGGAGGGACCAGGGGTGCACATCTTTTCTCATTGCAAGGCATTGGGCTGTGCTGCAGACATCCTAGCCTAATTCAATGAGATCCAGCCAATGAGGCAGTGTTTGACCACAATGGAAACACATATTCCAGCCCCAAAGATACATGGGCACGCTTACCTAAAAGGTTTTTGGTATGGCCTACAGTCATTCATGCATTCATTAAGTATTTACTAGTAATGAGCATCTACTCTGTGTCACACATTGTTCGGAGAACGTTTTTCTGTGAATAAAACAAAGCCCCAGGTCTAATGGAGTTTGCAATGCACTTGGGGGAAACAGACAAATAATTTGTCTGGGGTAATAAATGCTGAGAGAGAGAGAGAGAGAGAGAGAGAGAGAGAGAGAGAGACAGGAAGGTAGGGGAGAAGAGAGGAAGGGGAGGAGAGTGATGGTGTATGCATTGTGTATGGGTGCACAGCACACAGTACAGTATTTTCCCTGCTCAGTGTCTAAGGGGCCTGCGCTGCTCCTCGGTGCCTCACACTCGGCGAGGAGAAAGGCGGTGAGATGCTTCCGCGGCCACACACATGACGCCTCCCTTTGATGACCGTCTGCAGACAGGGGTTCAGGGTAGGGTCCCAAACCATGTCTTCTGAGGGGAGAAGTGATTCCACAACAGAAAGAAGTTGCCTCATGACAATGAAAGGACAGCTTCAAACACGCTGTCCGCAACTCATCAAATGACAGCGATGAAGCAACCCGTTCAGGTCATGCCGGGCTGTCAGCCGATCCGGGCTGGAAGATTAATGGCAGATGAAAGGAGGAAGCACACCTGAGCCAACTTGCTCAGGAGCTGAAATATTCAAATGTGGGTACAAAGTGGTTACCTAATTCCTGCACCTGTTCTGACTCAGCACCCACTGAAGTGCTGAGCCAAGATTAGATATGACGCAGGGCCAGCAGCAGAAGCAGGCCATTTCACAGTGACACCACCCAGATGGGGCAGAGCGCCCAGGGGCTGTGCCCTCAGCGGGGGAGGACTTTTGAGGCCTTTCTCCTACCATCAGGCAGGACGTGGACTGACGTCGGATGTCCCTGGTGTAGCTTGCCAAATAACATACCGTGGCCCCGACATTTAAAACATTGCCAGTTGTAGATTTTAAAAGTGTATCAATGGGGTTTTGGGTCCATCCGTATTGATTTCAGCAGCCTTTAGTCTACATCCAGTGGTTTTAAAGTGACATCTACTTAGCCGATTTATTTGTGGTGCCTTCTTCATGACTGTGTAGGACAGTATCGCAAAAGATCTGCCCACGGCTGTTTATATAAATCTTTAAGTTCAGTACCCGTGGGCTTTCACTAGAGGGTAAAGGTGGGGTAGAGGGTTATGGAGGAGACTTGACTTGGGGTGGTGAACACACAGTGCAAGATACAGATGATGTATTCTAGGATTGTACACCTGAAACCTATATAATTTTATTAACCAATGTCACCCCCAATGAATTCAATAACAAATCTTTTTAAAAACGTAATGGAAGAATTTTTGTTTGCAGAATATGGAAGCTCTTTATAGTACTTGTGGGAGAGAATCTTGAAAAGATGGCAGCCAAGTATGACCTGTCTGGAATATGGGGGGTGGGGTGGGGCAATGTAAGCATCTGCTTGAAGTAGCTTTTTACTAGTGGACTGCATGGCTTACTTCATGAATAGTCAAACCTAAGCCTTGGCAGTAGTTTTAATTCTCTGGGGAGCACACTTTTGTTAAAAGGGGGTAATATGGGTTGTGGTAAGATGAGAATGGGTTATAGACTAATGAGACAGAAAACCCAATTCAGATGTTGACTGAGCATGTTACTGGCGGGTGGATGCCAACCACTTGGATGCATTTGAGTCATCAGCAGAGACCGGGGGAGGGCCTTTGTCATCTCCTCTAGCTTCCCCAGCCTCCAGTCCTGGACTCTGACAGTCTAGATGGTGGAATATGCCCAAGACCTCACAGGCAGCCTATCTCATGGGTGCTTGCCCAGATCTAAGTTTATAAAGTTCCCCTTTGACCTCTAACACTTTGGCTTGCTCTCTGGAACTTCTTAGGATGAATCTATTGCTATAAGAAAGGTTTTCTAATAGTTGAAGTTAGGTTGCTTGTGTTCACTAGCTTGCTGTTTTCCTCTTCCAGGCTCACTCTGTGGGTCTGGATCCTTCTGAGGTTCTCACTTAAAGACAATGGACTTCCCAGAGAGGAGAACAACCCTTTAGCCAAGCAAAGAGCAGTATTTGTGCTTATGAACTACACTCTCCAAAGAGCCCATGAGCACGTTGCCAGACCAGTACCCCATCTCATTCAGCTTTCCCTCCCTCAGAGTTCCCAGACCTTCTGCCCTCCTGGAGGTCCACCATTGCTGACATCAGTTAGCCAATGTTCTGCTAAGGGATGCCCAGCAAAGGAATGAAATGTGGCAGCTATTGTCTGGATGGAGCCCTGTTTTCTGGGCAGTATACTTCTAGATGGTTGGGTAAGTTGAGAAATTCATGTACTTCCTTTTGGCTATAATTTAACATTTCCTGAACATCTGTTTATAAATTATCATTTTATGATGTAATTTATATCAAATAGTACAACCATTTTGAAAAGTAATTTGGCATAGTATAGTTTACCCAGCAATTCCATGTTTAGGTATATACTCTACAGTATCTCTTGCATGTATGTACCATCAGACATGGAAAAGAATGTTCATGGTAGCATTGTCTACAACAGAGACAAAAACAAATCGGTGAACAAACAATACTAGAAACACATTGATCATTCATTTTAAAAAGTTGTGGTAAAATATACATACCATAAAATTTACCATTTTAACCATTTTTAAGTGTATAGTTTTGTGGCATTAAGTGCATTCATATTGTAGTGTAACCATCACCACCATCCAGCTTCCCTTTTCATCTTCCCCCACTGAAACTCTGTACCCATTAGACACTAACTACCCAGTTACCTTTCCCCTTGGCCCCTGACAACTTCTATTCTTACTTTCTGTCTCCATGAATTTGGCTATTCTAGTCACCTCATATAAGTGGAATCCTACAATATTTGTCCTTTTGTGACTGGCTTATTTTATTTAGCTTAATGTTTTCAAAGTTCATCCAGGTTGTAGCATGTAGCAGAATTTTCTTTTTAAAGCTGAATAATATTGAGTATATCATGTATAAAGTGTGTGTGTATGTATATATATATATATATATATATATATATCTCCAACATTTTGTTTCTCCATTCATCTATTGATGGATGCTTGGATTGCTTCCACCTTTGGCTCTTGTGAATAAGGATGCTATGAACATGGGTGTACAGATATTTGCTCAAGTTCTTTATTTCACTGCTTTTGGGTATATACCCAGAAGTGGAATTGCTGGGTCATATGGCAATTCCATGTTTTGTGGAATTGTACTGTTTTCCGCAGTGGCTACACCTGTTCATTCACTTTTCTAACTGCATATAACATACTATATAACTATATAACTATAACATAACTTATTAGATATTGCCAAACTTTTCTGTAAAATGGTTTGTAAGATATATACCTACCAGAGTTCCTAGTGATCCATATATTTGACAACAGTATAATCAAGTTCCTTAATTGTTTCTAATTTAGTGGTTTAAAAATGATTATCTTATCATAATCTTAATTTTTATTTCCCTGATTAGCATTGCAATTGCTTATCATTTTATATGTTTGAAAGTTCTGTTTTTTACATGGAGATCTTTAATCTATTAAGAATTAATTTTTTGTATGGTGGATGACATGGGTCTAATTTCCTTCCTTTTTACATGAATAACTGTGTATGCTGGCTCCAATCTTTTCTCATTGCCACCAATCTCATATGTCAAGTTTCTACCAGTGGTTGGTCTGCCTCTGAGCTCTCTATTTGTTCACTTGGTTAATTAGTCCACTAACGCTAACGGCATCTGTTTTCTTTATGAAGTAACAATGATGTATTGAGAGAGTCTGGTGTGGGGTTAATTGGGCACTTATTGTCCAGTATGGTAATTGCACCTGGGTATGGACTAGGTGGTTAGACTTGACCTGTTGGTTGGGTTAAGTATGGTCCATGCACTCATGGTGCTCACCGATACATATTTAAGTCCTGATGATGCAATGTGATGTGTGGTAATAGGGGAATAGTTGACGTCGGAAAATAAGAAGAAACAATGAAGGAAACAACTAATTCTAATCTGAAGGTGTTCAAGGAGGTCACAGTCAAGGAGGTTGACTGTTTCAAATAGGAAGTGTATAGTATTGTGATTGAGAGCTAAGCTGTAGAGGTTGATAAACTCATATTTCAACCACATTTAGCTGTGTGACCGTGACAAACTCTTGAAACCTCATAAGCCTCAAGTTTCTTATCTTATTCATTAGAGGTAATAATAATAATACCTACCTCAGGGAGTTGTTGGAAAGATTAAAAACTGACCATGTATCAGGAACACTCAGCCCAGTCTGAGGGAACACAATGGAAGTATTCAATAAATGTAAACCGCCCAACAGGTGTGGCTCAGTGGTTGAGTGTTGACTTATGACCCAGGAGATCACGGTTCAATTCCCGGTCAGGGCACATGCCCAGGTTGCAGACTTGATCCTCAATGTGGGGCATGCAGGAGGCAGCTGATCAATGATTCTCATCATTGATGTTTCTTTCTTTCACTCCCTCTCCCTTCCTCGCTGAAATAAATAAAAATATCCTATATAATAAAAGGCTAATATGCAAATTGTCCCCTCGACCCAGAGTTCTACCAGGAGTTTGACCAGGGAGTGGGGCCAGCTGGCCAACTGCCTGTGGCCCCACCTCCGATCACCCCCCCCACCCTGATCAGGGAGGGCCGGCTGGACCCAACTGTGCACGAATTCGTGCACTGGGCCTCTAGTATATTAAAAAAATGTAAACCTATTAATTTTTTCACTTCATAGTATTGAGTATTTACTATGTGCCGGACATGGTAATAGGCTATAAATACAAGTGTGAGCAAAGCAGATGGTCTCTACCCTCATGTAGCTTTCTGTGATAAAATAATCACATAAATATGTCATTAGAGACTTTGATGAGTGCTATAAAGGAAAATTATGGCATGCTAGGACAGAACAGAAGAGGGAACCCTGCTTTATGATTATTTTTCGTCTCGCTACTTCTGAGCTGGAACTTGAAGGATGAATAGGAGTTTGTGGGTGTGGCAGGCAGGGAAAGTCATTCTGAACTTTAAAGGAAAAGGCATGGTGATGTGGAAGTTTTTCACATGGTCAGGGGCAAGGGCCTGGGTACCCCTTGCTTCACAGAGGCTTTGGAGGGTTTCTCCTGCCCACCTTTCCCAGGGGACAGGCAGGAGAAGGAGGCTGAATGATGCCTGTGGTCCCCAAACATGCCTTGTGGCTCAATGAACCCTGATCTTTGGTCAGTGTGGAAAGTTATCCTCAATGCCACTGATAGTTCCTTGGCAATGACAGACGGATAATGAATGTGAAAATGGCTCAGCTGAGCTGGATCACAGTGAAGTCCTTTTGATGTTAGTGCTGGTCAAGAAGAGTTTAGGACTGACTTCAGTTTGGCGATCCGGAGCTCAAAACTAAAAAGTGCTCAGAGAAAAGACAGTTAAGTAATTAAACGTTTTTCTAAGACATAAGTGATATATTTTTACAAGATGATGGCAATACTGTTGTTCATTTACAGTAGATGTGGCATTATGTTTGCAAGAAGGGCAAATTAGGTGATTGGGGGTTTTCTGGAACAACTACCATTCAAGTTCTCAAATGTTAGTCGATATCAGAACCCCCCCGGGAGCTTGTTAAACATTTATTGTGGTCCTTAGGTTGATGAAGGAAAAGAACCTGAGGTTTTGCAAGGCTCTCTGCAGGAGGGATTGAGGAGGAAGGACCAGGACTGGGTCCTGCCAGCACCAGACATCCACAGACTTGGCCTTTCCTGGGAGCAGGGACGTTTCCCAGGGCCATTGCTCTGCACAGATGGCTCGCAACTGCAGTTCAGAGCCAGAGCCCACAACCACGTGACCTGGCCTGCCTTGAGGAGAGAAAGTGGCCTGGTGGCTTTTAGCTGTGAGGTTGATAATACTTACCTTGAAAGAGAGGGTCACATAGTCACTAACCCTGTTTCCCCCCAATTCCATTAAAAAACCTGATGTTGCTAAATAGGAACGTGGGCCCTTACTCATTTCTCAAGTAGAATGAAATAAAATTGATTGCCTATAAAATATTTATCAGATCTAGGCTAGTGTTTGAATTATAATATCTCCTGCAGGCTTTAAAGTGTCCTATCTCTGCTTATTTCATTATTGATTAGACAATTTTACTGAATGCGGTGACTATGATTTGTTTACTGGGATTCATTTACTCACTCTTGAGGATTAATTTAATTTCTTTATGATAACAATTTTTCCTGAGGACTTTTTTTCCTCTCAAAGGGACACATCCAAATTTATTAGACTGTTATATGGTTCACAATAATTTGGGTGTAACTGAGTAATTTATACCTGTGTTTGCCAAGCCTGGCTGCCCATCAGAATTACCCAGGGAGTGTCTTAAAAATGTAGATTTCCAATTCCCATCCCAGACCCCAGTGCAGCAGAACCCTAGGCCTTCTTGGACTAGGATTTGGGAGCTGATCAATGTAGTTTAGTCTTGGGTAATTTTAAGGTAAAATGCTATTGTTATTAAACGTAGAATTTTCTGTTGCTTACACCACCTGTCCTTATTTCTTTGCATCCTCCCGCCCGCTAGAATGACCCAAGCATCTCTCCATAGATTAGAGGTGGGCTTCAGGTGAGGACACCTGAGGCGAAGGAGGCTGGGAGCGGAACTGTGTTGTCACTGATGGTAGTCACTGTGAAGGGAGGAGCCAGCTAAAGCAAGCAGAACGGCCACCTGGTGAGGTTCCCTCTCTCCCTCCTGCTGGCCTGGCCTGGCCCAAGCTCTTTGGGTCCGTGTCATCCATTTGACTGGGTCCCTGAAGACACTCAGGAAAACTAGGTCGCTCTGGGTTACGTGCCAGCAGGCTTCACCCTGTTCGATGACATGGATTGGCCACAGGCCTTGAAGAGTACGGACCTATGAAGTCAGTCGATGAGTAGAGACACAGTCATACCATTTCAGAGCTATCAAGACTGAAACACAACAAGTGTAACCACAACATTGACAAAAACACACAAAAAACACTAAGGTGTTGTTTCCCTCCCCGTCATGTCCATGAATAAATAGGCTTTTCTTTACTGAACAAAGGCTATCCATCTATTTGAACTAAATATCAGTCTCCTGGTTTGATCAAGGATTTCATGAAGATAAATTGATCTATTAGAAAAGCCTTGCGTGTGGTACAAAAAAGCAAATCACATTTCAAGGCATGCATTTGGGGGCACATGGCAAATTTTAACTGTACAAAAGGCATATCATGACAAACAAGCTCCTCTCTTCCTGTCCAGATCTTGTTCCTCACGGGCACATACTAAGACAAATTTCTTGACCATTCTTTGAAAAACATTTTATGCTGATGTTGTATAATACCACCTCATGCATCAGCATAGGCAGCCTTTTATTTATTATCTATTTGTTTAAAGATTTTTATTGATTTTTAGAGAGAGAGGAAGGGAAAGGGAGAGAGAAGCATTGATATGAAAGCAAAACATTGATCGGCTGCCTCCTGTGTGTCCCCTACCAGGGATTGAGCCCATAACCCCAGCATGTGCTCTGACTGGGAATAAACCGGCAACCTTTTGGTGCATGGGACCCACTGAGCCACACCGGCCAGGGCTAGGCAGCGTTTTAAAAAACAAGTTGTTTCCAGCCTTTTTGCTATTATAGGACATGCTTTAATGGACATGTTTGTATCTATACACACATATAGGGTGGAGCAAAAGTGGGTGTACAGTTGTGAGTATGTGAAACACAGAATTTATTCTTGTATTATTATTTAGTAACTGATGTATTATTTTCCTTACAAACAATTGTAAACCTGCTTTTGCCCCACCCTATATACATATCTTGGCCATGAGTCTCTGAGCCCATGGTTGGTATATTTGAAAGATACCTTCTGAAAGTAGAATTTACAGGCTCAGTGGGCATGTGCACACATAGTTTTGATAGATGGTCCAAATTGTACCCCACGCCCCCAAGGAGTTGCACCAGTTTGCCAGTCACCAAGAATATAGGAGAGTCATCTTACCGGATGCTCTTATTGTTTCTAACAGCTCTTCTGTTGATTTTCTGTCTGTGTGCTTTTCCAGTTACACAATGCATCATTGCATATAAGGATAATTTGACCTTCTTCTAATTTTAATACCTCTGTTTATTTTTGATTTTTTGCATGTAATTCTAGAGCAATGCTAAATAGCAGGGAGAGCGCGTCTTTGTCTTTTTCCGGACTCTAATGGGAAAGCTTCTATTATTTCCTTATTGAGGTTGAAAATTAAAAAACTTTTTTTTGCTGAGAATTAAAAAAAATATATGAAATGGTAAGTTTTGTAAAATGCCTTTCTGAAACCTATACAAATTATTTTATTGAAAATAATTAATTATATTGAATTAAGATGTCTCAGGAAATCTAAAACTTCTGGTTTCCCTGAATCCACCAGAAAAGGTTATGGTTACATTATTTGTGGTATAAAAAACAAAAAATATAGAAACTGGAAAATGTCTCTCAATAGGGAAATGGTTAAATAAATTACAGCATTTTCATATAGTGGGAAACTATTCAGCTCTTTAAAAAAATAATGAAGTAGATTGTTTATGCCAAGGTCTGAGGTCTGAGGTCCAGTAAAAACAGCAAGTGCAGTATAGTGTGTGCCTTGTTTGTGCTAACAATGAAAAGGGGAACACACACATGTAAACATGCATGTAGATGCAAAGGAAAACTCTGGAAGGACACAGAAGAAACGATTGGCAACGTTTGCTTCTTAATGAAGGATAGAGTCCTGGGAACTGAGAGAATCTGCTCTGTGTTTGGATTTATTTAAAAAAAACACACGCATGTATTCCTTTTTTCATTGTAAAAAGAATGAGCAAAACGTGTTATTTTAAAAGAAAAAATTTTTTGTTGTGTTAAAGGTTTAAATGCTAGTAACCAAAAGGTGAAAGACAAGCAGTATTAAACATAGCTACTTATGGGTCACATTTTTCATGGAGAGGTTTTTGTACCTCACTCCTCTAATCCTACTCTCTGTTCTACAATGGAGCTCCAGCTTCTGGAATTTTCCACAAACCCCTGCACCCTCTGCAGTGGGAGCTCATTCCACCTGAGTTGGCCTCACGCTTGCATCTGGGTGAGTCATGTAGATCTTTTGTAGCGAATGTGCTCCAAATAGAGTTCCCAGCTCCAATCTTAGGAGCAAACAGAAGCCTCTGTGGCCTTGTGCTGACAGACTCTTCCAGCCTGATGAGCAGTAGGGAAATGATTTACTAAATCAGGGCCAGCGATATGAGGACATAAGCTTTCGTTAAAAATTATGATTGAAACGGGGAAAATGCCTGCCATAATGATCACTGAAAAGAACAGATGAAGGGATCACATACACACAATGACTTTAACGTTGCAAAAATAAAAGGGGAGGGCGGGTTTGATGAGGTAGCTTTGGTAGCGTGGTTTGGTAGAGAGATGGGTTTTCCCCAAATATCTTCTTAATTCTGGCATTACATCAGTGTATTTTACTTAAAAATTGTTTTTGAGTTCCTGATATGAAAAAGAGGAAATCTATTTTCTTGTTTCCTTTTAATATCCACGATGGAGAAGGGCAGTGCTCAGGCTCAAGGTCACACAGCCAAGAAACTCAGCACCGCCCTTCAGGGGGGGTTTCTATTGTCGCCATGGCAAGGCTGGGCACAGCTCTGAGTGCAGAATCCCATTAAGGCGGGATCCCGCTTTGGAGTCTCCTAATGAATGGCCGCTACCCTGGTTATAGTTTATATCAGCATGGCTCGTCCCGATGCTCATTTATCATTTCACGTCTTGATGCCAGGCTCTACTGTTCTCTCGGTTGATGAAAATTGTTTGTCGGGGGGAGGTGATTGTTTAGCAACTTAGCGAAAGCTTTAGAAATGCTCCCTGAATGTCCAGAGAGCTTTGACTCTCAGGAAGCCGATTGGTCACCATTGTCAGCAACAATATTTGCCTCCTTTTATTCCCCTGCACATCTTCTCTCTCAGCTAATGTGGTAAACAGCACTGACCTCCACTCATTAATTACCAGGCATATCAGGCGAGACCCAACCATCCTGAACTTCTTTCTTCCTATTGTAACAGAAGAAAGAATGCCCAGGGGTTCCTATATTTCTGCCTCCTTCCTGGAGACGACTGTATCTACACAGGCAGATAGAGCACGAGCGTGCTTCTGGCTAGTGATAAACTGCTTTGCTGCTTTGCTGACTGCTGCAGGAGGCTGGCCTCGCCTGGAATCAATCCCTTCCCCTTGCGACACTGGGTCCTTTGGTCTGATCACTAGGAAAGGTAGTTTCATAAAATGGCATGGGACCTGCCTGGCCGGCGTGGCTCAGTGGTTGAGCATTGACCTATGAACCAGGAGGTCACAGTTTGGTTCCTGGTCAGGGCACATGCCTGGGTTGTGGGCTCAATCCCCAGTAGGGGGCGTGCAGGAGGTAGCCGATCAATGATTCTCTCTCATCATTGATGTTTCTATCTCTCTCTCCCTCTCCCGTCCTCTCTGAAATCAATAAAAATATATTTTTAAAAAATGACATGAGACCTTCCGACTTCGGTCAGTTCAGGGAATGACCAGATGGTGAGCCACGCTCCACCACTGAGGTTTTATGAATTTACAGCTGGGAGATTCCTTATATTGTAGGGAAAAGTAAAAACATGAAGTTTGAATTGGGAAACAGGCAGAGTTTGGGGAAATATGATATTTGGGGACATGTTTTTGTATCCAACTCTTAGTCACATAATCAACATTCCACGGAAAATAGAGGACAGCGTGGAAAGCAATCAATGGAGAAATCTCAGGGAATGATGGGAAGATCTTAGTAAAAGCAGCAGAGTGCTTGTGGGGCAATGCTGACTATCTCATCAAAGTGCCATTTCCACTGTGCCTAATGTTTTTTGCTTCTTTCTGCCTCGTGTGGTCCTCTGAGGGCTTCGGTGGGCAGGGCCGAGGCAGAAGGCACTCCCTCAATCTGGGCCTGGCCATTCTGAATGGTCAGTTTCACTGCAACCCTCACACTCTTCTAATCTCCACTTGCTTTGGTGATGTCATCACCAACCTTTTCTGGGAGACAGATCCAGGGGGCCGATCTTGGGGGCCAGGGCAGACATGGCACCGACTTCCCCACCGGTGCACCTCAGGTATCCCCTTTAGTCTCGTTGGGGCCGAAATGCGGCGGCATGGTGGTGGGGGCTGCTGTCAGGTGAACCTGGGTTCATTTTGGAGGACCGAAGAAAGTTGCATCTAAGCCTCCTCCAAGCCAAAAGCCGACAGCCATATGACAGAGCAAAGGCACGTTTCCATGTAACATCTGGGCATTTTTCAATGGTCTGTTTTTTCCCCCCACAGCACAGTACTTAGCCACCTCTTGTGCCACCTCTTGTGCCACCTCTTGTGCCTCCAGAATGAACCCAGGTTCACCTGACAGCAGCCCCCACCACCATGCCGCCGCATTTCGGCCCCAACGAGACTAAAGGGGATACCTGAGGTGCACCGGTGGGGAAGTCGGTGCCATGTCTGCCCTGGCCCCCAAAGATCGGCCCCCTGGATCTGTCTCCCAAAAAAAGGTTGGTGATGACATTACCAAAGCAATGATTAGATCTGGGTCAGTTTTGGTACTTGCAGTGGACATCTGTTGTTTTGGTCTGACTAGCATCCCTTTCCCTGCCCTTGGGAAACAGCAGCCAGACACTCCTTTGGGAGAACTACCCTACTCCACTGCAGTCTTGATGAAGCTGTCAATCAAGAGGGAGAGGCGGAATCTGAGACCCAAGCCAGGCCAATCAGACTCTTCTGGGAATTTTAATCACAAGTGGAATAACATCAGGCAAGAAAAAATAATTCAAGTCCAGCGAGGCACCATTAATTCCTACTACATAAAAGAGCATGCTGAGGAGGCAGTGTAGCCTTGAGAGTATGAGCTGTAGACATAGTCTTCGGAACCCAGTTCTGCCACTTTCTAAATGCAGCCTTGGGCAAGCTAATGAACCTCCCGTGACTCAGTTTCCTCAGATTGTAAGTAAGGGATCGTAGTTCTTCCTCATAGGATTGTTAGCGTTACATGACTCGAGCAGAGCTCTTTTTAGGACCTAAGAACCACTCTTGAGTATTTGAAGCAGAAGAGGAATTTGATGCACGGAATCAGGAATATAAAAATCAATGAAAGGCTGGAGAAGCAGCTTCTGGTACACACTTCCTAACTGGCCTGCCAGGGAAGCTGCCTCTTGTGCCACCATCAGAAAGGCAGACCATTAGCGGGTCATCACAGGGACAGACGACTTCAAGAACACAAGGCCACAGCTGTGACCCAGGAACCAGGAAGGCGCTTGACTGCTACTGTGGCCACTTTTCTTCACTCAAGAGGTTGGAGACTGGACAGAGGGCAGGACTTTATCAAGAGCATCAAGATCACCAAGGGTCAGATTTTAAGGTTGAAACGATGCTAGTAAAAGTGTTTGCATTTGTAAACAGGTGGTGCAACTTCAAACTGAATGACCTGAGGACCCTTTCAGCTCTATGATTTCATAATTCCCAAGTCACACGCAAAATTCAGTCTCATTAACTTGTAATTATGTTTCATTTGTGTGATTGCAAAGAGGGAAGATAGTAATTCCTGGGCCCCGCAGCAAAACAGCAGCATTTATTGCTTGCATCGTCCTGACTCCCTTGAAATGCAGTTTTGAAAGCATAATTCACTTTTGGAATCTTGGCCTGGTGAACTGGAGACTTAAGCAGTAGTGACATATACCGTCTTCCACTGAATCAAAGTGGATGAGTTTAGGGGTGTCCACAGAGCAGGACCTCCCTAGTGTGGAGGGGGTGCTGGCATGTGAGAAGAGGGAGGTGTGAGGACTGAGAGCTGAGCCGGTTGTCAGAGCCCCTTCCTCCTGCAGGGCGCTCCTGGGATCTAGGCTGAGCACCAGTTACCTGGAGGAGAAACCACTAAGGCAGCATTTTTCTCTTGAATAGACTACAGACCTTTTTGTTTGTTTGTTTAATCACAAAAGAAATTCTGTGTTAATTAGACTTATTGTAGTTACCATTTTGCAATTATATGCAACTATTAAATCACTAGAGGCCCAATGCATGAAAATTTGTACAAGTGTAGGCCTTCCTTTCCCTGGCTGCCAGCACCAGCTTCCCTCCAGCACCTGGGACCCAGGCTTTGCTCTGGCCCCGGCTTCTTCCGGAAAGACGTCAGTCTAATTAGCATATTACCCTTTTATTATTATAGATTATGTTGTAAAACTAAAACCAATGTAATATTTCAGTTAAACCTCAATTTAAAAAAAGAAAATAAATTCTCACAAGCTGAATATTGGATTAAATGGTTTTTATTATAACTACTTAAGTATGCAAAATTACAGTTATGTAAAATTTTGCATATAGTATTTACATAATTCCAAATTTCCATTTATATATATGGAATATATATTCTATCACATGCCAGGCATATATATATGCCTCTAGTATATATATATATACTAGAGGCCCAATGCACCAAATTTGTGCACAGCGGGGGGCGGGTCCCTCAGCCCAGCCTGCGCCCTCTCGCAATCTGGGACCCTCGCTCCTTACCACCCACCTGCTCTCTCCTTACCACCCGCCTGCTTGCTCCTTACTGCTTGGCTCGCCGCTCCTTAGTGCTGCCGTGGAGGTGGGTGAGGCTCCAGCCATTACTGTTGCTCTCGCCAGCCATGAGTCCACTGTGGGAGCACAGGGGGCAGCTCCTGCATTGAGTTTCTGCCCCCTGATGGTCAGTGTGCATCATAGTGACCGGTTGTTCTGGTCATTCTGGTCGTTATGCCATAACAGTTGCTGGGCTTTTATATATATAGACTAGAGGCCCGATGCACGAAATTCGTGCAAGGGGCTCAGCCCTTGCAGCCCTGGCTTTGTTTGGAAGGTCATCCAGAAGGTCGTTTGGCTGTTCGGTCTAATTAGCATATTATGTTTTTATTGTCGACTAGAGGCCCAGTGCACGAAATTCGTGCACTCAGAGGGGGAGGGTCCCTCAGCTCTGCCTGCACCCTCTCACAATCTGGGACCCCTCAGGGGATGAACTGCCGGACATCCCTCTTGCAATCTAGGACCGCTGGCTTCTAACCACTCGCCTGCCTGCCTGTATCATCGCCCCTAACCTCTCTGCCTGCCTGCCTGATCTCCCCTAACTGCGTGCCTGCCTACCTGATTGCCCCTAACTGCCTCTGCCTTGGCCCCCAATGCTGAGGCTTCATCCAGAAGGATGTCCGGAAGGTCGTTCGGCTGTCCGGTCTAATTAGCATATTAAGCTTTTATTATTATAGGTATCTTCTGTATATATAAAAAGATATAATTATAAAACAGTACAGTGTTATGGTTAAGAACACAGGTTCTGGACCTGGACTTGTTTGGTTTCAAATCCTAGAGCTGCCACCTACTTATATGTATCCTTAGTTAAGTTCATCTCTCTGTGCCTCGGTTTACTTACTGGTAAAATGCAGATAATAGTACTGATCTCACAGAGTTGTTGTGAAGATTAAGTGAGTTAATCCATGTAAAGTGCTTAGCACAGTGCCTGGCATATCATAAGCTCTCAGTCCGCACAAGCTATTACATTATCTTAAAAACAAAGCCAATGTATGAAGGAAGCACAAACGTCTGCAGAGCCAGTATCGTCCAGGTAAGCCGCCATTAATGTAAGATGGCAGATGGCCGTAACCGGTTTGGCTCAGTGGATAGAGCGTCGGCCTGTGGACTGAAAGGTCCCAGGTTCGATTCCGGTCAAGGGCATGTACCTTGGTTGCGGGCATATCCCCAGTGGGGGGTGTGCAGGAGGCGGCTGGTCGATGTTTCTCTCTCATCGATATTTCTGACTCTCTGTCCCTCTCCCTTCCTCTCTGTAAAAAAATCAATAAAATATATTTTAAAAAAAAAGATGGCAGATGATGCTGTTGTTCTGAAACTAATTGGTCATGTTGTCTTGAGGCCAGTTCTGATTTGCTGTGGCTTTCGGGTTCAATGCTAATGCAGAGAAGGCCTGCTAGCCTGGCCTTGTTTGCTAGTTCAAAATCATCACAGTTGATTACAACTCTGCCCTTGAGCATTCCTGAGATGCCGATTTCAATGACACGCCACTTGATAACTCGGTGGAACTGTCTTGCTCATTCAAAAGTAAAGTTAGCGTTGCCACATCTGGAAATCTGCATTAAGTGAGTGTCTAATTGCATTATCACTAGAATGAGAAACAGAAAGGTTCTTTCTTGTTCATTTACTGCTACATTCACAATAAATGGACTTTTACAAGCTGGTAGGTATAAGATAGGGTCGATGGACAGAATGAGAATGTGGTTCTGATTACTACAAGGTTCCTTTGAGCTTGGCATCCAAAACACTTGGCATCCTAACTACTTAAATTATTCCACTTATTTTGGACTCTTCATTGTTTATCACAACGCGATATCATTAGGCCTTTACTTCGTAAGAATTTATTTACAAATATAAACTCTGAATTATATGGCAGAATATCAGGTGTTTTTTTTTTTTAATTATCACCAAAATGAAAACAGAAAAGTAAAACAATTAACAACAACCGGCACTCTTGTGGAGACTTGAAAACCCCTCTCACTTTGCTTATTCGGTGCTTGGTATACAATGGGTGCTCAATAAATGTGTCTGAATGAAGAAAAGAAACTAGTAAGGGATATGAAGGCAACAGCCCTTCCTGTGGTCTGGGTCAATATGGCAAGGGCAGGTAAGATGCTGGGACTTAGAGATTTGTGGGCCACTGGGCTCACAGGGAACAAATTAGGAGCAGGGTTGAGGTCTGGAGAGAATGACCCAATTGTCAGCCCGGTCTGTACAGGGTGGGGCTGGGATCCTGCCATTGGGATTGCAGCAGAAACTGGGGCTGCCCGGCCCTGCAGCTGGGGCCTGTGAGTAAAACAGTCTGGGAAAACCTGTCCAGTGTGCAGGCAGGAGCGAGGTAACCTCCACCCATGGACCACATCTCACTGAACCCTGTCAACTTCCAACATAAAATAGCCAGCCAGATAAACCCAGGTCCCAGCAAAATGAGTTTATCCGGGAATAGCAGAGAATTGCAAGTTGGGACAAGCAAGCTATGGCAAACCAGAGGCAAGTCCGAAGAGAAAAAGGGAAGGTCAGCTTTCATTCGGTTTTAGGAGGAAATCAGGGAGGGGTGTTTTGAACAAAAGTTAATTGGAGGAGAGCAAGAGTTTGAGGTTGTGGTAGTTTCTCGTTGGCTACAAGCAGTGGTTAGTGCATTGGTGCCGGGCAGGGAGGGAACTTCCTTTTCTTCAAAGCAGGAGATGAAATTCCTATGGAAAAAATGCCCTCCCTCTTCAAAAGAAATCTTATCTTGCTTCTTCCTGTTGGTTATGCAGATTGCGAGGAATGGTAAGTGCACGAGAGCTCCCCCTTCAGGGCTTCCGACTCCATTAGAAGTGCGATTTCCTTCCTTTTCACACCCAGATGTGCTTATATGAATACTGTCAATGCCCCCAGTTTGTTCAACTGGAGAAAAAAAAATCACTTTTACCTGAAGTTCAAGGCAAATAGAATCCAAAATGCAACAGTTTCTGATTCGATCAGGATGGCCCCCATCCACAGCGCGCAGCCCACAGTGTGGTACAGCTGTATTTTGAACAACTCCCAGAGCTCAGGATTCTGTATTTTCAATGGTGTCTGCATTTTAAGCGAGCTCCCTTCTGAGCTGGGGGGCTGTGGCCCTCACTGACACACTGATCCACGTTTTCCTCGGAGGGGCAGCAGGCCTGGTTTGGCTAAATAAGCTGAGTTAATTAATGAAACAGCCAGACGATCTTCATTGATTTCCTGCCCCGTGCAGGGCTCAGTGGCTGGGTCTCTGCAAGAGAGGCAATTGTTCAACCGTGTCGCCAGCCCTCCCCTCGCTGTGCGCCCCACATTCGCTGACTGCTATCTTTTTCCTGTAATGAAGCTTCCCTCTTGTGCCCCAGTTTTACTCCCTGGGTACCTGAATTGTTCCCCTGTGCTGGGATTCGGCTCTTTGTTCCTCCGGGACTTCCTGAGGCTGCAGGGGTCACTTGAGTCTGGGGAACTTGTCTGCTCTGAGCCCTGATGACTAAGAAGCCATGCTGGTCCTCAGGGGCTCTGTTCCCCTTCCCAGCCTCAGTTGACTGGAACCATGACCCAGAGACGCACCATCCCGGTGGGGCTGGAGGCGGCCGTTGGGAGACAGGAGCTGGTTCCTTTCTTGGGAATTTGGAGTCTAGTGATGAGTGCTGAAATGCCACTAGGACAGCGGTTCTCAACCTGTGGGTCGCGACCCCTTTGGGGGTCGAACGACCCTTTCACAGGGGTCGCCTAAGACCATCGGAAAACACATATATAATTACATATTGTTTTTGTGATGAATCACTATGCTTTAATTATGTTCAATTTGTAACAATGAAAATACATCCTGCATATCAGATATTTACATTACGATTCATAACAGTAGCAAAATTACAGTTATGAAGTAGCAATGAAAATAATTTTATGGTTGGGGGTCACCACAACATGAGGAACTGTATTAAAGGGTCGTGGCATGAGGAAGGTTGAGAACCACTGCACTAGGAACTTGGGTGCTAGTGTTGCAGATTCGGTTTAACTTTGAAGTTGCTTAATTTATACCTGGTTGTTTTAAAAAGTATTTTTATTGATTTCAGAGAGGAAGAGAGAGGGAAGGAGAGATAGAAACATCAGTGATGAGAGAAAATCATTGACCGCTGCCTCTTGCACACATACACTGGGGATGGAGCCCGAAACCTGCAGAAAAGAGAGTGTCTAGGCCCTGCCTGGGGCTCAGTGGTTAGACGATCAGCCCTCAGACGAAGGGATCTTGTGTTTGATTCCTAATCAAGGGCACGTACCTGGGTTGCAGGCTTGATCCCCACCCCTTTGGGGGTGCGTGTGGTTGATGTATCTCTCTCACATCAATGTTTCTCTCTCTCCCCCTTCCCTACCTCCCCTCCACTCTCGCTAAAAATCAATGCAAAAAATATCCTCAGGTGAGGATTAACAACAACATAAAAGAGTGTGGCCAGTTCTCAGCTCCTGCTGGTCTGCCCTTCCTGAGATCTGGCTGCCCCGCTCATCCTGGGGTTCCGCGCAGGTGTGTCCTTCCCTAAGCCTTGCTGTGCCTGGGCAGTGAGGCCCATCTGCCTGCCTCACTGAAGCTGTGCGTCTCCACTTGCTCTGCAGTCTGTGTCCCTCCCCACCAGCCTGGACGTGCTCGGGGTGAGCCAGTGAGTGACTGGGGAGTGACTGTGAAGGCCCAGGACATCACTGTCTGCTACTGAAGACTTTGTACACACTGAGCACTTAGGCTGCACTAAAGCTACAAAACAATGTGAGAGTCCGTCAAGCACAAGAAAAAATGATGCAATTAAGAGTCGCGGTAAACACGGCATGTGAGGCTGCTGCTAGTGTAACATGGCTACGGTTTCACAGCAAACTTTTATTAATTTTTATTTTGTTATTGTCTAAAGTTTTACATATGTCTTCTTTTTCCCTGATTGACCGTGCCCCCCTCCCCAGCCATTCCCAGCAAACTTTTAATAAGTAGAAAGAGTGCACTCTAAAATAATGGTGCAAAGTATAGTCTAGTAATGCATAAACCAGTGCCATAGCTGTGCATTGTCATTGTCAACTATTCTGTATTGTTCACAATGGTATGTGCTGTGCTTTCATATGACTGGCAGCCCAGTATCGCCACAAACATGTGAGTAATGCCTTGCACCATGACTTAAGGCGGCCATGACATCACTAGGTGATAGGGAATTTTCAGCTGCATTATAATGGGACCACCTTTGTATATGTGGTGCACCGTTGACTGAAATGTCATCATTTGGGGTACATGACTGTACTATGTGTCTTCCAATACATACATGACCTTTTCACTTAAAGGAAGCACCTTCCCGCTTCTCTTGGCATGTCTGGATTGCTAGCACCCCCTCCTGCACTGTGGGTCATTGCTAAGTAAATAAGGGTTACTTGAACACAAGCTCGGTGACACCGCCGCAGTCCATCTGACGACTGAGGGCTACTAAGTGACGACGAACGTCTGCAGCATGGACACGCTGCACAAGGGATAGTTCACGCACATCCCGGTCGGAAGGCCTAGGATAGCGAGAGATTTCATCACGTGACTCAGAAGAGCAGGACATTTAAAACGTAAGAATTGTTTATTTCTGGAATTTTTCCATTTAATATTTTCAGACCGCTGTTGACCACAGAAAGGGAAACTGTGGATATGCAGGGACAGCTGTTTTCTGATGCAATGATTATTTCTGGAAAGGATTGGAGGTGAGCAATGCTAAGAAATGATGACTCTAAGGCAGTGATGGCGAACCTTTTGAGCTCGGCGTGTCAGCATTTTGAAAAACCCTAACTTAACTCTGGTGCCGTGTCACATATAGAAATTTTTTGATATTTGCAACCATAGTAAAACAAAGACTTACATTTTTGATATTTATTTTATATATTTAAATGCCATTTAACAAAGAAAAATCAACCAAAAAAATGAGTTCGCGTGTCACCTCTGACACGCGTGTCATAGGTTCGCCTGAGAGGAAGGGAGGGCAATAACAAAGATACTTAATTTGGAATCAGGAATGTATATTTCTTGTGGCCTTTGCGTTTCCTCTTCCCCCTTTTGTTCTGTTGGGTTAGCCTGTGAGGAGGATGAGGAGGTTTCACTCAGCCCAGTGTCACCTGGTTGAAAGATCACTTCCCTGTTCCCCATACTGAGCTGGCACCTTTACCTCTAAATCACATCCTTTATCTTGAGGCCCTTGTGGGTTTGGGGAGATTTCCTAACTGCTAGGGATTGATTTTCAGAGACAGTGGAAGGGAGGGGGAGAGGCAGAGAGAGAGAAACACGTGAGATCTGAGAGAGACACATGGATTGGTTGCCTCCCACGCACGCCCTGACTAGGACTGGGGATCGAGCCTGCCACTGAGGTGCGTGCCCTTGACCAGAATCGAACCTGTGACTCTTCAATCCGTGGTCTCAATGTTGTATTTTGTGGATGCTTTTCGAGGGTGAACACATCACGGTCTGTACTCAGACCCGGGACAGGCAGTTGTGAAGGGCAAAGGCGGGTCTGTGATGCTGAGGCAGGTGGCACGGATAAGTCCTAACACCGGTGTGGAGTATAGTGACGCTTGCGGTATGATCTTCGTGCTGGTTTGTTCCCTCTCTGGGAGCAGGAAGAGTTACCAAATCTACCCTCAAAAACCAGTTCTGGAACTGTTTCTTTGGGTTTGCTTTTAGAGCCAGCTTATCAGCCATGCAAGAAAATTAATTCTCATTACACCATCATCACAGTCTCCTTTTTGGTTTATAACTTAGAATACTCATTACCCATCTGTTCTGATGCCTTTTCAACTGTCAAAATGAATCAAATTTACCCTCCAAATATGAAAATTTGCCACTGTAACAGATATTAAGATAACAGGCCTCAGGCTCTGTCTAAAGTTTCTAGGGAGGAATTTCCAAATGCTTTGAGCAGTGGTTATCATTGTTGGAATTCGCAGCCTCCTCAGGTGTGCACTCATGAGCATGTGTAAGTGTTGATGCGACTGTTGAAAAGTCTGTCAGATTACTTTAGACTCTCTCTCTCTCTGGACTCAAACAATGCAAATGACTGGGACCATGTATCACTTTGCTGTTGTTTGCAAGCTCAGCCCTCAGTCTGAGGGGATACACATGTGGCTCTCTAAATTATTCTTCATGGAGCATGAACATTTTCTGTAGCTCAGAATGATCATGCCATGTGAGTTCATGGGATTCTTCATCTTTTTGTGATTTGAAATTGTTATGCCAGCCTAGTTCTTGGGACCCGTTTCGTGGACATTAGGACAGATTTGAGCACATAAAGTAATGCATTGAGCCACATAGTAAACACTCACTGAGCACGTAGTCCGTGCGTGGCTATGGGAAAGGCATGACGCGAATGCCCAGTGGTTCTAATGAGTTGGGTTTCCCTGTGTTTGAGAACTTCCTCTAACCTCAGACCTGAAGTGAAATTCGAGGACTGTGAGAACAAAAAAATCCCACAAGTCCTCTGTGAAGTGAAACCTGGCTTCTCCCGCAAGCAGGAGAATTCTCAGATGACACGGGTTATGTTTTTCTTCCTTGGGCTCCACTCATCAAAGCGTTAGTTCGTCTTAGACAAGCTTTACCCGGCCGTGGCCCCTTTCATCTCAGCTGCCAAGGCTCTCCATAAACAGCAATTATGTCTCATCACACCCTTGTTAGCCCATTTGATGGAGAAGAAGAGCGAGGCAGAGCAGGATTTCATTGCTTACAGAGGAGCCAGTAGGGAGGGAAGGTGCCCGCCTGCTGAGTCTGGCTCTGTCTGTCTGTAACTGAAAAGCAACAAGGAACTCATTCCACTCCAGGGTCACAGCTCAGTAGATTAAATGAATACTCTTCTTGGATTGGTTTTCTGACCAGCTGCGTTCACAAAGTGGGCTTTTAAACATCCACCCTAGGGAATAGGAGGGGACTGGGATGAGGTTCTGGAAATCTTTCCCCAAACACTCCCCTTCTCTTTGTAGGCAAGATATGGAAAAACTGCTCCGGCCTCTCTGGGAATGGGAATAGAAAGGAATACAGACCATATCTTCAGAACCAAACATTGGGGTACAATTGTGTGAAAAAATATGAGTGAATTTATAGAACTGATGGAGGAGAGATTCAATATTAGGGTTGTAGTGGAAAATCCTGAGTGTGTGGCCATCCTGGGCCCAGGAAGTGTAAGTGTCTTTAGGAGCATTATAAGCAATAGACAAGATTTTGGAGCTGCCACGGTGAACAATATGGCATCAGCAAAAGTTGGGTGTGAGCTGAGGTGGGGAACAAAACTTTCGTGACCTTCAAAGTTCAGGCAAAAGAGGAGTTTGATGACAAATTCATGATGCTCATTGACAGAAGTGGGAAGAGGTTCTGATCATCAGATTCATTTATGCAAATATGTGTATTAAGCTCAATTTAACTGCCGATGATTAAAGATTTTCTGGGTTTCTGCTATAAGTAACCCAGAAATCCATGCTCATAAGTAATCATCATTTTGCCTTTACCTGTTGATGTTTGGGAAGCCTTGATAATCACACACACACACACACACACACACACGCACGCACGCACACACACACACACACACACACACACCTCTAGCTCCTCTTCCTTGGAGGCCTGCTGGGTTCTTTCTTTAGCTGAATGACTACCACGTTCCCCAGAAGAAAGTAGCCCGGGTGCTTTAGGCTGAGGAGTGAGATGAAGGGGTGGGAGAAGTTCTGCAGAGGAAGAAGGGGTCATGGGTGAAGGTGGGCCTAGGGGAGATCATAGGATCAGCACAGCTGTCACTAGGTGTTCCTTGAAGGGGAACACGCACAGACTCTCAAAAAATACGTTGGGAGGTACTTTTCTAATTTGCCCGAGAGAACAGAATTGCTTTGGACTATGTGAACTATTACGGTGGTAACAATGACGAGGCTGGTGAAATAATTATACTGATAGTAATATCTACTTTTTCCTGAGTACCTACATGTCAGGCATTTTCAACACTTTAATTCCTAAACATCTTTTATATCAGCGTTGCAAATCCACTCACACCAACACACTCATATTTGCTAGGAAATGTGGTATCTTTATTTCTTTATAACTGACCTGATCTTTATCCCCATTCCACCGAGTATACAAACACTTCCATATTTAAGTCTAAACTTAGTCCAGTTCAATAAATAAAACCACCCTTTGGGGATAAATCTCCTATCTGTTGGGTAAAATGGTCTAACTGTCTGAGTTCCACTTTACCCCAAGAAATCTCCCAAATGCCATCTCTGTGGGGCTACATGGCCTGGGAAACCTCATGGCCCTGGCCTGGAATTGTGCCTTGGACGTGTGCTTGTTGATGCCCAGTGAGCGGTGGTTGGCCCAGCTCCATTCCCCGTTCTGCTAGTTCCCTGTGCTTAAATGTCACCTCATTCAGGGCGTGGTGGCTCTCTCTGCCAAACAAACCTTGCCTCGTTTGGGGAGTATGATGGATCGTCCTGAAATTTTGGCCGTGACTCCCATTTGGGACAGCTCTGCCCCCTGACCCACAGCTAAAGAGCCTCCTCACCCCACTGTGGGGCATCTGAGAACTTCTGGGTCCTGTCTAAGCTAGGAGGTCCTCCCTCCACCCCATGGTCCTCCCCCACCTCTCAGAGTGTAGACGAGAGGGGCCTGGAACACCAAGTCTTTTTAGGCCTGTCCTAACATTGTGCTCAGCTCTGCCATGCGAGCTGTGGCTCTCTCAATTGCTGAGAATTTTTTTTTTTAAACTAACTCTATCTAGATTCCTCTACAAGCTCCAATAAGGGGAACAGCATTCAAAATAGATGGATGGTATTCACCTGTCATATCGCAGCTAAAAGTAAAAAAGGGGAGGTGATAGTAAGATGCCATTGTTGGGATAATGCCAGCTGATTGACACCTTCCCATTGTGATTCCAGTGAAAGGGAGTATGCAGAGCAGAGCGGGCCCTGCCATCCAGCGTGGCAGGGAGTTCTGGCGGTTCATTAGCACAGTTGGAGCTAGAACAGGAGTGTGTGGCGGCAGCCTTGGATACAGCGGAAAAGGATACACAGTGCAAAAGGGAAAGCTAGACACGCTTAGCGTAGGATAATTGGATCAGTGCCGCAAGTGGGGGTGACCCTCCCGTCCACACAGGAGAGGTAAGTAAGGAGAGGTTCGGGCCAAGATTCTGCTGGAAAAAGACCAGAGCTATGTTTGGGTGGAGCCTCCTGGCGTGCCTTTCATTTTAAAATGGTTTTCAATTTAAGTCGACCCGTTGAACTGTATCAGAATTTTAAGTGGAATTTAGAGATCCTCTGAATAATTATTGGAAGTTCTTTTTTAAAAAAAAATATTTTATTGATTTTTCACTGAGAGGAAGGGATGACCCGTTGAACTGTATCAGAATTTTAAGTGGAATTTCGAGATCCTCTGAATAATTATTGGAAGTTCTTTTTTTTTTAAAAAAAATATTTTATTGATTTTTCACTGAGAGGAAGGGAGAGGGATAGAGAGTTAGAAACATCAATGAGAGAGAAACATCAATCAGCTGCCTCCTGCACACGTCCCACTGGGGATGTGCTCACAACCAAGGTACATGCCCCTGACCGGAATCGAACCCGGGACCCTTCAGTCCGCAGGCCCGATGCTCTATCCACTGAGCCAAACCAGTTAGGCCTGGAAGTTCTTGAGGGTTCATTTCCATCGGGGTCCATCTATTCCCAACGTGCTCCTTTGATGTGTATGTGGGTTTTCAGTGATGGAAGAAGAATCGGAGAGTTTGGCTTAGTGGTCAGGATGTAAAACGGTGTCACCATAGAAACCTGAATCTTGATGTAAACAGTTTGCCTGGGGCATGTGCACACTTAGTTTTGGTTGATCCTTGACCTTCAGAGGTCCTGGACGAGCGGGTTTCTCTGTCTCATGAGGGCCACGCTACTGGAAAGAACTGCAGCAGGACTGGCTTGCTGTGTCCCAGGGAAGCCATTTCTCAAGGCCCATGTGGATTTATTGAAGGTGGGACCCCAATTTATTTAGGGACCAAAATCAGCAAATATTAAGTATTATTATTTTATTTTAAAATTCCGATTTCTTGAGGGGAAAAGGCACAGCAGGAAGAAAATAATAGAACCTCTGGGTTGTACCTTGGGCATATTTTAAATGAAAAATTACTTCCATCATAAAATTAAACTCTTTAAAAAATGTTTTTTGCTTCTAAATTTTAAAATTATGTTTATTGGGATGACATTGGCTAATAACGTTATATAAGTTTCTGGTGTACAATTCTACACTCTATCACCTGTATATTGCATTGTGTGCTCACCACCCAAAGTCCAGTCTCCCTCTGTCACCGTAAATTTGAACCCCTTTACCCTCTTCATCCTCCCCCACCCCTCTTCTCCTCTGGAAACCACCCTTCTGTTGTCTGTGTGTTTGGTTAAACGCTTTTCAGCATCTCTTCTATCACAGGGCCTGCAAAAAGAGGGTGTTCTGTCTCTTCTCACGATGGGCTTGTTTCATTATTAACAAGAGGTGGTCCATTCAGCTTTAACTTCAAGTGCCCAGAATTGGAACTTTTATCTTTGGCTACTTCTGCCAATTGTAGCAAAATCTGCCAGCAAGCAGGATTTCCAGTGAGGACTAAGGCTGAGGTAGTATCTTCTTTAGTAGAGTCTTGGTTTTATAAGATTTTCTAGAAATAGGTATATTAGACTTGAACGCTGATTTTTTCAGTAGATATAGAAACGATTTCATTATATTTTTCCACTTAAAAATTAAGGAGGAAGGAAGTTCTTTGCTTTTCGACACAAGCGTTTTGGGATCTCTGGGGACCAGCTGAGAAAGGTTTTCTTTCATTGGGTCTGAAACGTATTGGCTGAGAACAGAGGGAGCGCAGTTCATTTAGGGAAAACAGAGACATCTGCTGGTCGGCTGGAGGATTCACTTTTCCAGACGCCTCAGGACCCTGAAGGGGGAATATTTACAAGACGGGGACATCACTGTCACAGTTTATGATGTCTCCTTTTAAAAAGAGCAGTTGTGTAATCATGGAATAAAAACGTTCACTGAAAGGGGAGAAAATGTACACATTGAGTTTACTGAGCTATGATGCTTGGTAAGACTTTCTCTTGACTGCACCTGGATCAGAAAGCCAGGAGTCTTTCCCAAAAGGCACGACTTTGTCCTCTGTGTTCAGACTCCTTAGAATCCGCAGGCTGCAGTGAAAGGCCCCGTAGGGAGCAGTGCTGTGAGGAGGGGCCGATTCCTAGCCTCGTCAGTTGTGAATAGGATGTGTTTGGCTGGGGTCTAACCCAGCTTCTCTACCCACCTGCTTCTTAACTCTCAGGGTGTTACCTCGCAAAGGGACGAAGCAGTGTCTACTTCTAGGACTGTTATGGGGATTAAATGAGATTTTTTGATGCAAAGGTCAACCATGGGTGAGAAAGGCTCCCAGGACCCTCCTAGCCACAGTTTCCATCTTTTTGGTTGTTGTTGTTAATCCGCATCCAAGGATATTTCCATTGATTTTTAGATAGAGTGGAAGGGAGGGGAAGAGACAGAGAGAGAAACAGCAATGTGAGAGAGACACATTGATTGGTTGCCTCCGCCCATGCCCTGACCAGTGCTGGGGATCGAGCCTGCAACTGAGGAACGGACTCAAATCTGGGACCCTTCAGTCCGAGGGCCAATGCTCTATCCATTGAGCCAAACCAGCTAGAGCTGTTTTCTCTTCTTTAGAATGGGGACAGTTACACTCCCTCCCCGAGCTGCTGTGACGACACAACAAGATCAACAAGATGAGCTCACAGGCTCTACCCATGCCCTGACCAGTGCTGGGAATCGAGCTTGCAACCGAGGAACGGAATCAAATCTGGGACCCTTCAGTCCGAGGGCCGATGCTCTATCCATTGAGCCAAACCAGCTAGAGCTGTTTTCTCTTCTTTAGAATGGGGACAGTTACACTCCCTCCCCGAGCTGCTGTGACGACACAACAAGATCAACAAGATGAGCTCACAGGCTCTCAGCACAGGGCCCCACCTGCAGGAGGACCCAGCAGGGTTGCTTATTCTTTAATAGACTGTCTCACAGACGTGTCTTCTTTTTTCCCTTTCGACTGCCTCCAGGCCTGGATTAGTGCAGGTCCCTGTGCCTGCATGCTGCTGCTCTCTCCCTTTTTTCTCATAGGTTGCTGCTAACTGAATGACCTTTATGCTTCGTTCTTGTTGGGCTATTTCCTAGTCAAGAAACTAGACAGGCTTCTTAAATAATCAGCCAAACTCCCTCACCTGGGCCTCAGTCCTGAATGACCTGACTGTGCCTCATATTATCCAAACGTACTTCTCACGAATCCTGGACGCACAGTCTCCATTCCAGGCAGGAAGGCCTGGGCACATCCTCTTCATTCAGCCCCCATGCCCCCACCTCTCATTCTTGCCTATATTGTACGATGTAGCTCAATATCCCCTTTTTAATGGAACATACACTCCGCTAGATTCCTCCTAAGTTTCTGGTACAAGTGAGGCTTGAAGGAGGTGCATTGCACTTGGTAAGATGCCCAGAACTAATACCTGATTGATTTGTGGCTGAAGAGATTTCACCTCTACCACCTGGCTCACCTGAAGATTGTGTATCAGTCCCAACCCCTGTGGCATCAGGGGAAATGTATTCTGTGAATAGGATGTGTTTGGCTGGGGTCTAGCACACCTCCCATTCTACAGCCTAGAATGACTTTTCCTGTGGGGCTAATGCATATTGCCCTAACAGTCCTAAATTCTAATTGAAAAAAATAATCCCATCCAACAGCCATTAGTTAGAATTTACTTGTTCTTGAGTTTTTCTAATAAGTTCTGTGAAATAAGGGCCGGTGTTAATTCATCTCTTTGTGCCTCAGTTTCCTCCTTTGTAAAATGGTGATAATGAATAGTTCCTGCTTCATTGGATTGTTATGAAGATTTAGTTAATGTACACAAAGCAAGTGCCTAGCACCTAGAAAGTGTTCCATAAGTGTTAGCTATTATTATGAGGGGCCAATACAGATTGTTTGTCAGCAATGTTTCATAGAGAAGCCGTCAAGCACGAGACTTGGGCCCTTCAGAGCCATCTGACCCAACATCGTGTATCTTTTCAACAGGACAGTAATTCATTTGACAAATATTTATTGAGTGCCTACCACGTTCCAGGTACAAACTGTACTGTAGATGCTGGTCTTAGCTTTGTTTATTTTTTGCTATGTGGCAAATCATACATTCACATCCGGAATACACAGGATAGGTCAAATATCTTCATCAAAGAGGCTTTGAATTCAAGTCTTGGCTCCATTCATGTGACCTTGAGCAAATAATTCACCGTATGTGGCCTTTAGTTCCTCCACTGTCAAATGAGGCCTGGATATGTGATCTCCTGTCCTGCCCTGACACTCCGTTAAGTGTGTCCCCTGTCAGTCATTTTACCTGCTGCTATTTAAGAAAGGGCCTCTGAGGAACTCCCTGACTAATTAATATCACTGCCCTTTTAAAACTTAAGGTGAATAGAGGAAATTTGCCCTTGTTCCCAAATGGTATAGGCCAGGAAGGGACATGTGTACTTTTATTCATCTGTCACCTCCCTCTTCCTATTCCCCTGTTTTCTGCCAGTCCTTAATCTAATCACACACATGCACACACATATATGTACACACAACTCATGTATGTGCTCCTTACACAAGACCCTAAAATATATTTGAAAAAAACTGTCAGTGCCTAACACCCTCCTAGTCCTGTGCACTTGCTTCGTACCTGTTTGCCACCTGCTGGGAACTGCCCCGCCTGCCGTCATGGGGATGGAATGCTTTGCTTTGCTAGTGGTATCCAGGTGTGGGTGGGGTGAGCTCCACCATCTCCCTCTTGCTCTTCCCCACCTGAGTCAGAATTTCCGGTGACCCTTCTGCACACTGAAGCGGAGGCTCACAAAGGCCGACCCACCTGTGTCAAGCTCAAAACTACAACTGCACGTGGCTAGACGAGGCCCCATTCACAGTTGCTTCAGAACCACAGCTTCACTGAAAGGGCAACAGATGCCATTCAGAGCTGCTTGTTGGTGGCCTGACTTACAATGCAGACGTGCCAGGTGCCAGCTCCCTGTCACTCGGTCCTGAAGCATGGTGTTCCACGCACACACACACTCGACGGGCTCAGTCCCCAGTGGTGTCTTTCCCTTCTGGTCTTGGCCTTCATAGTGTGTGGCTTCCCTATGAGGTTGGCCTTCCTTTGCAGATGAGACCTGCACACCTCGGTTGGTCCAGTTGCTTGGGTTTTATAGGAAAAGGTGGCTGTATTCTGGGAAGCAGCATATTCTAGAGCAGATTCTAGATACGTATTTTTATTTTATTTTTAGAGAGAGGAAGGGAGAGGGATAGAGAGATAGAAACAGCAGTGAGAGAGAGAGGAACATCAGTGGATGGCTGCCTCCTGCATATTCCCTTCTAGGGATTGAGCCTGCAACCTGGGCTGTGCTCTGACCGGGAATCCAACTGGCGACCTCCTGGTTCCTGGGTTGATGCTCAACCGCTGAGCCACACCAGCTGGGCTAGATTGCAAACTTTTTGGTCATGACTCAGTGTGAGGAATCCATTTTATGCTGAGACTCAGGTTCATACACACATGTATAAATTTGCCCAGTGAACAAACAAACATATCTATATCTTTGCTGTTGATATTTTCTATTCCATTTCATTAAAAAAGATAGTTTTTAGGTACAAAATCCAGGTCTAGAGTCCCTGCCAAGAATCTGATGGAAGCTGCCCTTCTACCCTTCATCATTTTCAAATGATTTCGGAGCCCACAATCTCCCTAAACCATCCACGGAGCCCAGGTGATGGGGTTTTTTATGTGCACTCAAGGAAGCATCCCATGCCACTAGTGAATCAGGGTGACATGAGGCTGGGCTTCTTGGAGTAAGATGTGAAATTATTTTTAAAGTATGCCCTCTTCCCCCTCCTCCCCCCCCCAGCACCTTCAGAAGATTTGGGGCAAGGTGGGGGTTCTCAGCCTTGGGGAGAGCTGAAAGCTTTTCAAATGATTTCCACCCTCCGCACCAACCTGGGGGCGGGGCAGGGCACCTTAGTGGACGCAAAGCTGAAAATCTTTCCACTATGAATAGCAAAATCAGGGGTCCTTAAACTACGGCCCGTGGGCCACATGCAAATACAAATATTGTATTTGTTCCCGTTTTGTTTTTTTACTTCAAAATAAGATATGTGCAGTGTGCATAGGAATTTGTTCATAGTTTTTTTTAAACTATAGT
>NW_005356259.1:10316214-10333166 GCF_000412655.1 Myotis brandtii
TTAGGAGCTCGTTACCAGACAGGATGGGGTGGCTGAGTTGGTGTAGAATGAACCTTGGTGGTGGGTGACCTGCGGACTGGATGCTGGAGGCAGTGGCTTACGTTCTTGGCCCAGTCAGTCAGATTTCCCCCAGGTAACAGCCACTCTGGGCACTCACCTCAATGCCCATACAGCCCCCAGGAAGATGCTGTGTCAGCTCCTGGCCCTTCAGTTTGCACCGGGGGGTGGAGGCTGTCTGAACCCCTGGACACAGCAGAGGAGCAGAATGCAGTCTTCTTAAAGGGGAGCATGTTCTCGGTCTGTTTTGTGTTTTCTGTCTTGTGATTGTTCTCTCCCCTCAGTCCCCTCCAAATCTGAATGACTGACAATCTTTTTTTTTTTAAGTGTATTAGGGCAGCTCTAAAGGGCTCCTGGTCCAGATTCCTTTAAAAAAATGTATTTATTGATTTCAGAGAGAGGAAGGGAGAGGGAGAGAGGGATAGAAACATCAATGATGAGAGAATCATTATTGGCTGCCTCCTGCACGCCCCCCACTGGGGATGGAGCCCGTGACCCAGGCATATGCCCTGATCAGGAATCAAACAGTGACCTCCTGGTTCATGGGCCGATGCTCAACCACTGAGCAAACCGGCCAGGCTGACAATTTTGTGTTCATTACAAATATGTTTCTGAGCCTAGCAGATTCATCTGCTTGTAGATGTTTTCTCTTTTACCATGTTCACCTCACAAGAACACATAAAGGGCCTTGTCATAAGCCTTCTGGGAAGGTGGGAGGATACCTTTTATTGTGGATCCAGCGAGGATCCCATGGCTCTCCAGAGCCTTTCTGTGCTATTCCCATGGTAACCACATGGAGAAGGAAAATATTTGGCAGGTGTTTAAGGAATAGCAAGATAGGTAGAATGCCTGGCCATTATCTTTACAGAGGTAGAATTTTCCTAGGGAAATTTCCCCCCCGCCTTTTTTTGTCAGTAGGCTATTTTTATTTATTTTTTGCCAGCTAAGTGTGTATGTGTGGGATGTGTGTTATTTTTTTGCTTCTGGAAAAAATGATGGGATGCACTGCTGGATCCTTATGTTTTTTATTTTTGCTGTCCTCAGATTAGGTCAGTTTATAGATAGACTTTTATAATCCCAGAAATTCCCTTTCATGGGGAGGGAAAAAAGTAAAATGAATCATTACCCTGGGAAATTATTTGATATTCCCACATAGCTTCAGAAAGGAAATGTGAACAATGAGCATCTGTCTTTGATCCTCCCCCCCGCCACCCAGGGAAACATCTGTCAAGGTTGGCTCTCAGAGGTGGCCTGCCATATCTTTCTATTGACATACTGCTCTTGAAACTCATCAATATTTGAACAACATTCCAGACTGCATCGTGTGTGGGAAGTATTATATTTGGCTTCTTTGTCTGCCTCAGAGGTGTGGCTTTAGGATGGATGGATTGATTAATTCAGAATGTGAAGGCTGGTAATGAAAGTTTGGGGGGGTCCCGAGTTCGGAATTCTGTGCAGACCTTTCACCGCTGAACTGTTTGGTGGCTCTGTTCACTCCACGTTGGTTTTTAAGGACTTGTGCTCCTTTACAGATTACAAGTTCTGTTCTTGCCTGAACAGAGGAAGGGAGTGGTGAGCACACAGGCACGATAAAGCACACCGTTGCACTTTAAGACAGCCTTAATTCTAAAATCTAGAAGACAGAAGGGTAGTATCTAAAGTTGTATTTCAATTTAGTTTTCTACGTAATCAGTCTGAGGACAGTGCTGTTGCTAGGGTGATGTTTATTACATGTTTGGGACTATGATCTGAACTATGATGGTATATGATAATGAATACCATTTTTGAGATCCTACCATACAATAAGAAGCTATACAAAGTGATATCTCTTTGGTCCTTGCACTAACTCTACAAGGGTATTATCTTCACTTTGCAGACTGGGAAACTGAGGCTAGGGGAGATGATGTTGCCTGCCCCAAACCACACCACTAGTGAGTAGCAGAGCAGCATTTTCACCCTGCACCACCAGCGCCCTGCCAATACTGCGCATGTTCGAGGTTGGGTGGGCAGCGGGGAGTGGAAGGTGGGGGGCTTGGGAGCCTGGGTTCTCCTTTGACTGCAGTGAGTGTTCTGCAAAGCCTGGTCTTGAACCATCTCGTCTTTGTTTTCCTGTCCGTTGTATTGGTTTCGAGATCTTTACTCCCTGAATGATTTCTTCAACGCGTAGTTAAGAGATCTTTGCTGTGATGTTTATGACATGAAATGGTTCATGGGACTAAGAAAAAAAAAGCTGGATAACAGAGCAGCAGACGTGTTTGCAAGGAGCAACATTTAAGAAATTGTTACAGAAACACCTGGAACATGGAGAGTTATGTGAGATGAAAGAACCCAATCCGTGGATCTGGGCGATGTAAAGACTTCTGGGCTGTAGTAACAAGCCCTCCACTCTGCTCCTGTCTCTGCTCCTTTCTCTTTTTTTTTTACATTTTATTTCCAGTGCATCCTTTGAGATCCCGCTTCTATTTTTAATAATGTTTTACTCCATTAAAAATGGTCCTTCTTTTTTCTATCAGACACGATTGACTTTAAGTAATTAGGACGGAATACTATCTCCGAGGATACTTTACAGCAATCTGCCATGACATAGTTTCTTGGTAGTAAATGCTGTTGGGGAAGTTGGGGCTACTCCATTAGAGCTTATAAAGTGGAATTAGAATCCTAAACAAAAGCACAGTAATGTAAAGTGAGTTGTGAGATGAAGATATAGGAAGAAGAGGAATTTTGAATTTGCTTGGTCATTTTATTTTAAAAAATACATTTAAATAATAAAGCATCACTTTCTGTCTGGTTACCTAGTATTGTTTTGACCCATTTAAATTTTCTAAATACTGTAATGAAAGCTACCATCTGAAATACAGCAAGTTTAAGCTTACCCTTTCTTCTTCCTTTCTTCCTTCCTCCGTCCCTTCCTTCCTCTCTTCCTTTCTTCTCTACTTTCTCCTCTTAATCACAAGGCACCATTCCCTGGTGTGAATGAGACAAACAGTTATAAAATATATTAATCTTTACATTTGTTTAGAAATATCATTTGATGTGAAGCTTCCATACTTTTCTTCCTTTATGCTAAAAAATAAGATGTTTATCTTGAAGCAAGTCTCATTGAAGTCTAAAAGACAGACATTTTAGTTATAAGACATTTTTATAAAGACTCTGATAGCAAATGAATGGAGGGAAATGCTATTTGATGCACTGTGGAAATGTAGTGTTATTGTCTTGCTGTCAGTGTCACTTGGAGTGATATATGGCCACCTCTCCCTGGCATGGGAGATTAATGAAATGACTCTACTTTTGGCAACTCTTGCACACTGAGAGCGAGTAACGTCACTCTATGTTGATTTGTGCAAAGGGTGGAGCCGACTTTAAATAGGTCATCGTAGCTTCTAGTCATTCACTTTGGTGACATTTGTGGTGCCTTTGCAGCCCCAGTCAATGCAGGCTGTCCCGAACCTCCTCCACCTCTTCATGTCTGTACCAAAACGACACTGTGACTAGGGTTGACTCACATCCATTATCAGATGATAGGCCCCTTCAGTGATTTTGTTTGGTAGTTACTTGGTGCTTTGATCTATCTTTAAAAGAATAAGTGTATACTGTAGTGTTTTGTTTTGTTTGCTTGTTTTTGGTGTGTGTGTGTGTGTGTGTGTGTGTGTGTGTGTGTGTGTATTTAAACCACAGCCAACCATTTTTTGGCTATGGTTTCGCCTCCACCTCTTTTAATTGTTCATGCTACCTAAGTTGCAAGGGTTCTCCTTTTGTAGCCATGGGACACTCAAGGTGATGTGTTTGTGGTAGCTAAGAGAAGGTCTCTGGAGGAAGGCTGGTTGGGCTCAACTCTTCCCACAGCACCACTCCATAAGGGTGTTAACAATGATTACACGAGGCACTGTGCGCTGTAAAACAGTGCCTGGCAGAGAGTGAAGTTATTTTTAGTCATTCTTTTAAAAAACAAAACCTTCTGAACGTTTTGGTTCATGCTTTTCTCTAAACAGCCTATATTAACAGAATCCATTGATCATCAGTGGCCACTAACATCACAGAAAGAGACAACCAGACCCCATGATGCATTTGATGGAAGTACATGACACCTTTAGTAAAGTGTTCTTGTCAAAAAAATCAAACTGGAATCTAATCAGGCCTCTATCAACTACCACTTCTCAGAAAACAATAGCGCACCGAGGGCAAAACACAGAATATGGGAAGCTCTAGGACAAATGACTCTATATCTTCAATGAGTGGGGAAGGGGTCCTATAGACCTTATTGGACTTTGGAACAAACTATAAAAAGTCTTGAGGCCCTGGCCAGTGTGGCTGCATTGGTTGGGCCTCATTCTGTGAACTGAAAGGTGGCCAGTTGGAATCCCGGTCAGGGCATATGCTGGGTTGTGGGCTCCATCCCTGGTGAGGGGCATGCAGGAGGCAGCCGATCAATGTTTCACTCTCACATTGATGTTTCTCTCTCTCTAAAAATCAATAAAAAATATATTTTAAAAAGCATTTAGGAAACAATGGGTAACCTTGAGTGTACATTTGATGAAATTAAGAAATTATTGTTAATTTTTTTGTGGTGCTGATGTTTTTGGATTTGTTATTTTTTTAAAGTTCATTTTAAAATATGCACTTAAGTATTTTTTTAAATTTGTGGATGAAATAATATGATGTCCACATACAGATAAAACAAGAGTAGCCTGAGTTGGTAACTATTGCAGCTCCGTGACGGTAGATGGGGATATATTATAGTGTTCTCTCTACTTTTATGTATGTTGAAATCTTCCTTGAGAAGAACTAAAAATGAATCAAAAGAAAGTAAAACAACCACCTCCCACCATAACAAAAAACTGCCAAAATCTTGTGGGCACTCAATCTAAAGCCGTGAACTCCCAGAATCTTTTAGCACCTGGTATTTTCTACCCAAATCACCGGGTCATTGATTACAAGAGGCTTCCTCACTCAAGTGGGTGACTGTACCCACATAGTTTATTATCTTTATCAGAATTTGAGAAAATGGCTCTTTCAGGTTGGTTTCTGTCAGCTGCCTCTGAGGTCAATACTGCTATCAGGAGTTGACAGTTGCTATTTGGCTCAAACTACTCAAGGTCATGCTCATTCCATTATCTTTCTAAGGCTGCAATTTCTGAACCCGCCTTTACTGTATATCAGGTGCTCACTTGGTTGTCTTTTTATAGATGACATCAATATCAGGTGGCGTATAAAAGCTTTCCCAAACCATGATTGCCTTATTAATCAATTTATAAAACTGATCAGGAAGATGCTAGGGGATCTGTTATTGTAGTAATTAGGAAATAAATCGAAAACCCTAAAGCCCACCTCTGCTGGATAAGTAGGCTTTTAAAAAGGGTGATAAAGTTCCAACAAACAAATGCATCTTATTATTTAATTTGCTCTTCTCTCCCTTGACCTATACTTTTTGCTCCATCGTGATGTCTCTAGTTAGCAACTAAAATTATTACTCTTTTCTGGGTGAGGAGGGTCATAATTTGACAGCCTGGATTCCTTTTATTGTTATTTTCTTCTGCTTGGGTACTCAGGGTAAAGATTTCAAGGTTATTAAAAGAAATCCAGATCAGATATATTTTTTCAATTTTTAAAAAGTCAATTCATTTGGCATAAATAAATTTCTGTCTTTCTTTACATTTGATCAGTGAATGGTATTACAAGCATGATATCGGAGAAAAGAATGGTGTGAGGGTAATCATTATAATTCATTAAAAATTCCACCTCTTTTATGAAGGATATTAAATTTCAATATGAGGTTTAAGTAAGAGCTGATCCCCGCCAGCTTCGGAAGTTTCTAGATCTGCAGGACATTGAGTCACTCTCCTCCACAAAGCTTGACTGTATGTGTGTTCCTGGTTCCTGATGTCAGACCAAATGCATGTTGGTGATGTCCTTCACCTCCGCACAGTGGTCAGACACCTGGATGGACTAGGAGGCTCCTTTCTCTAACTCCGCTACATTCCACAAGAGCTGGTTTAAATGTTATTTCTTCTGTGAAGTTTTCTACTTTACTACCACCTCCCACCCCCGACCCCAGTGAATTATACGGTACTCATCCTCAGCACTTAATCCGTCGTATAAACACCCTAGAGTTTAGATAATCCTCAGACTCATCCCTAAGCTCCTCAAGTCCTATGGGTTGCTCATCTTGGTTAGTCTAAGGGCCTTCATGGATGTTTAGCCTATAAAGTTGTTTCCTGTTTCCACTTTGCCCTCCATTTAGTCTTCTGAGCCTCTTTCTCTATTTGCATTTGCAGGTTGCAGGTTGTTTTATACAGGGCTTTCCTTTCCGTTTTTCCTGTAGATCTGATTCCAACCCTGAGAATGGATTGAGAAGCTCTAGCCTGGCCTGTCCGGCATAGCGCAGTGGTTGAGCATCAATCTATGAACTAGGAGGTCAAGGTTTGATTGCTGGTCGGGGCACATGCCAGGGTTGCAGGCTTGATCCCTAGTAGGGGGCGTGCAGTAGGCAGCTAATCAGTGATTCTCTTTCATCATTGATGTTTCTGTTTTTCCCTCTGCCTTCCTCTCTGAAATCAATTAAAAATATATAATAATAAAAGCATAATATGCTAATTAGACTGGATGGCCGAACAGTGGAACGACCATCCAGACGACCTTCCAGATGAAGTCGGGGCTGTGAGGGCCGAGCCCCTTGCACAAATTTTGTACATCGGGCCTCTAGTATATATATATATTTAAAAAGCTCTCCAGCGGTTCTCAACCTGTGGGTCGCGACCGTCGGAAAACACATATAGCATATCAGATATTTACATTACGATTCATAACAGTAGCAAAATCACAGTTATGAAGTAGCAACGAAAATAATTTTATGGTTGGGGGTCACCACAACATGAGGAACTGTATTAAAGGGTCGCGGCATTAGGAAGGTTGAGAACCACTAGCCTGAGTTACGGAGGTGGACAATTTAATTATGGTACCAAGCAGCTGTCAAAGTAATTTAAATATGAATAGTATTTACATATTCCCCACTCCTGAGAGAGAATCAAACTATTGCTCATTCCTCCACAGCAGGCCTCCGGCTGGCTCTGGAGCCAGGCCCAAAACCTCGGCGAGGCATGAGCCCCCCTCCCTGGCATCCTGAGGCTCCTGGAGTGGGAGGCAACCCGAGACCCGCTGACTGGCCTCGGAGCCCTCCGCACTCCGGCTCTGGGTGCTACCTTGATAAGAGTAGGATGCATAACAGGGCAAGGAAACGACTCCACTGTGTATTTCCCCAAAGTGTGTCACCTGATGTGACAAATGGATAATCTCCATTTCATACGTCTGGGAACTGTGACCCGAACAGAGTGGCTGAGTGCTTTACAAGAGAGAAGGCTGCTCAGGCCCGCAGTCCCTCAATCAGGTCTGAACGCCCCCGGCCTGCCCTGCCTGCGGGGCACCGAGGGGACGGCTGTTTCAAGGCTGAAGGTGGGTGCTGTTCCCAGGACCGCACGCCCATCCGCCTAGAAAGAGTTAGAGCAAGGCCTCCACGTGTAATTTGCACACGACGCTGCCTACCAGTTGCAATAATCGCAGAATAAAAATTGCTTAGCCGGGAGTTGCTCTGAGGCACTGTTTAGCAGGTTGCCTCCAATATTGCATTTACAAAAATTACATATTTCATATAATCAGGCCTGTCTCTTACTTAATCATCCCACACATCATATAAATCTTTGAAATGGACAGGTCTATAAATCACTAGCATTTTTCATTTACCACTTATTCTAGGCCAGGCAGTTTCTTATTTAAATTGCCACACGAATAAATCTAATAATCCTTATTCACTTACATCATCTCAAACTTTAAATCTTATTCCGGCTGAGGTCATAAGTGAAATCAGGATTGAGGGCAGAACTAGCAGCTGTAACAGCTATAATAGCTTGCCAAATTATATTAAAGGACCTAAATAACATTAAAAAGATGAGGAAGCATTGAATTACATTATTAAAGCGTGATCTGCTGAATCAGGCAAATGCGGGGTTTCAGCGGAGCTGCTGCTGCGGTGTAGCTCCCGTGTGGGGTTCGTGCCAACCGGAAGAGAAACGCCCGCCTGGAACGTCGTGTTTGCACACCCTGATGAGTTTGTAGGTCAGGGTTGGCCAGCCCGGGCACTGTTGACACTTTGGGTTGGACAACTCTTTGTCGTGGGAGCCTGCGCTGTGCACAGTAGCAGGTTTAGCAGCTTCCCTGGTCTCTCTGCTCACCAGATGCCAGTACCACTCCCTGCCCCCGGCTGTGACAACCCAAAATGTCTCCAGATGTTGCCACCTGTCCCCTGGGGGAAGAATCCCCCCTGTTAATAACTACTGGTCCAGGTGATCAGACAGGATTGAATTTGGGCCTCTCCCAGGGAGAGCCCAGGGGTGTTCTGATGGCTCTGGTCTCGTAAGGAGTCAGGCTTCATGCTGTGGCCCTTTTCCTGAACATCGGTGCCGCCAACTTTAGTGAATGGGCGGCGAGTCCAGTGTGGTTCTCAGACTAAAGGGGGGAAGATCCACAATGAGGAGAGTAGGGAGAACATTCAGTAAAGGGGACAACTCTCAGAACTCCATGTTCAGGACACTTTCCCCTTTGGATTACCAGCTTGCGTCTCCACCCTCGGTAAGAATAGCCTTGCCGACCTGACATTCACAGGCTCACGTTAGCGTGGCTGTGGGGTAAGGACAGAAATTTCTGTGGGCATCTTAAAGGGTACAGAAAGGTCGTGTGACTTTGTAGTGATCAAAGGGAAATGGGGAAGGTTTCTAAAAAGGACGTTCAAACCCCAATAATTGGCTTACAAGTAACTTCTCATTATCAGGCCCGTATGAGCGTGGAGGATGGGGACTCTGGCTCCCTCTCTTATGGTTGGCAGATTGCATCTTGTGATAGTTGGCGGAGGTGCCGATAGTTCATCTCCGCGCAGTGGAAGGAACTGGCTGCAGTTAGTTTTCCCAGAAGCATTCTGCCAGGTCTTTGACAGACTCAGGAGTTATTCCCCGTATAAATCATCCTTGCTCTGTCACCTTAAATGCACACGCTTTTCTAGAAGGGCATCCATCCTGAATCACCCAAGCCTAAATAAAGCAAATAGTGCCATTACAATTTGGAGATGAAACTGCCTGACAGCTCTATGTCATGGGATGCTCGGGCTCCGTGCTGGGAGGCATTTTTAATTATGGGTTGGCCATACCTCAAGCCTAACTAATGGGAACGGTGATATAATTTATACCGGGGGCCCCAAAGACGGAAAGGAAACAATATCAGAATGAAACTTGTTGTGTCCAAGGACTGTCCTTTCTGAAAGGTTTTTGATCAGCATTGAGAAAGGCAAAGCCATTCCATTGTCTTAAACCTACGGGGACTTCGGAGTCACCGAGGTGTCTAGCTGATTCATTTCGTATAGGGAAGAGGTTATGAATCCAGTTCAACTTTACCAGTAATTGTGGACCTGCATCCATCCCATCTTTCCCCTTTATTTCTCTGTATGAAATATTATTTTCATTCATGTTCTCCGAAGATGAGTTTAGAGCTCTCAGCTATTTCATTTAGTCATCCTGTGGAATGATTATACCTTCTGGTACCTTCCCACCTAGTTAAAATGCTGCAGGATGCCTGATATTTAAGATCGCATTATTACTTCAAAAATGAAGAGTATAAATCTTGCCCGTAGCCAATTTTCTACGTGTCCCCGAGTAGAAGGAGGCAGGAGGAAGAGGCAGGGAGTATGGGATGCTTCCCTGGTGTAGTTGGGCTCCATTGCCATGGTCAAGTCACTCTCTCAATCTGCCTCATCTTTCTACTAACGATGACTATTGGCAGTGTTTGTCATTGGTCTTTTTGGCATAGTTTCTACATCTTAGTGCATCACATGAATGTGTTTTCTGAGTTCCAGCACTAATATTCTGTGACTCCAAGGCCTGGGCTAAAGAAGCAGAGATGGAGAGACAAGAATGCTTGGCCTCTATTTAGCAGCATCCATGGGCTTGTCTCAATACCTGGGCCATGATCCCCTCAGCCAAGTTTCATGTCAGCTGCACGTTTTCTTTGAGAAAACCCTTTCTTAAAACGCACGTCCAGTGGCAAAGCCATGACCTTTTAAGGACAGCATCAAATACTTTCAAGCCGGACACGTAGTTAGCCGTGTAAACGAAACATTCCCTGAGTCACTCTCCCATCAGGGACGGTGATTGAGCTAGTGCTCTTTTAGTGAGCGATCACTTTATGTCTCACATAAAAATATCTCACATTTTAATGCTCCCTTTTATTCTAGGAGAGTAAACATTTGTGGCCTGGTTTTCTCTGTAATCATTGATGCCCCCGGCGGGATGATTTTCAGGCTCAGAAGTTGGTCACCTGAACCAGTGTGGTGAGATAACGCCTGTAGGAGCTTTCACTTCAGCCCACAGAATGCGTGATAGCTAATCATTGGGCTGCAGTGACCAGACTGCTGGCTATTGGGGGCAGAGTCTATGTCTTTTTCATGACCCAGGCCCAAGCGAGGGCCTGCTTATGTAACAGCACTGACACCTTTCATTAAGCACTATTACATACCAGGCACAGTGCTGAGAGCAATACATACATCTCATTTAAATCTCACTGCAGCTGCAGAGGTCCTGGGCTGGTTGATGGCCTATCTGCTCCTGAATACATTGTCTGCCCTTTCCTGCTCTGTTCTGTGTCACCTTCCCCAGGCTCCTAGGTAGGTTGAGGCTGGTGGGCAGGAAGGGGGAGGAAGTGAAGCTATGTCTCCTTTCTTGGTCTGACACAGGTGTTGGCTGTGGGAGCAGCTGGGTCTCCTTCATAGATCCAGCTCTACTACCCTGGCTTCTGGGCTGGCATCACTACCTGCTCTGACACCAACGAGGGGTGGTAGTAGCTTCTTGATACCGCTAGGCTCAGGTGGTTGTACCATCCTGTTTGGCTTTTAGCCTTTCAGTCACCTAGACAGCCAGTTCTCCATGTTAAGTGCCCCCTCATTGAAATGTCTGGAGTGGTTCTTCTCTCCTGTCTGTAACCTGACTGATAGAGGTACGCGCTATGGTACCCGCATTCTCCATATGAGGAAACTACGGCCCAGAGGTGATAAGAAACCTGCCTGGTCATTCAGCCCCTGCCTCTTTACCATGAGATAACCCTACCTCAATGTACTAATAGAAAGTCATCAAGTGATTACCTAACAAAGCAACTCTTGAACCTGGGTTCACGGGGCTAAGAAAACATCTACTATACCTGCATCGTTGCTGGGCCCGTTGAGAAAACCCATGTTTTAGTTCTTATTTTCCCCCCCTAGTGAGTTGTGCAACTTTGGAGACATGCCTTAACCATCATACAACTGCCTTAACCAGGTCACAGAATGATTCAAATATAAAATACATGGCCAATAGCAAGTAGGACTTGGCAATTTAGGTTCTTCCAAGAACCCACAGGCGGGATCTTAATTGTGCCATAAAGTTTATGGGGCACCTGTGTAGGGGATGCTGTACATCTCATTTTGGTTCAACCACAAGTTCAACAAATATTTTTGAATGCCCACCATGTGCCAGGCACTATTCTAGGCTCTTGGGGTTTAGCTGTGAACAAAACAGACAGAAACTGCTGCCCACAAATACAGTCCACTTTCTGTTTTGTTGTGTTTTATTTTAAACACCCACAATGTTAAAAGATACTGTTCCTTAGAGCCTCAATGCTAATGTACAGTCTCAGGTACCAACTGGACTTAAAAAGGTGTCATATGGTTGTTGGCCAAGAGCATTATTTCTAAAGAGTGTAAAAGCCAGATAATACATGGATGTACCTGTGTGTTAAAAAGGGAACAGAAGGTATAATGTTTGTCCGCCGAGGAGGCAGTACAGTGCAGAGGTTAAGAGCATGGACCTTGGGGTCCAGCTGTCTAGGTTCAAATATCCATGGCACTCCTTACCAGCTCTGTCACCTCGGGCACGTCACTTAACTTCTCTTGGTCTCAGTTTCTTCATCTGAAGAATGGGAATGGCAATACTAGTAACCCTAATGCATGGGGTTATGGAGAAAATTAAATGAGAAAACATGTGAAGTCCTCAGAATGGCGAGAACCATTAACAAGTATTTTCTTTCACTTCATGACGATTAATTGTGAGCAAATCTCATGGAGGTCCTGCAAGCCAAGCTCTTAAAGCTTTAAACAGACTAGTTCCATTAATGTGGAATATGAGGATTTTTCTGAAAATCTTACCATTTGGATTTCTTTCTTGTCATTATTAGAAAATGTTTCTGTCTCTCTTTCCCTGTAACTCCTATATCCTCTGAGCTGAATAACTCCCCTTCTTTTGAGGTATTGGCACCAATTCCTTTTGAATGTCTTTTTATAAGAGCCTAGGCATTTGGGACCCCACTAATAAGGTTTTTATTGTAATTTAGCTCAGTCCAAAGGGTTTTTATTGAGTGTCTACCATGGGCAACTGGATTGCTGAGGGAGTCGTAGGGACTGACATACACTCAGGTGTATGATGGGAAAGGGAGTCCAATTTAGTCATCAGGTTAATATCCAACTGTCTTTAACCATCTTCTTAATCTATATTTGCTCATTATTTTATTTACTTCATTAGTAATCCACCTTGCACTATTTTTTTCAGCCATCCATTCAACAATCAACACCTATATGTATTAAGCATTTCACAGGGTTCTTGGGGGTACAGTGTTGAGCAAGCAGGCACAATTCCTGCCTTTCCCAGCATCTGAGAGGTTGGGTAGCATAACCGGTTGCACAAAAGAACACTCTCTTGCATAAGAGGAGACATTCCCTGCCCCCCCCCTAAACCCCATTGGCTTATGGGATGACCCACTGGGCTTACGGAGAGATCTCTCAGCTTCGGGGAGCCTCATGAGACAGCCCAACAGGAAAGGGAACTTGGTAGGTCTCATGATCCTCAGAGGTCTTTCTTTCCTGGGAGCAGGTGGAGGGAATTTTGCACCCACCCATGCCCCCAGCTGCGAGGAAAATGCAGTGGCTTTGGAGACCATGGCGTTCCTGGTGGTGGATGAAGGGCACAGGAGCCTTGAAGCAGCTGCCGAGGCCAGATTAGTGCTGATGGGTTAGAGCGCAGTCCGTCTGTGTGCTGGAATCCAGTAGGATACATTAATCTCCTTGGGGGACAAATGAAATTAATCCTCTCTCCAGATGGCAGCAAAGTGACAAGATGCGGAGATTAAAAGAGATTGTGAGGTGGTACGGGTGACAGCACCATCAATCGGGTCACACGACCCAGCACTCTATTCTCACCAAAGGCAAATGGCATCATCTTGTTTTTGCAAGTCCGATGAGTTTGGGGTTCTGGAGAAAAGTCCGTTCCTACTAACTTTGCTTAGACTTAATTCCTTTAAATTTCAGAATCTCTGTTTATGAGAAGCTATTTTCATAGATCTGTTAAATACCATTAAGATATTGATCTTGTGTCAAACTCTTCCCTGATGTTATCATTTTTATTTTTATTGACTTTCATAATACAGTGTGCTTTTGGGTCCCAGGGGAAGCAGACTGTGACATGGAAATTGGCATGTGGGAAGTTTACTGGGAGCGCTCTTAGCATGGACACTCATGAAAGGGAGGGAAGGAAGCAGGACTGGGCGGGGGAGGTTGGGCTGCATTGCAGCCACTATGCTGGCTTCCCTCAGCTGATTCCATGGTGAGCTCTGGAGCTGGGATGACCCTTCTGAGTTGTCCCTATTTGTGTGAAAGGACTGTGTCTTTATACTGCCAGGTCAACCAGTCATTGATGCAAGCTGCCCCAGGAGGGGTCATGACTTCAGACAAGGTGGCTCAGCTGAGGCAACTGGGAACTGTCAGCCTACCACTTTCCCTGGGGAGTGAAACCTTGGGTCCTGGAGGGGAAATCTGGGTGGCACAGTACAGCACTCAGGACCAACACTTAGCAGAGGCCTTCAGGACAACCTACACTTCTGAAACTTCCATGACTCCATCAATGACTTTATTATGACCTCACCCAAAGCTAGTCATCCCTTAGTCATCGCTTAGTAGCATCTGCCAGTAGCGTCTCCATCTTTCTCAAGAATCTGCTTCTGTTCCTAACCTTCTTATTCTTCCCTCTCTTTCATCGGCCTCTTTCCTAACCCATAACCATGCTCGTGTCTCCTGAGCTTTATTCCTAGAGCTCTTCTTTCAGCCTCTTCTCCCTTGGTTTTCTCAGGCATCTCCATGGCTTCAAGGAGAAGTCCTCACAAGAAGGAATTCCAAATCCAGATGGATGCCCTTCGCTCTCTCCCAAGCTCCAGTGGATGCCTCAAATCGTGCTTGCCTTGTCTCTCAAACCAATTGGCCTTCCTGACTTCCTGACTTCCTGACTTCTCTTTTTCTCCCCATTGGACTGTTTTCCCAGTTGTTATGCTTGAGATTTCACATTCATTTTGAACCTCTTCATAGACCTACCTCATGTGCCATCTTGTTGTCACCAAACCTTGTAAGTTCCTTGGTCAGAAATAACTGCCGTTTTTATTCCATTGCCACACCTGATATTAGTTCAAGTCATTATCACATCATATCTGGACTACAGCAGTAATAAAGACAATAACGGTGTGACTTTGGAGACATTCCTTCATTTATGTAGTATTTACTAGTATAAGCACCTGGCACTGCTCTGTGCACTTTATATATAACATTGACATATTCCTCACATCTCTATGAGGTGGTACTGTTATTAAGTCCATTCTACAGATGAGAAAACTGAGGAAAAGAGAGTTTAATAACATAGCTGAGATCACACAACTGGTAAGCGGCAGCACCAGAATTATGAACCTGGTAGCTTGGTTCTACAGCTTGTGCTCTTAACCATTAAGCTAAACTGCCTCAAGCTGGTGCTTGCCTGCTGGGGACGTCTGCATCATCATCATCATCATCATCATCATCCTCTTTCTTTCCCACACTGTGATCACTCACTCCTCCTAGCTCTTGTAAGATTGATTTGAGGTGTATCTCTCTGTTTTCCCAGGTTAACTGAAAGCTCTCCAAGGGCAGAGGTCATATTTACTCTTTGAACCTCATTGTAAATAGCAGGAATTTGGTAAAGTTCATTGATTAGATTATTTGCAATACCGTGTCAGTAGCCTCCTGATGGGCCTCTCAGATTTCACACATGCAGTTAATTCTCCCTCTTGTACAGGGTGACTCATTTAAAATGGAAACTGTATTTACTTAATTCTCTATTCAAACTCTCTGGTGGGTTTCTGTAAAGTCCAAAATTCCTACCGTGCAAGATTCTGCATCATTGGGCTCCTTTCAGCCTCATCTTCTAACTCTCTTTGCCTCCCTCACTCTAGGCACCTGGCATTCTGGCTATTCTGCCAACATGCCCAGTGCAGCCACCTCTGAGCCCTGACGCTTGCTCTGTGCCCTGCCTGGAATGCTCCTCCCACAGACTTCCCTCCTTCATTCGGCTCAAATGTTCAGTCTTCTGTCTAAAATAGCATCCTCTTCCCATCATTCTCTATTCCCCTCCGCCTCCCTGCCACCCCCGTTGTATTGATCACTATTTGACATTATATTTCACGTTTGTTTACTTTCTGTCTCCCCTTTTACAATATAAGGGTTTTAAGAAAGCACCCTTTGCCTTGTTTAACATGTTATCCCCAGAGCCTAGCACAGTGCCTGGCACATAGCACGCTTCAACAAAAATTTGTTGTATGAATAAAAGATTTAGGGGGAAATGGGGACTCTCAAAATGACTGTCTGAGTCCTGAATGGTCTTCCTTCTGTAGCCAGCAGGGGGCTCTTCTACTCTCTCTAGAATTCAGAAAAGCGTACAAGTACTACCTTCTGAGTAGTTTACCTGAAATTCTACTGTCTCATGAAACCAGAAACACCCCCCCCCACCCCTTCCAAGTAGGATTTTACCAACCCAGGCAAATATTGAACTTTATGTTAGCAAACAGGTTTTACTTTTCATAGGTGGTTCTTCAAGGATTTTTTTGGTTTTGGTTTTTGAAGGGTGTAAGGTTTGCTGCTAGAAATGCCTCTTTTTTATTCACTTGCAAAGACACATTGTTGTCATAAACAAAAGGTTTGGAACGATAGCCCAGCAGTAATGTAAATTTATGTAGGTGCTTAAGCCCCACAAATTACACAGCTGGCTGCTTGCGGCCAATCCATTGCACTTGGTGTCTACAGCCTTCTGACAGGGAGACTCCACTGTCTCTCTATTTTTCTGACCATCTTCTTGCCAGTAACCTGGCAATAGCATATATCTTGTTGAGAACAGAGGCCAGAACTCTTTTGGTAAATATAACGTCTGCTTGTGGAAAATCAGTCTTCCCTTTACTTAACATAGGGTGGTTTTAAAGTTTGTATCAATTTAAAATTTGAACCCCACCCCCCCCACTGGACGACATCGCTAATGCATTTGAATGGGCTTATTGTCTCTTGTCCATTTCCTTCAGATGCTGGCAGGAGCGCCAGCCTCGTTGCCAAGACCAAAAGAACTCTATATGATGGCGCATTCTCTGCCAACGCAAAGTAAAGCCAGCTTGGCAACACTTAGCCGTTGTTGTGAAGGCCCAGGCATCGTAAGCATATTAATGTGGCTAATATTCTATTACTCATGTCTGTTTCTGTACAAATGATCCTGAATTTTGTACACAAGAAAATTCGCCTCCCTCGCGTCAGGCAGCAGTTTCCTGGAAAAACCACAGTAACCTTCTGTAAATGAACCAGAGTAAATGGATTCTTGTAAAGGAAGGAGCAAAGGAGAACTCCTGGGAGTGCATTGCTTACCTCGGTGGAGAAGGCAACCTATCAGGGTATTTTTAACAAACAGAATCCCTCGTTGAAATCGTCAGTTTCCAAACTGCAAACTGAATTCAGCATACACACACACACACACACACACACACACACACACACACACACA
>NW_005356259.1:10333255-10350566 GCF_000412655.1 Myotis brandtii
TGTATATATAAGTTTATTATTATACATTATATATTAATTGATATATATTAATAAATTATATATATAGTGTATATATAATTTTATTTTTGGGAAAAATGCTTGAAACTGCTGACTCTAGGCAGGTAGAAATGAACCTCTGTGCTGAGGACTCAGGTCAAGGTGTGTGTTGAGTCTGATGACCTAACTCAGCAGCTATGGTTTAAAGGAATTCCTTGGAATGGAGTGCTTCTTATCTGTGTTAAAAGAAAATCATATGTTTAGACAATTGATAATGTTTGCCCAGTGTGGGTGGAGATTCTTAGCCGGCAGTCAGTGTGTGTGGGCAACAATTACATCGATGAAAGAGGCGCAGCTCCTTCCGTGGAGAGCTTAGCGAACTGTGCAGACAGAAGAGGCACACTAGAAAGAGGCTTAAGATCCTTACAAAGATTGTTACAACGACTGTGACCCAGACCCATCTATTTCCAGAAAGTGTGGTCTTGATCCCATAGTTGAAACAAACTATGCTGAAGTTTGGGTATATCTCCTGAGAGAACATCACAGTATATCCCAAAGTATGTAGCGATGTCATAGCTCTCCTGAGCACCAAGGTGTCATCTCACAAGTCAGATCTGGAGGTGGTTGGAGTGGCAGGTCAGGGTATTTTAATAAGTACTAAATGGCAGTTCACTCGTTCCAAGGTGTTTACTGAGCACCTACTATGTGTTAGACACAGTGCTAGGGGCCTCAAGTTACTTATGATTGGAAAGGGGATATGACAGGTACATACATTGCTGAAATAGAATGGACACAGATTCGCGCCTCGTGGGAGGTACATACAACATGCTGAGGGAGTTCAGAAGAAAGGGGACTACTCGTAGATGAGAACCCTGGTGAAGGTGTCAATGGCAGGTGGATCTTGCAGAACAAACAGGACTTGGACACTTTGGAGACAGTCATGGCCCTAGCACTGAGTCCAGATAAGTATTTGGTTCTGGAGTTTTGGTTTCCTGTCTTTGTGTATTAGATTCACAGCCAGAACTCCAAATTGGTAACTCAAACATGGGGCTTGGTTGAAACTTCACTCAGTATCTTCCCCCATTCAACATTCTCCCTGTCTACCCCTCAGTAGCATTTCCCGGGTTATTTTACTATTAGTTCACTCACTCAAAAGCCATTTCTTCTCATGGGAATGAATGAACAAATGGTGTCTATTTTCCCAATTCTTTTGCATCCTCCTTATACACAAGGACAGTTGTTGCTCAAGCTCACAAGATTATGGGCTTTTTACAGACGTGGCGTAGCTCTGATTGATAGTCACGGTGTTTTATGCTTTTGCACCACTTGTTCATAGGATGGTCCTGTAAGTACTACTTCTACATACCTTTGCTGATGTCCCTTCTCGGTCTCCATCAGTTCTCTGGCCCAGCAGGTTGCCTCCTGTTCCCCATGGCAGTTTTCCATCTGGATTGTTTGTAATCATCAACACCTCCACATGCCACTGGGGCTAAACCAGCTGCCTGCATTTCCTTAGACTCAACCAATTATGTATTTAGAACCTTGGACACAATTACAAAACATTCTTTTTAAAAAAATCCAGGTAGCACTTGTTATCTGTGATACAGCATTATGTGCTACTTTTTCTGAAGAGCATAAAATCCATATTTTTATTTTTAAAAAATCTACTTTTATGCAGCACCCAAATGTAATTCCTCTTAAAGCTTCTTAGGATCCCAGATGAAAGATGCTACTGCAGTGTAAAGTTCTAATGTTATTTGTTTCCCTAGTCATCAACGTTAGTTGGTTTCTCCTTTCTTGAAACCTATTTATCATTTGCATAAATAAAGAATTTGGGGAGCTGCCTGCATTAGACCATCTCCCGTCCTTTTAGTGTCCTTGGCGTTCATTGCACTTTCCTGGTGAGTCTAGCTGAGACATTGATGCAGTGGCCTCCTGTTTTAATACCAAGGGAAGGTCTGTGATGTTACCTATTGCTACTGGGATGAGAGCTGACAGTTATTTTTCTTGTTTTCCTGCTATGTAGAACACTATCTTCTTTTGTACCGGAGTGACCAGACTTTGCTCCTGATGTCAGTATTCATTCGCAAACATTTATTGTTGCCTCCTGTGGTGCTAGACACGGTACTAGGCTCTGGTACAGCAAAGCAATTTCTGGGTCCTTAACCTCTGCAAAAGCCAGCCCAGATTGTGTCTCCTGAGAGAAGCTGCACCTGGCGTGTTTGCTCCCACCCACCTGCCTGATTGGCATGTTTGCTCCCACCCACCCGCCTGATGTCGTGTGGCGCATTGACGCTCAGGTAGCTCCCATGAGCCTGTCTGCTGCTGTTCTTGTCCTTGTGTAATTCCCTCGCCTCGAATGGGAAGAACCCGTGACCAGCTTAACCAATAAAAGATGGCAAAGGTGATGGGATGTCGCTCCATGGTCAGGTTATGGAAGATTGTGATGTCTGTCTTGTCTCTCTCTTGTTGGCTCTGAGGAAGCAAGCAGCCATGTTGGGGAGGCACATGTGGCCAGGAGCTGAGGGTGGCCACCGGCTGGCAGCCAGCAAGAAATTGAGGCCCTCAGTCCAATACCCAACAAGGAACTGGGTGCTGCCAACAACCACGTAAGCGTGGACTCGGATCCTTCCCCAGCTGGGCCTTTGGATGAGGGCCCACCACTGGTCAATACCTTACACAGGACCCACTAAGCCGTGCCCCGACTTCTGACCTGCAGACACTGTGAGGTCATACGTGTGTATTGCTTGAAGCTGCTTAGTTTGTGGGAATATTGTTGCACAACCGTGGAAAACTAATTTATGCAGCTAACTTCCCCCTCTGCTATGGGCTCTGGATATAGAACATGGCTCTATTCCTATATTAGGTAGCATTGTAATCTATTTTTGCATGCCTGGGTTCCCCATACACAATAAGGACCATGGTAATAATAGCTCTAAAGTAGAGTAGAATTGTATATTGTAGCTCTTAAATGTGCAGAAAAGAAAAAAGTAGCTTTCCATTATTTCCTCTAAGTACACTCATCTCAGTACCAAGGCCCCGACCTGGTACTGAGGGGTTTGGTTTGTGCATCAGGGAGGAGGGGTTACTGAAACTTGCCAACGAAACATAACTCCTCAAATTGTGTCCGGTTGGCTTGGTCTTTAATCAGTCCAATTCAAGGATCAGTTCCCTGTCAGAGATGATTCTCTCCTTTAAAAGCTCCCCCGTCCCCTTTCCTTTCCAAAAGGTATAAGGAAGGCTTACATGTCCTCATGGCAGTGAGGGAGGACGGCTAGTTCACAGGGTGGTCCTGTGCTGTTCTGCACCGACGCTGGCCTCCTCGGCACCTGGGCTGGCCTCCTCGGCATTGTGCACAATTCCACCTGGCCACCGGGCATGCTGCTGGCATCTGCAGGACGTGGAAGTCTGCAGCTGACCTAACTCATGGTCTGTTTCCGGAAGGGGACCCTTTTCCTTACCTCCTTTGGGCAAATTTCCATTTGCTCCGCATACCCACCTTAGCAGCCTAATGTAACTCCAGTTAAACGAGTTGTGAATGGTCTCTGAACTGGGGGTTTGGCCTTGTTTATCGTCACCACTCCCCTTTCTAGGCTTCTTCACAAGTAATGTCAAAACAAGCCCCCGACTTCCTGAGGGTTACTTCTCCCAGCTCTTCCTTTCGGAGTATCAAAACAAACAAACAAAAATCTGGATGTTCCTGCTGTTTCTCTGGAATAGAGTGAGGTCTCTGTGAGTTTTTCTTTCCTTCTGTAACTGGAAAGGAGGCTCGGCTCATCCTTTCACACTGTCCTTCCTGCACACCTTCCTGTGTGTTACCTGGAACTATGTCTAGTGTATTTTCTTTTCTTGTAGTTTCTAAAACTACCTGTACTTGGAAGCTATCATTGGGATCTCTCTTCCATGGAGGACTGGCTGAGTTGCCCGCTGAGAAAACGGACTACAGTGATTCGTGGAATTTAAAAGGTGCTGGGAAGACTTTTGCCCTCCAACCTCCTATCTTGCATCTTCAGTGAGTCAATAGATGCTTCTTAAGCACATTCTGTGTGCTTACTCTCAACTGAAATGTAGTAATGACCAAGGTGGACAAGAGGCTTGCACAGAGCTTGCATTGCAGGGGTGTTTATGGAAAGTGGGGTGTGTGGGGTGATGGAAAAGCAAGCAAGGGGGTCTAGATGGTGCCAAGCGTGATGAACATATGAAAACGGGGCTGCGACAGCACACGATGAGGAGGGTTACTTTACATCAGGAGAGGCCTCTCTGAGGAGGTAACATTGGGCTGACGCTTAAATAATACGAAGAAGCCAGCCGTGTGGCACGCCCAGGCGAGGTCTCCCAGCCAAAGGGAACAACAAGTGCACAGGCCCTGAGGCGAGACAGGTTTGGTCTATTCAGAGAACCGAAAGGAAAACAGTGGGGCTAGAGCCGAAAGGGCAAGAAAGACAGGAGGTGAGATCAGAGAGGCGGTGGGGCCAGATCTTACAGGGCCTGGAGGTCAAGTTGAGAAGTTCAGGTTTTACATCCAGCGCAATGGGAAGTTATCCGAGGAGAGTGCCATGTTAGAACAGATTGTAGAAGGGTAGGCAGGGAATCAGGGACCCGTGGAGAGGACATTTCCAGGCCAGATGTAAGGTGATGATGGCTTAGACAAGGAGGTGGAGAGAAGTGTGTGGGTTTGGGACGTGTTTTGAAGGCAGCGTAGGCAGGCTTACTAATGGGTTCGATGTAGAGGGTGAGTCAAGAGAAGAATCGTGAATACCACCTGGGTCTTTGGCTTGAGTGCCCAAATGGCCGCGGGCTGTTATTTACCAAGGTGCAGGAGGAGGAACTGGTGGTGGGAAAAGAAAATAGAATAATTTTGTTTCGGTCAGCAGGATCAAGCAGGCTGTGAGTCTGGAGCTCGTCTAACTTTATGTCACAGGTTCTAGGTGCAGGGCTCTCTCACGTAGAGTTTACTAGTAGCAGTAACATGATGCTTGGGCATAGGAGACACTTGGTAAATGTTTAATGGACCGGTCTGTCTTCATGAAAATGTAAATATGCCCCAAAGTAATAGCTCATTGTGTGTTGTTAGTCATTCTCACTTTAGTATGAATTTATGTTTGTTTTATAACAGCTATTTGAAAGCTGCTGTTTAAAAAGGGATAATACAAAAAAATAAACTCCTTTGAGTATACAGGCTGATTTTCTGGGAATCCCAGGAGGGAGAGGAAGAAGGCTGAGAAAGAAAAGGCAAGAAGAAGAAATTACAGAAATGTCCTTTTGCGCAGGGAGGCTATAATTTCTTCATTTGCAGACAAAGTAAGTCTCTTTCAAATAGACAATTGCTGCCTGCCTTGTTTTTTTGTTTTTTTTTTTTTTAAAAAACTACTAGTTTTATATAACATTTCTGGTTTAGTCTCTAGTCTAGCAATGATTGCATGATTGTATTATGAGTTTTTATAATGTATGGAATTCCTACCTACAGAGAGTCATAACATGCTTGGCTTGCTTGGGAGCATTGTTGCGTAATAATACAACTAAAACCTGACCAACTAGTCCTCTGTGAGCCAGTAGTGTATGTCTCCATATCACATTTTGAGGAAATAATCACTGATAAGCACAAGAGACCTCACTCAGTGGCAGGTGTTGTTTTCAGCACTCAGCTCTGAGTTCCTGGAGGACCGTAACTGGGCTTTATCTCGAAGATTCTCTGGGGCTGGCCCAGTGGAGACGTAATGAAGCGTCGGGTGAAAAAGGCAGATTTAAAACAAGGCCAATAATAACCAATGAAACTGTTCTTTGGGAGTCAAAACTCAAACAAACCAAAGGCTTCCAGGTTAGGCTTCTGGGTAACTGTCCGCTGGAGCCAGCTCCTCCATGGGCTGAATCGGGTGAAAAAGGCAGATTTAAAATAAGGCCAATAATAATCAATGAAACTGTTCTTTGGGAATCAAAACTCAATCAAACAAACCAAAGGCTTCCAGGTTAGGCTTTTGGTAACTGTCCGCTGGAGCCAGCTCCTCCATGGGCTGAGCACTGCAGTCCCCAAAGGCGCTGATCCTCGCGGCTCCATGACGTCGCTGCTTACACTGCCCGTCACAGAACCCGCCTGCTGGCTCCTGCGCATCCTTCTCGGGGGAGCAATGCCTCCAGTTGGTGAGCACAGGGGTCGGTTCCACCACTGCTGGATTTTTTCCAGCTTCTGGGCCTGCCTGTGCTTCTCTGCCTGTTCTACCGTTGTCCCCACTGGGCCATGCCATTAGGCCCTGCCTGGCCCGCTGGGCTTGCTTATGGCAATCTGAGTGTGTGCAGGTGGACATTCGCTCTTTAGAAACGCCTTGCCCTTTTTAGCATCCTTACTCTTAGTGGCTTGGTGACATTTTTTCTAGCTAATATAGCACTTGTTTATCTAAGTAGCTTCCAAACCCCCTTCGAGACCCCACATTTTCACAGTTTAAAACACTGGATTTTAAGTACGTGGTTTTGCCTCCTTCCCCCACAAGGGGCATTTGACAAATGTCTGGAGGCATTTTTTCTTGTCACAACTGTGTGGCTGCTACTGGCATCTAGTGGGTAGAGGCGAGGATGCTGCTAAACACCCTGCGATGCACCAGACACGACCCCCTGCTCCCCTGCCCCCAGCAAAGCACCAAGGCCAACATGGCGATCGTGCTAAGGTTAGGAAGACGTGGTTTAAAAGCAAGTGAGGGTGCAGGAGGGTATATAGACATTGAATCATAATGGTGTGCACGTGAAGTTTGTATAATGCTACCAACCAATGTTAACTCAACAAAAGCATAAATTGACTTTTAAAAAAAGAAAGAAAAAGGGCCACTATATTTTAAAAATTGCAAAATAATTCATGTTCGTTATGGAAGAAATGGAAAATACAGACATGTTAAAAAGAAAAATGTAAGCCTCTTGAAATCCCAGAAGAGTACCTTTTCAGCTAAGGTTAAATATTTTTTCTTAAAAATAATTTAAGAATAATTCGAATTCTTTCTCATTCCCTGTAAAACTTAGAAGCACAACGTTGATTCCTGCTCATTTGTGAAAGTCAGTGGATTGAAGCAAGTCGGCCTGAGTTTTTATGGGCTAGTAGGAGGGAAAAGCAAAGTTACAAATAAGGACTGAAGCGCTTTCTTTAATGCACTGGACTGATGCCAGGGGTATTTCCAGGTATGAGCCGCCCAGGAAATGCAGAGCAGAGAGTGTGTCCTAGGTGTGGGAACCCTCCCAGCTTCCGCCTTCCCCGTGCTGGGATGTGAACACATTAGCAGTGGATGCAGGGTTCCTTAGGGCCAGGAGGCTGGCTCCTGGCTATTGATAAAACGGAAGCCTTCTAAAATAGTAAGATGTTATAATAACGACCTGAGAAAGGAGAGAAGCGCTTTTGTGGAGTAAAAAACCGAGACAATGTGGCACCCGTGGGGGATCATCATTTCGGCCACGTGGGGATGCGGACAGGAAAGAGGGCTACGTGGGGACTCCGCGCTCCAGCAGCTGGAAAGTCTAGACGTGTGTGAACCCACCAGTGTGGTCACAGTGAGAAGCAAGCCCCCGCGAGCGCCTCCTGCTCCGGGGCGTCTGGAGAAAGCAGAGTATTGAGGGGACCAGACACATCCCAGTTAGGACCTCCTTGAGCTCCCGTCTGTGGCCGGCTCCGTGCGGGGCTGGGCGGCAAGGCCACACGGATGAATCGGGGTTCTGTCTGCGTGGAAGAAGACACAGAGTTCATGGGGTCTGGGGCCTCTTCTTTACTTGCCGAAACAGGAAGTTGCCTGCTCTTGAACCTTTGGGCTGGTGCAGGCATTTTAGAGCTGCTTTTATTCGGGTAGGTTGTAGCCACATGCAGACCTGAGAGAGACTCTAGGCAGAAGCTGTCTGAGGGAATCAAAAGGGCTTTTTGCTCCTGAAGGAAGCTGGAGGGGAGGGTCTGGGCTCCTTAGCCAGTTAAGGGAGTGCTCCAGGGAGGGGGCAGATGCTGATAAGAGCCAGTCAGCAGAAAAGGGCCCAGAAGCTGAGGTCTGAGGTCAAGGGCGGGAAGTGAAACTAGAGCAATAGCTGCTTCAATTAAAACATTAGGTGACATCAGCGTGGTTTGGAACAGGACGTCCTCTCCTTGTAATTTAACCAATGGCTATGTAATTAAACAAATGACTACGGAAAGTCTGAAGCACAAATAAAAGTAAGAAAGACTAGAACAAAGAACCTGATGCACTCATCTCCCAGTTTCACCAATTTTTTAAATAAACTGCCTATTTTGTTTCAGCTCTTCCCCCACCTACCCAACCTGCCAGTCATTTTGAAACAAATTCCAGACATTGGGTCATTTCATTTGTAAATATTTTAATACTAGAGGCCCGGTGCACGAGATTCATGCACTAGGGTGGATCCCTCAGCCCAGTGAGCACCCTCTCGCAGTCCAGGACCCCTCAGGGGATGTCCGACTGATGGCTTAGGCCCGCTCCCCTGGGCCTAAGCCATCAGTCGGACGTCCTTAGTGCTGCTGTGGAGGCAGGAGAGGCTCCCACCACTGCTGTTGCACTTGCCAGCCGTGAGCCCGGCTTCTGGGCTTCTGGCTGAGCCGCACTCCCCCTGTGGGAGTGCACTGACCACCAGGGGCAGCTCCTGCATTGAGTGTCTGCCCCCTGGTGGTCAATGTGCATCATAGCAACTGGTTTTTTTGCCATTTGGTCGATTTGCATATTAGCCTTTTATTATATAGGATGTATCTCTAAAAAGAAATAGTACGTGTTTTGAATTTTACATAGCTGTGGTCTCAATGACTGACCCTGTTGATCGGAAAATATTCCAAAGGGAAGGAAAAGTGCCATCTCCTGAGAAGCCTTTGCTGCACCTTCCCGTGAGGTGGGGCCCTTGTGCTTCCCGAGTGCCCCGTGCACACGTGGTCACTGCCCCCTGTACATCATGTGGAAATTGTGTTGTTGTTGTTTTTTAATTTAATCAATTAATTTATTATTTACAAAGTGATTCCCCCTGATATTTCAAGTACCCATTGGACACCATCCATCGTCATCACCTTCTTGACTATATTCCCTCTGCTATAATCTAGCATCAATTTTTACTTCTAACTCCTTCATCTTTTTCACTCAGCCCTCCAACATCCCTCCCCTCTGTCAACCATCAGTCTGTTTCTATTTTGTTTGTTCTTTAGAGCCACGTAGAAGTGAAATAACATGGTATTTGTCTTTCTCTGTCCAATTTATTTCACTTAGCCTATTGCCCTCTAGGTCCATCTATGCTGTTGCAAATGGTAAAATTTCATTCTTTTTTATGGGCTCCATTGAATATATGTAGCACAATTTGTTTATCCACTCATCTATTTTTGGGCACTTGTGTTGCTTCCATATCTTGGCTATTGTAAATATGCTGCAATGAACATAGGGGTGTGTATGTTCTTTTAATTACGGTTTCAATTAGCATAGCGAATCTAGTACATACTTTCTTCCTGGCATCCAGATTAAAGAGAGTGTTTTGGATTTCTTCAGATATACCTCAAAGTGAATTTCTGGGTCATAAGGCAGTTAGAACACTTTTAAAGAACCCTCTTTAGCATTTGGCCTGTAGTATTTGGGAGAAAAGCCTTAACAGATTCAGGGATGTGGGGGAAATTATAGGGAAATTCCTCCTTGGCATCTCTCATTTAAATCCAGTGATGCTATAAAGGAGCCCAGCTTTATTCCTCAGCGGAGAGAAACTATCCCCAAGGACACCTGCATCTTCTTTCAAAACTCCTGCTCCTGTGATGTGGATTCTGTCACAGTGCGGAGCACAGAGCAGCAGTGAGCACTCAGTGGAAAAGGCAAGAGCCTGAGAGACTCATTTCTCTTCTCAAAAATGAGTTGCTCCTAGCTACCCATTTCCTCAATATAGAGATGGAATAGCAATGTAATGAGGTTATCTCTAGAAGATAAAATGAGTAATTTACTGTATAGTGGTCATAAATCTTTAGTGGCAACATATTTTTGTTTAAAGAGCATATTACTATGAATCTATTCTTCAGGGAAAAAATGTCCCAGCAAATAAGGATAGATGTGTGAAAAATAGCAAAAATACAAAAACAAAATATCAAGGTTTATCGATAAAGAACAACTGAATAAATTATGTAATAGAATGTTAATGCAACTATTAAGGAAATGGTAAAATTGCCCGGGAAGATGTTCATGATGTCGCTACAATGAAAAAAAAAAGTTGTCAGAGTCCTTTGTATGATATGTCCTATCATTTTTAAAGGGGCAAGTCCCACATGTGTGATTATATGTTTGTGTGACCTACTAAACAGATAGGATACATACCAGGCTTCTACTCTGGTTTTCTCTTGTGGTTGTGGTGGGAGCAGAGCTAGAAAGAAATCTATTTTTGTGTTGATTGATTTGTTTCAATGAGCATGTTATAGGACAAATGAACCCGGGAAAGGCTTAACTTAAAAATAGAATATAGCCTAGCGGGTATGGCTCACTGGTTGAGTGTCAACCTATGAACCAGGAGGTCATGGTTTGATTCTCAGTCAGAGCACATGCCTAAGTTATGGGCTCAATCCCCAGTAGGGGGTGTGCAGGAGGCAGCCGATCAATGATTCGCTCTCATCATTGATATTTCTATCTCTTTCCCCCTCTCCTTTTCTCTCTGAAATCAATAAAAATATATTTAAAAAATAGAATATTAAGTATAAATATATAGAAGAAGACAAAAATGCAACATGAACCTTCTTATAGCTTGTAAATTTTTGCTTACAAATGAGTTTTATTCTAATAGCTGGTGGATGTCAAGTCCACAGGTAGTTACTTTGGATCATAGGATAAGCCATGCAAAGGTAGAAGGCTTTGGTCTAGATCAGTGGTTCTCAACCTTCCTAATGCCGCGACCCTTTAATACAGTTCCTCATGTTGTGGTGACCCCCAACCATAAAATTATTTTCGTTGCTACTTCATAACTGCAATTTTGCTACTGTTATGAATCGTAATGTAAATATCTGGTATGCAGGAAGTATTTAGGAAACCCCTGTGAAAGGGTTGTTCGACCCCCAAAGGGGTTGCGACCCACAGGTTGAGAACCGCTGATCTAGATAGAGAAAAAACTGGGAAGGGATGTGATCTGGGACATTGAAGGGGAGGGCATATGCTATTAAAAAGGTGAAGTGATGTAGTAGGATTGTGGCCAACATGAATATATGTGAGTTGTTAATGCCCATATGGGCCAACCATGCTAACCTCATGTTGGGAGAAAATTGGTTGGTCCCGAGGCCCATAGATGAGCTGCTCAGCTTAGAGACATAGTTGCTCAAATTATAGTTCTTATCATGAGAGATGGGGCAAGGAACAGACCTGGGAGGACTTGGGGAAAAGGGTGGTTGGGAGGTGGCACCCTGATTTCTACTGTGAAGAGATAATAGAATTTTACAGAAACAGAATTTTTCCTCTGAAGCACAGCATTTAACGCCTCTTCTGTGACCCCTATGCCTTATAATTCCTGTCTTAAGGACTCGGTGGCAAGAAGCCAAACCCCATTCTAATGATCTCAGGTGAAAGATGGTTTATTTAAAAAATATAGGACAATCTCATCAAACCTAATTGTAGGAAAAACACCTGGGCCTCCCAGGCGTTAAAACTGTCAGACAACTGCTCTTTGTCATGTCTTCATGTGGCTCACTCTGGCATCTTTCAGATCCATTTCTGTTTTTCTTCCTTTCATTGTCTTTCTCCCTACCCACCCTTGGCTTGCAATGGCTGATTCCTCATTACATTTCAATTCAAGGGCCATTGCCAGCATCTCTAGGCTGTAGCCTCTGGGTCTCTTAATTTAAGACCATGAGACGAACGAAGCACGTGATTGGTTGCTGGCCAGCCCACACATTAGCTGAGAAGGGCCATGAACAGGGAGACAGTGGTCCATGTATCTGGTACTTCTTATGCCTCTTTCCCAACCACATCCTTTCACTTGCTTTCTGTTCAGACCACCGATCATCCTTAAGCAATTTATTTTCAAGCCTCTTTGTCTTTGCTCAAGGTGTTTTCACAGCATGGTATATGCTTCTCCCATTCTTTGCCTCTCAAGGCTTTTTATATGTTCAGACTTAGTTTAAATATTATCTCCAATATGTAACATACCGGGATATCTCAATTGAAAAGGAATTATTTCTGCCATGGCCAGTGTTTCTCAGTGGCACCGAAGGGTCATGGCTTTGATTCCCAGTCAAGGACATGTACCTGGGTTGCAAGTTCGATCCCCAGTCCCAGTCATGGGTGTGCAGGAGGCAATCAATCCATGTGTCTCTCTCACAACGATGTTTCTCTCTCCCTCTCTTCCACTCTCTCTAAAAAAATAAATGGAAAAAAATATCCTTGGGTGAGAATTCACACAACAAAACAAAATGAATTATTTCTTCCTCTGGGTCCACCACAACTTGTATTTACACTCGATCCACCCTGCTTGTGTGTGTCTGTGTGCATTTACTTCTCTGCCCTTTCTCCCCAAATCCGGGCAGGTCCCGCTTATCTCTACACCCTGCAAACCTTTCCCAGCACCAGCAGGAGGTGCTCATAGATGTTTCCTGAACTCAGGTGCCCTATAGCTCATTGAGTCATCAATATCTGGATTTACTTCATCATTAGCATCATCGTAAAATCACAGAAGAGATTTTTTACTATTCTCTGTTACATTCAGAGAAGTCACCTTGTATATTAGAAATGATTTTTTTTTCATTAAGTCATGAAAAGATATAAGGACAACCATGTATTTGCACGTTTGTTTACCAGAGAAAATGAAAACTACAAAAAAAAAAGGTGGTTTTCCCATGATTTCTCAAAAGTCCGAATTATTTTAAAAACAGCCCCCTGATGCTTAAGCAAGGGTCCTAGGGTCAAGTGTCACAGGGGTGCTAGGGTCAGGTATCAAGTGCCAACAATGGTAACTTACTTCCTCATGTCTGTAGTCTCTTTTTTGTTCGTTAGTTTGGTTTTATTGTGCTTCTTGAGTGATAAACATGCCACGTCAGATAAGATGAGCTACTCTCCTTTTTTTTTAAAAAAAATATTTTTATTGATTTCAGGGAGAGAGAGAAACATCAATGATGAGAGAGTATCATTGATCAGCTGCCTTCTGCACGCCCCACACTAGGGATGGAGCCCAAAACCTGGATGTGCCCTGAATCCAGCCATGACTTCCTGGTTCATAGGTTGACACTCAACTACTGAGCCACACTGGCTAGCCTGCTACCCTCAGCTAACATCCTTGACCTTCTTTTTCTCTCATAACCCACATTCAACTCATCTGGAAATCCTACCTTTGAAATATATGGGAAAACCACAGATCCTCTTACCGGGATTACTACAGACCCCTCCGAACTGGTCTCCTTGTGACTCCTCAGCCGATTCTCTGCCCAGCAGCCATATGGAGAGACTTGGAGAATGCAGATCAGATCTTGCCACTCCTTTGCCCACAATCCCATTTCACTAGAATAAAACCCAAGTTCTGCTCTTGAGTGAGTGGCTAGGTCCTGAGTGATCCTCCACTTGTCTCCACGACCTCATCTCCTGTGCTCTCGGCCACACTGGCTCCTTCTGTGCCCTGAACACTGGGTTCCTTTCCTGTGGCTGCTGTATCCCAAACCAGGTGGCTTAGGACAGCAGAACTGTGTTCTCTCACTTCTGGTGGCCAGAGGTGCTAGATCAAGGTGGTGGCAGGGCCACGCTCTCCCCAGAACCTGTCGGGAGTGCTTGTCCTTGCCTCTTCAGCTTCAGTTCCTTGCCTGGGGCAGCATCACTCCAAGCTCTGCCTCCATCTTCACACGCTGTCTTCCCTCTGTGTCTGTGTGTCTATGTGCCTCCACATGGTGTTCTCCCTGAGTGTCTGGGTCCAGAGTTCCCTCTTCTCATGAAGATATCAGCCATTGGGCCAGGGCCCATCCCAATGACCTCATCTTAAATTGATGACATCAGCAAAGACCCTGTTTCCAAATAGGCCACTTTCACAGGTGCCAGGGGTTAGGACCGAAACATGTCTATTTTTGGAAGGAGAGGGAAGGACACAATTCAACCCATAAAAACACCCAGGTAGCTTCCTCTCCCTGGGAGTGCTTCGCCCACTCCCGCACGTGTTCAGGGCTTTGCTAAACGTCTTCTCAGGTTATCGTCTCAATGGAGTGCCAACTTCCAATACTTTTAAAGCTGCTCTCCCTCCCCTCATGGCACATATTACCTTTTAACATATTAGATGATTTAACTATTGGTTATGCCTACAGTCAACTGTCTCAGCCCCACCACTTTCTCCTGGCTTTGAGGAGTGGGGGAGTCGACCTTTGGCTGTTATTCGCTGATGTAGCCCATCTCCCATCACAGGGCGTGGCACATTGACACTCAAGAAGAAACTTGGTGCTTTTAGAACGAACTGATTGCTTTTGTATTTCTTTAAAGGAGAAGATAAATCTGTATCTTTGGCAGTTCACAATTTTCTAGCAGTGTGGTCTGTTGAACAAAAAAAGTAAAATTATGATGCCAAATTGAAGCATGATATGTGATTAAGACTACGTAAACCTTTTCTCTGGTCTCTTTTCCATACATTTATTATTCGTTCTGGGCGCTTTAAGAAATGGCAGCCCACGTGGTTACATTTCTCAATCCTATACTTAGGACAAAGTATATAATAGTCTTGGGTTGTGGTTTCAATTAGCATAGCGAACCCAATACATACTTTCTTCCTGGCATCCAGATTAAAGAAGCTGTTTTCACTTTCCAGCCCAGTTTTTATTTCTGCTTTCTCTTTTCCTCACTGAAAACATCTATAGTATCCACAACATGTTGGTAAGTTAAAACACCAAGTCAGAATCCACATTCTGACTCCATTTTTGTAGACTAATAACAATGTAGGTGTAGGTCATATATGTTTTTGTATGAAAAGAGTATAGAATTGCACGCATCAAACACATAATGGGGAGAGACTTTATACATTTTATATTGTTTGCATCTTTTTAAATGAGTAGGTCTGACTTTGACAATAAAAAGAGTAAGACGCAAAAACTAAAAAGGCTTTTCTTGAGAGTGAGCTTGCCACCACAGAAGGAGCAAAAGCTGTTGGACACTGAGCACAGTGTGCTCTTTTTTAAAATTATTTTTTGTTTATTATTAAAAATATATTTTTATTGTTTTAAGAGAGAAAAGGAGAGGGAGAGAGAGATAGAAACACCAATGATGAAAGAATACCAATGATTGAGCCCGCAACCTGGGTATGTGTCCTGGCCACAGAATTGAACCATGACCTCTTGGTTCTTTTTTTTTTTTTAAATATATTTTATTGATTTTTTACAGAGAGGAAGGGAGAGAGATAGAGAGTTAGAAACATCGATGAGAGAGAAACATCGATCAGCTGCCTCCTGCACATCTCCTACTGGGGATGTGCCCGCAACCCAGGTACATGCCCTTGACCGGAATCGAACCTGGGACCTTTCAGTCCGCAGGCCGACGCTCTATCCACTGAGCCAAACCGGTTTCGGCGACCTCTTGGTTCTTAAGTCGATGCTCAACCACTGAGCCACACCAGCCGGGCCGAGCGTGGCATGTTCTTATGTGAGGAATCCTGGAGAAGAAACATGGTGCTTTTCTATTTACTGCCTGGAAACCATAGGGACCATGTTTCTACCGTGTGTACGGGGGACTGAAAGGGATTATGAACATAGTACCAACTGTGGTCAGCCTCTTGTGGTGGGATTGCGGATGATTTTGTTGTTCATTTTGCTCTTATTTTGTAAGAACATGCTCCCAGGTAGATGATGTTGACGGAGGACAGGAACCTCTGTGTATCCCTGCTCTCTGGGCCTAGGAAACCTTCTCCTGCCACCAGGGGGTCTGTGTTCCTGGGCTCCCACGCAGCCGATTCAGCCCAGGGAGGGGCAGCCACTCTAAGGCTCCAGACACAACCCCTTGCTTTAAAGACATAGAGGTTCTGCAGTCTCAGGGCTGGAGAGGGTCTTCCTAACCCAAGGAAGATTCAGGAAGGGACTAAATTGAGGGCTCCATTCCTCTCCCTTTTGGCCTCTCAAAAGGGAGGGATGTGGGAGGTTGGCCAGCCAGGGAGGGACCACTGGAGGGCTCAAGGGCATGTCCGGCCCATCTTGCTCAGTCCCAGAATTCCCCAAGGAGTCGTGTAGAGGGGGTCCTGGGAGCTGGATTGCCCAAGGTGATTCCGGAAATGGCAGGGCTCCCCCTCCAGAGTGTCTGTTGTCAGCCTCTCTGACTCTAGGCAGGCAGCACAGTTGGCAAGCTGGGTAACTGCCAGCTTGGAGCCTAGTGCCTTTGGCAGAATGAACTCTGGGTTTGACACGAAGGCTGCCGAAGCAATAGCTGTGGTGGTGGTTCTCAAAAGCTGGCCTAGCTCAGATTCACAGGGGGCGCTTCCCTGGCCCTGCCACCGTTGGACTCAGCAATTCACACCACAGGCCTAGCAACCGGGATTTTAACAAAGACCCCTATGCTGCTGTTCCACACCAGTTCCCTGACGCTGATCCTCCTGTTCTGTACTAACACCTGCAGTTAGTGTCAGACACCACAGGTTGAAGGGCCTAGTCCCACATGACTGCCCTCATGTCAGATGCCAGTTGCAAGTCCAGGGCCCCCAGGTTATCCAAACTTCTTCCCACTTGGCTATAGATTCAAAGATCCCAAACCCTCATCCCCAATTCCCACCCCAGTTTTAATAATTCACTAAAATGACTCACAGAACTCAGGAAAGCCCTATACTTATAACTAACTAGAGGCCCGGTGCACAAATTCGTGCACCAGTGGGGTGCCTCGGCTTGGCCTACAGGATCGGGCCGAAACCAGCTCTCCAACAACCCCCAAGGGGTCCCGGATTGTGAGAGGGTGCAGGCCAGGCACAGGGACCCCATCAGTGCATAATTGGGGCCAGGGAGGGATGTGGGAGGTTGGCCAGCCAGGGAGGGACCACTGGAGGGCTCAAGGGCATGTCCGGCCCATCTTGCTCAGTCCCCATTAATTGGACCCCAGCAGCAAGCTAACCTACCAGTTGGAGTGTCTTCCCCCTGGTGGTCAGTGCACGTCATAGCGAGCGGTTGAGCAGCCTTAGCATATCATTAACATATTATGCTTTGATTGGTTAAACAGATGACCGGACAACTGGATACTTAGCAATTTGGCTTTTATTATATAGGATGCTTTTTTATAAAAGACTAACTCAGAAATAACATAGAAGAGGTCTATGGGGTAAGGTTAAGGGGGGCACTGAGCTTCCATGCCTGCTCTGATGTACTATCCTCCCAGCACATGAACGTGTTCATACACCTGGAAGCTCCCTCCAA
>NW_005356259.1:10350590-10398337 GCF_000412655.1 Myotis brandtii
ATTCAAGAGCTGTTATCCAGGCTGCATTAGTAGGCATGTTTGATGCAATCATTGGCCATTTGTGATTGAACTCAATCTGCATCTCCTTTCCCCATCCCTGGAGGTCTGGGGGTGGGGCTGCAAGTTCTAATCCTCTAATCACAGGCGTGATCTTTCTTTGTGGCCAGCCCTTCCCTTGAAATTTAGGGCCCACCGAGAGTTGCCTTGCTAGCACAAGCTCAGCTATGGTTCAAAAGGGGTTTGTTATTTTGTTATGAATAAGAAAGATGCTCCTATTACTCAGGAAATTCTAAGAGTATTATAGGAGCTCTGTCCAAAGAACCAGGGACAGAGACCAAATATATTATTTATTATATCACACCCCCCTGCCCCAAACCAGGTGATTCTGATACAGGTGGCTATACACTGAGATCCACTGTGTAAGAAGATATTGATAATGTTCAAAAACTCCAAGTATCAGCACCATTTTGGTGAGCAGAGAACTCTACTTTTGATGTAGGCTTCTCCCCGTCTCACAATGTCCTTCTCTCCTCCAGTAAAGTCCTTCAAGATAGACTTGTAGCCCATCTCCTCGTCCCAAGGGAGCTCCCTCCTCTTGGTGTTCCATACCGTGGCACTGATTTGTAGGATTCTCTTTGGCCCTGCACGTAATGTTTGCAGTGCTCCTTACTGTTCAGATGCCTGCCTCATCTCCCTAGGTGCCTATGGACTCCACATTTCTTTAATGAACCTTCATGCAACATTTAATACCCGTAAGCATGGTGCTGTCCTCAAAGGAAGCACTCAATAAATGCTTAATGGGAGGAAGTGAAGGTATGAATGCTGGCGTGATCCAGGAGCAAAGTGCAAGTGACTTGTGCACAATTTGGACATTATAAAGTCTTGCCAACCACCCGAGTCATTGCAACATTAAGATTAAATGCCTCACTTTGAATCAGATAATTTGTAATAACTGTCTAAGCAGAACGTCTTCTTGGGAAGAACCACAATGAACTAGCAGGCAACCCACTTTGGGGCCATATCAGTAGATGTGATGATCAGCGGAATGATCACTAGACATGAAACCAGAGTATGTAGGGCCACAACCTGGCTCTGCCCCTTGCCAGCTGGGAGGCCCTGGGGTAAGTTGCTTCCTTCAAAGTTTCATTCACATATTCATTATTTCAATCATCTATCATTGAAAACCTATTGTATACTGGGTGTTACACTATCTATACTTTATATGTTATCTCATTTAATGAGCACAGCACCTCTCTAGACAATCAATCTTCCCAAATTATAATTTTATAGTTGAAGAATAATCACATTTCTGTGTCTTCCGTGGCAGTTACACCCTTAGGCCTTCAGACCTCCTGACCTCTGAACTCTGGGGCATAGTTATTATTATTATTATCCTGCATGGCCTCTGAGACTTAAGAGTCTATAAAAGGGAATGAAATTTTGGAATTGGAAGGAACATGAAAGATGGTCTCATTCGCCTGCATTCAAATGAGGACTCAGAACTAAAGTCTCAAATCGGGAATGGGAGGAGATATAGCCCAGAAAACCTCCTTCCAATGCCCTGGTCTCTCTCACTTTGGCTTGTCCTCATTGCCTGGAGTGTAGGCTGTGGGCAGTCAGAAGGTGGTGTTCGCAGGGAGTGCCGTCGGATCCAGGATGTCTGCAGAGCTGGGCAGCTCTAAGGTTTCCATTCCGGATGCTGAGGTCTAAGGTGGCATTAAACATGCTCCCTGCCTGGTGGCTTCATTGGAACCTGACACTCTATGTGGATTGCTAACTGATGTCTCCATCAGGCCAACCACTGTACACCAGCCAGACCCATGTGTCCTGGGGGCGGGGCGGGGAATGCAAAGTGTCCGTGCATCTGTCAGAAGATACCCTTGAATGTTGCTGAACTGGATGTAAGTTATGAAGGTTCCAGGCAAAAATGAAGGGTGTCTCTCCAACTCTCCCCACTGGTAAGGTTAGAAGACCAGAGCTGACAAAGGGCGGCAGCAAGCCACTGCCTGGCTGACCAAAATAAAGACACAGTCTTGCTTCTGAATGTATGAGCATTTGTTGTTACGTTAAAAAAGCAAATCCTGTGGGAAGCTGGTTACAGGGGCTAGTTTGGACAGACTGCATGACTTCCCCCACCCCCAGAATAGCACCAGCCAACAACAGCAAGAATCCGGCAGTTGGAATGCTTTCTGGATTTCTAATCGGAGTATTCACCCCCGATTGTATGGTTTCCCCTCCCCACCACAGCATTCCCATACTTATAAGCATGTGTTTAAAATCAAGGCTCCGGATCCCTTAAATAAAACCTATTTCATGAGTCATACTCTTTATCCAATTCAGGCTCAGTGGCTTGAAGGAAAAACAGTCACTAACTACGGTCTGAATTCACAAACGAAGATCACCAGTGGACTCACTAAAGTCTGATTTTATGAACAAGACGATGCGTGCTTTTGTGTGTGGGCTCGCATGGGAGAGGCTCCTGATAATGCAGATGTTCTTTCTGTTTGACTTGGGAAGTAATCAAGAGATGTTCCGGTTGTGTTGCTGGTAGCAGCAGATTTTCCCTCCAGCGTAAGATTGACATAAGATGACGTTAAAAACCAATTTGGCCCTGCCAGTGTGGCTCAGTGGTTGAGGGTCAACCTACGAACCAGGAGGTCATGGTTCAATTCCAGGTCAGGGCACATGCCCAGGTTGTGGCTTGATCCCCAGTAGGGGGCGTGCAGGAGGCAGCCGATCAATGATTCTCTCGCATCATTGATGTTTCTCGCCCTTCCTCTCTGAAATCAATAAAAATGTATTAAAAAAATAAAAATACAAGAAGCCATTTGGCTTTCTTAGGGTCACAAACAGGAGAGGGGATGCATGGGACAGCCCAAGGAAAGGCCGCTGCGCTGAGGACCCGTGACGTTAGTTGCGGAATTAGCCTGATGCTTAGCAGGACTCTATAGATTTGGAAAAGCAGGTTCTTGCGTTGAACTGAATTTTGCCTCAGGTGTGTCCTGTTGCTAAGAAATCAGAGGCCCTGGATGTCCAGCGGGCACTTGAGAGATAGAAACTGCGCATTTGCTTCAGGGCTTTTCCTCAACTCTCCATGCCTGGACAAACACACAACTGCATTTCATGGCTCCCTGCCCATCCGGAGCAGGGAAGCATCCTGCTGCATTGGCAAGACATCAACCTGCGTCTACAGGAGAATGAGCAAGAAGAATGGCCTCTTCTCCACGGCTGGAGAAAAATCACTCCCAGGATTTGAGGTCGGCTGCAAACCACAGAGAAAACGCCTTCTCGGTAGGTAAGAGAGACTTCCCTCCCCTTCTTGGAATGTTACCTCCACAGTCCAAGTGTCACCTACGTTTTACAACCTAACCAACGCCTTCGCCACAAGCCAAGGAGGTAGGCAAGCCAGTCCTCCTTTGCGGCCATAGTGGTGGGACTTTAGAAGAACTATGCCCCAGAGTTCAGAGGTCAGGAACCCTGGAGGCCTAATGGTGCAATTGCCATGGAAGACACAGAAATGTGATTATTCTTCAACTATAAAATTATAATTTGGGAAGATTGATTGTCTAGAGAGGTGCTGTGCTCATTAAATGAGATAACATATAAAGTATAGGTAGTGTAACAGCCAGTATACAACAGGTTTCTAAATCCTGATTGTGTTACCATCTGACCTTTAGAGGTTCCCCACCAGGAAATGGGCACACCTGGGTGTTCAGTGAAGTGAGGAGGAGCCAGACTTCTGAAGTCCTCAGAGCCAGGCATGAAAGGGAATGTGGAAGCTGCTGGAATGTGGGACTCAGAGAACCAGGGGGGCCCACCTTACGACACAAGCTCAATTCAAAACAACAGCAGTAGCAACGACAGCATCCTGACTGTTCTATATGTGGCCCCTGCTCTCTGTTCAGACATCTATGCCTCATCTGCCACTGAGGCTGGTACTGTTGGGTGAAGGAAGAGAAGATCTGGTCAGTGGAGGATCATGGGTATTTCATGTCTTAAAATTAGCCTCATGTTCTGCCCACACCAACCATCAAGCAGCCACAGGTGCTGCTCACGGTGTTACGTAGCTGTTGGGTTGGCTCCGACTCCTGGCAGCCCTATGATTGAGGGATGTCCACCATGTCTCGTCCTCAATAGCCCTGCTCAGCTCCAGTAGGCTCATGCCTATGGCTTCTTTTATGGAATCAACCATCTCAATTTGGTCTTCTTTTCCTGCTGACGTCTATTCTCCCAGCAATATTGTCTTTTCCAAAGAACCTTCCCTTCTCAGGATGTCCCTGAAGGTAGGGCAGCTTCGGTTTTGTCCAGCAATGTTTCAGACTTCATTTGCTTCAGAGACCACTCGTTTGTCTTTCCAGCAGCCCAGGGTATCTGTAGATTTCCCCCCCAGCACCACATTTCAAGTGAATTGATTATTTTCTTATCAGATTTTTCACTGTTCAACTTTTGCATGCATACCCAGTAGTTGGGAATTTAAGGGTGTGGATTATCATAGCCTTGGTCTCTAATGACATATTTTTGCTTTTTTTTTTAAAACAACATAACATATATTTTCATTGGTTTTAGAGAGTGAAGAAGGAAAGGGATAGAGAGATAGAAACATGGGTGAGAGAGAAACATTGATTGGCTGCCTCCCACATGCCCCCCTTTTCCCCACACTGGAGATTAAGCCTGCAATCTAGGCATGTGCCCTGACCAGCAATCAAACTGGCGACCTCTCCTGGTTCATAGGTCGATGCTCAACCACTGAGCCATGCAGGCAGGGCCATACCTTGGTTCTTGATGACATTCCCTAATTCCTCCATTGCTGCCCATCCTAGTCTCAGCTGTCTCTTGATTTCTTGCCTGATCACTGCCACATGGTATAATGAGTGTTCCCTGAGCATCTATTATGTGCCAGGACATGAACTAAACGTGAGGATTCACTGAATCTTCCCAACAAGCTTGTGAAGCCAGCACTTTTACTAACCCAACCTTACAGATTTGGAGAACCGGCTTGGGAGTTAAGGTGACTGGTCCAAGGTCACACAGCCAGTACATGGCCAGGCTGAGACTTGAATCACCCAACTGACTCCAGACCCCATGTTCTGATCCAGGGCTGTGAAAATGAGTTTCCTACTCATCGCACCATCACAGAACAGAGTGATGTCCTTGGTGTGTCCCGCTGGGCATTTCTGGTGTGCAGGCAGCACTGTGGGGATGGGTCCACTCTGTCTATTTGCGGAGAGAGCCTTTCTATGTTCTGTGCCGTGGGAAAAGCTGATTGGCTGCAGTGTTTCAAAGCCACTGGATTATAGATCCTTGAAGGCAGGGTTCAGGCATGTAGTAGATGCTTAATAAGTGTTGGTCAAATGACAGAGTTGCTTTTCCATCACATGAGACCTCACCAGTCCCCAAAACTCCATCTCTGGAAAAAGTGGTTATTAGCTGGCCCTTCAGGGGAGTCACAGGAAGCTCTCTGGAGGCCTCCCTGGGAAGGTGAGGTGCTTGGAGATGGCGGTGCAGAGCCAGGTTGACACAGGAGGAATGAGTTGTCAAACTTTCAAAGCCCCACTCCCACCCAACAGCTGCTTCACCGGAGCAGAAGGCTGGTAAAGAACCAGAGCAGAGATGAAAAAAGGTCCTAAAAAGTCAGGGTTATCTCTCCTTTTCCTCTAAAGCCAAGATTAAGAGGACTAGAGGCTCTTCAACCTTAGAGGAGTGGCCAAATCAAATAAATTCTGGATAATCTAAGAACGAGGACTCACAGCATACAAACAGATGGGAAATAGAAAGTGTTTGCATTGCATTCTATAGTCTCAGCTTTGTCAGTTGTAGGTGATTTGTGTAAGCAAGAACCAAGTGGACCTTCCTTTTAAAACTAGGGAGTGTGTTCCCATTGCCAGGGAATGCCCTTCATATCAGCCAGTATTTTAACATAAGGGCACCCTAATCTCACAAAAGAATCCAGTTTTAAAATTAATAAAACATTTCATAACTAAAACCCCCCAGCAGAGGAAATTGCTCCGGGAACCATGAAAATGCAAAGAAGCATTTACTGTGACTTGTGGCAAAAAACACAATATGAATGCAAAATACTTCCCATGTGGTTTAGCGAAATGATACCTTAGATCAGTGATTCTCAACCTTCTGGCCCTTTAAATACAGTTCCTCATGTTGTGACCCAACCATAAAATTATTTTCGTTGCTACTTCATAACTGTAATGTTGCTACTGTTATGAATCGTAATGTAAATATCTGATATGCAGGATATGAAAGGGTCGTGACCCACAGGTTGAGAACCGCTGCCTTAGATATTTAGTTAAAGCAACCTGTTAGGACAAAGTGAATTTGCCCAGATTAAGACCCTTCTCTGGGAACCAAGAGATTTCCCACGAGGGTAGGAATCATCTGGAGAGGAAATGGACACAACACTAACCCCCCTGGAAAGATGCTGGGACAGTGAAAAGTCAAATCTGGTCTCTTCCACAGGCTTCAGCAGGTGAAGGGACTGAAGTTTCAGGGAATGCAGGTGTGAATGCTTTGTTTGCCCACAGTGCGGTCTGTGGGGTGGGGGCACTCTTTCATAACCAGGTGGATCTGAGTGTCTGGTTCTTCGTTTGGTCGCTATTTGCATAGTGCGCGACAATATGTCTTCCCCTGCGTTGGTTTCCCCCGTTCTGACTCATCCTGAAGAATTTGCTTTGGTTGACTCTGACCCTGTCAATTATTTTTGGAATGACATTGGGCAGGCTCTACACTGGGGGAAAATGATTACTCTGGCTTTTGCCACCACCATCGTTCTCCTGGATTATCGCAATAGCTTCGCCTTGCCTGCTATGGGCTAGTCTTATGTCTAAGAAAGGTCATATCTCTTCTATGCTTTTGGCCTGGCAGGGGGTTACCCATTTCACTTAAAGGCCTGCAAATCGCCTTAGTATGTGCCTCCCTCCAATCTTCTGTGCTATGGCCTGTCATGGCACCAGAGGCTCCAAGTTTCCCCTCCTCCAGCCACACTGGCCCCCTTGCTGGGCCTTAAGCACACCAGGCTGGCTCCTCCTCCCTCCATATCCAGCTGGCTTGCTCTCTCCCATGTTTATGTCTTTGCTCAAATGTTTTCTTTGATGATCCTACTTAATACTACAAATGACTCCATGCCTCCTCTGCTCCCTTCCCGATCTATTACCTTCCTTTCTCCACCCCCCCCAAGACACTTATTACCTCTAACACACTTAATAATTTACTTATGTATTATGGTTACTGTCTGTCTTTCCCCTGGTGATGCCAGCTCTATGAAGGCAGGGATCTTTGTTTAATTCACAGTGCCGCAACCTCCTGGAACAATGCCTTGCATATAGAAAGTGCTCAATGAATATTTCTTGAATGAAGATTGATTAAGTGAATGAATGAAACAAACATTCAAATAACTCACCTCCTAACACCCCCCCACACCTCCCACCCCCCAACACACACACACTCACACACACATCATTTATTCTCACCAGCCACAATGCTGATTGCATTTCTAAGAACCAGAATCATGCTGGCTCCACATTTTACAATCAGTGGTCGCACAATTCTATCATCAAGATGCTCAGTGAGGGTGCTAAGCTGAGGTTGCAGTAAGGAAGGAAATAAAACAAACATGCCCCCCTTTAGTGCTGTTAAATCTAAGATGAACATGTGAAAGAGATGCAGATAACCAAGGAACAAAGAGGCTTAATATGTAATTGCATCTACACACACCAGAGGTAGTTGTCTAGCAAACAGCTTTTAAGCCTTAGCTTTGGCTACAATATGCCATAAATCTTTCTTCCCACCACTGCCTACACCCCATCTGGACGGAATGAGTGACTATTGCTCAGGTTAAGGACCTGAGAAGGAACCCTGATGCTTCCACCTGCACTTTAGTGGTGTGCTAACATTGCCTTCATCAGATCACATACCAGGAAGTGGAGTAGTGCGGTGGCTAAGAGTGTGTGTAGGGGTCTTGGGGCATACAGCCTGGATTAACATCTTGTCTCTATCACTCATAGATTATGTGACTTGAGCACCTTACTTAAAGTCTCAGGGTCTACTCAGCTCCTCCAGGTTTCCTCAGCTGGGAAACCAGCCTTCCTCGAATGAGGTAATCACCGTAGAGTTCTCTGGGAGGTGCCTGCATATGGTAACCCCCAAACAGTGTTAATGGTCATTGCTTTGTTATTCAGGAATCTGCTATATCATCTTGAATGTTTTTGCCTGACCTTCAAGTTCCCCATCAGTTTGTTCTCCCTCCCAATCTTATTTCTCAGTATCAGCTCTTCACTGTGCCAGACTCATCTCTTCCCTTGGCCTGGACTCTCCTTGGTTTATTCATTCTCACCCTTTCTTCTTTGTTCTTACTTCTTGTACCAACTCAACCCTAGGATTTTCTTCTTCATTCATTCTTCAGTCCTTCCACATCGAACCCAAATCCGTGCTCAGGCTCCATCATCCCCTGCCTGGCTCCTCCCCCTCCCTCCCATCTCTCCCTTTCCTGTGGACTTGTGGAGCTTATCTCTGCATACACGTGGGTGCTGTTGACTGGAAGCCAGCCGTACACTTTCTTGTCTCTTTCAAGGACGTTTTGAGAAAGAACATTGGTCCTGCAATTGTCAACTTTTGTGGAGCCTTTATCTCCATTCTTGTTTTCCCAGGTGCAGCCTGGCCTTGGAAAATAGCCCAACTTAGCCCCAAGGTAGAGGAGAGGCTTTCATTCATTCGTTCATTCATTCATTCAACAAATATTTATGGAGAGCAAACTAAATGCTTGGCCTGAAACCAGACCTATATCATTTCTTCCCCACAGGAGCTCACATCTGCTGGAGATGCTGCTGAAATATAGGTTAAGTTGTAATGGGGCCTAGCTTATCAGGATGAACATGGCTTTGGAGCTGGCCTCACTGAGGTTTGAATACCAGCTTTGCACTAACTGGGTGTGTGACCTTGGACAGGTCACTTAACCTCCTAGAGACTCAGTTTCCTCATCTATAAAATGGAGTGATCACCTACACTTCCCAGAGTTAATATTTCCTATTTTCCTTTATTTGCTATTGCTCTTGGGCTTTCACTCTGCTGGGTAGTTCAGGGGTGGGTGAGTGGGATGTCAGTGATGGTATCTTAGTTTCGGGCTTCAGGGCTCAGCTTGAAATAGCTCTTTCTGGATTAGATGCTCAGGTTTCAGGTCACATCCCTGTTCTCCACTAGAAGACGGTCTTTAGGTCTAGTGAGGATATTTCCCCACTGATTTTTAGAGAGAATGGAAGGGAGGGGGAGAGACAGAGAGAGAAACATCGACGTGAGAGAGACACATCGATTGGTTGCCTCCCGCATGTGCCCCAACCAGGGCCAGGGATCAAGCCTGCAACCGAGGTACGTGCCCTTGACTGGAATCGAACCTGGGACCCTTTGGTCTGAGGGCCAGCCCTCTATCTACTGAGCCAAACAGGTGAGGACCAGTGCAGTAGTTCTTAATCTGCAGTGACTTTGTTTCTCAGGGGAGACTTGGCAATGTCAGCAGACTTTTTTTATTATTACAAATGGAGTTGGGGAGCTCTTAGCATGTAATGGGTAGGGGCCAGGGATGCTGCTCCATATCCTACGATGCACAGCACAGCCTCCCTCCACGAAGAGTTATCTGGCCCAAGGGTCATAGTGCCTAGGTTGAGGAACCCTGGTCTGGTGCAAAGTGAACGAGATCTCATGACATGGGTGTAGGGCCAGAGCCGCTTCTCTCAGGCCTTTCCGCCCGGCCTGCTGCTCTCCTGAGACCTCCACCTTGGCTCTCACTGGCTCAGCAGGTCTCTCTGAATTTCAATTTCGACCTCTAATCGACCTCTCTGGTGGAGTTGCCTCACCCCTTAGCTCCTCAGCTTGTTGGCAGGCCTGGGAGGTGCAGGGACACTGACTTGAGACACTTTCCTGCCTGGCTTTGCTGGCCCCCATTTTTACTGCAGTGCCTGGCTTAGGGACACCCATCATGGGGGTTGCCTCCTGGAGTTCCCCATGAAGAATGACATGGTGAGATTACACCAAATCTATCTAAAGCCTGGCTCCACCCCCGGCCAGGATTTCTGTCCAGAGTGGGGTGAGGGAGCAGGACCCGTGGGTCTGACAGTTTGCTCCCCTGACTTCTGCCCCATCAACCTTCTTTCTGAATGGAGGGCTTGCTTTGACTTCCCATCCTGTCTGGCACATCCACCCCTGGGTGGTATTCTTGTCCTTCCCGGGGGACATTTTCTCTCCCCCTTTCCTGGGGCTCTGTACAGACTGTCTGCGGGAATGTGACCGTGGGAGTGGAATAGAAAACACACCATTAATATTTTCAAAATATTATTCTTGTTACATACTATACGTGGCATAAAGTCTTCTAAACCTCCTTGCATGGTCCTAGGCCATCACACGCCCCTGCTGCGGGAACAGGGCAAAGGAAGTGATGGCAGGAAGCTTCTCAATGCGTGTCTGGGAGCGAATTGTTGCTAGGTTTCTCCTGGAAACTCATTCTGCACTTCCCTGAGTCCGGAAGGGCGCCCTCTGATGAGGTCACCTGGCTCGTTCCTAGACTTTGAGCAGCACTAGGGCAGGTCAACACCTGCACACTGTTTACCTGCTTTATCTGGTTTTCTATGGGAAAAACTGCAGCTTTCACTCTTAAAAGAGTTTTAACAACAGTCACCTCATGACAAGGGTTGAGACTTTGGCCATGTGTTTTATTTAACAAGCATGCTCTGCTTAGCTTATGCCAATCTATGGGAAACATGCCCCAAGAAATCAATTGCACTAATCTGACTGTGGACTCCTGACATTTTAAATATAAGAAAGACACACACACATACACACACACATCTTAAGAACACACTCTTTCATTGTATTATAATTTCTTATTTCAGTAATTATGATTTGGCAAATTTGGCTTTCAGCATAAAGTGGCAAAATGCAATTAAATGGTGTCACGGGTAAAAGAAAAATAATGTTTTTCTTCCATAAATCATTTAAAATAAACTTCAGGATTCTACATTCTTTTCATAGTTTTTGTAATTAAAACTCCTGCTTATATCACTTTATCTTTATGAAGGTGATAAAAAAGCATTAACAGTGTTCATTTTATTATAAATTATGATTTTATGACAATCATAAATGCAAATTTGTGTTCATGTTTATATGTCAACATATTTAAGTGCCAGCCGATGTTCTGTGATCAATAAGGCACAATTTATGTGCATTATCCTGAAGTGTCCTTGGCTGGAAATGTTTGTTGGCAATATCCAAATTATGGCTGAATATGAGTGATGATAAATCAACAAGAACAGTACTATCAATGTGGCTATTGTGGCAAGTTTTATCACAGCAGGGGAAGTAAAAGAGCTATGGATTTGAATTAAGTCAGTAAGTCCAACCATGATTTTAAATAGACTGGTGGGTCTAATTGGGAGTTCAGGGTGCTAAAATTAACTTTCGTGTTGCTAGGGACATACAATCTTGCATTATTTTGCATAAAGTTTGCTCCTGAAGTAAATTTAGACCCAGTAAAGTGTCTGAAATATTTCATTTGCATTTGCAGTTAGCAAATAAAATATACCAGATTTTTCTTCTGATGCCTGGTAATCTCAACCAAGAATGGAGACTAATGTTATTTATTCAATATCTTAAATTTGGGGTTTGTTATTTCATCTTAGGTCAGTGATTCCTAGCCCTGACAGGTATTAGAATCATCTGGAGAACTTAAAAACAACAACAACAACAACAACAAGAACCCAACCGAATTCGTCTCTCTGGGAGTGGGTCTTAGGTATTGACATTATAAAAAGTATACTAAGTATTTTTAATGTGCTTCTGGGGATTAGAACTTCTGCCCTAGGGGAAATATACCTGACAACAAGTCTTGCTAAGGAAAGCTTTAAATAGTTCAGCTAGTTTGCAACCAAATTAAATTCTATTATAATTTTCTTTTCACTGACATACAAGTAGTGCTTGAAAAAATAATATGGGTAAGATCAGAGGAGAGTGTAACTTAGGTTTTCCCTGTGTGTCCAGAGCTTTCACAAGAACAGGGACTCTGGTAATGGTCATTTGGAAAAATCTGAGTGAATAAAAAGATCTGAGAATAAAAAGATGAGATCTGCACTCTCAATGGGCCTTTTCTCCTTTTGCTTCTTGTGAGGGTGGAGTGATTTCTGAGGGACTCCCAGAAAGAGTTAAAGGAATCCTTGACCGTGAGTCTAAAGAAACAGGTTTTGAGTGTCAGTGCTGTTGCTTCCTGGGCCTGACCAGCGCTGTGGTCTATAGACCCCCAGCTTCACCTGGAGACAGGTAGAAATGCAGAATCTCAGGCCCATCCAGACACACTGAATCGGCTTCTGCACTGTAGCCAGATCCCCAGGGGATTCTGGGTGCGTCTAGAGCAAGTCATTGGACCCTTGTTTTCTGTATCTTAGCAATAGGGAGTCTTAATATCTCCTCTGCTTCCCTACAGGGTGTTTGAGAACCCAACACATGATATGGAAGCATTTTCATAAAGTATTTTTTATTGTGGAAAAATATACATAACATAAAGTTTATAATTTTAACTATTTCTATGTATACAGCTCACTGGCATTGAGTATATTCACGTTGTTATGCAACCATCACTACTGTCCATCTCCAGAACTTTCCACGATCCCAAACTGAAACCTTGTGCCCTTTAGACAACACTCCCCATTTCCCCCTTCCCAGCCCCTGTCAACCACCATTCTACTTTTTGTGTTTATGAACTTGACTGCGTTAGGTACCTCATATATGTAGAATCATACAGTATTTATTCTTTTGTGACTGACTTATTTCCTTAGCATGATCCTCAACATTTATCCATGTTGTAGCATGTATAAGAATTTCATTCCTTTTTAAGGCTGAATAATATTCCATTGTATGAATATACCATATTTTGTTTATCCAGGTATCAGTTGATGGACATTTAGGTTGTTTCTTTTGTGAATAATGCTGCTATGAATATGAGTATCCTTTCAATTTTGGGGGGCGAAATTGCTGGATCGTATGGTTTATTTGAGGGGAAGTGGCTGCACCATTTCACATTCCCACCAGCAATGCAAAAGGATTTCAATTTCTTCATTCTCACCAGCACTTGTTATTTTCTGTGTATACATGTTTTAATATAATAGCCATTTTAATGAGTCTGAGGTGATTTTGATCTGCAGTTCCCTAATGATTAGTGATGTTGAGTATCGTTTTCATATGCCTATTGGCTAGAAAACATTTTATATCGTATATACTATTGCAACTTTGAGATAATCATATTGAATTATGAAAGTACTGACTACTTTGTTCAAGAAATCTTACAAATTTCCTCCAGCTGTTTTACAAGAAAATTAGCCAGATTTTCTTCGGGAGCGTAAGTGAGCTGTAAATACTATGTGGGAGTTCACTCATGCAGTCTGAAAATACTACAGTGTTTGCCTCAGATTCCTCATCCACAGGAAGGAGGAAATAATCCCACCCCTAGAGTTGTTTTGAGAATTGAGATAATACATGTGAAATGCTTAGTGAGTGTACAAGAAGCGCCCTCTGTTATTTGCTCTTACTGCACAGAGTAAGGGATCATTATGCCATGGTTCAGAGAAGAGGAGGGACCGAGCTGGGTGATGCAGCAGGGACAGGAGGACGAGAGGCAGAGGAAGGAGAAGAGAGGTTTTGAGGCCACGGGGACAGCGGTGAGCTGTGCGCAGTGCACTTGGAGAATTTGTTCAGAGGAGCGGAGCGTAGTGGGAAGTAAGGCTGGGAAGGTGAGTTGGGACCAGATGGCAGGGGTGTGGAAGGCGAGTCCACCGAGAGGTGTGGGCTTTTGAAGGCGGTGGGAAGCCACCAGAGGTTCTGAGTTGGGAGTGACACGATCAAAGCCGGCCTGTGTTTACTGTTCCTCCCACACAGGCATGACCCTCGAACCATAATAGCAGCGCCCACACCTGAGGCTTTGATCTCGACCATTACCGCTGCTTACCTTTTAGGGAGCACCTTGGATATTTACACAGTGCCAGGTAATCAGTTTATTAGTTAACAGATAAGATTAATTAGATTTTTGAGGCAAGCGAGGACGGGACTTGGCTTTGAAAAACGAGGCACTGAAGGAAGCAGCGCTGGAGGCTCAGCTGGTGGTTCTTTCTGCGAGCCTATGGGGTGTGGCCTCCTTAACAATGCTTGTAGGACGCAGGAGACCATGCCAAGAGTTTCCCAGGAGGGATAAACCCGCCTCCAGAAGATCTCAGTCTCATCCAGGGCTTGTAGGACGCGGGAGACCATGCCAAGACTCCCAGGAACGATAAACCCGCCTCCAGAAGATCTCAGTCTCATCCAGGATGGGGAGGAGTGCTGCATTAACATCCAGGGTGTCCCCCAAAATGTACCCCACACCTTGATGATTATAAAGGCAGTGTTTATTAAAATACATTCACTTTCAACATTGCGCGATCAGCTGTTAAAGTGCGTATACATCTTTTGGGGACACCTGTAGTTTGCAATATTTTCAAATATATACTAACTAGCATGTATAGAAAGTGCTGGGTTGGGAAGGAGGGATGTGGTACGGGGGAGACCACCTTCCACTATGTTTTAGCGCAGTGGTTCTCAACCTTCTGGCCCTTTAAATACAGTTCCTCATGTTGTGACCCAACCATAAAATTATTTTCGTTGCTACTTCATAACTGTAATGTTGCGACTGTTATGAATCGTAATGTAAGTATCTGATATGCAGGATGGTCTTAGGCGACACCTGTGAAAGGGTCGTTCGACCGCCAAAGGGGTCGCGACCCACAGGTTGAGAACCGCTGCGGAACTGGCAGAGAATGGCTGTGCTTATAACAAATTGTCAGACTCTCTTTTGTCTTTCATGAAAACAATATAAAAATTCCTAGTAAATTTCTGTTACGTTACGTACAACATGCCACACTAGATAGGAGAACAATAAACAAACATGTAGAGCACTTATATTTCTATTGAGCGGACTAATCATTTAAAGCTCAAGGTTCTGTCTTAAGGAATGGCTACTAGTGGCTCTTGCTAAATGAAAATTTCATTCATTTTAAAATATATGTTTTAAATACATGTTTTTAAATATATGTTTGCATTTTATAAAGTGTACTTTTCTTAGCAAGAAACGTAGTTTGGCCTATATTTTATATGATATTCTATAATCAAGGTGTTAGAAATGGCCATATTAACCAAATACACGATTTTAATTGAAGTGGCAACAGGATGATGAACAAACTGGCTAACTTCTCTTCCTTGCGGTGAGAACTCCGAAGTCTCCTGTTTTATCTGACACAGTTATCCACACACCGAAGGGCGGAGCCTGGGGTGGCGAATTCCAGGATTGTTTCTGCAAGAGGCACTCTTTGGCATGAAACTTAACACTGGTAGGTCTCACTCAGGGTTTCCTTAGAAAAACAGAAACCAAGTTAGTCATGGATTTAACAGAAGGCATTAGATGCTTATTTTAAAAGGTTGAAAAGGCTGATGTTGCAAAAGAAGTTGCTCTCGACCCACATCGGGAGCATTACGGCCAACTACTGCGCCTGGTCATAGCTGGTCATAGCTGCCCGGCAGCACCCAGGCTGATAACTAGAAAGAGAAAACTTAGAAGTTGCTGCGAAACTTCCCATCTGCTAAAGCCTGAACGTCCAAATCCTGCACAAGGCCATGCATATCATTGTCAGAATGTATTTCTTATCAAGAGCCAGGAAAGAAATGGACTCTGGGACATGTAGTTACCGGGCTCCCAGTCCTGGGAAACAGGGAAGAGGACTGAAAGGGGTCAGGATGAATGCTGATGGTCAAAAGAAATGTGGGATATTATTCCCATTTTATAGATGAGGAAACTGAGGCTTGGGAGTCAGTGACTTGTTCAAAGTCACATAGTATGAGATTTAAAACCAGGGCTATCTGATTTCGGAACTAGAGCTTTTTAGTGGTTATAATGGGTCGTATCCATCACATGGAAGATAGCTCCAAGAATTTGCTTCCTTGGCTTTAATCCTCATCAGATCACATTCTTTTAGGCTGTATAATTTGAAACAGACTATTACAAAAAGATTGTTTTGGCAGCTTAGTTGGTGATTTTTCCAAATTTGCTAACCTTTTCAGCTCCTTCCAAAATGGGACCTGGGCAGCTTTTGCAGTTATGGTGAGCTCCCTACATACAGGGCCTTGGTTTGTTGACATTTTAGGGAGTGGGGTGAAGAATTATTTGTGCCATCAACTCCTAAGTCCAGGCTTAAAGCCAAGTTATACCACAGACAATATCTATGAAATCTCTAAAGCATGTCCAGTTTTTCTTATTCTTTGAGTTCCTTATCGATCTTGGCTGTAGATGAAGTTACAAGCAAAGGAACAAAACTGACATGTACTGATTATGACCCCCCAAGCCCAAAAGCCTAAGAAAGAATTTATAGGCAGAATAACTCATTCACTCATTTATTAACAAACATTAATTACTTACCATGCACCTTGCTGGAACCTAGTGGGTATTCATTTACTCATTCAACAAATATTTGTTGTGCTATGTACTGGCTAGTCTCTATTTGTTCACCCCACTTCCTCAGCCACACATTCACACAGAACCATTTTCCCCCTCTCTGCCACCCAAAAGGTGGATTTTTGCATATCCGGGCCCCTTGCTTGATGGCTTCCATTGGTTTGGTCAATAGGAGGAACCAGCAGGCAACTTAAGGGCAAGAGAAGCGAGCCGTGGTGAAGTTTTCTCTCTGCTCCCCTCCTGTGCCCCTAATTGCTCACCTAATGTGCGCTTCCAAAACTGCAGTTTTTGCAGGGTGGCCCCAAATCCTACATTTCCCAATCCCCCTGGGCTCCATGGGCACTATTTTCTCCCTTGTCCCTTCAGCCACAGGGGCGACAATGGCTTTCCACTTTTGCTGGTCCCTGGTGCCTCAGCATCCCTTGCCTATTCCCATAATCCTGCGCTCACTTCTGTAAGGAGACCCTTCCTTGAGTTTTCTTCATTTGCGCCCACAATGGCATCACGTGCTGACTCTCCTCAAAGAACACCAGGCTCACCGACTGACCAAACCAAGCCGAGGGTGTTATGTGCTGTCATAAAGGAAGACGTCACTTTGGTGAGGTCTTAACTAGTGTTGCAAAGGAGATTCAGAGAGTTTTGTGGTCTGACTTCAAGTAGGTTAAGGTGGGTCTTTAAATCCAGCAATGGAATTAGAATTGGGCAAGGTTTATGATGAAACTGTGTAGGGCTGGTGGACACGACAAAAAGGAGAGAGCTTTGAAATGAGACTTGATAAATAGTCACTGGATAGGCAAGTGGATTTGTCCAGTTGAGTGACCCACAGTCCTGACAAGTGGACCGTTTGCCAAGATGAACAGCCTGTTTGTCCTGAGAAGATGGCTGGTTGAGCAATCGATAGTTCAGATAAATGAGTGCTGGAGGACTGACTGGTTTAAGGCCTTATCTTCCTGGGCCAGAATGGTTAGTCCTAACAATTAAGCTATGGGCTTCAGGCATCTGACGGGCACGGTGGTGCCCACCGGTGGCCATTCTCCAGCCTGAGCTGGGGGACAGACCATTACCTTCTGAGGCACCGTCAACCCAGATCTCCACTGCAGCCTGAGGCCCAACTGTGCCCCAGCGTTTGGGGGTGGTCCTTTCGACCTCTGCAGGTACCAGGTTTTCTGGTTCTTATCGCTGGAGGATCATTTGTTAGTTCATTTGATGAGACAATGGCTGCACAGCAGCAGTAAACATTCTGGAGATCATACACGTGAGCATGGCAACACAGAGAAGCATGAAGAGAAGGGTCATGGTCAGCGTTTGTGCTGAGTACCCAGATTAAACCAAGGCAACAGATTTGTCCCAGATACAGGATATTAGCCAGGTCACCTAATTTAATGTTATTTTTTTAAACTTTGCTTTCTGGGTTTCTTAGTAACAGCAAAGATCCGAGGGTGTCAGGACAACATTCTTCCATTAATGTAGCCTTGTTCCTCTGGAGAGGCCAGTACAATATCTAAAGTGGCTCTACTCGCCAGGTGTGGGAGACAGCCAGGGGGAATGAAATGTTCTACTGCTGAAGTGGGAAACAGAGGGGCTACAGTTCAACCTGGAGATAAAAGCTGGATTTGATGAAGAAGCTGTTTTCATCATGGGTGCTTCAGAGACTCCAAAGTTAGCTGGAAAATGTCCCTTCTTTTTACATTCTAATGTTTGCTCTTTTAGTCCTAATACTTTTAATCTGTTACATGCTAGACTCTCTTTATCTACATTTTGAAGGCATTTTATACCCACCTCTACTATGTCCGTGCTGATGGCAATGGGCCAGCACTTTATTGTAATTATTTGTTCACTGGTCTGTCCTCTGGCTGGACTGTGAGGTCTTCAAGGGCAAGAAGCGTGTCTCAGCCACCAGGTGTCCGCGCCTGAGGCCCGATGCCTGGCTCATGCTGTCAATTGGCAGTAGGTACCCACGTTGCCTCCTTCTCTTCCTGTAACCCAGGTAGTCCCTGGGCCTCAGGGGCAGGCTGAGTTCTTGGCCTGTGCCCACCATGGAGAAGGAATTTGGCTTTTTAAAATTTTTTTATTCCCCAAGTAGAACCATAAGGCATCAGGCAGAAATAAATGCTTTTATGAAGATGATTGTTTTTGCTGGTGGTGAGGGCTCATTGCATGGCGCTCTGAAAGTCACCTCATTGGGCGGGACTTCTCTCCCCAGCTCTCTGTCCTCTCCCAGCCTGTCCCACCGCCACCTTCTGTCCCATCAGCTTTGCCAGAGAAACCACCCCAACCTGCCCCTCACCTGTTTCTCCTCTCCTGCTCAGCAGCCTCACCTCCTCATGTCTTTCTTCCTTCCTTCCTTTCTTCCTTCCTTTCTTCCTTCCTTCCTTTCTTTCTTTCTTTCTTTCTTTCTTTCTTTCTTTCTTTCTTTCTTTCTTTCTTTCTTTCTTTTGTTCTTTCTTTCTTTCTTTCTCTTTCTTTCTTTCTTTCTTTCTTTCTTTCTTTCTTTCTTTCTTTCTTTCTTTCTTTCTTTCTAAAATATCTTTTTATTGATTTCAGAGATGAAGGAAGATGGAGAGATAGAAATATCAGTGATGAGATAGAATCATTGATTGGCTGCCTCCTACAGGGCATGTGCCTTGACCTAGAATCAAACTGTGACCTTCTGGTTCATAGGTTAACACTCAACCACTGAGCCATGCTGGTCAGGCACCTCCTCATGCCTTTAGCAAACAAGTCACCTTCTAATGACCAGGACCTGCCTTCCTGGCAATGAGGCTAAAGGACTGTAAATAACTAACACAGACACCACACACACATATGTATGTATTTGACCAATAGTCTGGAAATAGAATATATATATCCACATATATATATTTATTTATTTTACCTAAGGGAGAAACTATACTATACTATACTATACTATACTATACTATACTATAGGGGCAGGGAGCAAATTTCTTCTATTATATAGGGTTCCAGGTAAAATACAAATCCATTTAATTTGAATTTTAGATAATCCATGAATAATTTTCAGTGTATGTCCCATGCAATATTATAATAAAATATATGTTGCATATGACATAGTAAAATATATACATACAACATAGTAAAATAACAAAAAATGATTTGTGGTTTTTCTGAAATTCAAATTTAACTGGGCATCTTGTGTTTTTATTTCCTAAGTCTTACAACTCTCCTATCACAGCCAGAGTAGCGATAAATAGGATCATTTTCTGGGGCGATGTAGGTTCCAAATCAGGTGTAGGAGCCATGTAGCTCTGATATCCTGACATGCTATGAGCTTGCTCGCAGCGAATACACAAAGCCCGGCTAGATACGTAGGTTATAGTTTTATGGAGGACTCCACTCCTGATGCGGCTCTGAGGCTGCATGTTCAGACTTTCATGTATCCTGTGAAGCTTCCAGAAGAGTGAAAGTTCACAGACCGGCCGCAGAGCCGGCAGATGGGAACATTGTTCAGTGTGGAAGGGCGCGGGGTGACCGGAGCTTTGCGGGACGCCCGCTTCCTGCCTCCAGCCAGGAGCAGCTGCTGCACCGGCCTAGACAGAGAGCTGCTTGCAATTCGTTGGTGCTCAGCTTCATTGCTGTAAAAATATGCATTTTTTTTTTTTAAAAATGGAGAGCCCTCACTGGTTTGGCTCAGTGGATAAAGCATTGGCCTGCGGACTGAAGGGTCCTGGGTTTGATTCCGGTCAGGGGCACATGCCTGGGTTGCGGGCTCAATCCCTGGTGGGGGGGTGGCGTGCAGGAGGCAGCCGATCAAGAATTCTCTCTCATTATTAATGTTTCTATCTCTCTCTCCCTCTCAATTTCCTCTCTGAAATTAATAAAAATATGTTTTAAAAGGGGGGCGGGGAGAGAGACAGTAGTTTGTCCAAAGCATTTCTATGCTCTATAACAGCGGTTCTCAACCTGTGGGTCACAACCCCTTTGGGGGTCGAATGACCCTTTCACAGGGGTCGCCTAAGACCATCAGAAAACACATATATAATTACATTATTTTTTTTGTGATTAAACCCTATGCTTTAATTATGTTCAATTTGTAACAATGAAAATACATCCTGCATATAAGATATTTACATTATGATTCATAACAGTAGCAAAATTACAGTTATGAAGTAGCAACGAAAATAATTTTATGGTTGGGGGTCACCACAACATGAGGAACTGTATTAAAGGGTCATGGCATTAGGAAGGTTGAAAACCACTGCTCTATAAGATGAGCTCTCATTATTTTAAGGAAAACTGGGATGCAAACATCTCAACCTGGAAAGTAAGCCCCCAAGAGCAGCTGGGCCTGCAGGAAGGGCCCTGGAGAAGGTGCCTGGCAGCAATGTGTGTGGCGGGAAAAGCTCAGACAAGGGAAACAGGAGTGTCCCTCTGCACCTGGGGACATGGCTGACCGATCAGGACCTGTGTCCCCTGTGGGATAGTTGGTCACTGGGACCATTATCAAACCTAATGAGAGAGAACCGTAAGTCTGGAACTGGAGGGGTTACTGTACTGTAGCTAAGCGAGAAAAAAATGAGAGGTTAATGTGTATAATTGAACTTGTTGTAATAAAGAGAATGAAAACAAGAACTCAAATGCCAGCAAACCCTCCGTAAGGAAGTATGGGTGTGTAGTTGCCTCTATTTTTATGAGAAGAGCGTGGAAGGATTGTACCACACTGTCGATATTAATCACCAGGGATGAACCAGGAGTGGGTGGGAAGGTTACCAGCTTTTTGTTTGACCTCCGTATTCTTTGACTTATCACAAGTGCGCATTGCTTAGGAAATTAAGAAACATTAATACCAAAGAAAATATAAAGTACACGACTTCACTGAAGGGGCTTCTTTAAACAGTAGGCTCCCTACCGAACCCCTTCTTCCTTGTTACTAGAGGACACTGGACACAGTCAGTTAAAATATGGCGCAAGTCACAGCATTTGAGTTGCTAAACGATTTCCCCAGGAATGTGTGTTAGCGCCGTGGGATGCTTACACCTCTATCCAGGGCAGCTGGCCAGGGGGAGGATCTTGGCTTCGTGGGGAAAATGCTAGACATTATGAGAAATCCGAGATGAGTCGATGGTAAGAGGCTGAGCTTTGCCGGGAATTCCAGGACAAAAGCGCCTGCTCCGTTCTCTGTGAGGGCGCCAGGCAGACGCTCTGAGTGTCCTCCTTGCGATGAAGAAATAGTGCGTGTTTGCAGGTACCCGTAAAGCCTTATTTTTAGGGACATGTTCATTCTCTGCTTGTATTCATCGTTTGTTCTACCAGCATCTGCAGCCCCAGTTTTTGAGGTCCTTCTTCTCAATACTGAGCAGTGTGTGAATTGGCATTTTATCGGGTGACCCATCACTAAGCTGCTGCTTTAGAAAATTCTATGCACTTAGATGCAAGAAAAAAAGAGTATTAGATGCTTTTTTATATATTACATGTTTACATTAACGTTATATATATTCTTTCTTTGTGTGTTCTAAAAGCATCATAGATTCTCTTTGGAAAGAGGTACATAAATAAAAATGAATATAAAGTGTGGAACAATGCTGTTGATGGGGAAAGGACAGATGTTGGCTATGCTGATAGTAAATAGAATGTGGTGATCCTTGGAGTTCCCTTAGTTCCCAGTTGAATTAAAGTTTTGAATTGCTTTCCACCTCACAGGGGGATAGGAGGCCCATTGCTTCTAACTTATTGTAGGTCACTAAATTTTTCAGGCACCTCCCCGCTCCATCCAATTTCAAGGAGTGAATGTCAATACCCAAACCCAAAGTTATTGTGAAGAAAATGAGATAAAATCTGTGAAGTGTCCCGAAGGACCTTGGAAATAGCTGCATCAGAAAAAGGAACAACCACTGTTGTGAATGAGCAGCCCCGTTGGCCTCAAAAACAAATCAAGACACTCACAGGTGCACACTTAGCAATATTCTGTTTTGCATCAGTTAAAGGTGTTTTCAGTTACGGGAGACTTGTTAAGACACATACAGGTCTGGGTTTCCTGCAGAGCAAGTGCTCACGACCGGGGATGAACTCGGTGCCCTGCAGCCCCTTCACCGTGCAAAGCGGGGCACCTCCTGCTTTGGTGTCCTCGCCACTGGGGAGGCCCAGCCTGTGTTGCACGCAAAACGGTCTCCTGGCCCTGGGCGCCCCTTTCATCCCCAGCGCCTCTCCTTAGCCTCCTGGAGGCCAAGCTACTGGACACTTCTCAGCAGACTCCTCTGTGATTTCTTGACATTTTGAAGCCATGGGAGAAAACTTATGCTCTGAACTGGAACTTTTGGAGAAAATTGAAATATATGCAAATTGTCAAATGCTCTTTACACATCTGAAACCATGTAATGGACATCAGAGGATCAGACTGAAATGTGTATAATTTGGTTTCTTCATGAAATTTGGTATTTTGTGAGACTGAAAGAACTGAATATGGTTTTGTGAGAAATGTGAGCTTTTCTTTTATTCACAAAGTCCAAGGAAAAGTTTAATTTATTTAATTATCCCATTTTTGCCCCCCAAAATCATATTTAGGACTCCTTTCCTTTGTGCGGAGAGAAAGAACAGCCCTCCGTTAGCAGAAGGTCTGCTGGGGTGCTGTGTCAATCTGAAACAAGCCACGCCTTCCTGCGGCTGTATCTGCTTCCTAGCTCTGTTGTTCACTGTCCCATATTCTGTTCTGTACCTTTTACGGTGCAAGGAATCAGTGGTAAATCCATTAACAAAAGCCTTACTGTAAGCTAAACAGCACACACACACAGTCCAGAAAAAAAGAACAACATAGCTCTGTGCATTGTTCCTGTCTATTCCAATCCACAGGGGTCTACACAGCATAGATTGAGAGGGTCTCCTTTGCTGTGTTCAGTTCACACAAGCTCCTCAGTGGGTCTGGGGTAGGGCTGCCAGATGTAATACAGGACACCCAATTACATTTTAATTTCAGATAAACAATGAATGTGTGCCATAGTTGGGACATATACTATTTTAGTATTGCATGCATTCGATGTTTATCTGAAGGAGGGAGGGAGGGAAGGAAAGAAGGGGGGAAAGAAGGAAGGAAGGAAGGAAGGGAGAAAGGAAGGAAGGAAGGAAGGAAGGAAGGAAGGAAGGAAGGAAGGAAGGAAGGAGAGATAGAGAGATAGAGAGAGAGAGAGATAGCGATACAGATAGATCAAGCAAGCTTCCCTAGAATAATATCTGAACAAAAATTTACAGCTTTGTTTTCTTAATATAATGGTAACCTACCCCACCAGCACAGACATAAAACAGAACTAGCCTGGGAAGGAGAGATAGAGAGAGAGAGAGATAGAGAGATAGCGATACAGATAGATCAAGCAAGCTTCCCTAGAATAATATCTGAACAAAAATTTACAGCTTTGTTTTCTTAATATAATGGTAACCTACCCCACCAGCACAGACATAAAACAGAACTAGCCTGAGAACCAGTACTGATTCATATCTGGGACGGAGGGAGGCGGGGGAGGTGGTGACTTAGGAAAAAAACAAATCAAAATAAGAACAAAGATAAATCACCCTAACTTAGGTTTGTTCCTGACTGTGACAGCTGGTGTTGAGAGGCCCGGGAGGGCATGGCTGCTGTGTCCCCCACCCTCTCAGCCCTGGGTTTGGTAGACGGTCCACGGCCAGCATGCAGCTTGCATAGAAGAAAAGGAGGAAGGAGCCAAGAGCACCTCTCTGGGCCCCATGACCTCATGTTTCAGGGAAGGGGCTGGACTGCATGAGCTCAAAGGTCCCTTTCAGCTTCAGCACTACATTCCACACCTTTCCTATTTTCTCTCTTCTGCTTCGAGCTCACACATTTCTCTGTAGCCAACACTGTTTTAAAACCCCCCTTTCCTCGCCTCTTAAGCGCTTCAGGCTTTGACCAGAGCTCTCAGCAGTTGCTCATGTCTGTTGTTGGCTGCTTATTATACTTAGACCTTAGGGAGGACAGATAAATAGAGCAGTTGATTGTTGGGTCAGAGTCATGTTCTCTAAAATCTTCATATTAGTATGTAGTCCAGACCAGAGAAAAGAGTTGTGTGATTTAGATTTTTAAAACTGGTTCCCCTGATGCAGCGGGCTGTGATTATAGCATCGAGCCTCCTTCGTGAAGCCACGTAGAGCTGCTTTCAGAGACAATGACTGCCATGTTCGGCGTGGCCAGGAGACTGGCCGCTGGCCAGAGAAATGGCCTCTCCCTCCACTCACAGCACTCAGGGCAACTGCATAGGTGTTACCACAGAAATGAATCAGTCCTCTAGTGCCTGACCCAGGCCTACTCCTTATTGACATCCCAAAAAATAAAAAAGAGGAGTATTAATCAGGAAAAGTGTTATCCTTCCGAGGCCATTTCAGCCACTAGGGATTTTTTTCCCCCCACAGACACAAAAAATGATGGCGTTTTGGAATGGACCACAACAGAATTATCCAACTGTTTCTCCATCCCCCCCCCTTATTTTTCAGAGGAAAACTTGAATATAAATGAAGTGGGGGGATAACTCACGCAGAAATAACAGCTTCCTGAGGATGGCGCCACGATGGGCCAGTTAGGATGCTGTTGTCTGCAAGTCACAGGGAACCCACTGAAATTAGGCGTTGGCAGTATATTTGTTAACATAAAAATTCCATGGATTCAGAGGCTCAGTTCTTTCATCAAGGATATAGTTTTCCTCTATCTTTCTACTCTGCTTTGTTTTCTTTTTAAATATATTTTTATTGGTTTCAGAGAGCAAGGGAGAGGGAAAGAGAGAGACAGAAACATCAATGATGAGAGAGAATCACTGATTGGCTGCCTCCTGCACGCCCCACACTGTGGATTGAACATGCAACCTCCTGGGCACAACCTCCTGGTTCATAGATTGACGCTCAACCACTGAGCCATGCCAGCCAGGCGGGTTTGTTTTCTTACGCCAGCTGTCCTCAAGGTCCCCAAATGGCTGCCATTGTTCCAGGCATCACACTGTGATGACAACATCCATGGCAGAAATTATTTCAGCATAATCCATACAATAAATTATTAATATATTTTACATTCTTTATACTAAGTTTTGAAATCTGGTATATATTTTACATTCACAGCACATCTCAATTTGGATTAGCTACACTCTGACTAAGCAATAGCTATGTACAGCGAGTGGCTGCTATATTGGACAGCACAGATTTAGATCTAACGAGAGTAATTGCTTGGATGCTCAGAAAGGATCCACCCTCCCCAAAGTCATGGCCCCTTTGAGGAAGGTGAACAAGACTTGGATTCTCTTAGCAAAGAAGAGGGGAAGAGGCTACTGGGGTGGTGACTAACCTCATCTTCTCTCCAACCTGCATCTCTTCCCATAGGTACCACCACCTACATAGTCACCAAGAGAAACATGGAGTCATTCTGAACTCCTCTTTCCCCCTCATTCCTCCAACACAACTCACCAAGTTCTGCCAATTCTGCCCCCTAAGTATCTCTCAAACATGACTTCTCCTCTCTAGTCCCTCTGCCATGACCACGATTCCGGATCCTCTATCACAATCCCACCTTAATTGGAGCATGTCAGCTGCTTCTGTAAGGTTCCTTAGTGTCTCTCAAGCTTTGAGAACACAGTTCAGACCCTTTAGCCCAGCACATATCAGCCCACTGGGCCTCATTCCCACACATACTCACCACTTCAGCCAGGGGAGTGTTAGGTACTTCTTGGACTGCCCTTGCTCTTTTATACCTTCATCATTTGGGGTCTGGAACAAATTAATTCAATTTACATTATTTCTAATGGGAAAAAGTGATTCAGTTTGCAAACAGATCTCGAACAGCCTTCTGGATGGATTAAGTTCAAGATCTGAAGTTCCACTGTATTTCCAAATAAGGTCACATTCACAGGTTTTAGAACTTCAACATCTGTTGGGGGACACAATTTAACCCACAGTTGACCCACAGTTGAAAGCAGGTGTATTTATTTTCTATTGCTGTGTAACAAATTACCACACGTTTAGCAACTTAAAACAATACACACTATTATCTCATTGTCGGAGCCAGGAGTCCAGACACAGCTTAGCTGGGCCCCCTGCTCATTCTCACAAGGCTGTCAGCAAGGTGTTGGCAGGAATGCGCTCTCACTTGGAGGCTCTGGGAAAGAATCGGCTTCGAGTTCATTCAGGTTGTTGGCACAGTTCCCGTCCTTGTGGCTGCAGGTCTGAGCACCCCGGCTTTCTATTGGCTGTCAGCCGGAGGCTGCCTGCGATCCTCAGTTCTCTGCCACGTGGTCCTCTCTGTAGGCAGTGCACAAGGTGGAAGTTTGCTTCTTCAAGGCTCACTCGCAAGGAAGAGTCTCTGTGTGGCTCTAGATGGAGTGCTCACTCTCTTATGCTCTCTTTCTCACTCTCTCTCTCTCCTCTCTCCAGTCATGGGAGAGACATTCTATTGGTCATAATTAAGTCACAGGTTTCTCCCACCCTCAAGAGGAAGGGATTATACAGGGAGCTGACTCGTTGGGGGTCACCTTAAGGTATGTCTGCCAAAGTACGTGTATTTCTTCTTGGTCTCCCCCAACGTGTCCTTAGGAGCTTTGCTCTATTTCAGTCTCTCAGGTTTTGTGATATCTGCTAAGGAAAAGGGAGAGGAGTCATGTTCAAGACACTCCAGTGGTCCCCAAGGAAAGTACAATTTTAAAAATTCAACTTTAATTAAATTGATTTTAATTTAATATTAAATTGTATAAAGTATTTAAATGATACATTTAAATTGCATTTGTTTTTAAAAATATGTTTCTATTGATTTCACAGAGATGAAGGGAAAGCTATTGAGAGATGGAAACATCAATTATGAGAGAGAATCATCAATTGGCTGCTTCCTGCACACCCCCTACTGGGGAACAAGCTCACAACCCAGGCATGTGCCCCGACCGGGAATCGAACCGTGGCCTCCTGGTTCAATCACTGAGCCCTACTTACTGGGCTAAGTTGTATTTATTAAATAGCAGTACTTGATACTGAAATAACTATACAGACATAATAATACAGATGGTACTGAGGGCTGACCATGTACCAAGCACTGTTCTAACACAGCTTACTATATGGTATCTCATTTCATCCCCACAACTCACCTATGAGATGGGAATTATGATTATTCCCATTTTATAGATGGTAATACTGAGGTATAGAGCGGCCGATGGAATGTCCTAAAGTTACAATGCAAGTAGAAGCTAGTAGACATGAGGTTCAAATATCTGATCCCAAATGACTGCTGGATGGCAAAGCCCACATACTTAACTGTTAAGTCTGACTGGCTGTCCCTGGAATGGTGCTTCTCAAAGGGTTAATGTGAGTACCACCAGCGTTTGCCTCTGTGATTCTCTTTTTCCCAATCTTTCCTTCTGACTGATCTATTCTTTCTGACGATCACCCATTCAATCAAATTGTAGAAAAAGATATAGACAACTTACAAGGCAAAAGGGACTTGTTTGTGTGTAGGTATTTCTTAGCTGGTATTGAAGAGAGTCAAATGGTTCTCTACAGTGAGACGTCTTTAATTTTAACTTTATCCAACCTCAATACTTCTCGCTTGTTTTGCCGCTGCCTGCTCAAATGTGACAATATTTAAGAGTGCTGTCAGCCATACCATTCAGTAGCGTAAATGTCGGTGAATGGATAAGAATATTTTATTTTAGAAAAATGAAGGCAAGAAGCAAGAATTGGGAGTCATCATTTCCACCAGGATGTTTGTGATGCTAGAATTTTTTGGGAGCACTTTATATTCATGAAGTAAATGTAGTGACCATGCAGGTGATTGAAGGTTCATTGACACCCAAAAGATAAATGACATGATGAGCAGCCAGGAGGAGCACCTCTGAGCTGGCTGACATCTCCCAGGCCCTGCACGTCTCACCTGGAAATCTGTGCTTTGACTCAGATCCTAATTCTTAGTGTGAAATCTCACAACAGAAGGATTCAATCATTAAAATTCCAAGTGAAGCTCTAGTCTTTTACAGTCACTCACATACTGTTTCTCTGAGTGACATTTTCTGGTTGATAAAATGTGAGTATTGGGTTTGTCTTGCATGTTGTGATTACAATGATATAATTCAGGATCTAATTAAGGATGTGAAATTTTTGCAAGAAACAAAAGTTTTTCTCTAAATGGTGACTTGGAACTTTCTAATTTCAATCTGATGACATGCCATTTCAGGTGCTACAAGTTTTATTTTACATCATCATTTATATGTCCCCTGACAATTAAAATGGAGCTAGATATATTTAAGAAAAAGAAGAAAATGAGATGATGTTGTTTGTGCAACATCAAAAAGCTGCTTCTTGATGCTGAAAGACATAGGTGTTATCATCAGGCTTTTGGAAATCCCTGAAAACTAATATAATTGTTGCCTTCATCTCCCAGTCAAAATGGTATTGCCATCCTTTCTCCTCCACCCTCTCATCATTTAGAAGAGAAAGGCAGTAGTTTGCAGTTTCAGCTGCCATTTTCTTTAATAGTCCAAATTTGTGTGGCCCTGAAACCTGTTTCTCTCTTCCCCCATTTCCACTCCATATTCTTTCCCCCATTTTGTACTTAAAAATGTTTACCATAAACCTAATTGAGTTTTTGTAAACTTGGGAGATGAGACACAAGAAAAATCTAGAGAAATTAATCAAAACACAAGGTTGATTTTTTCTTCTTTTTTCCTGAATGTCAGCTTTGGAAAACTCTTACTGCTAAAGGCCAGAATAAATGTTAGTGATTCAAAAGAAGGAAGAAATAGTTGACACATTCATTAATTAGGTTGTATGGGTAGCTCTATTTGAAAAACACTGGTGAGCTTGAGAGAGATCCTTGTTGCAATTTTTTTCTCTCAAAATGCAAATGTCTTCTTCTTTTTGCTGACTTTTTAAAGTGATATAGTATACCCTTTCCCAATCTTCCTGCATTTCAGAATCACCTTGAGACATAGTAAACCTAGTAGTAGATTACTAGTCCCAGAGTTTTGGGATTCAGTAGGTCCGGGGTTGGGTCCTGAGGTTCTGGATTTATGATAATACAGAACAATAGAACTCCAATTAATATAGAAGAGCATAATGGATGGAACTGGAGAGCATTATGCTAAGTGAAATAAGCCAGTCAGAGAAAGATAAATACCACATGATCTCACTCATTTGTGGATTATAGAGAACAACATAGACTGATAAACAGGGACAGATCCAAAGACAGAGAAACAGTGATCAGACTATCACTCCCCAGAGGGAAAGTAGGGGAGGGAGGGGGTAAGGGGAAGAGATCAACCAAAGGACTTGTATGCATGCATATAAGTCAAACCAATGGACATGGACAACAGGGTGATGAGAACATGAGTGGGGGGGGGATGTTAATGGGGGGGGATAAGGACACATTTATAATACCTTAACTAATAAAGAATTAAAAAAGAAAGAAAGAAAAGCTGAGGAACTTATGCAGATTAAAGGAGACTAAACAACAACAACAAAAATATAGAAGAGCATAAAGAAGAAGATTATGGATCTCTTAGAGTACTGTCCCTAGAAACACACCCCTTTGGTGTACATTCTTTTAGTCCTTGATACACTCATGGGGCAGACATTGCCAGGTACTTGGTCTATACCCTTAATTGCATTCAGGGCAGCAACAGTGCCCAACTGAGAAACAAAATTGCACAGGCTCCCTTGCAGCTAGCTGTGTCACAGCAGTCATATGACACAATTTTGGCCAATGAAATGTAAGCAAAAGTGTACATGGGGAGGGCTTTCTGGAAATACTATCATCTTCCTGGTTGAAAAGAAAAGTTTCAGTTAGCCTGTGCCTTTTATACTTTTCCCTACCTCTTTAAACCTGCCTAGAGCTTAGAAATGAATCCTGGAGGACAGCTGTCATCTTGTGATCATGGAGGATGGCAGTCTGGGAAGACAGAAGGTGGTTGGTTCTTTAGCAGCTGCACCATCTCTGCACTGCCTACCTTTTCATGGGAGAAGAATACTTTCCATGTCAATTCATATATACCTTCTACATTTGTTTTTTACTCCACATAGTATTCTATGGTTTGAATATGCTGTCATTGAACTTTTAAAACATAGACATTCAAGTTCTAATTTTTCCTTATACATCTGGGAAAGAGCACAGTTCCTGAGGTCTGTTCTGGGAAGGGCAAGACTTGATCATCTTCTGCCCCTTCTGCTCACAAAGACTGTGTGAAGTGTGCTCCCTTCCCATCCCAGGATGATCGACTTACGTCTGCATGTCCTCACAGTTGATGTGTAGCTTAATAGGTATAGAATTCTAGATTTGAAAAAATTTCCTCTAAAACTTTGAAGTTATCACTCCATGGTCTTCTAGCTTCCAATGTTGCTGTTGAGAAGTCAGGAGAAAGAAAGAAAGAAATGAGTACTTACATAACATTTTTATTGAGCTAGGTTCTATTTTAAGTGTTTTATATCTACTATCCCATATATAAAGGAGTAATTCTTATTATCTCTATTTTAGAGATGGAAAACTAAGGTGAGGGAGGTTAAGTAACTTCCCAAAGTCATGTAATTAGCAAGTTGGGTTACAAGCCCAGGTAGTTGGCTCCAGAGTCCATGCTCTTAACTACGACACTCTCTTACCTGCAATACTTTCTATGTGACCTGTATTGTCTCTCTTGGAGCATTTAGATCTTTTTTTTTAGTCCTGGTGTTTTCAACTTTCACAGTGATGAAACTTGGTTCTGAGTATTCGTTCATTCATCATGCTTGATTCCCAGTGGACCATTACCATCTGGAAACATGTTTCCTTCAGTTCCAGAAAATTTGCTTTTATTACTATTATTATTTGATCACTTTCTTCCCTCATTTCTCTTATCTCTATTTGCCAATTCCTGTTATTCAAATGTTGGACTTCTCAAATTGTTCTTTTTCTTTTCTTATCTCCTTATTTTCTTACCTCTTCTTTTCTGTTTTCTACCTCTTGGACATTTTGTTCTACTTTCTGAATGATTTTCTTGTCTTTATCTTTTAATGTTCTGAATGATTTTTAATTTGTCATATTTTTAATTGCCAATCAGCCTTTCTTGTTCTCTAGTTATTCTCTTTTTATCAATATTCTGTTCTTCCTTACCTCTCTGAGGATATTAATTACTGATTTTTTAAAAAATGTTCTTTGGTTCATTCCCCCCCCCCCCCCGTTTCCTCCTGGTGTCTTTGTTTACTCCATGTCTGGCTTTCATAGCTGTCTTCTAGTGTCCGGTTGTCCTGTTGTGTTTAAAAGTGAAACCCTAGCCCAGCCTGTGTGGCTTAGTGGTTGAGCATCGACCTATGAATCAGGAGGTCATGGTTAGATTCCTGATTAGGGCACATGCCTGGGTTGCAGGTTTGGTCCTCAGGGGGGGTTGTTCAGGAGGCAGCCAATCAATGATTCTCTCTCATCACTGATGTTTTTATCTCTCTCTCCCTTTCCCTTCCTCTCTGAAATCAATAATAATAATAATAAAAAGAGTGAGACCCTAAAAGCTCACTTGAAATTCTATAAACATGGGCAAGAATTATTGATTGGTAGAACTCACCATAGGAACCAGGTGGAGAGCCAGCCATTTGTTGGGGGACCTGATAAATAAGGAAATATCATTATCACAAGATACCCCCCTGGGGTTGTTTGGGTCTCCGGTGTAGAATCTTCCATCCTCCTGTCTTTGTCCTCACATTTCTGGTTGCACATAGTCTAAGATTGAGAGTTCCATAGGTATGTGGGCTTTCACTTAATATCCCTGATTTTAGTGCTATGCCTATCCCCTACTCCAGTCTCTTATAAGCCTGGTGTCCTCTGGGTTGGGCATTTCCACTCAATCTCTCCAAGAAGAAATCTCCAAGTTCTTTTAGGAAGCTGCTTGGGAAACATGGTCACGTGTATGTGTGGGGTGGGGAAGATGCCCCATGTCTCTGAATCCAAACTCTTAAACCAATGTCTGTCCTGAGCTTCTTGCCTGACCCCTGCCTCTCCTGGCATATGGCGTCTCCCAGTCTCTGGAGTTCTGGGGAATGATAAAATGCAGCACAGTTGATTGGCCTGGGACTGTCACTTCATTCTTTTCTGCCAGGTCAGTTACCTCTCCTCTCTCTGCTATCCACTCTCCATCTCCTATCGACTGTTGTCTTCTCCGGAGCCTCTTTCTGTATGTGGATTAGTAACTTTTATCATTACTTTATTAATTTAGTGAGGTTTTAGGAAGATAGACAAAAGTGTGTATTTTGTATGTTGGGAATCCCCCAATTTCTTTATGCTCAGTTATTGTTGTGGGTTGAATTGTGTCCCCTCAAAATTCATATGCTGAAGTCCTAACTCCCAGTACCTCAGCATGTGGACTTACTTGGAAATTGTACGTGCAGGTTAAGATGAGGTCATCCTGGAGTAGGGTGGGGCACTAATCCAATATGACCGGCGTCCTTATAAAAAGGGGAAATTTGGACACAGACATACACACAGGAAGGATGCCATGTGAAGATTGGAGTTATGCTGTCAAGCCAAGGAACAAGCAGAAATAAGGAGAGGGGCCTGGAGCAGATCCTTCCCTAGAATCCTTGTGAGGGAACCAACCCTGCCAACACCTGATCTTCGACTTCTGGCCTCAGGAACTGAGAAACAAATTTCTCACAACTCAACATGTGGAACTTTGCTATGGCAACCCCAGGAAACTAGAACACTCTTAAAGTTTTCTTTTGATGTATGTATTCTTGTAAGTCACCTCAAATCTTTTAAAAAATATATATATTATTGATTTCAGAGAGGAAGGGAGGGATAGAAACATCCATGATGAGAATCATCAATTGACTGCCTCCTGCAGGCCTCCTACTGGGGATTGAGCCCACAACCGGTGCATGTGCCCTTGTCAGGAAGAAAACCTGGGATGCTTCAGTCCACAGGCTGACGCTCTATCCACTAAGCCAAAGCAGCTAGGGCAGTCACTTCAAATCTTTTACGGAGAAAGGTAGAGAATAAATAAATAAAAATAAGATTGAGGCTTTGGTTACATTCAGTGCAGGTTCCTAAGTGTGGATTGTGACTTGTCAGAGTGTGCAGGCCGCGTGTCACCTGTGTTATAACTTAGCCCGGTTCCTGGACCTCAGTTGGCCTTCAATACATTTGAATTGTTGTTGGTGATGGTAGAATTGGTATTATAACTGTATTTGGTGGCTTTCGATTTCTTTCAAAATTTAATTCAGAGAATTGTTCGGGATTATTTCATTTAATAAACAGTTGAATCTCCGAGTCAGGCAGGCACTGGGCTAAATTCTTGCCGATGGGAAAGGGAACTTGAGACAAATATGACCAGGGTGTGGTTCTTTCTCTCAAAATGCTAGTAAGCAGCATTGCCTTCTCGTTGGTTTTGTTAAAGGCCTCACCCTCATCTTGGCCCCAGTGAGTGGTGTGAAGGGGGCCATACAGATCAGAAAACGATGGTGTATTGCTGGTTTTAATCCTTTCTCTCTAAAGGAGAAGGTCAGGTACACCTAGAAATAGAGGCTCACATGAAAAACTCCTATAGGAAACATGCTGTATGTTACCTAACAACTTGACACAGTGGTCATTTCTCAACGTTTTCTTATAACCAGCTCAGTGACTGGGACACTTTTACAGGCAGGTAACGTTGGAAGCCTGGGCTCTTCAGGGCAAAACCCTTACAAACAGCCTTATAAAGCCTTAATGCAGTGGTGATGATCTTGTTCCCACCCAGTGGGTTCCCACTCTGGGTGGCAGCCCCTGCCCACTGTGAGCAGAGGGACAGCTGGGAAGAGTTTGGTGGGCAGGAATGTGTTGACTGTGCAGCTGTGGCCATTTGCATAGGCCTGTGCTATTTATGACTCTGCATATTTGCTCAAAAAGCACCATCTCATTTTCTGAGGGCAGCTGCCCACACAGGTCTGGCTGCCCCTGGGGTTTTCCAGCAGCCTCCACGGCTGCCACCTCACTTCAGAGCATCTTCCATGCGTCCTACAGGGTGCTTCTTCTCACCGATTCAATGCGCTTTCACCTCAGCCCATTCATTCATTCAACACCTATGCCCTGAGCACCTACTAAGTGTCAGAGATTGTTCAAGGCCCTGGGAATTCTAAGACAAATGAGGTGCAAATACCTCCCTGAGAAGCTTGAGGACTGAAGGGGAAGACTGGCAGGGAATTTATCTCATGCAGGCTTTTGGCCATTGTAATATCTTCTTAAAAAAATAATTAAACATTTTTTTATTGTGATGAAATATCCATAACATAAAATTTGACATCTTAACCATTTCTTTGAGAACAAGTTCAGTGGTATTATATACATGCGCATTGCCATACAACCATCACCATTTCTTAGTTTCTAGTATCTCTTTTCTCTGTTTTCAAACCAGATCCTTTGCAGAAACCTGCCGCCCTGCAAGCTCCTTTTTGTCTTTCCGTTCATTGTCAAAGTTTACAATGCTCCTGCACCTGCCTAGTCCTTAAACGCCCTGCAGTGTGCCTTCTAGCCGAGGGGAGGGCCATCTGTGGCAGGTTCATGGGTTACTTGCCTGCTCCCCTCCCCCACCAAGCAGACCAATATCTTACCTCAGGTTTCATTGTGAGTGTGTAGCGTTTGACTCAGTAAAACACCTGTTTGTCTCCATTGATGGTGCCTGCTCTGACCCAGAAGCCCTGATTTCATCCCAGTCTTCCTTCTGTCTGAACTAGAACCCAGTCAATCCCACGCCCACGTGGTCTCTCCCCATCTCATGATAATCCATTAGGCAAGTGACATAGTTTATGTTATGGCATCTTTCATATTGATGTCTGGTAGTGTTATCTTTGTTGTTTCATAATTTGACTTTTCGTGTAGATCATGCATGGTCCTTGTTCTGAGAACTAAGAAGCAACCGCTTCCTGTTCAATCTACTAGGACTGAGATTAGTCCCCCTGCCCCCACCACCACCACCACTCTTTTTAGTTGTTTGACTAGTGTGCCAGACCTGGCCTGTAAGCCCTCAGATTCATTCCTTGCCCTTCCCTGCTTTACTCTGTGTTGCAGGAAGCTGACCCTGAAGGCTGAGTTTCCTAGGATCCTGTGTCAGCTGGTTTCTGGCTGGGTTAGGTCAATAGAAGGCACCAATGGTGACTAGATGGTGGGAAGAAGAGAGAAACCATGGTATTTCTCCTTGTTATTATCTGAATCTCTGAATCTATAGATTCTCTGCACCCTGCCCCCCCCCACCCCCCATCATGTCCTCTATGGCAGCTCCTCCATGGCCCCAGGCCCCACTGAACAGGCCTATTGTGCTTCCAGCTTCCACAGGGCATCTGGCTTCCAGATTCTATTAACACTTTCTCCTTTTGACCCTCCACTCCAGGGTGGTAGTAACTTTCTGCTGCTGCTAATGCCTCACCAACCCCTAGTAGCTACTCAGCTTTGTCTGTTTCCTGGTTGGAGACCATGGCTGATTCTCTGCACCCCTCCCTCCCTCTCTCCCTTCTTCTCTCCCTCCCCCCTTCCCTCCCTCCCTCCCTTCCTGGAAGTGGTAGAAATCATAAGGACATTGTTTTTGGATCTTGTGCCACAGATTGTCTTCCGAAGGCAGACTTCTGCTCTTTGAATCCTGCATACTTCTTTGTCTCTCTCAACACCATCGGCAAAATATGATTAAATAGATGTCTATGGGCTGGTCTGGGAACCTATCATTTTTATATTGCGTATGTGGGCACCTATACTTGAAACTCTATATTCCAAATATACAAGTAAAATTTTTGGACACAGATCATATATAAATGGCCAACTTGCTAGGATAACTACAATCACAAGTCTGTTTTTTTTTGAGAATTGTTAACTATTAAAATCAGAGAGATTGTCATGCTCTTCCTGGCCGGTTTCATTTTACCTGGGACTGATGTTGAAGGAAGTTATTGTTCATATTACGGATACAGGTTCTTTACTGCACCTATGTGTTGGGGATGAACTGGACCATGAAAGTCAAACAAAAGGCAATATTATTTCTTCAAAGGTACTTATCCCTTTTGGAAATGGTACTCATTTTTTTTTTAATGCCATTGAATTACTAGTGTCATCAGTAGCAAATCCAGCTCATGGCACCCCTTCCCTGCCATACTGGTAGTCATCTTTATGAAATGCCTCCTCCTTGGTAATACTGAATCTGTTGTGTTGCATTGCACCAACCAAAGACAAGATGAGAAATGAAACATTACCTATACCACCCTTCTACCCAGCTATAAGAGCTGCTGTTTCATTTTCTTCTGAGGATTGATTATTCTCCATCCCATGGCAATTTCGATGTCAGTCTCTGAAAAGAAGTAAAGCGATGTAATGAGAAGGAAATGATAACTTGCAATTGTTGATCTCTTCATAGACAGTGGGATGGATTACATGCTGACATAATTGCCATAAATATGGGTATGGGAGCCTGCCCATTGCAAGAGTCATCCATATGTGTCTGCCAAAACATAGTTAGGCACGATTTAAGACAGAAATATACCAATTTTAAAAAATTGATTCTTAAGGGTTATAATCAAACCCTCTGATCTATTCTTCCTATCTCCCCCAAAGGAATCCCTTCTTACCAAGTTGCCCTAGCAGTCAGTTCTGGGAAGAGACAAAGCATTCACTGTGCTATGCTGAGGTAATGCAGACCAAGGGGCAGGCATAATGCCGCCGAGGGATTTTATGAAAGGAATTGCATAGCTTGGAAAGTGAGCCAGAAACCCACACTCCAAGGTAATTTCGTAATGATCATAGCAGGAATTTCTGCGGTACTTTTGCATATGTAACTTTCATGCCTACTTTTCAGTGCTTCTGTGCATGTGGTCCATATGTTTACCCCAAAGCATGCTTGCCTCCCACTGGAACATGCTCAGAAACGAGCTGTGACACTTTCACCCTCCCAACCTAAAAGTGCCTAAATCTATTCCTCAGTATACCCACACATGTCCATTTACTTCTGTGTCACTTACTGTTCTGTTGCCATTTCACAGGAATAGGTTGAAAGTTGCCCTTAATGTGATCTTCAAGGCTCCCAGTCAAGTGCAGAAAGCCAGTGTAAAGACAGGAGGCCAATTGTTGGAAAAGGTCATCCCTGCTTTCATCAGCTGACACGTGAACCGGTGAACGGTACCATATCAATGAAAAAAAAAAAGAAAAAGCCGTGGGCAAAATCAGCTGCATCCTCAGTTCCGTATCCGGGGCAGGTTAGAGACCAGCCCTGCTGCTGGTAAGAAAGAAAGTATTTGCTTTGGCTGTAGCAGACTTTTTTTTAAAAAATAGGAGACAAATAGGTGGAACAGGAAGACATGCATGCCTTTATTGAAAGAAAATCTACTGGTTGCTGAAGTTTCGGGCTTCGTTCTTAAAGACTAACTTATCTTAATGGAAATACCACTTTTGGAGGGGTCATGAGGTCAGAATCAATGGCAGTTACTGTGTGGGTAGCGTTTGAGGGTGAACCATCTGAGAATGATGGGCTGTGAGGTTGTCCTGCTTTGCTGAGATTCTTAGACTCACACTGTGGCTGCATGGCGGTTCCTCTCAGATGCATCCCACCCTCTTGTTCATACCTCAGCCGCATCCCCTAGGGAAACTGAGAGGCCCCCCCCCCTTTGGTCACAAAGATGCCCACCAACACTTCTTTGACCCAGCAGGCTTAGCTGAAGACTTTTGGGTGGACTGGTTGCTCGGGGTTTGTTTTTTTTCCCTCTTGCATTATAGATGTCAGTGGCAGGAAGTTTACATGAGCCAGCCAAAGGAAGCCAAGTTGCAGATGTAATTTAAAACATTCGTAAAACAAACAACACATATATAGTTATATAAACAATATATAGAAACACTTGGCTCTCTACACTGGCGTTTGCAACTGAACATGATATATGTGTGAGAACCTGGGGGATGGCATTCCACGTTGTTCTTTTTTGAGTGATTTAGTTTTCCACCATTAAAGAAAAAAAAATCTATGTTTAGGTAAATAGCTGCACCCTTCACAGTACTGGCACAGCACCTGCTCATTGTTTTGCAAGAAGACCTATTCCTATTAGTCACTAGTTAAGTTAGATGATTTTGCTACCTGGGTTTTAGGCCTGGTTCTGCCACCAGGCGGTAGGTGTGTAACCTTGTCACTTAACCTTTCTTGACTTCAGTTTCCTACTTTATAACATAAAGGAATTAAAATAGATCAGTGATTCTCAAACAGTGGGCCCTGGCCTATTAGTGAAATCAATTTAGTCAGTTGTGATCAGCATTAAAAAAAAAGAGAAAATATTAGAATTCATTACGTGTTATATGACTAAATGTTGTTTCCAAACTCTTGTTTCAGTTAAGTCTATGTTTATGTAGGTATGTGTGTACAGGGTTGCAATGTAAATTTTTTTTCTTACTATGAGGTGAAGGCAAAGAAGTTGGCAGACACTGGAATAGATTGTCTCTAGAGTCAAAACTGAAGACTGCCTGAAACAGGCACTCCCAGCCATCTAGAATGCACACCAGTGTGCATCATCAAAGTGCTCAGAGCAGGGGTGGGGAACCTTTTCTCTGCCAAGGGCCATTTGGATATTTATAACATCAATCTCGGGCCATACAAAATTATCAATTTAGAAATTAGCCTGCCATTTTTGGTCAAACATTTAATTAATTCATCCCTAATGTCTTGGTAGGGCCAGACAAAATGATTTCTTGGGCCTTATGCAGCACGCGGGCCAGAGGTTCCCCACTGCTGGCTTTGATTATTGTTGAGAAATGGGAGTAAAAAAGCATGCGCTTCCAAGGACCATTTGGATATTTATAACATCAATCTCGGGCCATACAAAATTATCAATTTAAAAATTAGCCTGCCATATTTGGTCAAACATTTAATTAATTCACCCCTAATGTCTTGGTAGGGCCAGACAAAATGATTTCTTGGGTCTTATGTGGCCCGCGGGCCAGAGGTTCCCCACTGCTGGCTTTGATTATTGTTGAGAAATGGGAGTAAAAAAGCATGCGTAGCTCCCCTGGTCAGGCAGTGCCTTTAGCTTCCAGGAAAGGGGACGAGAGAGAGAGAGAGAGAGAGAGAGAGAGAACATACTCCATCACCACTGTTGGCCCAGACCAGGGAGAAAGGCATCCAGTGCTCTAATTCATCCGGACTCTGTTCGCCAAGATATTGTTGAGATTCCAGGAGCAGCTACCTCTCCCCCTTCTCACACCTCAGTTTCTCCCCTCTCCCCTTTGCTGTCTCCCTCCTTCCACAAAGAGCATGCAGGCAGGAGAAATCAAGAAGAAAGCACCAGCCCTGACCGGTTTGGCTCAGTGGATAGAGCGTCAGCTTGTGGACTCAAGGGTCCCAGGTTCAATTCCGGTCAAGGGCATGTACCTTGGTTGTGGGCACATCCCCAGTGGGGAGTGTGGAGGAGGCAGCTGATCGATGTCTCTCTCTCATCAATGTTTCTAACTCTCTATCCTTTCGCTGTCTCCCTCCTTCCACAAAGAGCATGCAGGCGGGAGAAATCAAGAAGAAAGCACCAGTGCAGTTTTCTTGTTCTCATGGCAAACCCAGAGCATAAGACCAACTCTAAAAAAGTAAGAGATCACTGAATGGCCGGCAACCTGCAGAGCATGCACTTCAAAATCAAGTGCCTGGTCTCTGAAAACGTCTTTCTCACACAAAACGTTGACCTGGTTCCAGTTATTCTGGAAGAGATTTGGTCTTTCCAGGAAAACTCACTATTATTAGCAAGCTATATCTTGCACTTGAACTAAATAGCAAAAAACTTTGTTGAAAAATCCCTCTCTTGTTTCATGGTGGAGGTGTGGGCTGAGGAGGAGGGAAAGCGAGTTTCCTCCTCTGCCCTAACTTTCTCCCTAAACTTTATGAAAATACAGTTGGTATTACCCTGTCTTTCTCTGACTCCCCAAGAGGAAGGGGTGTTCCCCCCCCCCGCTGCCCCATTTGCACAAAAGTGCCATGTGGGCGAGCAGTGGTCCTGGGTGTAAATTATCTATTGGAAAACTCTGATAGGTGCTATCATGAGATTTGTTGAAACTGTTATTTGTGGCATCAAGGAGAAAGCAACTGGATGGTGCCTGTTAAACCAAAAGAGAGCTGGGATTCCAAATGGGAGGCGCAGAACACTGGACCGTCTGGAGCTCAGCATCATGCAAAAAGCTTCCGCTACCGGTTGGAGGGCTGTCGTCATTGACTCGTGCCATCAAAATCCCATCAGTGAGTAGAAATAAACCTGAGCATCAGTGCCAACTCCAATAGTGCAACTCACATTTAAGAAGCAAGACTGAATCCAGAGCAGAGTTATCCCCGCTCTATAGGTTTGTGAAGCAGACCCTTTCCTGTGACATTGACAAATACATGGAGAAATAATATTATAAAAAGTGAATCATTCTGGAAGATTAAGTGAGGTTATAATGCATTCTCCTCCCTTTCCCTCTTCTTTCTTTTTTTATTTTTTAAATATATTTTTATTGATTTCAGAGAGGAAGGGAGAAGGAGAGAGAGACAGAAACATCAATGATGAGAGAGAATCACCGATCGGCTGCCTGCTGCACACCCCACACTGGGGATTGAGCCCACAACCTGGGCATGCGCCCCCACCTGGGATCGAACCGTGACCTCCTGGTTCATAGGTTGATGCTCAACCCCCGAGCCTCTCCAGCCGGGTTTCTTTCATTTTTTAGAAGAAACAAATTTTCTGACTTATTCAGAACCTTTTAGAAAGTACCATGTGATTCTGTGGTCAATATTTTAAAGGATTTTACTTAAAAAGGCATATGTGCTAATCATAAGATTTTTGGTGGAGGTGACTTTTCTCCAAAAACAGAATCAAATTACTTTCCGTGGTATATCAGGTTGGTGGTGGTTGTGGCATATAAAGAAAAAAAAATCATTGAGTTTGATGCTATGACTCTGTATTTTATACTCTTTAAATAAAAAGGGTGCACATATTTGTCTAACAGATTGTTTCTTTAAAAATAAATTCCACAAAGAATTTCAGGCTACGGTATATCTGAGAGCAAAAGTCTTTTTTTCCCCTATTATGTTGAGGGATGGCCTCAGCAAGTCCCTGACAGTTTTAACACCCGTTGGGTAATTTTTAAAGCATTAGAAAAGTTGTTTTCTGCAAGTTTGTTTATATCATCCTATCCTAGGCACATTTAGTCATTCATTGAGCAAATATTTATAGAATGCCTAGGATGTGTGTGTGCTGGCCTCTGGGGACACAGCAGTGAAAAACAAAGTCCCTGCCTCAGGGAGCTTACAGTTTTGGGGGTGGGGAGAGTGTGGAGAAAACATTGAGTAAACATATACCATGTCGATGGTCAGAAGAAGGGTGTGAGGGTGGGGAGCTCTGAGTGTGAGGTTTGGTGTGTTACTTCATATAGTTCTGAAGGGTGGCTATATTATTATTTTATTGCTAAAGAAGAAGAGCAAGCTCTTTGGAGCGGAGAGAAACAAGAAGGGAGAAAGCTTATAAAGGCCAAGAAATAGGCACTAGTCCAGACCTCTTAGCCCCAATGGAAATCTAAACAGGAAATGAGGCACCAGGTAGACTGAAAACCAGGAGAGGGTTCTAAGAGCTTAGTATTGGCCTCGATAGAGGTCTGTGCTATGTGGCCTTCCTGTGTCCTTGGGGTTTCTGATGTCTTCAGGCAAGAGAGGCTTCTGGGAAAATAGGCTCTTCCTCCTGGAGGAGCAGAAGGAACAGAGGGAGGGGAGGGAGCAAAACAAGAGTAAGCAGCTGGGGATGGGCAGGGCCACCGCGTTTTGTCAGATTGCAAGCAACTGGAGAGAAGTCCCTGAAAGACATCCAGCTTGGACAACTGAGCCCCGAAATCTCTCTTTCCTCTGAAAGATAATCTTCCCTCTCAAAGATAACTCCTGAGAACCTGGTGTAAAAGAGCAGTTCTCTTAGGAAGACACTGTCATTTCCACGGGACACAAAATTGAGAGACTGAAAGAGAGAGACAGAATTTCCCAGCGGTTTGTAAATGTAAGATACACCTGATGTCCTTCGATCAATATTTTTTTTAATTTAAGGGGATCCTTTTCCACTTCAGTTGGGTCTTACCTTCTTCAGACCTTGTGTGTGAGCATCCTTTGTGTACAAATAGGAAGTCACAGGATTTACATGGCTAGTCCAGCGTCTCTACTTCCTCTAGCTTAGAAGCAATGATCTTTATTGAGTATTTAGTTTAGAGCACTTTATTTTGAAAAGAATCTTTAGGAAAAATCCGTCCTATTAGTAGGTCTGCTTTAGGAGAGTCAGCAAGCAACAAGCAGGTCTGAACTGCTTTCAGGAATAAATCGTTTCTTACACTCTCCTGCTCAATTGAATGAAACAAACACACTCAACCCTAGACAGACTTGCTGGGAATAATTTTGAGTTGGGTTTCAATCTACTCCAAACCCCCCTTCTTGAGCTTGATTCTTGTGTCCGTGTAAACTCCTTGCTGGAAGTTTGGGGGTGGCTGCAGGTCTGGGCTGCGTGCTCCCTGCTTGACTTACGCTGTTTGGGTCATCAGATGACTTCTGTTGGTTTAGCTGCACAGATGATGCCACCCTGGGGTTTAGCTTTGACGCTTGACCCTCTGTGAAACCAGCCATTAGCTCAGCAAGAGGTTCATAAATGGGCAGGTCTCTTTTGCCTTATGAGACACACACATCAGCTGGTCTTCTTCCTTTAACTGATGGCATCATCTGTGATGTGACATATACCGAGCTTTTAAAATTTCCTAACTTCTTGGTGGAAGGCAGCTTACCCACTGAGAAAGAATCCTCCATGAAAGACTATATTTAGTGTCAACTATTGGATGAAGTTGATCTAATTTTCTTGTTTCTCCTCCTTCAGTTTTGATCTAATGTACTGAGCTTTACCTCAAGTTTATAAACCTGATTTAAATGGAATTTGAGCTTCTGATTTGACATCAGGATCAAATTGCACACACACACATTTATTTATACACACACATATATTCTACAATCTATATTAGGTATATGTACATATGTATTGTGTACAATATACTTCATATTCTAATATATACTAATTTAATTTCTGTACATTGTTTCTAACCAAACAATAGTTTCTTATAAAGTTTCTAATGCCTACTTTAATGCCTTTAATAATAATGTACTTGAATTTTAATATTAGTCTCTCGCTGAGCATAATGTAATACAGTGTCTTAATAGGTTGAAACAATAAAAAATTGCTATTTTTGTAGGTCAAAAGGGTCAGATATTGGCAACTGCTATGGTACAACAGATCATCCCGTAAGTACTCCTGTGCCTACAGTGTGCTTTAGGCCAGTTGCTGTGGAGATTAAAAATGAGAATGACGTCGTTTCTCCTTGGAGCCCCCAGTGTGGCACCGCAGCCTGAGCACAGGTGAAGGTGGTCCGTCCTTTAGGAGGGAGGGGCAGCCCCGGCGTGGAGGAGGGAGCCAGGCGTTCCAGGTAGTTCTGCACACTGCTGCGTGCCTAGTCGTACGCAGAACCCCACACAAAGCTCCATCCCGAGCGCCCTTGGTTTCCCAGTGCCTCCTGAGCCCAGTGGAGAGCCCTTAGTCTACATTCAAAGTACTGATCCGGCATGATTCCTTTTCCCTTCGGCTGCTGCCTCTGCTTTCCCTCTTCCTGGAATGCTCTTTCCTCTCCCTGAAAGGCAGTCAGGTGTGATGGTTACAGGTGTGGGCACTAAACTCGTCTTGTCTAGATTCAAATCCCAGTTCTCCACTTACCAGGTGTGCAACTCCTGCCAGTTTGATCTCCGTGTGCTCTCAGCGACAGTGCCAGTGCAACCTCACAGGACTGTGCTTATTAAAGAAACTATTGTTTGTAGAGCAAAGCCTGGTGCAGAGCAGAGGAAGCACACAGTAAATGTTGTTCATCATTACTTCCTCTGCGTGTCCAAATCTCGTGCATCTCTCAAGGCTCCAGGCCAGGGCCACCTTCCCCCCAACGCCTCCTCCAGGGTCCCCAGTTGCAATTCTCCTTCCTGTCTCTCTTTCCCACAGCACATCTGTAACTGTCACATGACACTTTTAATTTTCATTAGTATCTATGTCCGATACTGTGTCAGTGTAAAAATGTCCAAACCTATAGAGAATTTTTATGAAAATGTATTTGAGCCAAACGGAAGATGCACCTGGAAGTAAGATCTCAAAAGACAGAGATAAATGATTCTGAGAATAACAGTTTCAGTTTCTTTCATGCACTTGAGGTTGAGGAGCGAGCATCAGGAAGACTACAGGAAGATGTGAGACAGCAAGGCAAAGATCAGGTTACCTCTTGTGCACTTTAGAAGGAGGGGATTGAAAACCCCCATTTCAAAGGCGTGTTAACCTAGATGCACAGCAACGATGGACAGAATTTGCTTAAGGCAAAGATAAACCTGTCAGAAAAGAAGTTGTATGTCTGGGACGTGACTACCCACCATGACCTGTCCAGATAGGAATTTATGATCAGATCACCCTGTGAGGTTACTTTCCATACAATCCCTTGCTCTCGCCCACAACTGCAGAGCAGGGCTGGGGCAGACTCCATAGGTGAAGGGCGTGGTCCTGGGTGAAGCTGCCCTGCAGGAGGGTCCCAGGCCACCTGCACTTCTGACCAACGAGCTACAAACTCACGGGTTCCCACCACCTCCTCAGGTTTGATAATTTGCTAGAAGGACTCACTGAATTCAGGAAGACACTATGGTTACGATTACAGTTTTATTATAAAGGATATAAATCAGAACCAGCTAAATGAAGAGACACCCAGAGCAAGGGTCTCAAATGCCGAGTTTCTGTGTCCTCTCAGTTTGGACTCAGGATGCATCATCCTAGTCTAGGCACATTGACGTGCTCACCAACCAGGAAGCTCACCCCAGCTTTGGGTGTCCAGTCAGGGATTTTGATTGGAGTTTCATTATGCAGGCATAATTTTTGTTGTTGTTGTTGTTGTTAACATATTTTTTTTCTTAATTTTTATTTTATTTTTTTGCTAAAAGTATTACAACTATGCAGGCATGATTGATCGAAGAATTAATCATGTGGTCAGACTCAATCTACTGTCCCTCTTCCTTCGCTGGAGGTCAGGTTAATATCACCTGGATCAAAGCCCCGACCCTCTAATCACATGGTAGGTCTTTCCACCGCTAGTCATCTCGTTATCATAAATTCAGGCATCTTGTTATCATAAATTCAGGCATCTCATGATCACAAACTCGATGTGGTCCAGGCCTCTGCTGTGCAGAGCAAAGGCTTTCTTATCAGTTGGAAATTTTCAAGGGTTTGGAAAACCCCTCCCAGGAATCTAGGACAAAGACCCTGCAGGTTCTTTATTACACAACAACTGCCCTGTCTGATTCATCTTTGAATCCCCTCCGGTGTCTGGTTTTATGCTTTCTCTGCACATAATAGGCAGAGCAAGTTTATTACAGGAATAGGCCCACATGGGCTTTAGGAAGTTAAGTTTGTGTAGGATGGATTATAGAGACCAGGTGTAACTATTGTAATAGACTTGATGTCATTTCATTGACTCTTTCAATATTCCATTGATGGCAAGATTGAAGAAATATAAACCTTCAAAAAGTTAAGTCCATCCATTGCTCCCTCAACCATGAAGTCCTGCAATAATTTTCCATATGTTGAATTTATCCAAGAAAGCCCTCCGCTGGGAAGTTAAAGGTAGTTGTAAGTGTGAAGAACTTTGGCCTCTTGTTTATTTAGCTGATTAAAATAAATAGCTTGTAATATTGCAAAGAGGTACTGTACTCAATATTGCCATTAATAACGCTCTCATGATCTTTGAGATTGCTGATCATGATGATCTATTCACAATATCTGCACCTCATGATACTGGAGATTTGCTTCAAAATAATCCCGGGGGGAATGATGGGGAGTACAAATGAACTAAGACTGTTCATGAGTTAATAATTCACCTGAGTTGGGTGGGATAGTTATGAACCATGTATCTCAGCTCCTAATGTGGAAGGTGCCAAAATGATGGCTGGGTCCGGGGACACAGAGGACAAGCTGCGAGAGACTTTTGGAGGGACTGCTTCTGCCCCCGAGGGGTGTGGCTGTCAGGGAGTATGAGGTTCATTTGGAGATAAACAGAAAACAACTGTTGCACAAGCCCAGATGTAGGTGGCTGTTGCGAAGGCTAACTAGCAGAATTGCAAGTAGGCAATGAAGAATTCACTTTTATGAGTTTGACAGAAATCTAAGTGATTAGCATCAAACACAGGAGGTCCAGCATCCTGGGTCAGGATACAGAAGCCCCTACCCAGTATTCTTTTTTTAAATAAATCATTTTAAGCTAATGTTTGTACATGCAAAAACATAATCTCACATGTATGCAAGTTATGAAGCATAATAAAATGGACATGTTTGAGCCTACCGTCCAATTTAAGGACTAGGACATTGCCAGTTACATCCTCCCACTTTATTCCCTTCTGCTCACACCAATGCCCACTATCCTACATTTTCTGTTTCCTGTTTCCTCGCTTTTTATCACTTATTATGAATCCTTAAGCTGGTGTTTTGACTTTATAAAAATGGCATCATTTGTACTCTATTGAAACTTGCCCCCCCCCCAACTTAATATAATGTTTTTAAGCTTCATTCATAACCATGTGAGGAGCTGGGGTTCATTCATTTTCATGGCTGTATAACAATCCATCATGTGAATAGACCACAATTTATCCGTTCTGCAGCGGGCTGTTTTCAGTGCTTCGATGTCATTGCACACTCTTATACACATCTGGTGTCCATGTGCAGGGGTTTCTCGGGGTAGAAACACTGGACTCAGGGTATGTGAATGTTCAACTTTACACGATAAACAAACCGAGCTAATGTCAAATTATTTCCTAAAGTAGTCGTTCCAGTTTATACTCCCAGCAGCACTGGGTAAGCATTCCCATGCATTTACATCATCTCCAATTGTTTATGTTGTCAGACTTCTGAATTTTTGCCAACCCAGTGGGTATAAAATGATATCTCACTGAAGTCTTAAATTGCATTTCCTGGTTATTAATGAGGCTTAACCTCTTTACCTATGCTGATTTGCCATTTGTTTTTCTTTTCCTGTGAAATGCCTGCTTCTGCCTTGTACCCACTGCCTTTCCTTACAGGGCTGTCGTTTTCCTAATTGATTCTGTAGGTGTTTTTTTTTTAATTTTTTTTTATTGCTTAAAGTATTACAAAGAGTATTACATATGTCTCCCCCTTTCCTCCCCCCCTTGACAATCCCCCAGCCTCTCCTACCCCCCAGTGTCTTATGTCCATTGGTTATGCTTATATGCATGCATTC
>NW_005356259.1:10398451-10403330 GCF_000412655.1 Myotis brandtii
GGAATACTATGCTGCTGTAAAAAGGAAGGAATTCTTACCATTTGCAACAAGCATGGATGAACTGGAGAGCATTATGCTAAGTGAAATAAGCCAGTCAGTTAAAGAAAAATACCACATGTAGGTGTTGTTGTTTTTTTTTACATACTAAGCCGTGTTCTTTACCATTTATCAGTTTGTCGGTCTTTAAAACTTTAGGTGTATGGCATTGAGAACTGGAAGGACCTGGTAGACTGTACAGCTTCTCCCTGTCATATGACAGATGTACAGCTTCTCCCTGTCATATGACAGATGAGAAAAACTGAAATGCAGAGGGCAAAGCAACCTGCCCGACATCAGGATCTGTCAGCAGCAGCAGCGCTGAGATGAGCGAGCACCTGAACTTCTTAACCCCAAATCGAATTATTTTCTCATTACACTATGATAACCGCCATTATTGGTTTGTCTTGGTTTTATTTTTAAAAAATTTAAGTTCCCAAGTAAAACACGTTCATGGTAGAAATAGGAAAAACAAACATGAGCAAAATGAAGATAGTCAAAATCAGCTTTAATCCCACCTTCCAATGCAATGATGGTTTATAGTCCGCATTTTATTTCCAGATAATAACTGTAATAGATAATTATTATGGACAGCTTACTGTGAGCTAAGAGTATGGAGTGCTTAGCTTACCATGTGCCAGGCACTGTTGTAAACACGTTATATGTCTTGATTTGTTTGCTCTTCTCCACATCTTTATGATGCAGATTGACACCATTGTCACCCATTTGGCAGGCAGAATAGTAGCCTCCCAAAGAAGTCATGAGAAAAACTGAAAAGCAGAGGGCAAAGCAACTGTCTGGCATCAGGATCTGTGTCAGCAGCAGCAGCGCTGAGATGAGCGAGCACCTGAACTTCTTAACCCCAGATCGAATTATTTTCTCATTACACTATGATAACCGCCTTTATTGGTTTGTCTTGGTTTTATTTTTTAAAAATTTAAGTTCCCAAGTAATACACGTTCATGGTAGAAAGAGGAAAAACAAACATGAGCAAAATGAAGACAGTTAAAATCAGCTTTAATCCCACCTTCCAATGCAATGATGGTTTATAGTCCGCATTTTATTTCCAGATAATAACTGTAATAGATAATTATTATGGACAGCTTACTGTGAGCTAAGAGTATGGAGTGCTTAGCTTACCATGTGCCAGGCACTGTTCTAAACACGTTATATGTCTTGATTTGTTTGCTCTTCTCCACATTTTTATGATGCAGATTGTCACCCATTTGGCAGGCAGAATAGTAGCCTCCCAAAGAAGTCCCTGTCCTGACCCCAGGAAGCTGTGATGATGTTGTATCACATGGCAAAGGAAAACTAAAGCAGCAGATGGAATTAAGGTTGCTAATGAGCTGATCTTTAAGTAGAAAGATTATCCAGGTGAGCCCAGTGCAAACACAAGTGTTCCTCAACGTGGAAGGAGACAGAAGAATTGTGTGGAAGTGACAGAATTTGAGAAAGATGCCATCAACCATTGCTGGCTTTGATATGGAAGGAAGAGACCAGGAACAAAGAAATGCAGGCAGGTTCTAGATCAGCGGTTCTCAACCTGTGGGTCGTGATCCCTTTGGCGGTCGAACGACCCTTTCACAGGGGTAACCTAAGACCATCCTGCATATCAGATATTTACATTACGATTCATAATAGTAGCAACATTACAGTTATGAAGTAGCAACGAAAACAATTTTATGGTTGGGTCACAACATGAGGAACTGTATTTAAAGGGCCAGAAGGTTGAGAACCACTGTTAATCTAGAATCTAGAATCATTGATGGAAAATGCAAGAAAACTAATTCTCCCCTAGAGTCTCCAGCAAGGACCACAACTCTGCTGACACTGTGATTGATTTGAGTCCAACATGGCAGATAGAATAACAGCTCCTAAAAATGTCCATTTTCTAATCTCTGGAACCTATGAACATGTTACCTTACATGGCAAAAGGAACTTTGCCGATGTCATTAAGAATCTTGAGATGCTGAGATCATCCCGGACTCTCCAGGTGGGCCCAAGGTAATCACACAGATCCTTTTAAAAAGGAGGCAGGAGGGTAAGCATCGGAGAGATGTGATAGCAAAAGCAGAGATTGGAGTGCTGTGCTTTGAAGATGGAGGAAGAGACCGCAAGCCAAGGAATGCAGGCGGCCCCTAGACAAGGTAAAGGAACAGATTCTCCCCTTAAGCCTCCGTAGGGAGCATGACCCTGTCCACACCTTTATTTTGGCACTGTGAAACTCATTTTGGGTTTCTGACCACCAGAACTATAAGATAATAAATTTGTGTTCTTTTAAGCCGTCATTTGTGGTGATTTGTTACAGCAGAAATGGGAAATGAATACACCTCATTTAAAGCTGACCAAAGCCATAGCGCTAGTGGTAGAGAGCAATTTGAACTCAAGCCACCTGGCTCCAGAACCCATGTCCTTCACCACTATGCAATATAGATAGGTTGATAGAGATTTAAGTAATACATACATTTCAATAAATGCAAATCTTTCACACTATGTTAATACGCATTCAGTACCGCCATAGTAGATAGTTGTGCTCTACTGACTAAATATACTATTACCATGTTTTATTTAATAAATTCCCTATTATTGAATACTTAGATTGTTTCTAATGTTTCAATATTTCTAAAATTGACAGTGATAAACACCTTTCTAGTGATATTAATACATTCTTTAGGAAAAACTCTTAGACATCCTAAGATTGCACTGGAATATAATTTAAAAGAAAATGAAACACAACTATGGCAGGAACATATATCTACCTTCTATTTCTGCAAAAGTTCTGGCATTAATCTATTTCTTTGTGTATCTATCGTATAAACTCGACTTAGCTGTATTTTTGTTTTTGAAGGTTGTAGCCGTTATCTTATCCCTTCTGTAGGGTCATTGGTGTTAGAGTTAGAGAGCACTTAGAGGTCTTTTAGTCTAACCCTTTGGCTTATAGGTAAAGCCCCCGTGGGCCAGAGGGGTCAACAGACTAGTCTGGGCGGAACCTGCCGGCCTGACTCCAAGCCCAGCGTCCCTCCACATCTGCTGCAAATGTCATAAGATCATTGATGTTCTATCTCTCTCTCCCTCTCCCTTCCTCTCTGAAATCAATAAAAAATATTTTTAAAAGCTGGTGAATCATAGGTTCATTATTAATAAACTTTAGCCCTTTCCTAGAGAGAGCCTATTTAATTTTCTCATTGTAAATGAAATTTGGTAGAATTGATGGAAGACAATAATTCCCCTCACCCCCCTTCAATGTTTTATGTAGGAGTTCTCAGAGCGGGTAATTGGGTTTTCCATCATCACCCTTTTTGCCTATATCATTTTCTAACTTGGCTTGGGTGTTGCCCAACAGCACTAAAGCGACTTTGTCCTGGAATCTGATGTCCACAACGGTGTGCAAACTCCTTCCCTCTCTCTGAAGCAAACAATGAACTAGGAAAACACTCGGCCATTTTCTGACTGACCTCAATCGCGCAGGGTGGACCCCGCACGTTACATCAGCAGGCCGGCTCCATTACACTGCCCTGCGCTGTGCTCGAGCTACTGAAATATTGATTTTTACGGAGCCGGCGCGCACACACTGAAAAATCAATATTCCAGTGCACACAACAGACCGGCGGCAGAGCCGGGACCCACTCGGAGGCCCAGCGAGCACTGCCGCAAGCCTGTGCCAGGAGGGGGTGGGGGCTGGAGGAGACAATGCCTGGGGGGAGGCCCCTGCAAACCCGGGAAGGGTCAGGTAAACAACCGAGCGTGGCGAGGGGAGAGAACGGAGAGGGGAGAGACAGGTCCTTGAGGATCAAACAGTTGAAGGAGCAAAGATTTATCTTTCCATAGTGGGAAATGGGGAGAAGGAGAGAGTAAACTAAGAAGAGAGGAGGGGAAGAATTGTACAGGTAAGACTCTTCCCGGGAAAATTCCTTTTGCTTTTCTGTATCATTCGGTCAGACTTAGGGTGGGAAGATTGAAAAGATGATACAGATATTACACGAAGGGAAAAAATAACTAGGCCAGTTCTGGAAAAGATATCTTTAAAAAATGCAGCCCCTTTCCTTTCTCTTGGTGACCAGAAGCTGGCAGATCTTACAATAACCATCAAAGAGTCAGCATTTGTCATCTGGGCTCTACGGTCGCGAAGCTGTCACCTCTTCTCCAGGGGAAGGGGGGGGGAGTGGTTTGGGGAGGGGGAGGAGGAAGACATCCTGGTCATGTGGCCATTCATCCATTCACTGTCTTCCGGACAAGCACCTTCTTGACGTGCTTGGGGAACCACGCTAAGAACTGATTCCTTTTACAAGCCCGCGAGTTCTCGGGGAATTCTGCGCTCCCGAGTCACACCTCCACCCAGATGTGCAGGAGCATGTGTCCGGGCTCCACTCTCCGGTGCCCAGGACTCCGCAGAGGTCGGGTGGAGAGGGACCGGCCTTTTGCACACGTCCTCCTAGACGTATTTATTAAAAAAAAAAAAAAATCAGAACTGACACGGTTAGCATCTGGCCTCTTTACTGGGGGGTGGGGAATGGGTAGGCAGTTAATGGAAAGGGAATACTTCTAACCCAGATGAATTCTTGATTTTTGCTTTGTCCTAGAATTCTCTTCCCGGGAATCTCGCTACTAGTTCTCTCAACTCCCTGCCCCTGAGGAAACTGCCTTCCCAAGGTTTCCATTTCGCGCTCTGCCCTGCAGGCTGCGTCGCTGCTTCCTCTCTCCCAGCCCGGGAGAGCCCCAGACCCACCCCGGGCTCCAGTGGGGTCTGGCGGAAAGGGCTGCGGTGGGAGTGGGCACCGAGAGGCACCTTGCAAAACACGGGCTCCTTAGGCCCCGCGGGGCTGCCCGGGGACAAGGTCCA
>NW_005356259.1:10404214-10404752 GCF_000412655.1 Myotis brandtii
GGGTCGCTTCTGCTGCCGGGGCAGGGGTGCGGGCGGGGACTGAGAGCCGACGGCAGCGTTGGAGGCGCTGCAGGAGGGACGGTTGAGTGCAGACGGGGGTCCGCGGGAAGCTTTCCGTCTAATGGGGCAGGGAGAACCCCGCGGAGTGGGTGGTGGCGCGGAGGGGAGACGACTGCAGGGATCCGAGTTCGGGGCCGGGCGCGGGCTGCGGGAGGACCGGGAATGAAGCAGCGGGAATGGCTGGGGGAAGGGGAGACGCTTGGAGGCGCCGCAAAGCCCTGCTTTCCTGGGCCGTCCCATCTGCGGGGCATTTCCCGGCCTGTCTGTGCCCCTTTTTAAAACTCTTCCAGCTCCGAGAATTCATCCTAGTGCGCCCCCCTCCCCCACCAACTCTCCAGACAGGAAGGTAAAAAGTTGCCACAAGTTAGGGAGTTAGCCGCTTGCCAAAGTTTAAACAGCAGGATTGCGGGGGAGGTGGGGTGCGTGCGGGATGGGTTCTGGTCGGGATGGGTGGGGCGGGGCGGGGAGGGCGGGTGTG
>NW_005356259.1:10404796-10437157 GCF_000412655.1 Myotis brandtii
ATTCTGGCAGCCCGTTTGCTGTGACATTGCGACCACACTTGGTCGAACCGGGCTGTTCCAACGGCATTTCTGTGGGGCATTTGCTCCTGCTGACTGCGGCGGTAACTTTCCATAATTAATGACCCGTTCCATTAACGGGCGCATCCTGGGCTAAATTGCTTTTAAGGAGTTATGCTTCTTTGTCTTCGCGGGGGGTGGGGAGCACACCTGCAGGAAGGAGCCGCCGGAGGAAGACGTCTGTCTGCTTGGTCTTTTGAGGCAAAGTTCTGAGACACTCCGACTCTGAGTATGATAGCAGTCAGTGCACTACAGAACTTTGTCTCCAGGGACCGTGCTCGCCGCCGCCGCCGCCGCTGCCTGGGCTTCGATGCCTTCGGACTTCAGACAGGACAGCCCTGGTGGCCACGTCGCTGCCCCTTTCGGGGGGGGGGGGGCCCGGGGGGGAAGGGGGAGGCCAGGGGGGGGCCCAGGGGGGCTCTGGGAACTTGGCCAACTCCTTTGAGGCCCTTGGGTTAAACCATGAAAATGGGAACAAAATCGTCCCAGATCTCCCTCACTTCGTCTTACCTTGGTGGACTCCTGACTGCAGAATGTTTTGGTTTAAAACAACAACAAACCTTTGGGCTTTTCAAGAGTATTTAAAAGGTACTCCAAAGACCGGCCTCACTTATTGAGGGAGGAGAGCTGCGTGTTTATTAATGGGTGTGTGGATTGAGTGCCTTCCTTACAGGAATTTAAATTCTACCTTAGAAGGCAATGTATGTGCAAAGCCAGGGATAATGGTCCTGTTACTCAAGGGAAAGGTAAATGAGATCCTGCAGGGGTTGAGTTTGGCAGTCTCTTCTCAATCCTGTTTCTGATTTAGGTCCAATTCACTTTTGGTTTTTAAAATAGGTTTTATGAGAGGGTGGGGGGTTTACGTACACTTTGGGGCGGTGGAGTTACTTTGCCTGGAGACTGCGCTGCTTCCCTACTGGAATGTGGGTTTGGGTGGGGAGTTCCTAGCCATAGACCCACCACTCTGTGCAATGGGTCAGGACTGGCCCAGAATTCTAGTCCAGTTCCATCGACATTGACCTATTTTGATTTTATGAGCTTTTGGCTGGAGAGCTGATTGATCCAAGGAATTACAAAAACTCCTTATTAACAATGGCATTTATCCAACAAATATTTATGGCGTGCCTGCTGGGTGCCAGGCACTGGGCACAGGTGGTGACCAAGAAGGAAATGGTTGCTGTGCCATGCGTTTGATAAAGTAAGGGAGGGCCTCACTCCTGACATAATTTGTGGGATGTTTTGAAGCTTGAAGGGTGCCTGTGTGTGTGTCTCTGAGAGGTTCTTGATTTTTAAAAAGTCGCCATCTTTCTACTTGGTTCTGTTCCAGTTGGCCGATTGGGAGAGGGGTGGTACCGGGGAAAGGATGAACCTGTGTTCTCTTTTACGCAGCGGTTACCCATCCTCCCACCTTGCATCAGTGACTGTTTTGCTTCATTTTCTCAATCCTTTACCCAAAAGGTGGCTGAGTTATATTTGTGCCGTAAAATAAAGTGACTCGAACTCATGTCCTTGTATTCATTTGAGATGTAAGATGTGCTTACTTGTAAAAAGGATTCTCTCCCCTGAGTTTTGTGTCTAAATGTCCACGAGAGACTCTGGAAATATGGCCCTCCGACAAATCTTAAACCATCTTTGGGAGAGAATGCACGTGGCTCTCTGAGGGTCTGGGTGGAGCGGTTGACTGGGAGAGCAGTCACCCAAGCAGAGATGAGCCTCAGAGCCTCCAAAGGAGGGTAAGGTCTGGAGCCCCTGCCATGATTGTATCGGGATTGACGTATGCTTATGTGATTTGCTTAGAAATCCTTTGCTTTGTCTCCTGCTTGTGACCACTGGTGAATAAGACTCACCAGACAAGAGGGCTGCGGTTAACTCTGGTGCAAAGATGAGGGAGTAGGAGCTAGGAACATGGGCAGTCCGGGGTGCTACTGTAAACCTTGCATTGTCTCAGAGCTCCTTCAGCAACCTGTGTATTGTCACCTCCTGGGTATCAGGTGTTACTCTAGATCAGGGGTGGGCAAACTTTTTGACTCGAGGGCCACAATGGGTTCTTAAACTGGACCGGAGGGCCGGAACAAAAGCATGGATGGAGGGTTTGTGTGAACTACTATAAATTCAAAGAAAACATCATTACATAAAAGGGTACGGTCTTTTTTTTTTTTTTAGTTTTATTCATTTCAAACGGGCCGGATCCGACCCGCGGGCCGTAGTTTGCCCACGGCTGCTCTAGATGCTAAGGATGCAGCAGTGAGCAAAATAAGCCAAAAATGTCGGTCCTCTTGGTCATACCGCCAGAGGCAGCCAATAAAAATGTAACCAGGATGGAAGCATGCTGGGAAAGGGAGAGCAGGGAGCACGGGGGAGGCAGGTGCTGTTAGAACGGGGCTCCGGGCCGAAGGACAACTTCACCCGCAGCCTGCTTTGTGGGGTCCGGGCCCTCCCGTCTTTATTTTCAACATTTCAGACGAATAAACCAAATAATGGGTGCAACAAAAACTATCACAAAGCATTGGTAGACATCCCCCCTTTCTTTAAAGCGTTTTTAATTTCAATTGCAAAGGTTGGAAAATGGGAGGTACTGGAAAATCTTCCATGAGGGGCGAGGGAACCACATTGCTGGTTCCTTGCCTGTGTGCCGTCTAATCCCATCTTCAGCAGCAAGATTCTAGGTAACCTTGCATTTCTGAGTGTTTATTCCAAAGAACTGCCAAGCGCTCTCAAAAATTCTTGGAATCGTGGGGTGGGGGTTGGACACATCGCTCTTGGGATCCCCAGGAGACAGAGGAGTCCACCATGTAGGTTACATGTAATTTCAGGAATTACTTTTATTTTTTTGCTAGACTTTTCGTTATTTGACTTAAATTTTTCTTAATCGTGTGGCTGTCTGCACAGGGAGGTTTCATGGATAACCACTCCAGACATAAAAATCTTACAACTAACAAAAGCTGTGGGCAGGAAGAGAACAAGGCAGAACTCATTGCTCACACCGCTCTATGAGACATGTGAGGAATAAAAATGTGTGCGCTTTGGTAGCCTTAGAAGAACCAGGTGGAAGGACGCTGCCCCTTCAGCAGACCCCGCAGTGTTAGACACCGGGCTCAGGATTCTGATCTGGGACTTCATTACATGGGCACTAGGACAGCCAACAGTAGCTTTCTACCAGCAAAGGGAAGGGTGAATTGTTTGGAGGCCGACTAGCCAGTTATGAAGCTATTAGAGTAATGTACAGTGGGGTGCCCGGGAGGGGTGTGAGGGGCCTGGGGCAACACGGAAGAACTTCCCAGAGATCTGCCTCTCCTTTTTCCATTTAATAGGGGGGTGGGGGGAAAGCTAGTAGTTAAGACAGCACTCAATTTGTGCCAGGCGCTGTTGTAAGCATTCACATATATTACGTCATTTACTCTGGTCAGTACTGCTGATATCATTCCCATCTTACAGATAAGGAAACTGAGGCATAATAACTTGCCCAAGGCACATCGCTCGTCAGTGGCAGAAGCAAGCTACAGACCCAGGCAGTCTGGACCAGAGTCCAGGACCTTAGCAGTTAGGCTGTGCTTGGTATCAGTCACTCCAGTTACCTGATTCCAGCGCAGTACAAAGCCTGGGAGTCTAGGCTCAAAGTTAAAAGCACTGAACACAAGTGGGGGGTAGCTCAGTGCAGACCTTCAGCCTGCCCATCGCGTGTGGGGTTCGTCTCCAGGGTCCTGTGGTAGCATGGCTTTGGGGATTATTTTGCTGTTTTGAGTCTACTGGACACGTTTGTCATTGGGCAAAATTGACTCCTGAGAAAGAGAATAGTTTCTTCAAAAAGTGTCCTGATTGATACAGCACAAGAAAGCCATAGAAGCAGAAAATGTCTAAACCCATGTATTTATTCAACAGCCTTTGAGTTCCCACCAGGTGCAAGCCCCTGGATGGAAGCAGTTTCAGGTTGTGTGACGTGCACAGGGTGCTGCGAACTACCGGTAAGTCGACCTGGAATATCCAGGAAGGCTTCCCAGAGGAAGCGGTCACTAAGCTGAATAGTGAGGGCTGAGTAGGAGGTGGATGAAGGGTGGGAAAGGCATTCTAGTTCAAAGAAACAGCAAGTACAGACTCATGGAAATGTGCAACCGTATGGTGTGTTTAGGAGTCAGCGAGTCCTTCTGTGTGGCAGGCGAACACGTCACGTGTAAGTGAGCGACAGGAAATGAGGCTATGGAGATTGGCAGGAGACCCTGAAAGGCCTTGTGTGGTATGTTAAAGAATGTGAACTTCATCCTGAAAGCCATGGGAAGCAGCTAAAGGATCTTAAGCGGGGAAATGGCCTGGTCGGCTCTGCTTTTTTAGCAAATACATCTGGCAGCAAAGGGAAGGGTGAATTGTTTGGAGGCGGACTAGCCAGTTATGAAGCTATTAGAGTGATGTACAGAGGGGTGCCCAGGAGGGGGGTGGAGGGGCCTGGGGCAACACGGAAGAACTTCCCAGGGAGCCTGCTCCTGAGGCCCTTACATACATTTTGCTGCTGGTATTCGCCTGGGGAATAAAATTGGCGCTAAACTGCATTGTGTATGATATTTCGAAATATTAAACTTGCTTGGCTATAATCCCAGGTTAATTCTGGAAGTGTAATATTGGAAACATTTCTTTAACCCTTTATGGCCTATTGGAGATTTTACCCTCGCTCATCAGATCGGATGACAATGATTGTAAGATGCACCACTAAGAAAGAAGCAGTGCGGTTAATTAAACTATGACACGGTGCTTATCTATCACCAGATTTTCAATTTTTAAAAAGATCTATTTTAGATTTATGTAGGTATAGATTTTTTTCCTCTTAAAATTCTTTTTTTTAATGGTGCATTTAAAAAAAATCAATCAGAACCCCAGCAAGAAACGAAGAGCACCCACCCAAGCTGGGGGCACTGAAGAGGGTTTGAGGAAAAGGATATTTACAAAGGGTGTGGGTGGGGTTGAGGGAAACCAACCAGGAGGAGTGAGGTGCCTGGCTGGCAGCTGTGGGAGCAGGTACCACTCCCAGGCCACCAGGGGTGAAGAACAGATTCTAGAGGAAGCACAGAGCTGCCTGACAGGAGCTGTGGCCTTGGGTGGAGGAAGGCAGCCACTGCCAACCACAGCCTTGACCTCTCCTCATGCTCTCCCGGCTTCTGCCATTGCCTCCTATTGGCTGAACCCAACTAGAAGCCAGAGCAAGGAGCCTGACCAACACGGTTCACCGAGATCAGCCTCCAGGGGGTAGGAAAGGGCGGAGAGTGCATCTGGAGGGTCAAATACTGTCAAAAGTTGCCAGACCAGAGTTTTTTGTCTTGTGTCCCACCTGTGTGTACCTGACAAGGAAAGCTATCAGAGAAATAAGTTGCTTGAAGTAGTCCTAGAACTCCTTCATATGCACAGTCCTCCAGGGTCTAACCATTTCATGTAGTCTCATCCTCTGTGCCATCAAGAGTGAGAATCAAGCCCGGCAGGTGTGGCTCAGTGGTTGAGCATCGAACCAGGAAGGTCCGGTCAGGGATATGCCTGGGTTGTGGGCTTGATCCACTGTGTGGGGTGTGCAGGAGACTGCCGATCAATGATTCTCTCTCTTCGTTAATGTTTCTATCTCTCTCTCCCTCTCCCTTCCTCTCTGAAATCAATAAAAAAATATTTTTTTAAAAAGAGCGCAAGTCAAAAAGCAGAGTTCCCGAGAAGGATGCCCCACTGCTGTCTCTGCATCTAAGCCCCTGAACCTCTTTCTACAAGGTTGATGCTGAGCCTTTAAAAAAAGTTGTAGTAATATATATATAATGACATTTATCACTTTAATCATTGTTAAGTGTACACTTCAGTGGCATCAAATACATGCCCATTGTTGTACAGCCATGACCACCATCTATCTTCTAGAACTTTTCCAGCATCTCAACATGAAACTCTGGGCCCATCAAACAAGAACTCCACCTGAGCCCAGCCAGCGTGGCTCAGTGGTTGAGCATAGATCTATGAACCAGGAGGTCATGGTTCAATTCCTAGTCAGGGCACATGCCCAGGTTGTGGGCTTAATCCCCTGTGTAGGGCGTACAGGAGGCAACTGATCGATGATTCTCTGTCATCATTGATGCTTCTATCTCTCTCTCCTTCTCCCGTCCTCTCTAAAATGAATTAAAAAAAAAAAAAAAGAACTCCACCTGATGCGGGGGCTGTCTTGAGCTTCCCAGAGGAACCAACAGAAGATTTCCAGATTGAATTGGTGCAAAGGGAGAAAATGTCAATGAGACGATGGCTGCTGCCTGGCTGACAGCACTTGTAAGGTGTGCATCAGCTGTAAGACGCATCCTAATTTCAGAGACATTAAATGTGGAAAAATATGTTGCTTAGAACTAAAAAAATGATGAGTCTCCCAGGAGTAGCAAATCACAATCAGGCTCCATGGATGGGCTTCAGGTGGGTCAGAGTTGTTCTCTGCCCTCAGGGAGGCCAGGCAGGACCCAGGGCAGTGGAAACCCTTGGGCTGAAAACCATCCGCTTGGCGTAGCGTGATCCATTTATCCCTTGCGCCCTACAATGTGTCATGTCAGAAGGGCTGGGAAGCACAACTTTGGAAGATTCTCATCTTTAGCCAGATTTCTTATTTTGTGTTTATTACAGAAGCATCTGTGTGCATCAGAAAGCCGGGGCTACTGATGGAAGACCTGTTCAGATAGCCTTGGACTAATGAAGCAGCAAAGCTCTCGATCCAAAACATGGAAACTTATCCAAGCCATTGAGTTCCTTTCTGCATCATGCTATTAAAAGGTTAAACAGAAATGACTTTAGAATGCTTATCAGGAAAAAATGCATGCATACCCTTTCAACCAGCAATTCCATTTGTATTAGGTTAAGATAGCTTTGGCTCTAGGTAATATAAACCCAAACTCAACTGGCTGAAAGGAAAGCGAACTTATTTGACTTTACAAGAAGCTCAGAGAAAGGGAGGCTCCAGGGCTGGTTAATCTGGCAGTTCACCAGGGCATTAAGGATCCGGGTGGTTTCCATCTTTCCCCTCTGCCATCCTCAGCTTCTTTGCCTCATTCTCGGACCAAGTCCTCTCATGGCTTTGTGAAGGCTGCACAACTCTAGATGTGACAGAAGAATGTCCCTGAGCCCCTTGTCTTTTCAAGGTCCCATCTGCTTTCTGCTATTTCCCATTGGGCAGAATCGAGTTGGATGCCCAGCCACGAACCAATGACTGCCAATGAGAATGGGACCCTGTGACTGGCCTACACCAATCAGGACTTCATTCTGACTCATGAGGAGTGGAGGTGGACCCTGAACCAAATCAATTCTGTTAGCGAAGGAGACATGGGGAGGGGCTATCTTTTGAGCAGACGAAGGAAAATGTCTGTGGAACCACTTTTAGGAGCAGTCTTCCAAAGCTGCAACTCCATGGTGATTGTACACTCATTGCAGTATTATTTTTAAAGGCAAAATTTTAGACTTAACCAGAAAGTCTATTAATAGAGGACCTGATAAATAAATTATGGTGCAGCCATATAACAAAATAGTTATTAGGAAGGAGTGAGCTAGATATGTATGCATTCAACATGGATGGATGAAATGTAGTTTCAGTAAAGAAAATGTAGAACAATAATCAAAATAGACATAGAGTTTGTGTTCTGGTCTGCAGGGGATTGGGATGGGTGGTGGTGGTGGAGAACTTACACTTAATAAGTTATATACTTTTGATTGTTTGACTTTTTAGCACAATATAATACATTTGTGATTTTAAAAGATTAAGTTTGTTCCATGGGAGAAGGAGATAGAATATGACTATGGCAATAGTATATTACTAGTAATGAGATAATATTCCCCTCCTACATGCAGCCACATGTATAAGTAAATTAATATTTTATTACTATCTTATTTTGAGGTCTCATGTCCACACAGGGGTGTGCTTACTCTTTGGTAGTTAACAGTGTGTAGCCTCTTGAGCCGGGCTGTCCAGTATGGTAGCAACTAACCACATGTGCCTATTTAAATTTAGATGAAAAGTTCAAGTTCTCAGTCACACTAGCCACATTTCAAGAGCTCGGCAGCCGCACGTGGCCAGGGGCCGCTGTGCTGAACAGCTTAGATTATAGAACATTTCAATCATTGCAGGAGGGTCCATGGGACTGTTCCCCTCTCAGCCTGGCTGCGCTAAGTTCAAGTATGCTTCGTCTCTTTGTAGTTATGTGACTTTGAGCAAGTTATTAATCTTTGTTCCTTCTAGTGGTCTAGTCATTAAAACCGATGATGATGATAGTATTTACTTCACAGAACTGGTGAGCAGATTGATATTCTTAGTGCCAGGTACACGGTAACACATTAATAAAGTTACCCATTATTGTAATCATTGTTATTAAAAGCATTTCTGCCAACATTGACCAAGCACTCATGAAACTCTGGACATTGTCCTCACACCGTTTTATAAATAAAACTTAGGTTTGACAAGTGAAGTAAAGCTTCCGTCTCAAGAAGAGGCTGGCAGCGAGTCTGAGCCAGGCCCCATGCCGAGGCTTGTGTTTCTTGGTGCTTAAACTGTAAATGACCTTTTGTTTTAGGGGCTGGGGAGGGCTGAGTGGTTAACCCTCCCGCTGGCGTCCTTGCCCCCCGCCTGCCCTTCTCCCTTTCTGAACAAGAACTGACTGATTTCAAAGGACAGTAGGATTTCGGATTTCAGATGAACTTGATTTGTTTGGTGGTGGAAGCGTCGGAGACGAGAGGACAATGAAATTTATTAGCACTTGAGTACCCGTTTTCTGTGGTGCGTGCATATTCTCTGCTTCTTCTTGTGGGTTTTACAAAAGTCGAATAGTCCTTTTAAAAGGAAACCACTTTGTGACCAAATTAAAGAAGGGGAAATCTTGCTAGGGGACGAAACAGGAAGAGACGATTATCTTCAAGAGCTCCTCATCAATGCTGAAATCATCGGGTGTCTCTGCTGGAGGGTTCTCACACAAGCCCCCTGCTTGGGGCGAGGGCGTCTGTGAGAAAGGGTGTGACAACTGCAGACATTAATTATGGGGGCTCATGAGAAGGGGCTGGAGGTGCCATTTGGGAGGGGACTTGTGTCTGTCACAACTTCTTGGGCTGGACCTGGGTTCGTCTTCACCGGTGGAAATGTCCCCATTAACGAGAGAACCTTTTGAATTGTTTTTCTGGTTGTGTTGCGTGCTGTCCACAAGATGTGTTCCATGTTAGTGGTGAGGAGGAACCCCGTAACAGCACAGAAAAAGAACTGGCATCTGCAGATAAGCTCTGGCTTTGCCGTTCATTTCTTCAGCTACAATTCCGGTTGGCTACTCTTTCCCTGTGAGTCAACATTGACAGTGAAGTTCTGGCCATGCGCTGAAGTGCTATGGGAAACACGCCTTCGGTTTTCTCAGCCTTCCTAAGCTGAGAGCATGTGCGCGCCTGCTCTGGGGAGAGGAAAGGACGGATGCAGCCTTGGAAAGGCCACTGAGAGTGGGTTTGATAGGGTGTCATGACGTCGTGTCTGGGGATTAGAGAAAAGGAAGAGGATGGTAAGACCCACGCCGGCTGTTAAACCAGCTGATGTTAACAGTTAGTCAGGATTTATCTGTACCCTGTGAAAACTGAGCATTGAATTCAGTTCGTCTTTCTAGCTTCCAAATAGTGAATTTGAAGTTATTTTAGGCACTTCACTGTGTAATTGATTTTGGATAATTTACCTTGAAAACCTGAATCTGAATAGAAAAACAGGAAAGAGCAGGATATGTTTACTCTCTTATGTTATTTCTTCCTCTCCAATGCAGATTACGAGGTTTCTTTTTGTTTCTGGAATATGACTTATTGAACATAAATTGTAGCACAATACCTAGAACATTCGCCACATTGGCTTCTGTGATAAGCTCCAGGCGGGTGGGGGCCATTGTGCCTTTTTTTTTTTTTTTTTTTTTTTTTGGCTATATCCCAACACCTCCTACTGTCCCTGGCGTATCGTGGCCATTCCATAAACATCTGAATGTGTGAATGAGTTTGTGGGCCCTGACATTTATGTGTGTGTGTTTAAGGATCTTTACTTTGAGAGTTAACATAATGTCCATTTATTTTCACAGTTGGATCCTTAGATGTTTGATATGATAAAAGCCGAGTTAACCACATCCTTCCACACACCTGCTTCCCAAATTCTTTTGTCCACGCAGACATGTCTCTCCCAACACTTCTTTTTTGGTGGATCCTGGATTGGGGAGTTTCCAGCCAGGAATGATTATACTCGAAAGAAGCTTTTCTCCTTATTCTTCCTGATGCCGTCACAAATTATATGCTTAAAAAGAAATGAAATATTTCTTGGAGTTGGGAGCTTGTAGTTAAGAAAGCTATGTTATTTAGAATTCATATCATATACTTCCTGTGGTTGTGACTAAGATTTCCTTTCAGGTAAAAGGGGAGAAATCCTCTCCCTGAGTGTCACAGAGTGGGTTAGAATCCCGAGTGGGTCCTGATCCTTTCCTTCATCCTTCTTCCCATGGCTGCTGCCGAAGCAATCATGCGTCCAGAACACAAAGGAATAAATGACTGCTGGGCCTGTCAGTGCAAATGGCTCCCATTTCCCAGGATGGGCTCTGCCCTTTCACAGCGATATACCTTGGCACATGCTCTTTCTACTTCGGAGAATGCCATCCCCATCTATGTCACTTGGCAAATTCTACTAACCCTTCAAGAGCTAGCTCAAGTGTAGGTTCTTATTGGACTCAGGAGCAATGGTGGTGCCCAAAAGGGTGGCGGAGAAAGTGTTCTCTCTTGGGAGCAAATAGCCGAGGCTCCTTTCTCCTTCAGTTGGACAAGCGAGTCCTAATAGGGTTACTGGATGTGATATACATGTTAACTACAGTTAAGCTGGTAAGACTTGAGGATGGTTAAATCACCATCACAAAAATTTGCAAAACAGCAGGAGAGCATCACCCATAATGTGTCTCCCCCCAGCACCTTTGTGGCTTCAATGGATGCATTTGGAGCCACATCTGTCTAGAACAGTGGTTCTCAACCTTCCTAATGCCGCGACCCTTTAATACAGTTACTCATGTTGTGGTGACCCCCAACCATAAAATTATTTTCGTTGCTACTTCATAACTGTAATGTTGCTACTGTTATGAATTGTAATGTAAATATCTGATATGCAGGATGTATTTTCATTGTTACAAATTGAACATAATTAAAGCATAGTGATTAATCACAAAAACAATATGTAATTATATATGTGTTTTCCGATGGTCTTAGGCGACCCCTGTGAAAGGGTCGTTCGACCCCCAAAGGGGTCGCGACCCACAGGTTGAGAACCGCTGGTCTAGAAGACATGGGTAAAGACATTCTTGCTTATTTTCCTAGCTCTGCCCAGATCGGTGTGTCTCTCTCTCCAGTAGACATCCAGGGAATCGCCCTTTCCCCTTGAAGGAAGGTTCAGCTGGCAGAGCTGTTGAAATTGCCCCCAAATGGGAGTGTCTTGGTGTTTTCTGCTGTCCAGACAGTGCGGGAGATGTGCAGCAGGCATCTGAGTCAGCTCCCTGTCCTGGCGCCAACATAGGTCTCTACTACTCTCTTTGGAGAGTCCAGGGTGTGGGTGAGTTTTGGAAGAGACCTGGAAGGACGGGGAGCTGTAGGCCACACTGTGAAACTTCCACCATTCCCAGAGAACCCAAGACCTGAGTCTGTTCCTTGGGGTGGACAAGAACACAGAAAGCACCAGACTGACAACTTCCTTTCCATGTGTGCAGAGGAGTCTCCTCTCCATCAGCAGGATTCAGCCTCTGGTCCTCAAGCTTCCCCCCTGCGACTCATCCACCTACGAAGCCTTTGAAATTGCCACAGCATCATGCGGTTAGCTGGAGCTTCAGAGCTTCTGGAAGGTGGAGACTCCAGGAAAACCAAGCCCACGGGTAAGTGGTGTGTGTGAATCGAGGTGGTTGGGGAGCAGGTGGCCCAGAACGGGTCACTCCCCATTGAAGAAACATTTCTCTCTAACCTAGATGGTCAACTATCTCTGGATACATCCATTTTGTCCTTTGACAACATACATGTTTACATCTATTCCTGCTTATCCTCTATGGACCTTACCTGTGCATAACATTTTTTTATTATATTTCACTTCAACTGTCAGAGAACACCTTGTTATCTTCTGGGTATAAGATGCAGGAACAGCTTCAGTCTGGGCATTTAAGGTGTTTTGGAGTCACCATGATACACAGCCTGTGTCTGATGGAAGGAAGGTGTGGGATTTGTTCTGCAACTAGAAAGCCTGAGAGTTATTTTTCCCACAGAGCATATTTATTTCTCTTTGACAGTATGTGAGGTTATGCACTCTATTTCTATCAGGAGAAAGAAAACAGGATATAATAAAAGCTTGTGACGTTGCACTGGGTATAACCCAAAGCACTGATTTTCTTTCAGATGAGGCCTCCCATTTCAATATCCAAAGGGACTGAGAATGTTTAACATTCTGAGAACATGCTGAGCTGAATTTAAGTGAAAGGTGATCCTTTCATTCTTGCTTTAAAAATAAACTATATAATTAAATGGCTATAGATACTTCTTTTGTGGAAGGAAAACAGCAGTCAAATTCTTTGCAATCATGCCAAGTGGGCAGTAGGTTCCTACCCCTTTGGTAAAATAGAGAATCAATACCAATCAGAAAAAAATAAATGCTAACAACAGGGAAAGGCTCACAGGAGCCACAGGCGATAACAGATTTAAAATGTGGATAAAACGTCACAGGTCAGCATTAAAATAGACAATACATTTCTCTGCCAAGGCAAAGCATCCAGCTGCTAATCAGAGGTGCAAAACAGACCAAGTCACACTGAGGGGTGGAGGGAGAGGGGCAAAGAGCAAACCCCAGGCAACCATTTCGCTTCCCCTTCGCTTCTCTGGGCAGAAAGCAGTCTCCATTCATGGGGAGACAGTCACTCCATAAGCAGCACTTTTTTTTTTAAGTTAAAAAAATCTCTGGAAATAGAAGTCTTGTTCATGCACAATTTCTAGGATTATAATATTTGGGGGTTGAGAACAAAGGGATCAGACTTGCTTTCAGAAAGGGAAAGATGGTTTACCTGTTGGTTAATGTGTAAATGAATAAGATGCTTTAAAATACTCACTAGGAAAATAACGAAGTCAAAAAAAGGTCCATTGTAGCCCTAGCCGGTTTGGCTCAGTGAATGGAGCGTCAGCCTGAAGACCAAAGGGTTCGATTCCCGTCAGGGCATGTACCTCAGTGGCAGGCTTCTCCCCAGCCCAGACCCAGGTCAGGGCTCGTGCAGGAGGCAACCAATCAATGTGTTTCTCTCACACTGATATTTCTCTCTGTCTTTCCCTCTCTCTTCCACATGCTCTAAAAATCAATGGAAAAATATCCTTGGGTGAGGATTAAAACCAAAAAAAGGTCCATTGTAGACTGAATCCCGATGGAAAGGAAACTAAAGCCGTCTCCAACTGGAAGAGTTCTGTGGGCTTGATGGAAACTGGAAGGGTTCTGTGGGCTTGGTGGAAAGGAATCTCCGTAGGCGATAATGCTGAGAGATCGTCAGTTCTTACTGAGAGGCCTCTCCTCAGGGTAATTTCCATATTTCAAAGCCAAACTCTTAACACAAAACAAAAATCCCCAGAAAGCAATGTTTTGGCATCCAGCCATCATCAAGGGAATGCATTTGGCAAATATAAACCAATTTTATTATTTTTTTGCCAAGTCATGGAGAGTGGGTCTGTATCCTCGCCACTTGAAAGAATGCAGTCACCCTCCAATCAGAGGCCGCCCATTCCAGGTGGCCCAGGTGACCTGATCTCACGTCCCTTAAAGTCGCTGGTCTACCTGCACCTAGGCCTTACGGTCTCAGTTCCACAGCTCGGCTTGCCATGATACATTGAGTATCTATTTAAGCGACTAGACTCTATACTGGAAACTTGCACATAAATTTCATAGCACTTTAAATTTAGAATTTAGAATGTTTTAAAAGTGGTCGTAGAAGCAAATTTATGTCCTTGTGTCAAAATGAACTACAGAGTTAATCACAGGGGCATAGTAACAACATCTAGTTCCTGTTTGTGTTTCCCAGCTGGCCATCTGGCTTTTCTTAATCTTTCAAAGTTTATGTAATAATTACTAATACTTATTGGGCCCTTTATATGTTTTTGTGGGTTTTTTTTTGCATTTTATTCTCATAACATCCCTATGAGATGCTATGGCGTGGTGAACTTGGCCAAGGCCACCCAAGTCTACTGCCAAGCTTGAGCCAAGGCAGTTTGCTGCATGTGACTTCCTTCAGAGTTAGGCAGTGTGGACTGTGCCAATATTCATGCATCTCACCTGGTCACTCAGCTAATACCCCTGCCCTGGAACTGCCAATATTTTTAGTCTTGATGAACCTCATCCAATTTTCTTCCTCTTAGATTTGCCTTACCCATTTATTTCCTGTCTCCAGAATTGTCTTCCAGGATATGTGGATATCTAGAAATGCTTGTTTTCTCGGTGTGAAATGAAACCCATATCATTGTTTGATTGATCATCCTTGCTGTTCTAGCTGGCTTAGCTTCAGTAATGTAGTTGTTCCTTCAATTTGCCAGCAACCTGCGAAGGAAGTAACTCCCATGTTATTTACATATTGATGTGTGAGACCTGAAAATGATAATGGTGGCATCTGATCATGCAGTATCAGTACTGCCCCTTTCCTTATTCTTTCTGAAATGGTGGCACAAACCATTATCCCCTGGCTCAATATTTTCCTGAGCAATGTGATATTTTTGGAAAGATCTAAAATACAAGAGTTTTCTTTGTTGTTGTTGTTTTTAGTGGCTATTCTTCCTTCAGACGAAGTTGTGGTAAAACTGGTCTCCAGTTGGAAACATTCTAATTAAGAAACATAAGAAGAACTCAATGGTGAAAAACACATTTGGGAACAATGAGGTAAAAATATTAATGTTTCATGTCCATTATAGCATTATTTATAATAGCTAAAATTTGAGACTTCTGTAATTGTGCGTAAATAAGAAATTGGTTAAAGAAATCAGATGCCATCCATATGCTGCCCTGAAAAATCATATTTTAGAACAGATTTTACTAGTAAAGGTATGAGAGAAATGTTTATGATCAATTATTAAGTGACAAAAGCAAAGGATAAAGTGTGAGTCCCTTAATATAAGAACTATTTAGATGTGTATTTTTCCTTTTCCAAAAATATAGTTTTTAAACTTTTTGGTCTCATTTTTGGTTTGTAATTTTTATATTATTGTGGACCGACCACATAGTCTCTATGATATTGGTTCTTTGGAATTTATTGATATTTTCTTCTGATTTGGTACAGGCCCGAGGGGCAGCCAGTTTTTATCACAGTTCATGTGATAGCTCAAAATGAATGCCCATACGTGTGATTGGGCTTGGCATCCCAATTATTCTCAGATATCTCCCAAACCAAAGTGTGTAGTATTAATATTTGTGCTAGATACTTGTCTGGATTTTGCAATGTAAAGGACACGTCTTTGGCCAGTTCTAGTATGCAAGCTAATGGCTTAGCCTCTGGATTAACCATTTTGGTTTCTGGGTTTGACATTTTATAATTTCAACATTAATCAATAAATAATGATCTATTGGTTGACCTTGGCTATAGATCCAGGTTTTTCCAATTTAACACTTTTAACATTTTGAGCTGGCGAACTTTTGCTTGTTGTGCGGGTGTTGCTGCCTGGGCATTGGAGAATGTTTGGCAGCATCCTTGACCTCTACCTACCAGATGACAGCAGCAAAGCCCTCCTCTCATCTGTGACCATTAAGATGTCTCCAGACATTGCCAGATGTCCCCTCGGGCACAAAATCAGCCCCAGTTGAGAACCAGCACTATAGAGAAATGGCAAGTTCCCTTTTAAAACCAGTGTGAGTTTCACTGAGTCAATAAGCACATGCATTGAGTCTTTAATGCCTACCAGGCACTGTGCTTTCCCAGAGCAGTTTTATTTGCGCACGGAGAAAGAAAGCCGTACTCTGCCTTACCCTCATGAAGCCATCTGTGGTACATGCTCACATAACACCAGGCTTCAATCTGCACAATGGAGGGGCTCATTGGAGCTCTTAGGAGAATGTGTGCACAAGAGTCAACGACTGCTGGGGCAGAGGTGTCACTCAATAGATTGTAGCTTTTACTATTACTATTATGCACACTGAGCTCATGCATATAGAGAAGGGCCCATCAACCAGCTTGATTAGTCTCCCTCTTCAGCTCATGATACACGCCATACCCCTACATCTTTCTGAAATGTTTTTATCAAAACAACCTCAGTTGTGTCCATGAACAAACAAACAAGCAAACAAACGAGTTAAAGAAAATAATGTGAATCAAGCAAGTGTCTGGTCAATAGTTAAAATTCATGCTCCAAGGCCTCTGCATGGGAAGGAAGAACAGTGAACTCTGCCACAGCATGTGGCCCAGGCATGCTATTTATGTCTTGGGTGGTGCATAGATTCTACTGCTGGAGGAATGAATGGCTGTTAGGAGAGTTCTTCAGCCTGCTTCATTATCTGTTTTAAACTCTCAGGGCTCCATCTGGGCCAACAGGAAGCCTGCTTTTGATTTAAATGTGCTCTGAACAAGCTCCTTCTAAGGCTTTCCAAGAATTAATTACAGAGCTTAGTAAAGGCGCCTGCCGCAAAGTCCCAAGGATGGCTTTATGAGCAATTACAGCAGCCGCATTGATGCCAGCAGAATAAGAATTTCCTTGGAGAACTGCTTGGAACGAGAGGACTGGCCTGTGGAAACAGGCACGCAGGGTTCCCATCTATAGCTCACCGGGGGAATGTAGAGTTACAAAGCAAGGAGAGTCGGGTTCACTCACACAACATCTGGGTGATCAGGCAATTGTAGACCTTGCCTTGTGTAATTTGACCAAAGAGAGAGAGAAAGAAGGAGGGAGAGAAAGATTTTGATATGTAGCAATTGGAGCCCTGTAGAGGGAAGGAAACACCCAAGTGCTCATCGGGAGGGTGCAGAGCCGAAGAATGCTGGGATCTGGTTGCATGGCTGTACAGTATGGAACCCTGCACACTTCACTGCTTGCAACTCTGGGGATGAAGCAAATCCATCCAGGGCCTCTGAACCATGGCAGCAATGGAGCGAGTTCCTGAACGAATGTTTGTTTACTTTAAGAGGGCAAATTGAATAGTGTTGGGTTCCTTGCTAAAAAGTTTCAGTTGGCCCAGCTGGCATGGCTCAGTGGTTGAACATCAACCTATGAACCAGGAGGACACGGTTTGATTCCCAGTCAGGACACATTCCTGGGTTGTGGGCTCAATCCCCAGCAGGGGCCATGCAGGAGGCAGCCAATCAATGATACTCTCTCATTATTGATGTCTCTATCTTTCTCTCCCTCTCCCCTCCTCTCTGAAATATATATATATTTTAAAGTTTCAGTTGGTTGTGTCGGCAGCATGAGATGACAGGATGCAGAGGTGAGGTCAGTGGGAAACTGACTGAGAAAAGGTGGCTCTTTGGCTGAGCAAGGGTTGCAGGAGCCTTCCTGGGACAGGTACCAGCTGCCTCTTACAGTGCAGGCTTCCTTCTCCCTTGTACGGGGGTGGAGCTGAAATGGCTTTCCATGGCTGCTTAGTGAACCAGTGAAGTAATGAATGATCGGCACTGCTACCTTCACAATCCTACCATTTTGAGGTGCTAGTGTAGTGGGAGGTCCTCCACCTCCCATTCATGATGGTAGATGCCGAAGGGGTAGAAATTTCAATATAAATATCTGCCAGTGTAATAGAGGTTTCATGGGACTTAATTAGGTGTCTCTCACCAAGGATCTGTGTGTTCCCTCTCTCCTGTGTCAGGGCTGTCAGATGCTAGGCCAGCTCTGCAGACATGAACCTTGGTCTCCTGGTGACACTAATTAAAGAGTGTGGCCTCTGGAAGCCTACTGCACTTTCTGGGTCTGTCTGGTGCCAACATTTTCATGCACACAAGAAATGCAGGCTTGTTCCTTGCCCACACATCTGTGAATATTCTGTACGAAGGCCTGGGGCCCCGGGCCAAAACGTCAATTACCATAATTGAGAAAAAATAAATGTAAAAATTAAATTTGCTTCCCTAATTTTCAGACAACCCTTTTGCTCTTAATCATTCCTCCCTGTTCTTACCAATTTGGGGAAATGAAATTCTCCAGTTGAATGGGTGGGTAATTCTCACCAACTTTGACCAGACAGCACAAGCCTCTTAGTGGACTCAGCGCCCAGTCTCATGGCTTTCATATCAGCTAACTCCCATATTCACCTTTCTATCCCAGACCTTCCTCCCAAGACAGGTTCGCATCTCTAACATGACCACCCCCAACTCCTGAATTCACTGCTGCAAATCAGCGCCACCCACAGTTCCCCCAGCTCAGGAAGTGGCAACTTCAGCCCTCTAGCTGCTCAGGCGAAACACCTTGTCATCATTCTGGACTCTTCCCTTTTCTTTATCCCTTCCCCACACCCTCCAGTCTGCCAGGACAATCTATGACTCTTTCTTCAAAATACAGCCACTATCCAGCCATTTCTCTGCTACCACTCTGGTCTGTGTCACCTTTATCTGTCACCTGGATTACTTCAGTTAGTGAAGAATCTGGACCCAATTCCAATGTGTATGTGTCTGGTGGGGGAGTGGGGAGGTTTCCCCACACATCCAACAAGCAACTGCTTGACCAGCTGAGTACTTTACAATTGCTGATGAATGCCCCACCTAAGAAAAAGTGTCATAGGAGTTTATTTGAGCCAAATTGATGACAACAGTGGGGAAGCAAAATGTCAACAGATTGAGAAAATGCTCCAGAAAATGGCAGTTTTGCAGCTAATTTTATCTGTTAGACTCAAAGGAGGAGACGTAAAGAGTGTTATGTGAAATCCATTGGTGGTCGGTTAAGGGGGCAGGAGAAAGCAAAGCGGGGAGATCTCTGAGTTGGATAAAAAGTGAAATGGAGAGCACATACTTCTCTTACATCGATGGGTACAAGATAGTTAATAACCATTCACAGCGTACAGAGATGGTATGATGGTACGTCGGGAACAAGATAGCAGTGTGGTCTAGTGCGCTGGTGCCCGAGGTTGTGCCTTCGAGGGGTCTGGAAAAGAAGATTACTCTGACATGTCAAAGGCATGTTATCTTAGACGCACAAAGACAATATACAAGAAAGCTACATGCCTCGCACAGGACTCCCCGCCACGACCCACTTCTAGCTAGGAATTCTTACATTCAGACCACCCTGTGTGGTATCTTTGATTTGTAAGACCCACCATGCGAGCCTTTCCTGACCTTGTCAGGTTTAGGATGTGGCCCCTTCTTTGTCCACACAATTCAACTCAATTGTGACCCATTCTACCCAGAGATAGCATCAGATTCCACAGGTGAAGGGCTCAGTCCTACGAGACTGTCCCCACCCCCCAACCTTGGAGACCAGGAGCAAGCCCAGGTTGTCCCCTGTGCTCTGACTGACCTATAGATCGGAGGTTCCAGAGACCCCCTCCCTGGGTAGGTTAATTTGTGAGAGCAGCTCACAGAACTCAGGGAAGCATTTTACTTACCAGGTGACTAGTTTATCATAAAAGGATGTACCTCAGGAACAGCCAGATGGAAGAGATGCCTCAGTGAGGCACAAGAAAGGGCGCACAGCTGCCATGCCCTCTGGTGCACCAACCCGGAAGCTCTCCAAACCCCTCCTTTTGGATTTTTACGGAGGCCTCATTACGTAGGCACGATTAATTAAATCATTGGCTATTGGTGATGTTTTCAACCTCCAACCGTCTCCCCTCCCCAGAGGTGGGGTGGAAGGGGGCTGGTTAAGGGGTCAGACTGGAAGTTCCAAGCCTTTTACCACCCGTTGGTTCCTCTGGAGTCCCATCCTCAGGTGATCTGGGGGCATTCCAAAGGTCACGTCAGTAACATGACCAACCTTTAATCCCTCTCATCACTTAGGAAATTCTAGGGTTTTTAGGAACCTCTGTGCCAGGAAGAGGTTGAAGACCAAATATATGTTTCTTTTTTTAAATCACAGCATCACTATTAGATACTTTAGGATCTCCTGATGGGTCTTCTGACACTGTGTCTGTTCTTCAACACAGCAACCAGTGATCCCTTTAAAGCCTAAATCTCATCATCTCACTCCTCCACCTACAACCCTCCAGGGCCACCCCATTTCAATTAGAGTAAAGCCAAGCCCTTAGAGTGGATTGCATGATCCATGGCCCCCACCCCCTTATCTCACTGACCTCTTTCCTTCCCCTTTCCCTCTTGCTCACTCTGCTTCCGCAACACAGGCCAGCTTACAGCTCCTACCTCATGGCCTGGTACTAACTGTTCCCTCTGCTGGAATGTTCTCCCTCAGCCATCCACAAGGCGAACTGCCTTGACTTCAAAGAAGCTCAAATATTCACCCTGAGGCCTGCTCTGGCAACCCTATTTACAACTACAGTCTGCCCCACTTTCTGTCCAAATTCCAAACTCCCCTATGGGAGCAGCTAGACTGGGTTTAGATCCCGGATCTGCTCCTTACCAGCCGTATGACTTGGGGTCAGTTATTTAAATTTGCTGAGCATCACTTCCTCTTCTATAAAATGGGATAAGTACTTCCTGCCTATAGGATTACTGCATGGAGTCTATGAGATCAGGTTCATTGCACGGAGCAAAATCTGGCACAAAGTAAGCATTCAGTACATGGTAGCTGCTGTGAGAGGATTCATGGGAAGAGGAGGGGCACGTCTGGCATTTGAGAATTAGAATGACTCAGAGGTGGAAGCATCTATGTGAACAGTTTTCGATGTTTGCAAACGAACATTCGGGTAGATTTTCTCAAACTCATTTTATGACATATATAGAAAATAATATAAGGATTCTATAATTACATTTATATATAACATCCCTGCCTTTTCCCTCGTACTTTTTACTCTTTGGCCATAATAATTGCAGACAAGAATGTGGCCTCTCCATCATGGATGGGTATATTTGACCGAATGCTCTCTTTCCTGCTGTAGAGAACCATGTGACTACCTGCATTAGAAAGTAAACGACTTTCCCTTGAGACTCTGACCTGGGCTCGATATAATATAAGCCTATGTTTTCTAAATCCAAGTAAGTTTTTTTTTTTTTCAAAAAAAAAAAAAAAAAGGGGGGGAAAAGGGAAAAAAAAGGAGGGAGAAAGGGAAAAGAAAGCTCAATATTTTCTTTCACTTTTCCTGAGTACTTTTTGTCCAAAGCAGAATTCACGAACAAAGCTGATGGCCTTCATTCATGGCATCGGACAGTCTACTCTCTTTATTCAGGCCATCATTAGCTTCCTCTGGGAGATCTGAGTCCTGCATGTGTTTAATTAGATGCAATTTTTGGAGATGAAGGAGAAATGATTACATTATCCGGGCTCCAAAAAAACAAAGGATCCTTATTTCAGCCACCCATCAGGCCTTGCCATCTAGCGTATTACATGCTATAACTCAAATGAAAACATTTCACCTGAAAGTACAGCACCCCTCCCTGTCCATGATATCATTAAAGGAAATCATTAAGCATTTATGCAGCACTTTGTGCCAGGAAAGTGCTTTACAGTTATTTTTATTGCTCACTGAAACCCTCTGAGGCAGGTCCTTCCCTACATCTTAAAACCAAATCAGAGAGAGAGAAGTTAAACTACTTAGGGTCTTAGAAAGAAGAAACGACTGGATCAGAATGAGACCTTTGAGTGCCAAAGTCAGCTGTTTTATTTAATCTACTGACCCACTGACCCACTAGGTTTGAAGTTTATTCACTGTATAAGGGGTTAGCTGACTTGGGATTGACTCTTTTTGCTTTAATACCTAGATCATTGATGGCATAGACCTAGTACAAGGACTACACCATTTGCAATCCCTTTCTTTTATTTTTTTTTAAATATATATTTTATTGATTTTTTTACAGAGAGGAAGGGAGAGGGATAGAGAATTAGAAACATCGATGAGAGAGAAACATCGATCAGCCGCCTCCTGCACACCTCCTAACTGGGGATGTGCCCGCAACCGAGGTACATGCCCTTGACCAGAATCGAACCTGGGACCCTTGAGTCTGCAGGCTGATGCTTTATCCGCTGAGCCAAACCGGCTAGGGCCCCTTTCTTTTATTGTGTCCTGATAAATTTTTAAAAGTCAGTGTATTTTCAAAGATAGTCTTTATTATGCTAAGTTATTAAATAAACACTGGAACCTCTATGACTTAGCCCTCATACTAAGTTTTGCATTTCATGTTGGAAGGCACTCCTCCATCTAGTGACTCAGGGATCCAGGTTTCTAAGGTAACTGAAGAAGGAGGCAGGCAAGTGTGGACACATTCCTGTTGCTAAGTACTCTGAACCAAAGTGATGCACAGCCCATCAGCCCTTCTGCTTAAAGTCTTTGGCTCTGGACTAACTGCAATGGAGGCTGGGAATGTTGGTGAGCATGCGGCCCTTTTGGAGACCTTATGCCTCTTCCATAGGCTGATTTTGGTTTGATTTTAATTGTCTCTTTTAAACTTGGAATTCAACATGTTAGTGATAACATGTATCCAACTCTTACTTGAAATAGATGACACGATACCCCTTGTAATACTTCCTGTATGGCCTCCCTTACACTTTATTATTTCAAAGTCCTTTCACAGGTTTCATCTCACTTCATTGTAGCAGAATGAGAATTTCTGATAGACAAGGGGACTGCTGTATTTCCTTTCCATTTTCTCAGGTTCAACTGCTGTGGTACCTGGGAAGCAAGGTCTACGGCTTCAGGAGGGTTTATGCTGTTAGCTCAACCCCTGGGGCTGGTCTATCACCCAGGGCCACAGTCAGGAGCAGTATTTATTTCATGACTAGAACGAAATCTTGGCAGGCTGTTACCTCTTCTATTGTTCAATATCAGTGATGTCAGCAATAGGTTCGGCTTTTTCTTGTGTGTGCTTGTGGAACCTGAGAAGGTCGGAGGGCAGATTTGAAGGATGTGGGTAGCATGGGAGTGTGGACTGAATCTGGGAGCCAGGGTAGAGCTATTCTGTCCCCCAAACTGTGGAAAGCCCGGTTTTGGGAGGTGTGCACAGCCTTATCTAGTATCTTTGTGTCAGTAGTTATATAAAAAAAAGTTGAGATGATTCTAAAATTAAAATGGCACTAAAATAAAAATGAAATGTGAAATGTGTTGGAAAAACGAGTAGCTGAAAGTTCTGGATTGTGGAGTGATTTGCTTCGGTGGTGGTGAGGGCAAACTCAGATTTCAGCTTTGGCTCCTAATGTATTGTCTTGAAACATGGTTGCCAGCAGAGCAGATAGAGCCCGTGGACTGGTTTCTGAAGAAGGCCACTAGTGAATTTGTTTACGGTTGGTCGCCCAGTGCTCTGACTTTAGCCTCTAGGTCCTCAACTAACGCTGACAACTTTGACCTAATTTTCGGATGCAATTATAGTTTGGGTTGTGGCGCTTTTTCTCAGAACTCCTTCTCAGGATAGCTGCCAAATGCTCTTTCTGTAATTGTGTTGTAAAGTCTGAGGAAAGTTGTCTTGGGTCAGTGCCCAGGACCTAATGCCCCAATTGTAGACACACATGGCTGCGATCTGTGTACTCCATCAGAGCTGACACCAGCCTGGGCCACCTTCTCCCACAACAAAGTGGGGGCTCTCAATAGCTAGAAAGGTTCCCTGAATCCTATTAGATGCCTAGGAGAAGTAAAGAATTTTATTTCTCTCCTAGAGGCCTGATGCATGAAATTCGTGCAAGGGCCTTGGCCCCGGCCCCCGCCCGCCACCACCACAGCCAGGGGCCTCTGCCACCTCTGCTGTGGCCCCCCACCTGCTGCAGCTTTGTCCGAAAGGAAGGACGTAGGGTCTAATTAGCATATTACGCTTTTATTATTATAGGTTATTGTAGCGATTCCTTAGTCCAGCACAGAAAGTCTTTCTCTTTCATAGAAAGCCCTGCTTTTGAAACCAGTGTTTCCTTTATAGATCACAGAGCTCCAGCTCCCTGTGCCGCAAAAGGCTCGTGCAGCTCCCTTAACCTCTACTCTGTCCTTTGACATGAATAATTTGGGCAGCTTTCTGTTTCTTGCAATCACATATGCCCTACCTAAGCCTCTGGAAGTTGAAATGAATCTAGAGTTGGCACTGAAAAAAACATAGTCAAGATTCACCTCTCAAAATATGAATATGGCATCGCTGCCCTCAGAACACTAGTATTTCTTGGGGAATCATAATGATTATACCAAAACATGGCCTCTTCTTTGGGCTTGTTTCTAAAAAAACAGTGACATTTAATCAGAAAGGGGATATATATTTAGCAAGGAGGGTGGAGGGTGAGGGAAAAAATGAGGAAAGAACAAAACTGCCCATATTAGCCTTTGCCTCTGGGTTGTGAGCTATTCTTATCCCGTCGGCACAAATTAATGAGGAAAAATAGTCCCCAGAAGAAATGTGGCTGGAGGCACCGATCTGCCCTCCATCCCCCTCACACCAAGGGGGACGAGGTCTAGAGAAAGTCTCCCCAGTGGGAGTTACTGGGAAAGTGACTCCTTGGCCCCCGGGTAAAACTTTCTCTTTATCAGCCTCGGGGGCGAGTTAACTTAGGGCCAGGGGTGTGCACGGCGCTGCAAATGGGAAGGAGGAACCTCTCTCCCTGTTTACAGTGTGGATGGGGAGGAGATATGTGGAGAGCGGCTACAGTGTTTGGACAGGTTCAAGCCTCGGACTAATGAGAGGGCACAGTCCTCTCGTGGCCACGTGCAAGTCCCAGCTTGGAGGGCAGGGCCCTCCCAGCACAATTATAGCCAACAGCTATAGTTGTAAGCTTGAACCTATGGTCCGAACACTTGGCCCCACGTGCCTGAGCGATGTGGGCTTGATAGAGTTCAGGTGCATGTAATTGAGTAGGATCGAAACCCACGAGAATGTTGTAAACATCTTGACCACGCCTTTTGCCTCGTGGAAACTGGCTATAAAATAAAGACACAGCTTGTAGTCCGTGGTGCTGTCTCTCCATCAGAGAGGACAGCGTCCCACCCAGACCCAGCTTTCTTCTCTTGTCTGTCTTTTCTCAATCCTTCACCGCCCCCTCTCAGGGTCACCAGACCTGGCTGAGCTGGCGAGGCACATAAGGCACCCAATGTGGGGCTGAGTATGCCATGGCCGTGCCAGCTCGCCACAGACATGTTTGTGCCTTAGAAGTGATGAAAGGGCCTTGCAGAGCAGGGTGTCCAGAGCTGGCCTGTGGGTTCACAGGTGAGAATCCTGGGAGAGGAGCACGCTCTGCTCTCTGTACTTCGGGTTGCTGGGAAAGACTTCAGGAGAAAGTAATCCTGGGCAAACCTTGAAGGAGCTACAGCTACAATGAGGAGAAGAGGGAAAGAATACGGATGGAGGATCCTGTGTTGAAATGACCGGAACTGAGCGGCCCGACTGGAGGGAAAGCTTTGTATTGGGTTGTGGTGGTTAAAATGGAAAGATTTCCCGAGTTTATGCCGCCTCCCTCTAAATCTCAATTACACCCGAATCCACCTCCCATGGAAATATTAACTATTGGGTTAGGCTGCTTAATCCAAGACAATATTCAACTTTATTTCAGATGTTATAGTTGGGCTCATCTGGGATTTCAGGCGTGTGTGTGTGTGTGTGTGTGTGTGTGTGTGTGAATTCAGAAAGAGATGTGAGGAAATACGCTAATAAGCAAGTCACCTCTTGTTTTTAAAAGGGAATCTTAAAGCAATATTTCTGTAACATTTCATTTGTTTTGAATAATTTGCATACTCAATTCCTAATTTTTCTTGGGTGCTAGCAGCAATGTGTAGGCACCTTGCAGTAATAAGGACACCTTACATTTTACACTTACAAAGCATTTTCACTATTTCATTTGGGCAGTCAACACTGTGCCCAATCCTCATCTTTTTCGCCAAGAGTTTTCTGCAAAGTCACAGAACCGAGCAATGGCAGTCCAAATTCAAGCCCAGGTCCCTTGACTCCAGTCTTCGGCCTTCCCCACCGCTGGGCCACACCACTTATTTCAACAGTAGAAGTATCTATTGTATTGGCCAAGACGAAAAACCACTCCTCAGTGTGTGTAACAGGCATCTTGGTCACTGCTGGTGGGACCATAAATTGATAGGCATCCTTTGGAAAAAACTGTCTGGGAAAACGTATTAATCGTAACACTGTTCCTACACTTTGACCCAGTAATTCCACTTCTAGGAATCTACCCTGAGTAATTAATGAGAGATCTGACCAAAGGCTTACATGGAATTATATTTACTGGAATGATACCTTTAATATCAACAATAGGAGATTAATTAAGAACATTATGGTGCATTCCAATGGTGAGATATTCTTGAAGTCATTAAAAATCTCATTTTTGAAGACTATTAATAGTAAATAAATATCGGGAAGATATTTATGATATAAGGTCAAATGAAAAAAGTCAGCATCCAGACACTATAGATAGCAGAGAAAAAAAATATATACCAAAATGTTAACATGCTTAACTATAGGTGATGAGATTACAAATAATATTTTTTTATTTATATTCATTTCCCATGCTTCCTATAAAGAGAATGTAATGACTTTATAATTAGAAAAAGATATTTTAAAATTTTTAAATGATAAAAACAGTTGGTTAGAGTAAACGCTAAAAAGAAAGAGTGATTAAGGGATTTCAAATCATCATTTTACCTAGACTTGTTTATTATATACTATATGTCTTGTGTTCAGAAAACAAAGAAATAATTGTAATGCTAATTTATGTTTCCAAGGAGAAGATTAAGGGTTTATGATATAAGATGAAAAGCACAATTGCAATAGCATGTGTGACAACGATTTGAAGCTAGAAAAGTTTGGCTCTAAATAGGTGACTCACTTGCATGATCCGAGCAAGTTTTAGTAACCGCGTCGGAGCTGGGCTCCAGGAAGCCTTGCTACAGAAGTTCTCAAAAGCTCCTCCACCGGGTGCTATTCGGCTGCTTCCTTCACTGTCTTTGGCCCTGGTTTGCTCTGCCTTATAAAGAGGCACCGACTCATCAGAGGGCAGCAGACACAGCAAGCAAACGCCCGGAGAGTTTGGGACTTTCTAGCGGGGAGAGAGAGAAGCCCAGAACCAGAGGGGGGTAGCAGCTGAAGGCTTCAGGGTTAACATGTTGCTTTTCGAGGCGACTTCAGTCCTTGGAGGGTGTCCAGTCCAAACTTGGAGCATTCATCGACAGGAAAACAAATAGCTGGCACGCTCTGTATTTACGCTGCCTTTCTCAAGGTTGCAACATGCGTTTCCCAACTTCCAAAGCTATGCAGGCCGAGGAGACATTTTAGGAGTTCAGGGCCTTTCCTCCAGTCACTGTGACCTCCGTGCAGCCCCATTTGGGGGAATCACAGGCCGGGCCCCTTGGGGTGCTGCAGGAGACAGGGCGGACAGGGGTGCAGAGGGAAGGGGCAAGAGCCAGAAAACCCAAATTCTCCACATGAGAGCTGCGGGGCTGCTTTGGCAAAAATCCCCTTAATGCCATGTGAGCAAAAGCCCTGAGACCTTTTCTTTTTCTTTTTTTCCTTTATTGATTAAGATATTACAAATGTGTCCTTATCCCCCCAATGTCCCCTCGTCCCCCCAATCCTCCCCTCACCCTCCCCCCCCGCTGTCCACATCCATTGCGTATGCTTATATGCATGCATACAAGTCCTTTGGTTGATCTCTCCCCCTCACCTCCACCCTCCCCTACCTTCCCTCTGAGTTTTGAACATCTGATCGATGCTTCTCTGTCTCTACATCTGTTTTTGTTTCTTTGTGTTTTTTAAAAATATTTCTTTTTATTGATTTCAAAGAGGAAGAGAGAGGAAGAGATAGGAACATCAATGATAAGAGAGAATCATTGATTGGCTGCCTCCCGCATGCCCCACACTGGGGATGGAGCCTGCAATCCAGGCATATGCCCTGACCGGAACCGAACTTTGACCTCCTGGTTCATAGGTGGATGCTCAACCACTGAGCCACACCAGCCAGGCAAGACTTTTCCTTTGGAGGAATTGATAGCCGGCTGGCCTTGCATAGCCCCCGACGGTGTTGTAGTGAGGAGGTGTTGCACTGTGATGCGACTAGATCAATTCTTCAGCACCACCGGAACCTTCGTGTCTTTCCTCCCCACATTTCCAATTAGCAGAGCAGCGAATGCCGGAAAGCACCACATATAATCCAGAAGAGACTGTCAAGGCGACCCTATAAAAATTGAATTTGTGTCAGAAGTGGATTTAGATTCTCTGGGTTAATATTATTTTTGCTCTTAGGTAATGAACTGACATTAATTTACTTGCGCTGTGTGATTAGGTTAATTTACTCCAGGATAATCTTGCATTTAAAAAATTAAAAATGGTAGCCGTACCTTCCCCTTATCGATCACAGCAGAGGGACCACAGCCGAATGGCATTGCTTTCCCTTCAGCTGTGCTCGCCCAGGCAGTCAGAGAAGCACCACACGTGACGAACCACCAGCTTGCGTAGTAGGTCTTCACGTGGCAGGACCGACAAGCAGCTGTCCACATGTGAATGGTTAAACATAATCAATTATTTGCTCGATAAGCAAGATAACCTCTTTCATAAATAGAAATCTACAAATAATATTGCAGCAGCTTAAATCTTATATATCGTAATGCCACGGTATGTAAAAACAAAATTGGCTTCTACACACCAAAGAAAGCTAGTGTATTCTTTTTCTGACCTTCATAAATATACGAGTCCTATCCATGCCTCTATAAATTGCTTAAATCCTTTTATGATTCAAATGTGCTGATAATGTTCCTGCGCTCCCTGGAACTCTGGTTCTGTTAATATTTCTAAAATTACTTTAATTAACCTTATTTCATCTTGTATAGTTATAGAACACGTTTCTATACTTTAAGTATACATTAATTTGTTTCATCATTAACCTTGGATTTTACCCTTGGTAATTATGGTAATTTATAATTTGGGTTGAGTCGGGTGCTAATGCTTTAAACAATCCTGGTGCGGGTCCTGATTTTATTTGGCCAAAGATTGTGAGGGATGGCCAAGCCTGGGTCAGTCAGCCACCTACCCACCCCAGCCCCTCTTCCTGTGGTCAGACAGGGAGTCATTTGTTACAGACAAGAGGGGAAGGAGAATATCAGTGCCCAGCCCCCAAACAATGCCTGCCATAATAATCAAATTTATTTTAATTTTAATAGTAAGAGCACATATTATGCCCCTACTCTGCCCCTTTCTTTTCTAACACATCTAGACAGCCACATACTGCCATCAGCTGCAACTGAGCCCTGGATTTTTACCCTCAATTTGTCTCAAGTCTCACTGGTTTTTCTAGAAACCCCAGTGGTATTTATGCAGCAAACCTCTGCCGTGGGCACAGTGAAGCCATGGGGATGAAAGTGCCAAGATCTCTGACCTCAGGGAGTTTATGGAGGGGCAGAAGCTCAGGCACAGAACTCATAACACAAGGTAGGCAGTGTGAGCGTTGCACATCTCTTCTCTGGAAGTGCCGGGCAGACCAGAAGAGGGCGGGATTAATTTCCGAGTAGGAGACCCAGCTGGAATCACCAATGCTGCAAATGACATGCTTCTTTCTTGATTTGGCCAGGAGCCTGTGCAATGGAAATTCTCAGTCCCTCCTGTGTCTATATTGGCATTATTTTGAGCACATCCTATTCAGGGGCAGAAAATGATATCACCTGAACCACTCAAGATATTCCTAGTCTCTCAAGAGTAGTGTTTTATAGATGTCAAAGGGACATGATTAGAAGAATCAATGCTTTCAAAGAGCAGAAGTCCTTCTGTTAGTTCTTCTGATGCCCAACAGCTTTAAGGTCTTGGTCTCCCGTCAGCCCTACTCTTGGTGGAAGATGCTTATATTCCCACGCAGACCATGGAGGAGGCAGGAGAGGGCAGGGAGTTGATGACCTGGCAGGGCAGAGCCATTCGGAGACACCGCCTCCTGCTGGTGCACCTTACATCTCCTGTTGCTGCCGAGGTTGAGAGGGGTGATCTGTCTGTAGCTGCCCAGCAGCGGGGAGGAAAGATGTTTGTGAAAAGTAAAACTGGGCGGGTAAGAGTTTGGGCCAAGTCCTTCTGGGTCCAGGCAACTTTGCTCCCACCTCTTAGAGTGAGCAGCGGGGAGGGGCTGCAGTGGGGGAGGGAGGGCCACCACCCAATTACAGGACTTTTTCGGATCAAGGTCACTTGGTTCAATACTCTCCTCTTGACCAGGAAGATTGTGTCAAGTTCACTATCGCAGAATTAGAGCAAGACCCCAGGGCCCCTGGGTGGGCGGGCAGAAGCCTTCATGGATGCCGTAATCTTTCCTTGTGTATTATTTATTAAAGGCTAAGTATTTACTAAATAACTCCAACTCACAGTGTCTTAACACAACAGAAGTTATATCTTGCTCACAGAAGCATTACATGTCAGTATTTGGTGGGTACCTTCATGCAGTAATTCAGGGACACAGCGTCTTTCGTTCTGTGGCTTTTCCATCCCCCAAGGTCTCAAAGTTAGTTGTTGGACTGAGACAGGCAGAGAGGGGAAGTGAATTGTGAAAGTGGGGTGTCTGACTTCTATTCACATCCCACTGGCAGGAAGCTACTCAAAAGGCGACACCTTACTGCAAGGAAGGCTGGGAAATGTAGTCCACTATGTGCCCAAGAAGAAAATGGATGGGTTTCCAGTGGTCGGCAAACTCACAGAGCCAAATATCAACAGTACAACGATTGAAATTTCTTTTGAGAGCCAAATTTTTTAAACTTAAACTATATTGGTAGGTACATTGTTATTAACTTAATTAGGGTACTCCTAAGGCTTAGGAAGAGCCACAGTCAAGGGGCCAAAGAGCCGCATGTGGCTCTCGAGCTGCAGTTTGCCGACCACGGGCTTAGGCAAGCACACGGCAGTCATTTTCAGTCTTTGGGAAGTTTATACAGGGTGGGGCAAAAATAAGCTTATGGTTGTGAGTACACAAAACACAGATTATCCTTGTATTATTATTTATTAACGATTGTATTATTTATTATTATTGTTAACCTACGTTTTGCCCACCCCTGTATTCGGTAGCAGAGGGCACATGATTTCTGCAAGTGGATGTACTTGGGTTTGGATACTAGTTGCATGACCTTGGACAAGGAATTAACCTCTTCCAGCCTCAGCTTGCTCAGCTTGGAATGGGGATGGCTTGAGGATGTAAAATATCTATGTCACAGTACAGTCTCACCTCGTTTTTACAAGCCACTGGGACTAGATGGAGGGGTGTGGAGTGATGGAAACCTACTGAGTTTGTGTATCCCAGGTTGACCAACCCTGGGTGCCGGGACTGCCAAGCAGGGCCAGCCGAGTCCCTGAGAAAACATGTCCCATTAGATGCCAAGAGTGGTGGCGTGTTCCTCCACCTCTTGCTAAATTCTAATCAGCATAGGCCTTTGAAAGGAAAAAACAAAACCAAAAACCCCACAAGCATCTGTTTTATATGATGAATGAATGAAAATTCAGTCACTTAGCACAGTTCCAGCAAGAGAGCATTAAGCCTTTGTGCTCGGTCTGAGACTGTTAACCTCAAGCAAGCAGTGAGTTTTACTATTTTTCTGTGGAAAAGTATGTATTTCTGGAGAGCAGTGGGAAGAGAAATAATCTCAACAGAAGTGTCACCTGCCACACACGGATTTTGATGCTTTAAGAGGAAACCTGGCTCCTAGGAGTGGAAGGAACCTCCTCCTCACCATGGCTCCGCCTCACAGCATATCTGGGGCTGGCACATGGAGGGCTGCAATCAATATTTGCTGATATTGAATTAATCAGTGAACAGAGATCGTTACAGAGATAATAACGATGAAAGCACCCTTTTGCCCGAGACATCAAGATTTATTTTTTGAGGGGGAAACCTCTGCATTTTAGTTATGGCTTTCCTGAATGGTTTCTTCAATTGTAAAGCTAACAATAACACACACACACACACACACACACACACACACACCCACACACACACAGCAGCATTATTACTGGGAGGTAGCAGGAAAGAAAGAGGCAGTCTGATCGTGTCTCCCTGTTCAGGGCATTGTCCTTTAACATAACCTTCCATGCATGGCTAGCTAAGACGGGTGGTGATAGCATATTGAAAGTAATAAATAAAACCGTGTCCGGGGCTCAGAAGGTTAACAGTTTTTTCAAGAAATTATTTTCAAAAAATCCAAGGCTAAAATGGCGCCTGAAGTCACAAACGTGGTCCTGTAGTGCCCCCTGGTGCCTCGTCCTTGGAATTGTCAAAGCCTGAAAATAAGCCAGGCTCTAGTCATTAGCATGATTCTGATTTATTTATGAGTCTGGGAGT
>NW_005356259.1:10437197-10444289 GCF_000412655.1 Myotis brandtii
GCTTACTCTGAGAGCGAGTAGAGGATGAAAGTCTTTTCTTTCAGACCCCTTTCAACTGGGTTTCCACCACAATGTCACAATGATCAGTACACTCACCCTGGTATAAGATTTAAAAACCGAAGCCATGTGTTATCTTGAAAAAAAAAGCTCTTTCACCTCCAAAACATGACTGGCTTTTGTTTTAGAAGGCAGATTATTAAGCAGTTTCTCTTCCCCATTAAGAGGTTCTTTGTAAATCAGTCGGACAGAGGACAGTTTTTAATTTCCGAGATTAATTATCACATGCAATAATTGAGCCATTCTTTATTTTATTTTTGAGACCTATTCATTTAAATAAAAGACACAGAGCTAGTCTATAAAATTAAGAATGAAGATTGTGGACAAAATAATAATACTGTGAAAGACAGTATTTTTTTCATTAAAAATGTTGTTGCAATTTATTCCAATGAGGATACTTACATTTCCAGGAATGGGAAACGAGTTACATTACACATATTTGGCAAGTGACAATGGTGAAAGGTAATTGTCAAGAGTTTGAGGTTGTTACTTATTTCCTGGTGAATCTAGCTGAACTCTAAGTGCTGCAGCCAAAATTGTGAAATGAGATTGGGGGGGGGGGGTTTTTTTCTTCTCCTGCCCTCTCTGTGATGATGGAAGTCAGTTTAACCCAGTTTGCAGATATTGCCTGTGTGTTTCCACGAGCAGGGACTGTCCTTGGCCATGGCATCGTGGGGTCTCTGACCTTCAGGAGCCCCAGGCCCAGGAGGCAGACTCGCTGACAACACGAGCCATTCCAGTCCCTGGGATGGAAACCGGGCTAGGGGGTGAGCCTGCAGGATGAGCCTCCGAGGATGGAGGAATCGGGGGACGCTTCCTGGAGGACGTGACCTGGGAAGACCGATACCAGCCGGATGGGAAAGAGGGTCAAGGACATTGTAGCAGCAGGCGCCACACAGACAAAGGAACCAGCTTTTCAGCGAGGGTGTGCGGTGGGAGGGAGGGATCCGCCTGCAGGAGGCCCCCAGCGGCTCTCCAAGCCAAGGAATTGTAGGCCAAGAAAATATTCAATCGCCAGAAGCAGAGCTGCTCGAAGGCCCGGGCGCCTGTGGCCCACGGCAAAGGGCTGCCCTGCGGCACAACTGTCCCAGCAGACGGTCTGGCATCGGTGAGGAGCCTGTTTCTAATGGCCGGAGCCTAGTTTTATATGGAAACAGAAAGGCTTACCTTTGCAGTGCTTTATTGTGGGCCCTCGGAGCTTAGCACCATGGAAATGATGAGAAGATGGCCCTCGGCTGTGCTCAGAGCCTCACTAAGTTTTCTCGGCTGCACCGGACAAGCGCTGCCCACGGCGTCCGAGTCCCCCACCTGCATGTCTCTCTGCGTCCACGCCTCAGACTCGACTGGAACATTTACGTGTTGCCTATAAATACAGGATGTTCCCCAAACATGGATACACACTTTGAATGCTTATTAATTCCAGTGGGTTAAATCTGAAAAGAAGGAAGCATCAATCGAGCTATCAGCTGTTAAAGTGTGTATACATTTTTTTTAGGGGGTGGGGCGGGGACACACTATACTTTAGCACAAAGGACCGATAGAGCATTATACTGATTTGGTGGTGGTGTTGAACTTAAGTGTCTAAGTAGGTTATGAATTTCATTTCTGGAGAGAAAAGGCCGGTGCTATAAAAGGGGCTGTGGGGTAAGGACCGCTGATGGGGGGAAAGATGGGAAGAGGTCAGCATCAAGCTGGTTGGAGCAGGGCCCTGCCTGGGACTAAGCACATTCAGTGTAAAATGCTGACATCGTGACTGGGGGATGCTGGCTGCGCACTTGGCACCGAGGTGGTTACCAGGGGGATTAGGTAAAACACTGATGCTTAACCAGGGCACCGGCTGCCAGCAGGAGTAACAGGCACAGCCTCGTTTTCCGTTTTCCTTAAGGGGGAACCAAACTCCCATCGTTGAAAAACGTCGCCAGGCTTTTGCTGAAGCCAGGGTTTACCCATCGCTAGGGGCACATGGGTCATGCCCCCGCCCCCCTGGGCGTGCCAGGCGCGGTCCAGGTGGGGAGGCGTGCTGGGTCGGTGGCGGGCGAATCCCGTGAGCCCGGCTTTCACACCGTCCAGAATCTAATTAGGATGCCATCTCCATCTGCTTGCAATTCCCCAGCCCAACTCCGGGCAGACAGGCACCCTCCCACCTGCCACCCACACCCACAGGAGAGGAGATGTGAAGTGATGGGCCTTTCTCTGGCCGCCCACGTGGGCCCTTGAGTTAGTCTACATCTGGGCCTCGTGACTCAACAAATGATTCTCTGCATTCGCTTGATTGCAGACTAGTGGTTATAATGAAATTAGTTCTAGCCCACATTATTGGTTCATAATTAGAATTACACGAGCAAAACAGATACAATCTCACCAAGTGCCCTGTGCCTGAACCATGGAGCTGACTGCACATATTCTTTTTTTTTTTTTTACTCCTCCAGTTTCATTTGCAGGTTGTTTTCAATGCCCTTAAAAATATGACCTATTTCAACTCTTTTTTTCCCCCTTCATTTTCCTACAGCTCTTAGGTAGGATGACTATATAATTTAGCATCCAAACTGGGACGATTGTGAAAGTGAGAGGCTATTAATAATTTTGCCGGGGCAATAGCATAAGCCAGGACTCCAGGCAAACTACCACAGGGGGTGACCCTACTTTCAGGGTCAGGCCACCCCTCTCCAACAGTCATGAGTTAGTCTGGCTAGGCAATGCTGCTTCTCTACAAAAGGTTAATTTGGGGCAATCCTCTCTATAAACTAAAATTTTCCCTTTGCTGTATGGATGGCTGCCCTGCAACTTCAGAACGATTTTGAGACACTAAAACGACAAGAAGCAAAGAGTATATTTACATTCAGACATTTGCTATGGCTTGGGACTTTCTCTGACCTGACTCTGCAGAGGAGAAAGGGACAACAGGGCTGGCATTTCTTTGCTCCAAAGTTGGAATCTAGACCAGAATGTAAAAACGTATTTATCTTCTTCCTTAGGTGTTGGAAACTAAGCACAAAGTAATACTCTAGTGCAGCGGTTCTCAACCTGGGTGGTTGCGACCCCTTTGGCGGTCGAACGACCCTTTCACAGGGGTCGCCTAAGACCATCCTGCATATCAGATATTTACATTACGATCCATAACAGTAGCAACATTACAGTTATGAAGTAGCAACGAAAATAATTTTATGGTTGGGTCACAACATGAGGAACTGTTTTTAAAGGGCCAGAAGGTTGAGAACCACTGCTCTAGTGTCTCTCCAGTCCACAAAAGTAAGATTTGAGCAAATGAAAAGTTCACCCTTTGGCCTGGAAATGGAATGCCCATCAGTAAACATGAGAACGTGTTTTTCCGGAAAATAGCCCTCATTTAGAAAGATCCAGGTAGCATCTAAGATCCTGACCAGGTTGCCTCAAGTGGAACCGGCTGCTTAGTATCCCTGCCTTCAAGGATGCCACCAGCCATCCATCATCCACTCTTGACTAGTCAAGGAATGGTTTTCCGCATTAGAGTTTGCGCCTTTATGCTTTGGGTTTCTCTAGTGATTCTGAAACACATGAACCTGAGGGGGGGGCAGGGAAGGAAAGTACTTTTGGGTCCTTGAAGCAAGAGTGATTTCTTCAAGCACAAGGATACAGCCAAGAATATGCCCTGCCTACTGCCCTACCAGTCACTCAAGTATGTCTGAAGACTGACTGATAATAATACATAGTATACAGACATATTTTGCTAACTGTAAAGCACCGTAGCAACATGAGTTATTATTCGTAATTCAGTAATTCAGTGTTTTCTGGATGGAGTTGAAATATTCTGGCAGTTGTAGAATGAACTGTAGCATATCCAAATCCGTGCACGACAAGTCCCGTTTTCCCTCCTGGTCATGCTCCACTGAAATGTAGTTTACATATTTCCCTGCTCCCACTTAGCGAGCTTGGTAGTAGCCTCAAGTTAAGACACATACAGAAGCCTGGTGAGTTCCAGAGACTATATGGCTGCCAAGGAAAGAAAGGGAGGAAGGAAGGGAAGAAGGAAACAAGGTAGGAAGGGAAGGAGGGGGGAATGGAGTAAGAACTCATGATGGTTTCAGCAGAACAATTTGCAGTTCATCCTGAGGGACCAGGGGCAACCACCCATCGCCATATTTTCCCTCAAAACAGGAAGAGAGAACACAGCAGGTGAATAGGAAGTGCTCCCACCTTGCAATGTGTGGAGGAGATTTGATTTCCCTCCACGTGGGTTTGGTCTCAGGCACCCACGTTGACATGGACAGACATCAGTGCAGAGGGACAGCTGAAGCCCACACACTAGACGCCTCTTGCAAGGAACCGTTGATAACACAAATATTCATCAGTGGACAAATGATCATCTTTTATCAAGATTGTTCTCTCTCCTCTCAAATAATAAACCTGTGTGTGTGAGTGTGTGTATGTGTGTGTGTATGTATGTGTGTGTGAGTGTATGTGTGCGTATGTGTGTGTGAGTGTGTGTGTATGTGTGTGAGTGTGTGTATATGTGTGTGTGAGTGTATGTGTGAATGTGTGTGTATGTGTGTGTGTGAGTGTGTGTGTGTGTGCGCGCAGCGGTGGGTGTGAGCTGTTGAGTGCATGTGTGTTTGATAGCTCATCTGGTGTGATTAGGGGAGAAAACAGGGGCCAGTTCTTTGTTTATTTTGCAGATAAATCTCATCTCTAATCCAATGCAAAGCAGTGTCTTGTGCAAAGGGAAGGAAGCCCCCTACGCCACCCATGACACCCATATAAATCACAGGTTTTACTCCTCTGCTGTGAGGGGCTTTACAGACCTGAGCAACGTTGCAGACTCTCATTGGGTGATGCTTCATTACTTGGCGAAAAATCCCCAGGGTCAAAACGTTATTTAAATGTGCTATGAAAATAAATGTGATTTATATGTGCGTCGTCTGCGGAGACGCGCTTCCCTGTGACTGGAGGTGCTGTTGTGCATCGGGATTAGCGCCTCAATTTATCTCCGGGCCAAGCTACACGCGTGCTCCATGACCGGACGTTGTCTACATCCCAGAAGTTCCAGAATGGAGGCAGTGCCCGCTGAGTGGTGGGTTTTAGACGTTCAGCGTGGGGTTGACTTGTATGTGCCTATGTGTGCGTGCGCACTGCGTGGAGCCTGGGTGTTACAGGGTGTAGGGAACAGACAGACATTTTGACTCAGATGCATCCGTTTCCAGTGGCTGCACAGCGGTGTTTCTGGTCAAAAAGAGAAAGCACTGTCTTCATTTCAGTCCAGGGCTGGGACCCACATGTTTGACTCAAAGTGAGTGGAAATCTTTGAAAAGCAGGTCCGGGCTGATCAATGTCAGCAGGCCTTCAGCCCGAATGGGATTTCATGAGAGCAGGAAGCCATGTGGTTGGGATGTTTCCATTACCCAAGAAAGAGATACAGGGACAGGCTTGTCTGAGGGGGGTGAGGACAGTCCCCCCACCCCCGCCCCCAGCGCCTGAGCACTGCTTTCCCCGGCGGGCTTTCACTGACACTCGGAAAATGGGGGTCCACTGTGACCCCTACCACATGGCATGGGTGCCACCCCATTGCTCCAGACAAGGAGACTCCAGGTTGGGAGGAGTGGGAGAGCTGAGACTAGACACCACAAGACAAAACATCCTCCGCTGATCCTCACCACAGCCCGACCTTTGTGCCCATTTTAAAGATGAGACCGAGGGCCACAGGGGTCCTGTTCCATCGTTTGGAACTCTCCAAGCCTAGAGATTTCAGGTCCTCTGCTTCCAGAACACCTCTCTCTTGGATATTTGCTTAACTGGTAGCAACTTGTATTTTGCCAGTCTTGTCGCTGGCTCCCCTAGCCTCTGTTTTTCTTTAAGATTAAGGGTTCTAAAAGGCGAAGGGATCAACAGTGTAACTACACACTGGTAGTTACAAAATAGTTCTGGGGATGCAAAGTACAGCACAGGAAATATAGTCAATAATATTGTAATAATTATATATGGTGCCAGGTGGGTACTGGAAACATAGGAGGGATCACTTTATAAAGGGTATGATTTTCTAACCACTATGCTGTACACCTGAAACTAATACGAAATAATATTGAATGTAAATTGCAATTGAAAAATGAAATTTAAAAAGATGAAGAGTTCTAAATGATATTCAAAATGATAAATCCTTTTTTTAGGTTGATGTGGGGAAGCAAATAAAGGACTTACAAATACACTCTCTTAGGTTTCTATTTTAAATAAGACAGGGATGTGTGTGTGTGTGTGGTGGGGGGGATAGGGGGTGAAATGGATGAAAGGGTCACAGGTATAACCTTCCAGCTGTAAAATAAATAAGTCATGGGATGAAATGTACAGCACGGTGACTGTAGTCAAGGCTGCATTGCATATTTGGAAGTTGCTAAGAGTAGATCTTAAAAGTTCTCATCACAAGAAAAACATGTTGTAACTATATATGGTGGTGGGAATTAACTAGACTTAGTGTGGTGATTGTTTTACAATAGACACAAATATTGAATTATTATCTTGTACACCTGAAACCTATATAAGGCTATATGTCTTTTATACCTCAATTAAAAAATGAATGAAAATTTGAAAAGAAAAAACAGTATCTCTGGAGGCCTAAATAGAAAGACTATTTTTTTAACTTTTAATTTTGAAGTAATTTCAGATTCACATTAAAGTTGCAAAAAATAGTACCGAGAATTCCTGTAGACCCTTTATTCAGATTCCTTAAATGTTAATACTTCACCATGTTTGCTTCGTTATTGTGTGTGTGTGTGTGTGTGTGAACACTTTTCTGAATGGTTTGGGAGCAAGTTGTATTCCTACCACCCCTTTATTCCTGAAAACCTCAGTGTGTATTTCATAAATTCATTTTCATAACCACAGTGCCATGATTAAATCCAGGAAAGCAACATTGCTACAGTATTAGTATCTAACTTTATAAACCTTATTCAAAGTTTGGTAATTGTTCTTACAATTTATTGTTTAAGAAAAATTTTTTTTTACCTACTTTGGGTTTGTGTGAAACTTGTATCTCCCTTGTGGGGACTTGTGGGAGTTTGCTAAAGTGTT
>NW_005356259.1:10444344-10458353 GCF_000412655.1 Myotis brandtii
TTCCTTTCTATGGTTGTAATTAAATATCCATGACTGAAAATCTTCATATCCTTGAACCCCAAACCAGGACCCGATCTGGGTTCTGCCCGCGGCCCCGCCCATTGTCATCTCTGCCTCTCTGTTGTTTCCCCTGGGGAGCTGCACCTTTGCCTGCTCAGAGGTTTCCCAAGTCTCAGCAATGACTGGGCTCTGAACCCGGAGTGGGTAACGCAGCAGCCCACAGGGCTTCTGGCAAAGTGTTATGAGCAAGGGCAGATGGGCCTGTAAATGGGTTTCTGTGAAACTCAGTTCCGGTGCAGTTGTGACGCTGGAGATGTCACTCATCAGAGCTGCTAAGAGCAGGTTCTTGCTCCCGGGATCGAATTGTGTGTCCTGAGCCCCGGAGATAGGCTAGTGACAGGAGAAAAGACACCATCGCTCCAGGATTTAGTGCTGTCCACCGAGGAGGATTAGGGAAACACCTTTATAATGGCCGCGTTGACAGACAGGACTAGCGTCTGTTTTATAGGCTATCAGCCGAGTGATACCGGGTCTCTCCTGGGGGTAGCGGTTATGTTGCAGCTGAGGTGATTTGACCTGTGGTTTATCCAAATCGGTATATTAATAAACTAGGTTATAAGGGTGTTTACTTTTCCATATATGCTCACATGTAGTAAACCTGTTATAAAACCAAGCAAATGAGGGCTTCTGTTTCTCCTGCTGGTACCCAGTTGGGGTGTGTGTGTGTGTCGGGGGGGAGAGTAATCAACTTGTTCCCTGAAAGACATATCCATCCAGAACGTTTGTAAAAGCTCTTTATTCCTCGTAGGGAAATGATTTGAGTCTTAGGAAGGAAACACATGGCTTTCTTCTTACAGCTTCAAACCCCGTCTTGCCAGCTGCGCCGATTTCCCTGGCCTGGCACCTAATGAAAGGCGAGTTTGATGAGCTGTGTAAGTGGCCACTCGACAGGGAGGGATGCAGGAAGACTCGGCATTGGGGAAGGCGCTCATTTGAGAGCATCTCTGCCTTATCTCCAGCACACATCCCGGACAGGCATCACCGGCTCGGGGTGGGAAGCCCAGTTTACCGTCTACCTGCCGGCCAGGCTTTCTGTGGGGTGGAGTCCTCGGAGAAGGGCTACGGGGAAGGCGAACCAGCTTCCCATGTGTGTCTCTCCCAGTCCCTTCTGGGCCTGTTGTACTTTAAAGCAAATTCCTGCCTTTTTTGTTTAAATGTTGTGTTTTTTCTGAAGGTGTTGGCAATCTGTCTTGCGTTCTCCCACCCCTGCTGGGATTTACGATCCAGTCCGCATTTTACTACATGATCTTGGCAGGCTCCCCTCGTTGAAATTCAAACCGAAGCAACTTGATGGGGGAACAGACATAAAAATATTAATTTGGTGGATATTAAAAAAAATCACACTGGTTATAAATCAGGGGCTGTCCACTGGTTCCTTTCATCATCTAAATGGTCCTTCTAACCAGACCACAAATCTTCCCGGGGAGGAGGAGGGGGTGTGGAAGGCGGGGGTTCCCTTCCTGAGGTTTTGGAGACAGCTTACATCCAACACTTCCTCAAGCCTGGCTTTGTTTTCTGAAGGTAATAAAAAGCGAGCACCTCTGCTACAGGCAGGCTAATTAGCCGGCCTCACGGAACAGGCCGGGCTTAACAGAAAGTTGGCTGGGTCTAAAAGAAGTCAGGTTGTGGAAATGTCTAAATTTTTATTGAAAATAGGGTTTGGGATGAATGTTCTGTTTCTCCAAGGCTGTGGAGCCCTCTTTGTTAGGATGGGGGTGGGTGGAGGACGGATGAAGAGGGTTGGGGTGGCGGGCAAGGATGGGGAGCAGCAGACCACAGCATGTGCGTGCCCATGTCTCCGCTGACACCTCCCACGCCCGCCCTTGGATTTAATAGGGGGTCATATAGATATTGGCAGGGGAGGGCGGGCAGTCACATTCCTGTGGGGTGGAATTAAGAAAAAGTGGCAGAGAATTGCTCTTCCTATAATGAGATTTTAATGGACTCTTCCATTTCCATCTTAAGGCTGATCTTTACAGTTAAAAGACTCTTGATAGGTACTTTAAAATTTCATGAAAACTCCAGGAATTGGCTTTTTAAAAAAACTGGTTGGAAGGCTGAACACTTCTATAAGAAGGTGCTAATAAAAATGGAGAGCTGTCCCTATTACAAATACCCACATATGCAAATGGATGGGTAGCTATGATGGAAAACACATTAGCGTTCTAGAAGTCCAAGGTCTTATTGAATGGCACAAAAATCTAATAAAGCAAACAAATCAGAAATTCCACCCAGCCGGGCTCACAGCTAACGCGGGTGCTGTAATGAAGCTCCGAACCCATCTGATCTTGAGATTAAAGAGAGAGAGAAATTCAGTAGCTGGGAGAGGGGCAACCCGTTTTCTATAAAAATCAAAGCAAGTTCTTGAATCAAAATACTACCGTGACAGCAGAGAGAAAAACGACTGTAAACCAATTTGTTTTTAAGGGAAAACATCTCTAACCCACAATTGGTTCGTATTAGTTCTCTGCCATTTTTAGAGGCGGCATTACAGAAGGGACCTCATCTCTGCCTAAAGAGTATAATGATGAGAATTATTTCATCTTAAACAGAGATTTTTCTACTTGGTTACCATGCAATCTCATACCGACAGTGCCTCGGACTTGACAAATGACATTCTCATCTCTAAGAAATGGAAGGCGGAGAAGGCGCCGTCATTCTGAGCTTCACTCTAAAGCAATTATGAGCTCTTCACAACTCTCAGACAAGAATTGATTTTTATTTTTAGGTTATTACACTGTGGGTGTAAGGAAGTCAGGCTACGTGACCTCGTTTTGACCTTGGAAATGGCATTCTTCTCGAATGGATTCAATATTGAAAAGGAAAACTTTAAAAAAGGGCATTTCTGCCTTACAATCTCCCCCAAATACTTCGCTTCTTTCCCATCTTTCCCCAAAATCCTCACGGTCCTAAAGGCAGATGAGTAAACAGGATAGTATGTGCGGGGCATTGGAAGAACGTAAATGCATCAGGATTAATTGCCATGTGCTACAGAAGCCTGGGAATGAGGGCGGCCTCCGGGAGGTAATGCTGGGCTGGGAGACAGCTTTCTTGCCATCGTCAATATGCTTGCTCTCGTGCCCCCCGGACAGTAAGGTCCAGCTTTACCCTCACACTGTGGGCACTCCCTTTACTACTTGCCTGGGGGAGTAGCAGTGTTTACGTGCACAACCATGTGCTGACTTCAATTGCCCCGATGTGTCCAGAAAGGACTCTGGTGAGATGAAGGCCCCGCCCTAGAGGCAGAAGGACCTGTGTGACTGTGTGTCCCTGTGGGTCACTGCTTCCTTCTCTGACCCCTTAGAACGGCTCAGCCATGTGGCCAACTTCCCATTTTAAATGCAGGCTGGAGTGTGGACTCTCGAACCCACCAGCTTGCTCCCACGCCAACCTGGGCCTTCAAGCAGGCCGACACCCTCGCCGTCCTTGAGAGCATGTTTTGTCCATTCCTCGCTCAGGTTCTTTCACGGGATGAACAGCTGCCCAGCTCTGACCGAAGCCTCCCATGTGCTCCCCTGACCACCTACTTCAGCTGGTGCTCATCTTTCTCTCTTCCCCGCCTCTGTTGCATTTCTGGCGGGGACGGCCTGGCGTGGCACTTAATAATGGTACGTTCTCTTCGATTGTGTTTCTTCTCCCCTAGAGATAACTTAATTCCTTCGAGTCCAGATTCATCATCTGCAAAATGATCAGATATGCAGAGCTGCGGAGCTGAAAGGAGACACAGCACAAGGCCTGGCTCCTGTAAGTGCTGGATAAACGTTGGTGGCCCCTCTCTTCTTCCTAAGGACCATGTCACATTTCTCTCTCTCTCTTTCTCACAGTGTAAAACAAAGTGTTTTTGTGTGTTGTTGTTGCTGAAACCTTCTTCCTAAGGACCATGTCACATTTCTCTCTCTTTCTCTACATCTCACAGGGTAAAACAAAGTGTTTTTGTGTGTTGTTGTTGCTGAAACGTTAAGTAAAAACCAACCCACTATGCTGTATCCTACATTATCATAGGCAGGTGATACTCTTCCTTGCTTTTCTGGGAAGGGGATGGTGAAAGGCTTGATGGGGATGACCCGGTGTGGAGTAGGTTAACCTGGAAAAGAGACAAAGAGATAGAAAGCAAGCTACTCAGGACAAAACACTCCACAATGCTCAACCCCAGGGTTTAGGGAACTTTGAAGATGAGCCAATGCAAACTTCTCATGTCACGAGTACTACAGTCTCTAGGAGGCACTGTGACGGCTCAGCCCCAGTAATTAGACCAAAAACACTCACAAAGACAGTATTTACTGTTTAGAGAAATGAGGTTAAGACACAGAAAGGGTCCCAGGGAGATGTCCACACCTGCTTCTGACAAAAATGGGAGAAACCTGGGACAGTTTAATTTTCTGAAAAGAGCTGTGACATTCCCATCCAGAATATTGAGCTGATGTTGACCCCCTTAGAGGAGCGGCTGCCTGCTCTCTTTGTGACACTGGTCCTGAAGGGCTGTCCCAGGAAGGCAGAGGTTCAGAAGGCCACATCCCTGCCAACCAGCGAGGTGGGCATAGCCCCCCTGTGATTCTGCACATTTGAAGCATCTCAACTTAAGCAGGCCTCTTGCCCAAAGCAGAGACCAGAGACTTCCCTGCATATTTCACATTTGCTGTGTTTGGTTTAGTCTGCGAAATGGACTGAAGGACAATGCATGCGCATACATAAATGCTATAAAATTAGTTCAGACAGCTGGCAAAGCATTAATTAACGGCAGTAATGGTCTTCAAATGGCACTCTGGGGATGCCACAGAAAGAGAGGTTCCCGAACCTGGTTTCAGTTTTGCCCATGATCTGAATTCATCCTCATAAAAAAGCAGGGAGGTGGGACAGGGCAGAGAGAAGAAGCCACATAGATGCCACTATAATGCCTTCTGTCCCCCGCCTTCCTCACCAGGCCCAAAGAGAACAAATAGCAAATGAGCCACAGCACCTCTCTGTCTGCAGGGCAACCCCCCAAACCAGACAGACGCCAAATGAGCAGCGGGTACGTGAGGCTGTGCCCAGCGCAAGATAATTGTGCCATAAATATAATTAAAGTCAGCAGGAAGACCATTATGGAGAAAACCAAACTTAGAAAAAAATTAGTACTAGTGAAGAAAATATCATACATTCTTTTTATTTCAGTCTAATTTTGTTTACATGATTCATACAGTTTCCAAGAAGATCCCTGGAGAACATTAGGCCGGCACCACATGCATAAACATTCATATACAGCATGTAAATTAGAAACAATCTCAGGATTTATATAGAAATTACAGCCACTTCTAGCAAATTAATTCAATGACAGAAAAAGGGTTACTATCCCTCTTCAAATCAAGAGGGGGAAATATTGGGCAAAGCAGATTTATTTATTCAAGAGCCTTTTTCCATGCCAGGAGCTGATGTCCCCTTGGCCTGGAGATTTCCATTTTTTTATCGAATATGTAATGGTGATTGAATTTACTTTGAATACAGGAGCAGTCAATGAGGGCCATAATGGGCAGTTTTAAGTTAGAGCATTGCTAACGCAGTCATAAAGTCGATTAGGCCGGAAGACTTTGCTGCAGGGAAATGATGGAGGAAGGCAAGTGGTTCGAGTTAAAATATTCAAGAATATGGAATCTTAGAGCTGCAAGGCCCCGAGAGTGCAAATTTACCATTTTATAGATGAAGAAACTGAGCCCCAGAGAAGAAGTGGTTGTCCGAAGAAAACAAAGGAAGGGAGTTGCCAAGTCAGAGTAGAATGGGCCGTCTCCCCTAAACACTTCACCAAGCCACTCCTCTTCTGAATTTGAGTTGAACGGGTGAGTGAGAGTTGAGTACATTTTCTTGTCGGGTTTTATGCCGATGTCTTTTGGTGGTGATTTTTGCCGTTGGGGATTGTGGTAGACTGACTGTCAAAATGGCCCTGATTTCTCACCTTCCCAGTAACCATATTTTCCTCAATGTGACTTTACAGTCCTTGAATCTGGACTGGGCTGGTGACTCGTTTGGCAATAGCATGCAAGACGTGCCAGCCTGAGCCCAGACCCCAAGGAGCTGCACGTGCTTCTTCTGCTGTTTCTCTGGTTGCCATTGTGGGAATATGCCAGGCCTCTCCTGCTATAGGGCCGGGAGAGACACATGGGTAGGGTTGCCAGATTTAGCAAACATTTGGGATTCATTATAAGAATTATTATGTATTTGATGTGTTATGTATATATTTTAAATTACATATACAATCTATATATATAAAAGCCTAAGTGACCATTATGACCGAATGACCGGTTGACTGGTCGACCAGTCGCTATGACATGCACTGACCACCAGGGGGCAGATGCTCAATGCAGGAGCTGCCCCCTGGTGGTCAGCACACACCTACAGCCAACCTCTGGCGGCAGGCCAACCTCCTGCAGTCCCTCCTCCCACACCCCCTCCACCCCCAGCTGGCCAGCCTCGATCAGCCCCAATCAGGCTGGCTGGCCAACCTCCCTCCCGCAGTCTCCCCACCCCCTCTCCCCCTGCCAGCCAGCCCCGATTATCCCAATAGGGACTGGGCGAGACGGCCTCGATTGGCCCTGATCGCTGGTCAGGCCGAGGGACCCCACTCTGCACCAGGCCTCTAGTTAATATGTAAACTATATAAAATATACTATATATACTTGGACACTAGTACTAAAAAAATATTTTTTGCTTATCTGAAATTCTAATTGAACTTGGTGTCCTGTATTTCATCTGTTAACTCATCTGAGGAGATCCCAGATGATTCTAATCTGCATCAGTCAGCCAACCCCTAACAGACATGAGAGCACAGCCAAGATCACAGATCTGTCTGCCCAGCCCATGGCTGACCACAGGTGCAAGTGAGCGCCCAACCAAGATCGGCAGAACTGCCCTTAGAGTCATGAGAAAAAAATAAATATTCATTAGTGTGTGACACTGAGCTTTGGTGGTTGTTATGCAATATTATTGTGACAGAAATAATATGGGGCCATGGTAAAAGAAAAAAAAAAAGTTCTAGAAAAAGGACCTCCTTTTGGCTTCAGATGAGGACAATCTAATTGCCATGATGTCCTGTGTGCAAACAGAATTAGCCAGAAAGAAAGGTCTTGACATACATCCCAAGGCTAGAGACTCCATACACAAATACACATTAATAGAATTAAGTGTCTTGTGCATATTTCTGTCTTGTTGGGATCTTGCCATTGTTCTGGTGTTTTATTTTGTTTTTGTTTTAAATGACCCGCTTTGTGGTCATGTCTTTGTCACAGAAGAACATGCCAGGATGAGAAATGTGGCTTTTCTGACTTCCCTCGACCTTTGATGAATCCTCTCTGGACCAGTGCTTGTTTGTGCTGTTCCTTTCCTGTCTTCATGCTTCTCCTTTCTCATTCTTCAGGGAGGCAGGCGATTTACGTGAAGGTTCATCTCGGGGCCCAGCAATTGTGCTTACAGTTACATGTCTCAAAGGTCAGTTAGATGTATCAGAGGCCTTGCACTATGGCTCTGTCCTTGTGTAATGCTTTGTACTTTTCAAAGCCTTCACATCGTTACAGTCTCCCCGTGAGAGCAGCTGGGGCAGGCATTGGGACCTCGCTTTTGCACATGAGGAAAACTGAGGCTCAGAGACTTCAAGTGACTTTCTCAAGGTCACACAGCCCAGTTTATGACAAAATTAAAAATAGACCCTAGATTCTTTTCTCCTTACCCTGGTCTTTTTCTGCTATGCGCCGCTGTTTCCCTCAACCTGGGGCTTTGGACAATTGATGCCATAGGTAGGTCTTCAAAAATCCTTCTGCCTAGGACTGACTCCAGTGGAAACAGGATTCTTAAAGAGGCCATTAGAAATCCCCAGACCTCCACTAAAGCAGGGTTTGCTGCAGATGACTGTCGACTGTATAAATGCTTTCACCTTGTAACAGCCGGTCTCAGCCTCCAGAACAGAGTCCTACATTGTGGATTAATCACTCCATATCTCTGTTTTAAAATCATGTTATGGTGTTTTAAACGTATGTTTTAAGATGTACTGTTCTGCAAGGAGGCATGGTCCATTTAAAAGCAGGGCTGCCTGCGGGTTGCTGGTGGAGAAGAACAATTGAATGCAGATGAAGGGAAAAATACCAGGATATTACCCAGGAAACTCTGCAAATGTGTACAGCAAAGGCATGAGCCACTCACACAAGTGTAGTACTTGCCTTGGTTCTCTGCTTCCTCTGGCTTCTGAAAGATCGGTGATGTCGTTATCAGTTGTAGGGCGAACAACTATCCTGATTTGCCCTGGACTGAGCTGCTTCTTGGGATGTGGGGCATTCAATACTAACACTGGGTCAGCCAACGGGGATGCTAGGTCACCCCATCCGCTCCTCCCCCTTCCCCACCAAGAGGCACCAACTCACATCCCCACCCTGTTGGTCCTGCACACAAGAACCCTGCCCAGGAGAAACACACATGGATATGCTGAAGGATGAAAGGAAGAATGACTTGCCCGTGTGTCTCAGAACTGGTCTGAGCTTTACCAGAGAAGAGGACTGGCTTGGGAGTCAGGAGACTGACTCAGTTACTAACTGGTTGTGTTAACTTTTGCCAAATCATTAATTCACTGCTGCTCAGTTTTCTCATCTGTAAAGAGGGGCAGCAGGGACTCAGGGTCGCCAGTGTCTCTTCTCTGTTATGTATTCTTGGGTTTTATTGTATGAGGACCCATGAGATGATTCCACCCTCCCCCTAACTCAGTGGTTCTCAACCTTCTGGCCCTTTAAATACAGTTCCTCATGTTGTGACCCCCAACCATAAAATTATTTTCGTTGGTACTTCATAACTGTAATGTTGCTACTGTTATGAATCGTAATGTAAATATCTGATATGCAGGATGGTCTTAGGCGACCCCTGTGAAAGGGTCGTTTGACCGCCAAAGGGATCGCGACCCACAGGTTGAGAACCGCTGCCCTAACTCCTTTCACCCGATGCCCCAGGAATTCCTCCCCAAGCCCATCTTTCAGCTCGGCCCAAAAGATGAAGCCCAGCTCTGGGCCAGACAGGGGGCAGAGTCTCAGGGCTCTTGCTCAGGGGTAAATTTTTTAGATCTATGTTGTCTCATAAAATATTCTGTGATGGACATGCTCTGTAGCTATACTGTCCAATCTGATAGCCCCTAACCACATGTGACTATGTAAATTTTAATTTAATTAATAAAATGAAATTTAAATGATAGTTCATGAGTCCCAGTAACCACATTTCAAGTGCTCAGTGGCCACCATGTTGGACAGTGCCTATCTAGAACATTCCCATCACAGCAAACAGTTCTATTAGCTTTCGAGGACCAGCTTTTTTTAGTAGCCTGGGAGGTAGCCAGGAGAGAAAAAGGAGAAGCAGGGCAGGAAATGAGAAGGATAATCACTTTTATCACCAGTAAACTTTATCTGTTGGGTGGGATTGTGGGAATGATGTAGCTAGCTTACTGGAGACAGGCTGTCTTAAGGATTGTCATAGGCAATGATCTTTAACAGTTAATAAAAGAGTTAATAAAAAGGATGTGAAAATAAGTCCTTCACTAACAGCAAAGCAAAAGGTCATGGTAACTTTCTTTTCACCCCCGCTCCCCCCAATCTGGGCTAACTCTTTGGTCAACTACAGAAAGCACCAGGAAATAAATAGCGAATGGTTTTGCAAGGATCATGATTGAAGGTTTTTCTAAGCATCGTTTAGGATGAAAAAAATACTTGGAGACTATTTTATCATTGAGATTAAGTAAAAATCAAAATGCATGGTTAAGTGTTCAGCTCTTGAAAGCAGCATTCTTGTTCTTATTTAGGAAGTAAATGAAGAATGCTTTGTGGAGTTGGAACCCCAATGATGATGTAGGTAATGAAGAATTGGAACTCCAGGAGCAAATTCTCAGTTCCTGTGATGCCACTGGAGGCTGTGTGACCTTCAGCAAGTGATTTACCCTCTCTGGGCCTCTGTAGTTGGAGAAACATGGTGCTGGACTTGGTCCCTGGCATCTTGCACATCCTCAGATTCCTTTTGTGACCATGTTCCTGACTCTTGCTGTAGACACGAGAACTTACAGCTTTTATCATAGCCACAAGCATTGTTGCTTTTAATACTACTCATAGGTGATCAGTGTTGTCAATTACCCTCTTTTAAGGCTCCCATAATTAAGCCTCCAAACATTGGAAGATGGGCAAACCTCCAGGTTTTCTCAAACCCTCACACACGAGGATGTTCAGTATTTAGCTATTCTCTGAGTCAGGAACAAACACCCCTCATGGAAGAAGAGGACCCAGCAATCCCATATTTACACAGCTGAGAACAGAGACTCCACCTTTTGTAAGTACAGCTGTGGCGTCATGCAAATGAGGCTGACTAGGAGCTGGCTCCAGCTCAGTCACTCATGAGCTGTATGCCCCCAGTTTCCCAATCCGTAAAGCAAAGATAACAATATGATTGTAGGCAAGGCTGCTTTACCAGGCAGCAAATGAAGCTCAGACTCCCTCATTTACATCAATACCTTTTAAGAAGCTGTTCTTCATTTCAACTTTTAGTGTAATTTTATTATCTTTTGTCCAAAGAGGGGACCCCAAATTATATAAGCTTCAGGCCCTACAAAACCTGGTTGTAGTATTTAAAATGAGATGGCCCCAGGGTAGACTGTTCTCTCGAAAAAGAGATTACCCATCAAGCAAGGTCTTGTGAAGCCAGCCTGGTCTCTAGCTTCTCTGTTTCTTCCAGATGCCATCCTCGCTCACATCCCGGCACCCCTCGTGCCTCTGGATGCCACAGGAGAGGTGACACCTACTCCGTCACGGGAACCTCTCCATCATCCCAGTGCATTCCTTCGAGGCCATATAATTATGGAACCTGAGAGCCCAAAAGCAAGTCAGGATCCCTTTAATCACCACCTTCCCCAGAAATGTCCCTTCTTCTCCTTTCCTTCAGGTTCTCCCCACATGGAGATGCCACAATCTCCTCCTAAAACCTGGCCTGGGCTTGTGTATCATCGACATTCTAAAGAGCATCTTCCTTAGGGCTAGCCCTATGTTTTCTTCTGGTTCTGACATGACAATGCCTTTAGCTTTCCTTTTTGTTCTGTTTTATGCAGATCACAGAACACTTTCATAGAACCCGCTGTTGTAGCATCCTGTCTTTAGAAAGGCGTAACTGAGCTTCAGGTGGTACAAGACTTGCCCAGCATAGTAGATAGTGGGGTTCAGACCCTGCGAGGAAAGTTCTAGTGTTATCCCTGGTGTCTCAGAGGAGGTACAAAGCCTCACAGACATTACACCAGTTATGAAAGAGCCCGAACTTAGGAAGAGTTTGCCTGACTCCCAGGCATTGTTCCCAATACAGATAGCTGTCTCTGCTTGTCAGCTGCCACTGGCCCTGTCGTTAGAACCTTTTTCCTTGGTCACTGGACTTAGAATCAGTTTCTGTCCTTGGTGATGATCTCAGTTTCCGGCAGGTGTGCAGGGAGGTACTTATGCCTCAGGTCTTCACTTACACTCCCTGCCTCCAGCCCTCCATTGTAGTATTAAGAAATGAAGTCAGCCCTAACCAGTTTGGCTCAGTGGATAGAGCGTCGGCCTGTGGACTCAAGGGTCCCAGGTTCGATTTCGGTCAAGGGCATGTACCTTGGTTATGGGCACATACCCATTAGGGAGTGTGCAGGAGGCAGCTGATCGATGTTTCTAACTCGCTATCCCTCTTCCTTCCTCTCTGTAAAAAAATTAATAAAATATATTTTTAAAAAAAAAAAAGAAAGGAAGTCACAGTCATGCTTCACCCATTCATTCATTCCAACAAGTTTTATTGGGTACCTGTTATAAACTTGGCACTAATTCTATAACATACCCCAAAAAAAGAAAAAGAAAGAAGAAGGAAAAAAAGAAAGGAAGGAAGGATGGAAGAAAGAAAGAAAGAAAGAAAATAAAGCAAGCTAAAAGTGTGGCAATAGTGGAATAGGAATGCCCCCACGGAGACACCAATATATGGACCAAATTACCTTTGTAAGAATTCCTAAAGAGATCTAAATATCCCATTCCTAGGCAAAGGGAATATCTAGTTATTCGGTTAAAAAAATCTTTTGATTGCTTGCTGAGTTAGGCACTAAGAGCTTTATGAATATTAATGGAATTTTCACCCAACCCCATGAGGTTGTGGATACTGTAATTATTCCCACTGCACCCTTGAGGGAAATAGAGACATAGAAAGGTTACAAAACTGGTGCAGGGTCACACAGGTGGCAGGGGCCGAGCCAGCGGATCAGGCATCCTGGCTCCGGGGTCTACCCTCCAGACTGTGTTTGATACTGGGAGTTGGCACAATCTGGGCACGTTTCTGGGCTGTTCAGATGAACAGATGCTCGAGTTATGCTGCTTTGAGGGATCTGCCTTTCAAAACAAAGATGTGGTCTTCAAAGGAGTAATTGAATTCACCCGGTCTTAACTCTTGATTTAATAAACAGAAGATGAAGGAAAAGAGCTGGTTTAGTTTTGGGTCTCCATCTTTGATCCATCTTGATGGATTTTACCAGAAAAAAAAAAAAAAAAAAGAACAGAATGACCAATTAAAGAGAGCAGCAGACAATGATTGGGTGAGACCTTTCAGAAGATTTCTCAGAAATGCAATCTACCAGGTCTAGAAAGTTACCATCTCTGCAGATGGAAGTAGGGACAACTGTCCCCCCCCAAGCACTCCCATGTTAGATAGCCATCGGTGGAGATGTAGTTATAGCTTCCACAGTTCATATAGAAGTGGAGGTTTGAAAAGAGTTAATACATAAAATTGGGGTGTGTGTGTGTGTGTGTGTAAATCCAGGTGGTTTTGTTTAGGAGGGTTCCTCTGATTAGAAATACAGTGTTATTGTCCATATTAATTAGAAAGATAATACCTCTCCCCTCTGTGCCATGGAGGTGGGCCTCAAGAAGGATGCACGTGCAAAGGGTTGGTTGGCTTGTAGACAATATGGCATCAACTCTGATGACGGAACCTAGAAGTTCTGTGGGATTTTTTTCATAAGACTTGATGCCTTTGTAAAAAGAGATTGCATAAAGAAGACCCAGGCGTTTTGGAAAGATCAAATGTTTTTCAGCACCTCTAAGGCAGTAATAATAATTAATTTCCCGGTGCAATAAAACCGTATAATTAGAATGGGTTGGGTGTTTTCAAAATTTTCAAACATCGGGATGAGCAAATGGAAAAGCTTTCTTTCTTTCTTTCTTTCTTTTTTTTTTTTTTTCCAGACTCTTCCTTTAGTTTTCGGAGTTTGTGTGAAATGCTGAGAGGAAGTGAGCCCATCTGTTTCTGATCCTTCCAGGCTTGATGTAGCAGAATGTTTGGGAGCAGTTATTTGATGTCTAGTATGCCTCTAAAGTATTTTCCATGAGCTTTAAGCCTGTGCCTTTACTGACAGGAAGTTTGTTTTCATGGCGTTTTAGCATCGGTTTGACACTCAGAAAGGAGAAAGGAGTAATTGGTCAATTTCCAAGTTCCACTGTGCTTAAGTCAGTTCAGTTTTGTTAACTTATATGCTGGGAGAGAATTCCAGGAGAAACAAAAATGAATGGAGGTATAGATTACTCTTATTTCCATTGCTTTTCAGCCGCCCCTCTTTTCAATTCTCCATCGCCCTCCCCTTACCCCCACCCTACCCGCCTCGATATTAGGAAAGAGTGACCCCACTGGGGAGACAGATAATGGCGGGTCTCACAATAGAAGGAAGGACGTTAGAGACTCATCTTTGTGGGAAGGTCAGGAGGAAAGAGGATAAGGTGCCACCGCGACGACACAGCTGTATCCTCTGCTGTCCTCATGACAAGCCTGCCGCCAACTGCGAGGCGTCGGAATGAGTGGGGCGGGGGTGGGGGAGGAGCCGGGGGAAGGCATTGCTCAGAGGTCCTGTCACACCTGCAAGAAGCAATGCCACGTACTAAGCCCTCTTCCCAGAGCCCTTCAACTGCCAGGCA
>NW_005356259.1:10458367-10467641 GCF_000412655.1 Myotis brandtii
CCCCCACCCCCGCCATTCCCTGAAATTACAAAAAAAGAGAGCAAAAAAGTAAAAATTCAGTTCTATCACTCCTACTCTCTGAGCACTTTGGTACCAGCAGAGGGAATTCTGTTCTACCTAATGCTAAAATTGCTTCTTAAAACATAAAAAAGTCTATGCCTGATGCTAATTTTCTACAAATCTTTGGGACCTTTCCTAACCAGTATAGACAACTGCACAGCAGGACTGGCAGGGATTTGACTCTGGAAGGGGATTTGACTCAGGGGGCCTTCTCATCACCTCTGTGGATTGAATAAACTGGGGGCTGACTTCGCACCAGGTAAAGAAAGGATCACTATTTTAAGAAAACAGCACGAAACTCTAAGCAGCCTTCTGGAGCTGTGGAGGAAACATGGATGTCATTACCTTGCTCAGCTGAGGGTATATCTTCATTTTACTGTTACCATTTCTCTAATGTCCCCCCTCTCTCCTAACCTCCCTCCTTTCCCTCTCTTCTCTTGAGTGATGTATGATTATCACTGAGAGTGAATACATGTTGAATTATTATAACAGTATTTAAGACTATGCAGTGGTATATTTTCTATATGTACATATATGTTATTTAAATGCATAGAGAAAGGTTTCAAAAAATTACACACCAAACTGGGAACTTTAGACTTTTGATTTTTTAAGGTTTTGCTTTTTAAAAGCAAAGAAAGAATACATATGGGTCACTTTTTAATTGAAAAACAAGCTATTGATCTGAAAACAAAAAAACAAAAACAAAGCAACAAACACACACACACCCCAAAAAAGGGGAAGAATATGTAAGACTAAAGAAAGGAAAGAAATAATGTAAAAGAAATGAACAAAAAGCTTTGAAAATATGCAATGGCTCTCACAGGAATTTACCCTACAAAACTAGTCACAGCTGACAAAGATGTAATGCCATGTGTACCGAAGCACCGTTTATGCCACAAAATTGGACACAACCTAACTGGCTCATGACATGGAATGTGCTGGATAAATCCAGCATGACCATTGAAAGGAGACCATCGGTCAATTCAGATAATGTTGTGGAAGAACCCTGGACCATAGGAAGATTTCCATTATCTCTTAAGTCTAATAAAACTCAACAGTTTACAAAACAGCATGTGCCATTTTTATTTTTTTGAAATGCAAATATATTAACACAAAAAATTTCAAGGTTATATATATATGTATATATATAATACATATGATATATAATATATATAAAATAAATCTGAACAGTGGTTTTCTATGTGTGGGGGTGAGTTTTGCTTCCTTTGTTGTGCCTTTAAATTTTCTACAATGCACCTATGTCATTTTGGTTGAAAAATACATGTAATTTCAAGAGTGCATTATTATCTTATAATGGTAATTTTCAATGATCGATGACTCTTTAAAATCAGGATAAGCTGATCCCAGATGTATTACGTTTCCGCCAACTTCACACTTTAATTTGGTCATCAGGCTACCATTCATTTACCTCAAATATCCCTTCAAATATTCTTACAATGATACTGGCATTTTGCACGTGTTGCAGAGGTTAAACTAAAAAGGAAGGGAAAAGACTATAGTGATGAAATTCATTTACTGTCCCAGGAGTGATTCCCCCCCGCCCCAAATGATATACCAGTATCACCTCCAGAAGTTTGAAAAGAAATGGAATTTTTCTCAGCATGTTGTTGTTCACCATCATGAGAATGTGCAAACAACACTGTGATGGAGAAGTTGCCCCAACCGGCACTTTAGATTTTTTTTTTCCATACAAAACTCATTTTACAATCAAGTTTAAATAATAAAATTTAGGGAGCTGATATTACTTTGAAACCTCACTTGAACTCGTGTATCTATGATGTAAAGCAAGAAAATCAAGGCGATTTTCAACATAATCCACGCTTAAAGGAAGAAAAATGTTGTTCATTTGACACCTTGGAGGTAGACGACTGTATGTTTCTCTCTTCAGATACATTTCATCTTTGCATGGAGAGTTAGTATTCTGACACTATTTTGTTTTTATTCTCTAGATTGCCTTTTTATAGCAAATGAAAGTTAAAATATTTCATAGCTGCTTCACCACCTTATAGAAACAGCTTAAGTACAATAACTATTAGTAAAGCCACTCTTTTTTTTTTAAGAGTATTTTCATGACTCAATTATGGCAGTCTGGTCACAAAACATTTCTTGTTTCCCATGGAAAAAAAATCACATATGTATAAATTTTAGCGAAATATATCTATCTCCATTTCCAATGGTGAATTTGTGCTGTTAAATTTTCAAGAAACACTCATGATGAAAGACACCTGAAACAAAACAAACACTCCCCACCACATTCTTAATTTCCTTTCTTGTGCATGGTGTTTATCCACAAAGACAAATGCAGTCTTTTAACATGTATATAGAGCAAGCACCTTCCAGCTGTGAGTACGTAATTGGTCAATCAGTTCTTATTCAGAGAGATCTTAAAGTGCCACTGTATATTCTTACGGAATTCTTACAACCTTAAAAAGTGTGGCCTGAATGGTTGCTCTTCCATGGGGGCATATCAATTTCCATGTCTTTTTCTTATAAAACCACCCTGGGAAAGTGGGTGAAATTATCCATTTCACATAATCCATACATTTAAATAAAATAAAATAGCAGGGAACACAGATTTAGACTTTCTCACGCTTAGCAATTTACTTTATATTTTTGGAATAAGGTTCGTTTCTATCATTTGAACACTTGTTTGAATATATTAGAGTTGGATATTACCGTAAGCTAAAGGAAACCAACGTGTAAAAACAGATTTCGTTCCACAACCATCTGCCAGCACAATGAAATGATTTGACTTTGAAATGTACAGGATATGTGATATGTTATAAAGACTGTACTGCTATGAGTTTATGATTTAATGATTAACAGGGCTATTTGCTCTGTTACTGGAACCGGAATATCAAGATGGGGAAGAAGTCCATACCATGAGAGACTAAAATGAAAGGGTGAGATATGTACTTTTGCTTAATTTTTTAGAGGCTACAAACATAGCCAATCATGCATTTGGTTAAGTACTTGCTTGATAATATTCTTAATTACATGTCCTTTGTGGCTTGCTGGTATTTTCAGGTGCTATTAATAAAAATCAGTATTCCTAAAAGTGCAAATAGATTGGAAGCAGATGCTGTTAGTAAAACATAATTGGACTAAAGGAAAAAAATTGCAATTTGAAAACAGACCAATGTCTTTAATGTGTTGGTTTGCTGTGATTATGGCTTCTTACAGGATTTGAAACAGGAATAATCAACAAACGCATCTTAGGAGGAGTAGAAAATAAAGGAAAGGAGGATTTTTGTAAAACACATAAAAACTGTGTGCATGAACAATACTGGAATTGATGGCATGTGTTGCAGAAGATAACCTAAGCATAAAGAAAACTCAAATCAGCCTTTGCTAGATTAGAATATAAAAATGCAACTTTTAACAAATTATTTAAAAACATATGCAAAAAGGTAAATTATTTGAGGGTGTATTGTTTTAATTTTAAACCAAAGGTCCCAATACTTATGTTTTAATACAGTGTTGTTGTTGTTTAAAAAGAAAGCAAGTGACAGTGGAAATTATTTATGAACAGGTCATTATATTTTACTCCTATTTTTGGTAGTTTCAAATGATTATTTTATAATCATTTCTTTATAATAAAATGAAGTTTTATTTGTTTTCTTACAAAATTCAGATTGGGTTCTATTCTTAAGAACTCACTGTTCAAAGTTCAGTTTTAAATTGCTTAAATAAAAGAACAATCTCAGCAGTCATACATAGAGAAAGGTAGGAAGAAAATAAAGGGCAATGATAGATTTAACTTTTGATTGTGAGATTATGTATGCATTTTGTTTCCCACCCCCTATGCCTTTTAGTATTTCTCAGTTTTTCTTCAAGAACATATATTTCTTCAGAACTAGAAAAGCCTTATTTATAAAAACAACAACAATGTGATATTTTGGATTAAATAATTTTTCATTTAGATTTCTTAAATCAGTATTGTACTCATCATCCCAGAACTTATTAAAACAGAATTAACAAGTCATATAGAGCTAACTCCTAAAACTGATTAACCTGAACATATAATTTTTTTGCCATTAGGTTGTAAAATTTACCACTGATAATTACTAAGAATCAAGTGTATTAAAGTTATGTTTTATTAATCTCTCTTACCTACAGTTTAATTTTAAATATCAATTTTAACAAATTACCAACTGACTTAATGATTCTTGGCTTACAGATGGATTTGCATTATTTTAATTGCTGGGAATATCATAGGTTTCCACATGTATTTTTAACATTAAATTGTCTGTTAGTAGTAGAATAATATTTCTGAATATAATTTCACGGAGGAGGCATAAAATAATGCTTCAAGACATTTAGTTTTAAGACTACAAAAGTAAATAGGAATTAATGTAATCTATATATATATATATATACCTGCAGGAAGGCAGTAATTAGGCAGATTTTTCTACCTTCATTACACATAAGAAAGTGTTTCAAAGAAAAAAGTTAGAGCACATTAACCTATCAAAAAATCTTTTCCCTTCCCCTTGTTCTTAACTTTCCTGGAACCGTTATTCGCTGTTGAGAGAAGGCCCAGGTTTTTGCTAATATAGAAGTTATTTGGAAACCTCTTTATTTATTAGTTGGAAGGTTAGGAATTAGAGAATCTGAAAGGTATCATTTGTCTTCCAGGAGGGAGATAAAGACAATTCGGGGGGGGGGGGGGGGGGCTGGGTGGAGGGGGTCAATGAGGGGTGTGTGCTGTGTATATTCGTGTTTACTATGAATGTTAACTTTTCTGTTTAAATAAAGTCCCACAAACCCTCCAAAAGAAAGCAGCGCTTTCTCCCAGCTTTATTTCGTCAGAGGGTTTTGCTGACTATTCAGATTTTAAAGAGGAATCTAAATTAAAATACCAACCACTTCCAAATTTTAGCTTGGCGCAAACAAGCTACTATAATTATCTTTCTGGAAGCTGTAGAAATATTCTCCAATATCGAAGCCCCGATGGTATTATAAAACTCAGGTTCTCGGATCCGTCTTTTCATTTTCCAGTGATTTGCCACCTGGCACCTTTGACAAGTCCTGAAAAGGTAAGTCTGTGTCCAGGTGGACATAAAACAGAAGGAAATTGTTTTGTAAAGAAAACAAAAGCACGAACCACAAGAATAATTCTTTCATTTTAAAAAATGACACCCGAGTATCCCTGACGCGTATGACTGTGGGAGACAATTTTAACACTTGCGTTATTCGCAAGCAAAGCACCAACGCCGAGCCCGCAAGAATCCTCGCCCTTCTCGGCTGTTTAAACGCGCCAGCTCGGCCTTCTGCGGCTCCGCGAGAAGAAAACTAGGGAGACAGGGATTCCTAGTAAAGACAAAACATGAATCCCCGTGAAAGAGTACTTTATTGAGTTATAATAAAAACATTTCCACATCACAAAAGGCCAGCGGGAGCAGGGGATCTTACGCAGATGAAAAGGACATTAATTTTCTTTTTGGACGTGTTAGTCATTTCTACTTATTTGATGCTACAACCTGAACGACTTGTGAAAATGAACGAAGAGATAAATATATTTAGAAAGATATCATTCCCTTGAAAAGGCATCTTTTCAGACAACCGTTTCCCTTTAAGCCCTTGGGGAAAGCTGGACGAGGCAGGCGGGGCTGGCGCGGACCCACCCTCGCCCCGCCCGCATCCCCTCCCCGGGAGAGGGCGGGGCACGGGCTCTAGAGTTACAAGGCGCCCTCTGGACCCACCCTCCCTTATGCAAATGAACCCGCCCCTGCCCTCATTAATTCAGCCAATGACCAAACGGCATGTCGCGGGTCTGGAGGTGGAATCAGGGGGGGAGGAAGCGGGGAGGTAAACCCAGTCCCACGTGTTACGTTCTCTCCGCCTCTTCCCCAGCGCTCCCCCCGCACCGGACCCACAATCGACCCCTCCCACCAGCTCGGTTCTCCACGCCCCGGGGGTTCGCCACGCCCCGGGAAGGGGTGGGGAAATGGGCGGAGCGAGGAACGCTCGCGTTCTGTCATTAGCATGCAGCCATACTATTGGCTAAGGCTGGCCACCAGCGAAGAAATGAGGGGCGGAGAAACTTGTCAAAGTGAGCTTCGCGGATTGGCTTAGCTGTACGATGACGTCAAAGAAGGAGGGAGGTCTAAGCAAATGAAGGCGCAAACGCATCTCCTTCCTCTGGCCCCACCTTGGTGAGAGCCACCCAATGAAAATCGGGCCAGTGAGGCATAGTCTCTTGAATATTTAAGAAAGAAATCTAACGTTTAAATATTCATAAAGAGGTGGGGAGGTGTAGAGTGTCTCCCGGAAACGCTTCTGATTGGGTGGTTTTCTCCAGCAAGTGTTACCTTTAAGAAACCTGCGCGCACAGATCAATTAAATGATTGTTTCCTGCATAATTTGCTTTCTCAAAATCGCCACACCATATACACCAAATTTTTTCCTTGGTAATTGATTTCATGTGTGGTCCTACCCAGTTAGCTTTGTCACTCTTTCGCTCTCAATATATTTTCTCTTTTGTAACTCAAGCCTTATTTTCATCAGTTTTTAAAATGCAAAGATCTGGGACAGATGGAAACAATTAGAACCTCCGCTCTGCTGATGTGTATAATCTTATTAGTTTAATGGGTCACAGGGCGCAGGACCTATTTCCTATGGATCAAAGTAAAAACAAACACGGTTAATATCCCATTTTGTTTTAGAACCACATCGGATCGGGTTCCCTCTGTCGGCCATGGTAATGACAATATTAGGATATCTTGGGTTGCCTTGAAGTGTACCGGGAAAATGGAGTCATAGAAATATTCTGGTTTAAAAACTCATTAATATTAACACCAGGTAGCCGCTTGCCAGTTCCCTAAGCTCTCTTGAATTTATCACAATGGCATGGCTATTAACGGATTTCAGTATTGCTTGTTTTGATCTATTACCTTAAAGCAAGCGAAAAATCGTGCCTAGTTCGCTGCTAATTATACTGACTTCTCAGATTTCGTCTATTCAGTCCCAACGCAAAGCTTCCGAGCACTTGGTGTAAATTTCAATTTATGGCTCCTCAATAATTTATTTCTTTATCTGTGGGTGGTGGTCACAAGCTTTTAAAAGAATTTTATTTTTAAAATATTATCCCTGTCTCCTCCTCCCCCCCCCCCCTTAATATTTCAGGGAGTTGTAAGGGAATTTCACAGACCTTTAAAAGCATCCGTGGACCCTAGTTAATAATCCATGCCTTAAAGGTTTTTCGTATTTTGGGTTGTGTTTGCGTGTGTTCTTTCCGAGACAAAAATACAATCTTCTAAGCACTTATGGGGTTGGTTGGGTGTTGGCCTCTCTACGCGGCAAAGGCCCCCTTTGGAAACCTCCCGCAGTAACTTCTCACTCCAATAAATTAAATGCAGCCGCAGTGTGGTCTATTACCCGGGAGTGTGAGGTGACGGCGCCTGTCAAAGGTGGCCGGCCAAATACAGACCCTTAAATATTCCTGCAGATAATAAATACCAGTGCAAGGAACGGATATCAATAATAGGTTCCTACTCGCTTAGAGAGCTCAGCACTACAGCAATGAATACATGCACTGCAGACTTGATGAATGCCCTCACGTCCCTTACAAAGGTGGGGGGAAGGTCTTGGAAATATTTTGCCCTGGGCCCGGAAGAGGCCGGGTTCAAGGCTCTACGCGCTGGGGGTACCAGCGCCTCTTCGTGTTCCTCACCGGGGCCTCCAGGAATGTAAATACCACGAGTTTAGACAGGCTGGGGCCCCCGGAAAGGGCGAGCAGTGGTTTTAGCAAATCATTTTAATTCCGAAGCTGTCGAGAGTATTTGCTTTCACTTGGCCGCGGTGCTGGGGTTGCTGAGAGAGAAAACTCTGTTCTTGTCACCCGCTGCTTGTGGTTTGGGAAATAGGGTACTGAGTTCGGAGTTCAGCTTTCATTAGCTTCACACGCGCACCCGAGGCGAAGCCCGCATTGCATTTTGGCGCTGCAGACGCTCCCTTACCGCCCCGGTGGCCGTGTTCAGGGACGGGAGTGGAAACGCGAGAAGCAAGTCGCAGGGAAGTCTGACATCTGGTACAGATGCGGCCACTCCACCTACGGCAGTGACGGCCCCTCAGATAAACCCTCATTGCCTTCTTTAATTTGCCCTTGAATTTCATTATTTGGCGCCTGATCTTTATGCCTCAATGCATCCCATAGTCTTTTTTTCTAGTTTATTTCTCCCTTGAGGTCCTTTATGCCCTCTATTTTTAGCAATCCTATAACTTTATTTTGGGAGATTGTTCCCCTCCCCCCCTAAATGGGAAAATGATCAAATCTTCAATCCGTTATTTCCTGGAACTTAATCCTGCTTTTATTCGTGGATAATAAAATATGTAATGCGTTAAAAATGTATCCATCGCTGATCAACTTTAGAGGTATTTTATGTTTTTAAAAAAGTGTAATATAGTCCTGGTGTGTGTGTGTGTGTGTGTGTGTGTGTGTGTGTGTGTGTGTGTGATAGGAAAACCATGCTCATTTCCCTTCCAAGGAAAAAGAGCATTTACATGGATGAATCTAAGTAACTATTCACGTAGAGCAACGAAATCTACCAGACTTGATTGTTCATTTTCAGTTATACTTCTTTGTATCGAATATGAGGAACAGTAACAACGTTAAAAAAAAATCAATGCGGTGTAGTGGAGGGGCCTGACTGACGGCCAACAACAGATTCCCTTTCTTCTTTTTTTCTCTCCTTTTTTTTTTTCTTGGCCAACAGTCTCCTTCAGTTATTTATTCTAGCCCGGTGAGCCCGCGTTGTACACTTTATGTAAACCCGCTCGGTGTGATCGGTGTTCCGCGCAGTCCGGTCCTGTGCGCCCTAACTCGCAGCCTGGTGCGCGCGGAGGAGCAAGCTGTCATTGTAGAGGAAAGGAATCCCTCATCCAGGTCCGCCTGGGAATAACCCGGAAAAGCTGGGAAATCCTACGAGCTGCAGCCCACTAAACCTCCCGGACTGCAAGCAAGGATACTGTCTCAGATCTTTTGACAAAATGGTGCTTGGCTTTGTTTTAAAGTTTTGTTTAGTTATAGTTGCTGCTGCAACATATGTCCTGCCTCGGGATGCAGGTGACAGTTACTCCAATCTAACAGCAAGGCGCTTGGTCCACGCCTGGGGCTTTCTGCGCGGAAAAGCCGATGGGAAAGCCTCGTCTTAACTTTTCCCTACACCTAAGTAGGCTCCCTCCGGACTGG
>NW_005356259.1:10467795-10474270 GCF_000412655.1 Myotis brandtii
GTGCCACCGGAGAACTGTCCAACGTGGAGTTACAGGCCTGACCCAGCCGAGATCAGAGGTTGCAGGGCTCGCCGGGGTTTAAGGGGGGCTCTGCTACCGGAAGTCATTTGACAAATCTCAGGCAGGCCTTTCTAATTTTTACAGCTCGGCAGAGCTTTGCAAATCTCTAAACACGCTGTAACCTTCTTCAAACGGCGCTCCAGATACACGTGAGGGTTGGGTTTTATGTTAGGGCCCGTGGAATGAAAACTGCATCTGCAGGACCCCTCCTCGGTCGAGCCCGCTCCCCTTCCGGCGTCTTCTCCGGACCCTCACCTCCTCCAGCAAGCAAGCTCTTTGGAAAGAGCAGGACCGGCGGGCGGGACGGGTGATTGATGACCCTGATCAGTTTTTTAGGAAGCAGAAATTAACCTGAGGGGGATTAGGCTGGGGCTTTGAAGTTCATGGTTTTGTTTTCCTTCAACTCAATCCTTCCTTCGATCAAACAGTCCCTGGTTCTTTCTACCCGCCTCCTCCTCCTCCTCCTCTCCCTTGGGTCTCTCTTCACCCCATTTCTATCTCCCAGCTCCCCTTCCTGTATGGATTTGCATAATTTCAAACAATATCGCCAGATTAGGACTGAAGTTCCCCACTCTGACCCAGAGAACAGAGGCAACATACTGTCCACGTCCCCCGACTTCTTGGAATCTTTGTTTTACGTTTGAAGTTGTTCTTTATATCTGGAAGTCGAGAATAGCAAATTTGTATCCATTTATTTATTAATTATTATTATTATTTTTGGCTCTTTCCCGTTCATTGTGCCCAGGGGATTGGTCTTCCCCGGGAAGTGCAGACGCGCAGCCTGGGTTGGGGTGGCCAGCGTTTCTGTGGATCACAACTGCTCAGTGTCCTTCAGGTACTGCGAGGTTTGTGGATTCCTCCCCTAGCAGGCCAGAAAATTCAAATCCAAACACGAAGGCCTTCTTCGCCGCCCTGCACGCTTACCTTGGCCCCCTTTATTTTCATACCCCCCTGACGCCCCTTCCCTCACTCCCAAACTGCAGGTCTCCGAGGGGAATCTGTCTCTTGCGGTTCTTTCCCGCAGGCGCCTGCTGAAAAGGCAATTTCCTTGGGGGTGTGGTTGGGGCGAGAGAAAAACAGAAACCAGGATTGTTTGGGGCCTGAAACCATCCAAGTTTTATTGCATCCGCTACAAAGTCAACCAACTCTTAATGAGCATCCAAGCGGAAAAAGGCCGAAGTTTACTCTGTGTTGGGGAGGGGGCGGGAGGTAAAAGAGGAGGAGTTTGCTTATTTCTTTCTCTTGCGACCAAAGGTTGTAACACCTTCCCGAGAGACTCTTCCCAACGCCAAGAGTACAGACGAGCAAGTCGGGAGGCATCAGGTTTCAGCTCCCTGAGTGATCGAAGATCATTCGGCCACGAAGACCTTCGGAGCTGGCCCTGTCTGCAGCTTGTAATGAAAAGGATAATCTGTCTTGTAATAAAAAACAGGACCCACACAAACCCAGCATCGAACTGCTTTCCACGGTGCCTCACGCTCCCCTAATAAGGGCCACTGACAAATATTGCCATCCAGTTCCACCCCAAAAAAGAGGAAGCAGTAGATCTTCCTTTTAATAACTTCCCAAAGTGTTACAAATAATAAAAGGGACGCATAAATCATCGCCGGGGCGGCTGAACGTGGACCACGGAAGGATTTACTCCCTTCAAGCCTTGGCTTCCAAACGCGTTCTCATTGGCTGCTTCCTTGTAGCCCGCCCCCAAATCCGCCCTCTTATTGGTCCGTTGGGCGGGGTGACGTAAAGGGGCGTGGCGGCGGGGGTTGGCCAGAATGCATCAGTGCGCATGCGCCTCATGGTGTGAGCGGGTGATTGACAGCAAGGGGAGCTGTGCGCGCGTGCGCGAGCCGGTGTCTGCGTGCGCGCGCGCGCGCGCGCGCGTGTGTGTGAGTGTGTGGTGGTGGGGGTGATGGTGGTGATAGTGGTAGCGATGAGAGCTCGAATTGAAAGCTGCTTCTGCCTGCTCCGTGGCTGCAGTCCTTTTTGCGGGCATTTCCCGCTGAGTCAGAAGGGCTGATCGTCACAGACAGCGCACTCACCGGCTCCAGGGGCCGTCTCCAGCATCAGGCTAATTGGGGAGAAAGTAAAGAAGTAGAAGGCATGCTTTTTCATGTCTGAAAAAGATACTTAAAACCCTAAGGAAGGGATTTAATTTTTACCGCTGTGTCCATTTGTGCATTTCTTGTAAAGCACACACTAAATCACGCTTAGTATCACAGCCCAGCCTTCCTGTGCGCCGCACACCTCTCCTCCGCCCCTCCTCAGCACCCTATGGAGCTCCGTTTGGTTTCCCTGAAGTCCCAGGTACACTCGTATCTTAGCCTCCGGCAGTCATGCAAACCAGGGCGAACTATTGTAGACACCCGGAACGCTGTGATCATCCTTACCGGAAGAAAGGGTGAAAAGTTTTTAAAAAGAAAACAATAAAGAAAGGAAGAAAAAAAAAGGAAGTAAAAAGAAAACTAGAAATCTGTAGCAACCAGTAAAACAAAAGTGGCAAAGATAAATAAAACAGCGAAGGAAATACCCATTGGCTATTAAATGTAAAGTTGGAAATTAATTTCCTAACCCGGCGAATGCCATAGAGGCAACTCCCATGTATTGCCGCGCTGCTGCTGGTAACGCCTAGAACAAAATTCTTCAGAGGCGAGGGCTGGCTGAGCGAGGAGCATTGCTCCGCTGCCCTGTTGCATCCAATTCTCGCGTCGGACAAGTTTCTTCCGAGTGTCAGAACCGGGCCGAGGAAGGCCGAGAAGGTTACGGGTTTTTAAGGTGTTAGGTCGTTGGTTCGTATTTGCACATATTTTAGGGAGATAGTAAACGTCTTAGAGCTCTGAATATTTTTTTAAAGTGTAGTAGTCCTAGAAGATTTTTGTAGCAGGCAAATCAAAGCTTCAGTTTTATGGATCCTAAAATTTAAAACTGGCAATTACCTTCTCACAGGCCCTGAGATTTTTTTTTTGCTTTTATTTTGGTGTGTGTGTGTGTGTAGACATGTACAAATACAAGTATTACAGATGCTCCATTTAAATACCATCCTGTTTGTGAGTGCACAGTAAATTTAAAAAAAAGCAGAATGATGGAAATATGTGACTATTAAAAGCAAAATAATGTTCTTTTTATTCCCCCCTTGGTGCATTTTTTTCTTTTGAAGCACAGCGCTTTCAGCCCAAATATTGAAAGCAGTGTTTTTATTCTATCACCGTAATTTTATTTTGAAGCCTCATGTTCACCTTTTTTTAAATTATAACTTACACTAAATTATTAGCATTCATATTTGCGTTTTATTATGTCTTTGACTACTTATTAATATTTTGAAACAACAAACATTAAATAAAATAAGTAAACATGGTTTGCTAATTGCTTTTCTTGTTTAACAGAATGTCTTTATTTTATTAGGTTAATGTGCACTTAAATTTATTCTAAAATAACGAGAAAAGTGATACTTTTATTTTGCTTTGCCAGAACAAAGTCAATTTTCATTCTTCTCCGTCCGATTCTTCCCCTTCCAGCTGCCACAACCTACTGACAAGCTTCTAGCCACCACGGACTAGTATGCAAATTTCAGATGATTGACACCGACAGTAGAAACCAATCACGTTGGAGTAGGTTGCTGGTTGGTTGACAACGATTTGACGTAAAATTGACGTTTTAAAAGCCTAGCATCCAATCAAAGCAATTCATGCAAATAAAGGAAGGAGTCACATTACAGGGGACCCGAGAGACTTGAGCACGCCCTCACGTGTTCAGTGGAGGGTATTGCACAGACGCCTGCACGGTCCTCTGAGTAAATGAGGCAAAACGTTCAGCTCTACAATTCGCCCTGGCTTTTTCCAAACTTCGATGTCACCGGAATATAAGCGATCTTTTGTGTTTTAACTTAAGAAAACAAGAGTTATGTTGTGGACATAGACGATGGTTAAGTCTAGAAATCTCTGTACTGTAACTGCGGGCTTCCAACGTACAGAATTTCCCTCTTTATTCCCACCAACATGTCTTTAAACTAATCCTTGGTGAAGAAGGCTGTTCCCCCACCCCCTTGATTTCCAAAGGACAAGATTTGCAAAGCCTTTCCCTGGAGAAACCCGCTCTAGGCATAGATGGTCGGTAAATTTGGCTTCTTCGGCGAAATTCTGCACGGCACCGCCAGATGGCACAAGGATCGCCTTCCACTCTCCACACCCCCTGTACCCCCGCAGTAATTTAGGAAAATTGAAAACCAAACACCTTTATATTTTATAGCTACATGAAGTGAGAACGTACTCGCACTGTTAAGGGGCTACATATTACGAAAATAAGCTTTGCTGATTGTTGCTTTATATGAAACTTCCTCTTGAGATTTGCCCGAGAAAGTTTGTGAGTAAAATACGCACTCAGTGAAAGTGTTTGCAAAAAAACGTTTCCCTAAAGCAACGTGTGCACCATACGCACAGTACCAAGAGTTAAAAAGGTAAGGGTAAGAAGCGGCTCTGTTTCTGAGAATGTCGTCTGTAGGGCTTCTTAGGGATTAAAATGCGATGGAGGGAGGGTGAAGCTAAACTTCCCAGCCAGCGGTCTCCCCGGGAGCAGAGTTTGGTAGGGATCACAGGGACTGAGGTTAAATGGAGCTGCTGTTAGCACAGCATGGCTTTTTTAGGGGTTCATTTTGGGGTCCTGATTAAAGATAGGGAAGACTTTCTCTTCGAAAGTCACAATAGTCGGAATCAGCAGCGCCTTTGTTTTGGGGTGGGGACCATGGGAAGTGAGACCTGTACTCTCATCTGTTGTCTTCTTTATGAATATATCTGTTTTTTCTGTTTGGGTTTATCCGGAAGAGAGGGCTTTGGGCTGCCCCTACTTAAGGCCAGACTCAGAGCTAATGGTATCTGCAGAGAGAAGGGAGGAAATAAGAAAACACACCAAGGAGCAAGCCCATTTGCAGGTACCAGCAGAATAATTGTACATTCACTTTCAATCACTCGACCCTGTAATTATGCATTTTAAAATTGCAGTCAGCAGTTACAAGCAGATCTTCAGTGGACATATCATTTAAAAAAATCTTCCCGAAAGTAGCTATTAAGCCTCCTTTTTACAAAAAGGCTGTTAACGTAAGAAGCATTCAAACCTGTAAAGAATTTTTGTGAGTTTATTTGAGCCAAACTGTCAACAATTGCCAGGAAGCAGAATCTCAACGTATGAGATAATGCCCGGGAGAATGGCAGTTTTTCCACCTTGTTTTATAAATTACAATCAAAGGAGGAGATGTTAAGTGGGTTACATGAAATCCACTGCTGATAGATTAGGGAGGCAGGACAAAGCAAAGCGGTGTGTGTGGGGCGGGGGGGACCTCTGGGATTGGATAAAACGTAAAATGATAGACACGTGCTTCTCTTACGCAGGTGGGTACAGGATCGTTAATGGTCAACAATTAACACGATAACAATAACAATCAGGGAATTTGTGGTCTCTGCTCTGGTGCATTGGTTGTGTCCTGAGGGGTCCGGAAAAAGGGAAGTTACAAGTTACCCTGACATTTCACAGGTATGTGACCGTAGCTGCAAAAAAGAGGATAGGCTCAGTTAAGATCAAAGTTGATCTTTGTCGGGGAAAATCGGCCTAAGACACGATTCAGACCCTCCTTTGTGGTTACGTCAGGCCTCTGAGTTTGCAAGGCCCCCACGCAGGCCTTCCGGGAGCTTGTCGGGTCAGCATGCGGCCCCTTTTGGCCCTCAAGGCGGATTCACTGCATTGGTCATCTGTGCACAGTGGACTTTCGCGGAGCTAGAAAATAAGGGCAGGGTGCTACGTGAACGCCGGTCTCGCCCTCATGTTCTAACTGTGGGTAGTTGTCTGACCTTATTATCCCTCGTGTCTGCAGAGCAAAAACCTGCACACTGACGCGATCAACTTCACAAACGGGAGGTAGGAAAACACCTCACACTCAGTCACATGTAGGTACGGAAAGGAGTACATTTTTTTTTTTTTTACTTTAGAACTACCACCTCGGATTTGTTAATTCAAGTTGGAGCCATACGTTTCTTATTTTATTTCACCATCTTCACGGTTTGTCTTCCTCCGAAAGCAAAATTATGAGCAGAGAGCACCACCCTACAGAGGCTAAAGGTAAAGCCAAGAAATAAAAAGTAAAATGTAGGGAGTGCTTATTGCTCCGAGGGAGTAAGGAGAGCGACGGGCCCGGCCGAGAACTAACCCGGCGCCGTGAACTCCCAGGCCGCGCACACGGGAACCTCCAGTTTCTAAGCCGCCTCGCAGCTCCTGATGTTTGTTTTCTGCTGCAAAAACAGGGAGCGAAGTGTGTTTAAACAGGCAGAGTAGGCCTGGGGCTCTCGGGCGTCGTCCGGGACCCTCGGTAACCTCTGAGTTTATTTTGCTCACCCCTCCCCGAGGGTGCGGGCTGGGCGCCCCCCGCGCGCTG
>NW_005356259.1:10476495-10480471 GCF_000412655.1 Myotis brandtii
CACGAGGCGCCCCTCGCACTCCCACCCTCTATGGGGAGGCCCTCCGGCCTCGCCCTCGCATCCGATCGCTCCCCGGCGTCTTCCAAGGAGAAAGGCAATCTTTCCCGAGGCCGGGACCCCTCACCCCGCCATCCAAAAAGGGCAGCGTGACCGCGGGCGGGATCAATCAATAGCAACCAAGGGCCCCCGAGCAGACCACACGCTCTCTCTGGGCCTCAGTTTCTCCTTTTCCAAAAACCAAGGGGCTGCCTTAGGATCTCTGCATGTGTTGTCCCTCTCTAAGGTCCTTTTGTTTGGGGGAAAGAAGCCTGAAACCCTTTTGGCCAGGTGGGTGCCCGGAGGTTCCCTTTCCCTCCACGTTGACCGCTCCTCCAGCACCCCCTCTCCCCGCCCTGTACCCACACCCCAACTGGCACCCGGGCGTCCCCGGGAGCAGCTCGAGTCCCCAAAGGCAGGAAGGAGGACCCTTGAACTTTGGAGGCGCTGAGCCTTGGCCAAGTTTGTTTCGGAGACGCCACCAGGGGGCGAAAGAGCCCAAGGCTAGAGCAGCGGGGCTCCACCAAGTCTTTCCAAAAGTTAGTCAAGCTCCACTTTGAGGCCTGTTTCTGGCTGTGGGGCTAGTAAATGGCGCAGGCAGTTGTTTCTTTTCAGATCCCCTCCAGTTCCCAGCGCCGAGGGTAGGGTCTGAGTGAGGTTCATGGGGAATGAAGTACCTAAGCACTAAGGACGAACAGGCTGGCACCCCCTCCTCCCCCAGACCCAGTGGTGCACAATGGAGTATTGCACAGTGCAAAACGTTGGTTCTGAGACCAGACACACGTAGTGGGCTCGCAGGCTGGGAGAAAGCGTGGAAACAAGGGCCACAGGCATTGAAAGAGGCAAGATGCACACTGGTGTGCTTTTCCTAACATATTGCAAACATGGGGTTCATTTGGGGACCATAAATGGAGGGGAGCTTGGTGGGGTGGAAGAAAGCAGTCACAGGGGGACATTCTCGGGGTGGAGCCGGGATGGTTTAGGTTAGAGATGGTTTAGGTTAGAGAACCCCAGTGCAGCGAGACCTTCGTAAATTCTAGAAAGTTTCTGTCCGCACATACCAGAGAAGAGCCGCATCCCGGCCCCGTCTCTAAGGGCAGTGTCGGGTTCTTTTTATTTGTTTCCTGCGAATGTTTTACAATACGGATTAGCGAGGCCCAGGAGGAAACTGGGGCTTGTTCACTGCAAACAGGGAAGGGATCTTCAAGAGAAAACGTGTTAGGCTGAAAGATCAGCTTTCCCCACATGTGCGCGCCTCTTGGATGGTGTTTGCTTTCAAAGTCCATAAATGTTTTTATTAAACTATATCTTTCTCGTGGCCCTTGCGCATATGAAGAACTCGCAGCGTTTGTAAACGCTTCCATTCGGGTCCTCCTTTAGGAACACTCGGCATCTCTGCACTAAATATTTGCTCTAGAGGGAACCTCGCAGGCAAGAGCCGGAGTCTACAATCTGGTTTCACTGTACGTGTTTGTGTGCGCACACGTGTGTTTTCACAGCGTGTGTAGGGGGAGTTTGCAGGAGAGCTGGGCATTTTCACTTATTCGCTGCACGTGGGGCGGGATAATGACTGTAATTACTTGGATGACATTTTAAAATTAACAAATTCTCTTTCAAATTCGATTCTTTCTCATGTGCTGCCCCTACCCCCCACCCCCATCATGTCAATGAAATGTTCTTATAATGTCACCCTTTATAACGTTCTTTAATGTAGAGGTTTTGGAGGTATATTTTAAAGTAATTAAGTGTACTTTTTCCTTCCTAAATTCTGTCTCAACAGTAAGCATGTAAAAATTAAACAAATCCTGATCTTTATTGTTCTTTCTAGGTTTATAGTTTCATTTTCTTTAACATTTGAATTTGTAAGCTGGGCCAGAAAATGTCAGAGAGAAACGTGAAGACAGCTCCGGAGAGTGTGACACGCTGGAGCTAGGGTTTTGGATTCTCATCTCTGGAGGAGCATTTGAATCGAAGCGACTCCTCTGGAATGAAAGAGACTTTGGTTCTATGACATTGAGTCTGCTGAAGCTGATTAAAGAGAAGCCTATGAAAATTATTTTAAAATATGAAACTGCTAGGCTAGGGCTGCGTGTCAGTCCTCTTTGAGGGAATAATCGGGAATTATGAACTCAGTTTGGCCCCTTGAGCCTTGACATAGTAACTGCCATCTGAGGCTCTGGGTCCCTCCCCTGCCGCCTGGGCTGGGTGCCTAGCGAGGAGGCTGCAGCAGTAGCTGAGCTTTGCCCCTACTCAAGAGACAGGCTCTCCTTTCTTCCTTTTCTTTCTTTCCAGCACCAAGAAAAATGGAAGGGAGGAGGCCATCATAAGTGGGAAATTTAGAGTTAAGCTCTGTCCTTCTGTCCTAGAGGGGAATTTGCCTTTTTGCCTTTTCAGAGAGACCCCCTCATGGAAGAATCTAGCTCATTGCCTCTGGGGACTGTGCACCCGCAGGCTCTGGGCTGTTTCTTCCCTTCCCTTCCCTTCCCTTCCCTTCCCTTCCCTCCCCTTCCCTTCCCTGCCCTGCCCTGCCCTGCCCTGCCCTGCCCTTTTCCTTTCATCATCCCCTTCCCCTGATTGCAAAGCTAGTATGTCCTCTGCTCCTTGGGTTGCTTATCAAGGTTTTATTTCTTCCAACTGCTGCAGAGCGAGAATGCAGCTCTGAGCGGGGAGGAAAGGGGACCCGAGGTACAGTTTGCTGTGGGGTGGGCCGGCTGTAAAGTCACGGTAACCTTTGGCCAGAGAGTCCATGCACACCTCCCCCGCCCGGGAAAACATCATGTGGATCTGAGTCACTCGCAGGAGGACCTGCTTCTCAAAGTTTGGTTTGGCAGTTGGGGCCCATGTAATCCTCCCTTTCATATTCTCCCAGCCCTTCAGTTCCCACCCCAGGGGCTCTGAGAGGTGGCCTGACAGCATTTGAGGCTGTCGCAAATGGGGCCTGCCCCCTCTGAATGAAGCGGCGCCCAGATGTGTGAGCCAGGCCCTGGGACAGAGGCTGTCCATTGCAGATGCTGGGACAGGGGTGGGCAAACTTTTTGACTCGAGGGCCACAATGGGTTCTTAAACTGGACCGGAGGGCTGGAACAAAAGCATGGATGGAGTGTTTGTGTGAACTAATATAAATTCAAAGTAAACATCATTACATAAAAGGGTACGGTCTTTTTTTTTTTTTTAGTTTTATTCATTTCAAACGGGCCGGATCCGGCCCGCGGGCCATAGTTTGCCCACGGCCGTGCTGGGAGGTAGAGAATTCTGAGCTATGTGGGACATCAGTCTGGAGAAAGGTTACCTTTAGGTGAGTGCTGTTGCCCTTGAATCAGCCTCAATTCATCCGTAATCGGAAATAACGGAAGTTACTGACCACTGAAGATGTAATGCCACTGAGAGCGGCAGGAGGACACATTTTACGGGCCTGTAGATATGGCTTGGGCACGCAGGCTCTGCATATTTGGATCCTGTATTTCTCCAAAGGATAGTAGATGCTTAAATCCCATTCTGAAGAGTTTTCTTTTTCTAGCTCATTTCAATCCAATAGAAATATAATGTGAGCTGGTACTTTTACGTTTTCCAGATGCCACCTTTAAAACAGGTAAACAGAAACAGGGGAGGCCCTGATGTGTGTGGCTCAATTGGTTGGAACGTCGTCCCGTACACCTAAAGGTTGTGGGTTCCATTCCAGTCAGGGCACATAACCGGGTTGGGGTTTCAGTCCTGGGTGGGAGCGAGTATAGGAGGGAAAAGATCAATGTTTCTCTCTTACATCCCCCCCCCCCGGGCCCCCGCCTTCCTCTCTCTCTAACATCAATAAAAACATATACTTGAGTGAGGATTTTAAATAAAAGAAACAGATGAAATTATTTTAATATTTTACATTTAACCTAAATCTCCAAAATATCCTTTCAGTGTGTAATCAGTATAAAGCTATTGGTGAGATATTTAC
>NW_005356259.1:10480526-10483094 GCF_000412655.1 Myotis brandtii
TGGTGGGCACTTTACACTTACAGCGCAGCCCAGGTCACATTTCATGTGCCCCGGAGCCACCTGGGGCCAGTGGCTGCCGCCTTGGACAAGGCCGTTCTGGAGAGTTCCAGCTCTAGATAATCTAGATGCATGTTCAAAACCAATAGATTTCCTCCCACATTTCTGTTAAGGTCAACAGAACTTGAGTATCAGAAAAAATACTGAGGAAAATAGGTTCTAAAACAGAAATGTGTTTTTTTTACAATGTCATTTTAGCTTTGAAAAGGAGAGTCCTGGCCCCAAGCTATGAATTAAGAAAAATCTTAATTTATATTTAAAAGAAGTAGGTGATGCCTTTTATGGATTTTATTCTATTTTAAAGTATTTCTTTTTAGTTATAAAATGAATCCCTACTTGTTCTAGCACACCTAGACAATAGAAAAGAATAAAAAAGCATCTGTTATCTCACCACCTACAGATAACCACCACTCAAAGTTTTGTCCTTGTATGTGGACAGTTTCTGTAGTTGAAATTATACTGTAAATGAGTTTGTCTGTCTTGATTTTATTCATTTAATATTATATCAGACACATCTCTATATGTTGTTAAAAGCTCTTCATAAGGTTCGTTTTTGGTGTCAGGATGGTGGTTTTAATCAAATGGGTGGGTCATAGTTTACTAAAGTTGGTGACTTCTGTAGGATAAAGGTTCCAGGATGCTCATTAAATGGTGACTGGGACAAAAAAAACACTACTTTATGCGAAAGTTGCCCTATAGTGTGGCCGTCCTCATCCCTCAGGCGATGGCGGTGGTGGGTGGCTTAGCTTCCATGACTGTAGTCACCCCAGGCAACCAGGACCTCTTCCACACGTACGCTCATTTTTAGAGAACAAATGTCAATATGCTAGAACAGAACCGCCCTTCCCCATGCCCGACCATCCACCCAATCAATCTCGATGTTTGGTTGCGACTTTGACACATGTGGATTATGACTTAAGGGCAAAAAGTAAAAATTTCCTAAGAGATTTTGAATTGCAAACAAGAATGCTGTAAAGATACGCGTATAGCGTTTTCTTTCTCTCTTGTTGAATTCATGCCCCCCCCTAAGATGTCACAGGACCCCCGAGGGACAGTATTGGGCCACCTTTGGTTAAATCATAGTTGGACTTATTTTTGCTTCCCCCTCTGGCCCTCTTTCCCACCATTTGTCATTTTCGCAGGCTTTCATGACATAAATCTTGTGGAATGTTGGCTATGCTCAGAGCATGAAGGATTCAAGCTCTCCCATTTCAGGCGGGTTGGCCAACGTAAGCAACAGAGGGTGGCGGAGATTGGGGACAGACACCACAAGAAGGGGCAAGGGTAGAGGGACGCGGCAGAGAACACAGGATGTATGAAAACGGCAGCGTTGAGGTGGCCGCACGTCTGGAAGTTTAGCCAAGGGTGACGGTGATGGACTGGGAATCACAGGGCCAGTGGAAGCTGCGCCATTAGGACCTGTCAGTATTCTTATTTTCTATCTCTATGCAAAGGCCTGCGGGCTGTCTCCCACCATCGCCGGCTTCTCTAGACACAACCCTGATTCACTGTGGCATCTGGATATTGTAGCTTTCTTATCCCGGAAACCAGAGACCTGCCCTGAAGGGAAAGCTCCGGACTGAGACTTTCTGCGGCGGCAAATCTATTCTCCTGCTAAGCTTGTCTCTCCTCAAACTTCCAAGCACAGTTGGGCTGGAGCGGGTGGGGGCCCTTGACAACCTTCTCTTTGGCCTCCTACCTTCTGTCACAAAAGAGCACTTTCCCCGACTTGTTGAAGGCTTTGAAGGCACACAAGTGCCGGGAGGATTTTATGAAGCAAATATCAGCCGGAGTTTACTTAAAATCGCGGCTTTTCTCACTCTCCGTCCAGCAGAGTTGACACTTATTTTTCCTCTGCAGCTCGCTTTGGCTGAGTGGCTCAGGGCAGGGAGTTTGAAGGGTGTTTTGTTTCTAAAGTGGGCAGTCTGTAAAATAGTGGACCTTTTAACATCGTCCTGACAGACACTTTCAGGGCTAATATAATTGATGTATTCATAGGAGCTTAAGCGCAAGAGCTTTCCAAAAGGGAGAAAAACCTGTCTTTTCACCTCGGCACTGACCGATTTGTGGTTTGGATGCTTGTGTGAGATATTAAACAGACTCGATGGAAAAGGTTGGTTCGCCTCGAGTTTGACTTTCCCTCGTCTTGTAATTTTTGGCCCGGTGTCAAGTTTTTGTCCGTTCCCCTGCGCGCCTTGGGTCGGGGCCAGCGCCACGGGCTTGCTCTCTCCGCGGTGTTGACAGAGTGTTTTTCAGCTGCACCAAAGGCCACGGATTTTATGTCAGACTTCAAGATGCACAGCTTGATAAACATGTCTGCCTCCGGCGATTGGCAGCATTCTTTCTGGAAAAGAAAACAAAAGTTGTTCTACAGAAATAAGGAGAGTGGTATGAAGAGCCCAGAGTAACAGGACTTGGAAGGTGTGTGCTGGGCCCCAAGCTTCGCTGCAGTGTGTTATACCCTTCAGATCGATTTATTTTTGAATTCTCTTTTCACCCCCCCCCCCCCCC
>NW_005356259.1:10483116-10546690 GCF_000412655.1 Myotis brandtii
CGCGCGCACACACACACACACACACACACATACACACACACACACACACACACTGTCAGACGGCTTTCAGCAGCCCCATGTGTCTGGTTCTGTAACGAATAAACAAATCAACAACGGATTTGTTTGGAAAGTGGGAGAGTGGTTAATAACGTCAGGATGGAGATTTTCTTTCTCGTGCTGGATGAAGTGGCTGACACCCAAGCACCTTCCCCTGGCCGTCGTTTCAGGAACCCCGTGATGCCGCATCTCTCTGATATTTTCTGATCGAATTTTCCTTCCATTCGCTTTGGCCCTTGGCTGGATGTCAGGCTATGAACCGCGGGGAAGGGATGGGCACACGAGTGTGAACAGAACGCAGCTCTGCCTTAGCTGGAGAACTCATCTCCTAGGGCTGCCGCGGTCCGTGGCTGACTCCCGCAGGGGAAGAGCGGCTAACTTCTGCTGACGTCTGATAGTCAGAGAGGGTTCTTAGCTTCCCACCTGGTCTTCAGAGCCTCCTGATGGGAAGGAAAAGGGAAATACACACCCTGATAGTCAGCACCCTCATTCTTTTAAAAAAATGTTTTTATTGATTTCAGAGAGGAAGGGAGAGGGAGAGAGATAGAAACATCAATGGTGAGAGAGAATCATTGATTGGCTGCCTCCTGCATGCCCCCACCACCCCCACCCCGGGGACTGAGCCCGCAACCCGGGCATGTGCCCTTGACCCCCACCCCCACCCCGGGGATTGAGCCCACAACCCGGGCATGTGCCCTTGACCAGAATTGAACCTGGGACCCTTCAGTCCACAGGCCGACACTCTATTCACCGAGCCAAACCGGCTAGGTCTGTTTGTGTTTTTTTAATCCTCATCTGGGGATATGATTTTATTGATTTTTTTTTTGAGAGAGAGAAAGGGAGGGACAGAGAAAGAAACATCGATGTGAGAGAGAAATATGGATCAGTTGCCTCCCATATGCCCCCAACCGGGGATCAAACCCACAACCCAGGTATGTGCTCTGACCAGGAATCAAACCCACAACCCTTTGGTGTCCAGGATGATGCTCCAACCATCTGAGCCACCCAGCCTGGGCTATGTTCGTGTTTTTTGATGTTTTTAGAATGAGCTCTGAATTTAGGACATCGTCTGTGATATCTTGAAGAGGCCTGTTTGCACCTGTTCTGTTTGTGGGGGGAGGTTCCAAATCTGTTTGCACGCTCAGTGGTCCCTGGGTCCCAGCAAGGTCTGGGAAGCCCTCAAATCTTAAGTACATTTTTGCATGGGGACTGAGTTACTCAACTACTCTAAGCTGTTTTAGTCATCTATAAGATGGGGGAAATAGTGCCTGCCTCGTTGGGTTAGTGTGAGGATGAAATGAGAAAATGCATTGAAAGCACTTTACGACAATACCTAGCCCCAAAGTGTTCCCTAAATATTAGGTGCTGTTGTTATAATGATTGTTGTTGTTATGATGTGCCTATGTGAATTTTAAATGAATATAAGAGCCATCACTGAGCCAATATAGCTCTGTTGGTTGAGTGTCGGCCCATGTACCGGGAGTTCACCAGTTCGATCCCGGTCAGGGCACATGCCTGGGCTACAGGCTCTATCCCTGGTTGGGGGGGAAGGGGGGACGCGTGTAGGAGGCAGCTGATCGATGTTTCTCTCTCATCCATGTTTCTATCTCTCTCTCCCTTCATCCTTCTGAAATCAACAAAAATGTATTTTTAAAAAATATGAAAGCCACAGGTTTTTACCAGCTTTTCAGAGGAAGCTTTGGACCTCACAGGGTGAGAACCTCTGTCTTTGATATCGCCACTGGAGAATAAACCTTTACCGAGTCAAACTCACTTTGTCAGAAATGGAAAATGAAGACACGTGATTTGTGAGGCTGACCAATCTGGGGGAATTCCTATGGTCCCCATGAAGCAGGAAGACTCGGCCAAGGTTTTATGTCACTACTGTTTTTCTTTCACCTTTTATTAGTTAAAAAAAATTTCCCCCCTTACTCTCTCCATTTTATTTTTTTCTGAATAAAGTCCAGAGGGTCTAGTTCTCTCTTTTGTACATAAACAAATCCCATTTTCCCATGTCTTTCTTTTGGTGTCTTGGCTATAACAACAGCAGCAACAATAATAATACATTTTTATCATTTACTTCACTCTGTAATGATTAAAATAAAAATTCAACTGTAGACTAGTTTTCCTTGTGATCTAAGTAAACGCTGCTTTTTCTGCTTTGCAGGTTTGCACACTGAGCCAGAACAGGGCCCATTTTTCATATATAAACGGAGTCAGAAATAGTTACTTCCAGTTCAGGTTATGCCAAACCCCGGAGCCAAGTAAAACATCACAAAGGGGACTCCTTCGTCCAGTGGCCCCAGGACACCATTCACCACAAACCGGGCTGGGGAGGCAGCGGCTCCCTCCTGTCATAAATCTGCAGGCCCTGTAGCTACGCCGAGCGGTGGAGTCACGGGCCTGGCAATCTCCGTGACTATTGACATGAAGACCCGTAGCTGTGAAAGGAACAGAATACCCAATGCCACGTCGTAAAAATGGACAGTCAAGCCCTTCATCTCAACATTAACTTAACGGCTTGAGGAAAGATACGGTTATAAAGTTAAATGGCGTAATTTCGTGCATGGGGATGGCTGTCCTTCCTTATATTTAAAATTTACCTTAGGACATAATTACCTCTCCACAAAGCCAATTTCCAAATGAGAAACATTCCCCGGGCTGGATGTGCTTTCCATTTCTTGGGACCCCTGTGGAATAGCACTGCCCGGCGATCCAGGGAGAAAGTGTCAGAGCGCAGAAGCCAACTTCCTCAATGAAAGCTGCGCTGGGGCCCGGCCTCACTCATTCATCACTATCTGTTCTCATCTCCAGGCCGCGCGCCAGCTTTCCATCCTATGGAATGTGGCGAGAATGCTCCTCTGAGAAGAATGTTCGAATCTAGGGGGTGAGAAGCTGACCCAATGTGCAGAGGGGCCTCTGTTGGAGCTGCCAAGGAGGAGACCAGAGACTTCCCTGTGCAGACAACTTACTCGGGCTTCCCTGTGAGAACCCAGCGTTGTTCTGAGTGCGGGACCCTGTTGTGAATAAGCAAGAAGCTAATTCAGGATTGTTTTGCAAATGGCTTTCTGTTTTCCTATTTGCAGTAACGCTGTTTCTCTCCGAAATTCAGTTCATCAAGCCTTCCTTGTTTCCACAGCCCTTCACTGGCCCCGTAGAAAAGTCTGACGTTGATGTTGTCTGAATTTTTCTTTCTTTCTTTTTTTAATCCTTGCCCGAGGATATGTTTATTGATTTTAGAGAGAGAGGAAGGGAGAGGGAGAAACATCGATGGGAGAGAGAAACACTGACCAGTTGCCTCCTGTACTTGCCCCAACGTGGGATGGAACTCTCAACCCAGGTATGTGCTCTGACCTGGAATTGAACCTAAAACCTTTTGGTGCACAGGACGACGCTCCAACCAACTGAGCCACCCAGGCAGGACCGTTATCAAGAAGCAACGGTCTTCTGTGTTCTTCTAATCTTAATTGGAGGGAAGTCCCCTGCAATAACACCCTGACTTCCAGTGCCAAATATTTGTGCTGATTTCGGTCTCCTGAGTCCCAGAGACAGAGGCGGGAGCTGCTTTGCTCATTCCTGATGCGATTTTCCAGCCCCTACTTGATGCGAGACACTGTTCTGGGTGCTGTGGAGACTGGATGGGACCTGGACCCTGCTCTCAAGGATGCAGACAGAGTGGGGAGGATGAGACGTGTGTCTATCAAAGCAGAAGGCAAGCCTGGACCTGGTGTATGGGGAGATGCAGAGGAATTCCCACGGAAAATCAGAGTCCAGAGAGAATGTGTCTAGCTTGTAGATGGGACAAGGCTTCTTGGAAGAGGCGGTATCTAACGAGGCGAATCCTGTGGGCAGACCCAGAAAAGATGATATAAAGTGGGAATGGAATTTTGACTTTATGTTCCTTGAAAGAATAATTCTAGATACTTTATTCTTGATGGAAATTAGGGTTGATGATGATCAGAATGGACCTTTCTTTCAACTTCTAACCTTAGATTCTTTTGTACAAGTCAAGTGACTTTAAAGCAAGAAAGTGTAGAAAGCAAAAATGCCAGGAAAAAGAGCAAGTCAACACGGGTGCTGTGGGTTGGAAAAGGCATCTCTTCCACACTGGAATAATTTGTCAGGTCGTTGCGCCAGGTAAATAAAATATCTGGAGTTGAAAAACATGACCCACCTTTCAAAGTCCTCCATTTCCAAGTGGCTGTTGGGTGGCCCTTACCCGTTTACAGAAGGAATCGCAGTGGAATAAGGCGATCACTTTCCCGGAAAGCAACAAGATGCATTTCCTGGCGCTGTAAATAGAGCCTCTGTGAGTCTGGCCACCCCCCCACCCCCCTTCTCGGTAGACTGCAGATGGTGGACGGTAACAACCCCTGTCTTCTGGGGCAGGAATAATTAATGGAGTAAGTGTAGGTTTGTGGCTTGTGAGCAGCCAGGGTGAGACTGCTTGTCCATTTCAGCTGTAGCTTAAACCGCCCGGACACTTACTTCCTGAGTCAATGGCGATCCTGCAATGCTAACAAAAGACCCCCATTGATCACTGCCCTCTAGTAATTACTGTCAGTGTGAGGCTGCCCCTCACAGCTTGCTGACATCTCTTGACAATTTAAGTATGGCCCATGCTAAAGGCCCGAAGCCATCGGAAGACAAGGTGAGGAATGGAAAGGCAAAGATGGACTTTCCCAGCAAACTCAAGCTCAGGCTGCGGAAGGGCATCTATCTCCAGGGCTGTCGTTTACACTGCGCGTTAGGAGGCTTCCCAGGGGAGCCCACGGGTTCTGTTGTGCAGAGAGGACCCTGGTAAGCTCACGCTCAGTAGACCCCGTAACATTTCATAAGCGAGAAATCAGGAGGCGGTGACGTGTCCAATAACCCATGACCATCCTTTTGAAGATTCAAGCAGAGGTGTATTAGGAGCTCCCCTAAGGAAAGGTCTCATATGAGGGGTGGGGGTGGAAGTTGGCGGCCTGTTTGGCAATTCATCTGGACCCCATGCTCAGCTGACTATCACGAGGGCTCCGCAAAGGGTGGCTTTGGGTCCAATCCAGCCCAGTGCCCACTGTAAATAAATTACTGGAACCCAGCCACGCCCATTTGTTTATTCCTTGCTTATGGCGGCTTTTGCTCTGCAAGAACACAGCGGAGGAGTCGTGACAGAGACCATAGGACCTGCAAAGCCGAGTCGGTTTCCTGCCTAGCCTGTTGCAGAAAGCTTGCTGACTCCCGCTCTACCACCTGAGGTCCAATGACGATTTTCATATGAAGTCACCGAGTTCAGCTTCCAGTGGGGGGTTCTCAGAGAAGTGGTGCATCTAACTGGGGGCTTCGAGGCCTAGAAAACTGGGCCTGAGAGAAATGTGGCTCCAGTCTAGCCTTATGAGGAGAACATGAAAACTCCTTTGCATATTCTGATTCCATTACCCAAGGATACTAGTGCTTGTAGCTAACAGGCCCAGCCTCCCATGACTTCAGAGAACATGGGAAAATGGGTGGAATCTATGTACCTTGGAACCCGCATAGTCCACACTGCTGATTTCTTAGTGGGGGGCATAAAAGTTCAACACAAGCTTTTGATTGGTGTTTGGTTTAGAGGACTATAAAAATTTCCAGTGCCACAGGTAGATTTAGTAAAAGTTAGGCATGCTTGTTCTGGCATTCCATAGTTAAATGCAAACTTTCTGGGCTGCTTAGAGAAAGAATTCTTTATAGCTGGGAAGGAATTAATTTTTACAGTGCCAGATTGCCATAATTATTAAAATTTTAGTAGTTGTTTGGGTTGAAAGCTCTCTAAAATTTATCACACACACACACACACACACACACACACACACACACACACACACACATTTTGCTCTTAGTATGAAGTCCCTGATTTAGGTCTGTCATCAATATGAGACCCAGCACTAGAGGATCCCCTTCCTGTTTTCTTCCTCACATAACTTTCACACACATAGAGGAGACATCCTTTGGTTTGGATTAAAAGCCAGTGGGTTGTTGTGTTGAGAAAGATTCTGAGGATGCATCCAGCTGCCATAGGAAAGAGCATCATGATCGATGATGTCTGTGATGATTCAAGAGGGGGAGTGATGGAGCTCATGCTACACAATTCTTATTCTTGCTCTGTGGCTTCAAGGACTTTGACTTACAGAGCAGTCTTGTTTCTTTGTTTTCAGCTCTCTTTGTTGTCAGCAGGTCTGAGACTCAATGTTCCCGTCACTAGGACTTGTCAGCACCTCATATTCTGGCACCTCTAGTTACTTCACTTCCTTTCCTCTCTGCCCCTGCTTTCTATATTTATTATTATTATTGTTAATATTTTTGGTCCTCTGATTTTAATGACTTCTCTTGAGGAGTCTGTCTTTTAGACACTTCTGATCACTGAGGGTGCTTCTTTCTGCTCCCCAGGGTCACTATAGTTGTGCAGATTGTGACCTGGGCAAGGTCACTCACCTGGATAAACGGTGTGAGGGGAGGACTGTGCCCCTTTATTAGCCTGCATTCTACTTTAAGGAAGGGTCTTCCCTTCTCTTCCTTTTCTCTCTGTTTTATTCATTACTCATTGATTCCTATTTTATTAAAAGAATTATAACCCATTTGTGGGTTTGTTTTGTTTTTTCTTTTTTAATTGAATTTATTAGAGTGTCATTGGTGGCTAATAAATGTAAGTTTCAGGTATACAATTCTGTAATGCATCATCTGTATGTTGTATTATGTGTTCACCACCCCAAGTCAAGTCTCCTCCCATCACCATCTACCCTCTCTTCTTCCATCACCATTTACCCTCCCTTCCATCACCATTGTGAAAAAAAAAATCAGACCATTTAAGTGCTTTTCTATCCCCCTCTCCCCACCCCCCACGCTTGGATAATCTCTTTACAGAGCAATTCTGTTGACTTTTGGCCTCAGCCAGTTCCTATTTTGAGCCAGTCTTCCCTCATCTCACATCCAATCATTGCACACTGTGTGCAAATGAGTGAAAACGTGAGTTTCATCTCCAAGAAAGTTTCTTGTGAAACTTAAACAGAAAAGACTCTGGTCAGTTAGTACTCTAGCCTCCCCCAACTATCACTGTGGATTTCCCACAAAACTCAGTCAGCTTAACATAAATTCGTACTAGAACCGTGTCAGTCTCCATTAATAAACATGTTTCCAACATACAAATTCAATCACATTAGGAAACCCAATATGTCAAATGGCAAAACCATAACACAAAAGTTTATGTAATTAGAATATTGAACAACTGTCACTCAGTGGTAAGACTTTCAATTCCTTAACAGCAAATGGCCCCATTAATATGGAAAGGAGCAGGATTGGGTCAGCTGTATTGCTTTGTTCATCAGCTGCCCATGGGGTGGTTCTAAGAGCTGAACTTGATTCCAAGAAGAGGTCTGCCCTGCAAAAACAAAGGGAGGGAAACTAAGCTTATAAAATTTCAAGCCAAAACTTTAACCGTTTGCTTGCTGCCAGTTGTCTGTTTCTATTTGCCAGGCACTGTCCCTCCACCCAGCTCAGTGTCTGGACTTTAAGGCTACAGAGCTGGACTGGAACCTTCCAGGAAGGGGTTAGCTTGCACACCAATGTTCATAGCAGCATTGTTCCCAACCACCATGGAAACAACCCAAGTGTCCATCAACAGATGGCTGGATAAACAAAATGTGCTATATACATACAATGGAATGTTATTCAGCCATAAAAATGCTTGAAATTCTGATGCATGCAACAACATGGGTGAACTGTGAAAACATTATGCTAAGAGAAATAAGCAGACACACAAAAAAGAAATATTCTATGATTCCACCTACATGAAGTACCTAGAGTAGGCAGAAGTGTCAGCATTGAAGAATCACTGTTTATGGGAAAAAAATCAGAAAAAAGAAGAGAAGAAGAAATGTCCCTTGGAGATGTACCAAGGAAGGACAAGAAAGAAGTAAAAATAAGAAATCTGCAGAAACTAAAAGAAATAAGACATCTTAACCACTCCCAGTCCACCCCACCACCATCATCACCACTATTAGCTATTAAAGATGCTATACTTCATTATATTAATAGAGAACGGTGTTTTTGATATAGAAAACTTGCCCACAAAATGCCTAGGAATAGAAAAAAAATCCAATCAACTACGTATAATACTACTGTAAGAACAAGACATTTCAGTGAATAAAAACTCCCCCAAAATCCAACTGTGAAGCAGAAGATACCTATGACAATACTACAAATTGAATCGAGTAATTTCAAATGAACATATCAACACATATATTTAAAAACTAAGCATAAAAATGGACAAGAAACAGGAAGAAATATAAGAATTCATTTTACTAAGGACAGAGAAAAAAAAAAGACAAAACCATGACAGAAACTACAAAATGCCCAAGGGAGAATATATTTAAATGGAAACTAAATGCATTTATAGAATTAATCAAATGAGTAAATGGGTTGGTGTTGCTGGGAGTCAGGGTTCTAAATGTAGAGGGAAAAAGTCAGAAATGGAATGGGGAAAGCAAGGAAGAACCAATGGGGTTGGATTGGAATTAGAAGTGTCAATATCAATTCATGATATCATTAAAATTTTTAAAAATGTTTTAAATTCTAAAAGGAATGACACTCCAGTTAGCTGTGAGCACACTGGCACCCCAGTTTTGATTTCTAAATGTCATCCCAATGAAAGGGAACCAGGGCTCCCTGGAGAAACGGCTGACTCCAGGGCTGGGGCAGGGGAAGAAAATATAAAGTTGACTGATTTTATTGTTCCAGAGAGGAAGGAAGTGCTCACAAAAATGATAGAGATATGTCAAAAGAATACTGGAACCAGCTCAAAAGGGTTCCCACTGGCCAAATCTGAGGCAATTTGAACATCAAGGAGGTGGGGGAAGGTAGAAGAGAGTTAGCAGGGGCTTTAGGCTTATATTTTCTCTGGAAAATAGCTAAGGTCTACTCATTCTGCTCTAAATAACTGGGCCTAGAACCATTTTTCAGGGCAGCTATGGCCTAAAAAGGTGGCAACATGATATTTGCCTCTACTCAGCTTAGATCTGAATCAAACTGGATCTCAGCCAGGAGGTTTTAATAATTTGTAGTCTAAGTGAGGTTAGACTTACCCTGTCCCCAAAGTTGGTTTAAATTGGGTTTAAACAGATTTAGGTAAAACTCTAGAGCAGCGTTTCTCAACCTATGGGTCGCGACCCCTTTGGCAGTCGAACGACCCTTTCTCAGGGGTCGCCTAAGACCATCCTGCATATCAGATATTTACATTATGATCCATAACAGTAGCAACATTACAGTTATGAAGTAGCAACGAAAATAATTTTATGGTTGGGTCACAACATGAGGAACTGTATTTAAAGGGCCAGAAGGTTGAGAACCACTGCTCTAGAGCAATATTAATAACATACAAATACATCAGAAAATGATAGTTATTTTCACCTTCTGGGATATTATGATTTTAAACTAGCAGAAAGCATTTATATGCTACCAAGGTTACACATGATAAAGCAAACAGAGGGGTCAATTGAAAAAATGATTATATATTAAAATTTAAATTTATAAAGGTAATATAATTATAGAAAAGAAAGAAATTTACTCATAATCCCATACCCTAAAGCAGCTCCTAATGTATTTAGGCCTAATTTTTTATAGTCTTTTCCTTCAGCATAACCAGTTATCTATTTTTCTTTTAAATATTTGTCATCATAACTTAAGCACACATTTGTATCTTATTCTCTTCATTTAATATTGCAATAAATATTTCCTATGTTTCTGTATTGTCTTCATAGCCATAATTTTAAGTGGCTTAATTGAGGGAAAGCATATAATGTAAAGCATTTACCTCATTTCCAGTTTTAGAGTAAACCAGACCAGGGACATTTGTAGGTTTATCATTCAAGATTTCAGCTATTCTCAAGAAATTCCAAAGGCCCAGAGTATATGATAATTCATAATTTTATTGAAGCATTGGAAAGAATTGGACTCATAAGATTGGAGTCCAGGAACTTGTCAGCCAGTCCATAAACTAATTTCCCAATATTGGGATATTAACTTAGTTTGTCTATTCTCTATTTACCCCATATGCATTTCATGGGGGAAATTATTATATTAGTTTTTGCTGCCTAACAAACCACCAAAAATTTACAGGCTTCAAACAACCAACACTTGTTATTTAGCTCATGGTTCTATGGTTGGCTGAGAAGGCTGGGAGATTTCTGGGCTGGGGTGGATGGCCCAGGATGGATTCAATCACATATTGGGGGTTGGCAGGCTGTTGACCAGAGTATCTTGGTTTTTCAACGCATGACCTCTCTAGCAGGCGAGATTGAGTTCATGGTGGGATCTCATGGTTTCAAGTCTAGAAAGAGAAAGCAAAATCCACATGCAGCATTTCTCAATCATAAGCTTGTATCATATTTGCTAATGTTCCATAGGCCAGCCAAGTGACCAAGCTCAGATTAAATGGTAGATAAATTAATGTTACCTCTTGATGGGTAGAGAAGCAATATCACATTGCAAGGGGGTATGCATGTTGGAGTGGAAAAAATTACTGTTTGCAAATAAACTAACACAATTTCATATGAAGATATATGGTTCAATTTGGGAATCTGCATAAGTCTGGTAGATTCTCCCAGAAATCTAAAGGCCACACAACTTGTGACTCATGGGAAAGGGGAGCTTCTAGTTATAGGCAAGAATTGTAAATAATACTTTAATGAGCTTCTTTGTGTATAGTTAAAAATATTTTGGGTTATTTGGTTATGGTAGATTCCCAGAAGAGGGATTAACCAGGGCAATGAGAATGAGCATTTTTATGAATTATGTGCTGTCAGCAGTATTATGATTATGTATGTGATTACCTGCTTTACTACACTTCAGTTAGCACTGAATGCTATCATTAACAAAATTGGCTAGTAAAAGGTTAAAGAATGGTTCCTAATTTCTAGGGGGTGTTTATTAGTCTTCTAGGGCTCCCACACCAGAATACCGCAGAGTGGGTGGCTTCAACGACCAAACTTCATTTTCTTACAGTTCTAATAGCTAGGAGTCCAAGATCAAGTTGTGGGCATGTTCCTGAGACATCTCGCCTGAACTTGCAGATGGCAGTCTTCTCGCTTGTGTCCTTATGTGGCCTTTCCCCTGTGTGAGTGCATCCCTCCTCTGTAAGGACACTAGTCCTGTAGGCTTAGGGCCCAACTTTAGGACCTCATTTAACCTTAATGACTTCTTTAAAGGCTCTATTTCCAAATCCAGTCCCATTGGGGATCAGGGCTTCAAGACATGAATTTTGTGGGAATACAATTCAATCCATGAAAGGGTGGATCTAGGTTTGGTGGGGCCTAAAGGTTATATAGTTTGTGAGCCTCATTAAAAAGAATGTAAAATCACGAATACAAAACTGCTAGGCCCTCTCCTTGGGTCCTGGAAGGGCCTGTGCAGTGAAGGGCCTGAGGCCTGGGCTTCCTGACTGTACCGTTAGCCTGCGTCTGCTCATTGTTTTTTTGTCCTTTGTTAATAGGAAGCAAGCATGCTACTCACTTGTGTGTGCGGGTATTTGCTAATGCTACCGGTTTCAAGTAGAGTGGCAGGAAAGGAATGCTCTCATTTTGTACCAAAGATTCTCAGCTTTAACGCATTGGGTTTAAGCAAGCCACTCTTGTGGCGTGTTTTGGTGACAATGAATGTGTCTTGTTGCCTTAAGCATGACCTCTGCCACCTGAGCACTGATGGGTGAAATGTGAGTGAGAGGGGACAGACCTTCCTTCTTCAGTTAGATGTGGGGCTGGAATCTGAGTTCCCCCGGGAGAGGGAACATACCAACTTAAGTTTACAGGGTAAATAGTATGGAAGTTCAAAAAGTTAAAAATGGAACTGCTTTATGTCCCAATGATTCCACTTCTGGGTATATATCCGAAGAAACCCTAATTTGAAAGAGTATGTGCATTATTTACAATAACCAAGGTTTGGAAGCAGCCCAAGTGCCCATCAGTAGATGAGTGGATAAAAAAGCTGTCATACTTTACACTACTTGGCTGTGAAAAAGAATGAAATCTTACCATGTGTGACAGTATGAATGGACCTAGAGGGTTTCACTTATATGTAGAATCTAATAGCTAGGAGCTATTGAAACAAATGAACAAACAAAACTGGAATAAACTCATAGATACAGACAACAGATTGATGGTTGCCCTGGGGCAGGGGGTTGGGGAGCTGGGAAAAAAGGTGAAGGGATTAAGTACAAATCGGTAGTTACAGAATAGTCACAGGGAGGTAAAGTCCAGCATAGGGAATATAGTCAATAATGTTGTAATGACTATGTATGGTGCCAGGTGGGTACCGGAAATGTCAGGGGGAACACTTTGTAAAGTGTATGATTATCTAGCCACTATGCTGTACAGCTGAAAGGAAGACAAAATAATATTGAATGTCAACTGTAATTGAAATATAAAATAAAATATGTAAATGCCCAATTCTAGATTTTCTAAAAGTAGTTTTTCATAGAGGGAAGCAAGATGGTGTTGGGTACCTTCCCAGTGTGTTTGAAGACAAGGTACTGAAAAATGCAGTGTGGGCTCCTAATGACAAGCTTCACGCTTAAACATTTTGGATGGGCCAACGCTGGCTGTGGAGGACAAAGTTGTGTCCCAGTAGAGAGCTTGTTGCGTGGAAAATCTATTGTTTTAGAAATGTTTCTGCTGCTGTTCCTGCTTCCTTCCCTGTTGGATACAGGTTCCTGAACACAACTAGGGAAGGTCTTGGTCTGTGATGTGACAGGCATCGCCTTCTTAGACCAATGAGAATGTAGAGACAGATGAACCAGGCAGAGATCATTAGGGTTAATGATGAACGAAACAAGGGTCTTTAAATAGAGGTTGAGGAGAGTTTGGAAACTTGGTTTGGCAGTGGGCCGGATGGAAGGCGTGTGAGAATACGGGAGTGGAGGTAAAGGAGAGAAATGAAGAAGAAAAACCCCTCATGAAAGGAAACATTTAAAACGACATGGACTACATATAGAAAAGGTAAATCTAACTTCTTTCGCACTTGCTAAATAACACAGATAACGCACATAGCTATGGAGGTCATTATTCAAAATTACCATGAACCTTCTGGCTCCTGGGATCCAGCCAATGAGAATCCCAGAGCTTAAAGGGGACCTGTCTTAACCACCACACCGAGTTACTACCGACACCCATACCAAACATGTAGAAAAATATTAGCATTTCCTATTCAAACAAATAGGATATAGTCTGGGGACATAGGGTTATCTAATGCTCCTTTGAAAAGATAACATTTAAGAAAGCAGAGAGTTTAAACAGGAAAATCACTTTGCACAACGTGACCGCGGGTCCGAATGGGGTAGTGCTCGTGCCTGCCGGGGACAAGCAGAGCTTTGTCTGGACGCCGAAAAGAAAAACAGCGTCTGAATCCCTAAGTTTGTCCTGAACCAGATTCTTAGTTAGAATCTCAAGAGGTATTTTCTTTGTCCTCCTCCTGCCTCCCTTCTTAATTTTCTTAACCTCCTAATTTAATGGGGCTATCTAAGTGGATGTTGAAACAGTCTGAATGTTCAGAAAGAGTACATTTCCTACGTAAACAAACACAACCCAGCTTAGGCAGAAAGGAAAGCAGTGTTGTCAGCCCGAAAGGACCCAGTGCATGGTAATTTTTGTAATTGAAGTATTCCAGGGATTCCAGAGTACAGCAACAACCCATAAAATGGGAACCGGACCACACAAAAACACACCATGGCTCCAGGCGGGCATGCTTGAAAATAAGCAGGCCCTCGAGGAGTAGGAAGCAGGGACTTGCATCAAATGATCTTTGTAAATACCCCTCTCCATTTACACGCCGCCCCCGCCCCCCCTCCCGCCGTCTTCCAGGTAAAAATGTTATCTGGGGGGCTGGAGACTGTGAAATCCAAGCGCTGTGGAGAGGAAGACAAATAGGCTGCTGAGGTCAGGGCCAGCACGACATGACCTTGGGCCTCTTTGTTTTCTTTCTCAAGGTCTCTTACATGCCTCTTTAGATTACAGTCTCAAGCCTGGGATCCCAACGGAATTCATATCCACTGAAAAGTTACCATGCGCGAGGCATAGACCTGGATGGTTTTATTTTATGCGCTGTCTCTCATTTGGATTCTTCAAAGACAACATCTAATGATCCCCAGAGAAGTGGTGGCTGAATAAGGATGGCGAGAGAGTGCCTAGATGGGTTTTAGACATGGTTTCCTTTGGAAGTTTTCTGCCACAGTCAACAGTGCTTTCTTGCCCGCCTGTTGGTAAAATCCTTCATTGTCTGATTCTCTAAATAACTGTAATTGTATCAATCAGATAATTTTTTTTAAAACAGCAGGAGAGATGTTAGTGTTTTAAAATACAGTTTTTCTGCAATTCCTGTAGCTACCATTCTAATTCCAGATGAAGTGCCATGGATGCCAGGGTCCAGACGAGAATTTTGGCACCTCCCGGACAGGCAGAGCAAAGGAAAAGAGAGATCCCTGTTATGTTCCCATAGAGGGGGCCATTTAACCTCTCAGGGTTGAAGTCAAGATTTCCTTCGGTCTAAGGAGCGGCTTTCGACTGGCTGCAAGGAGTGCCTGAGTTTGTTTAATTTGGAGTAAAGTTTTATGAGTTAATCTCTAGTGAGGCAAAGCAGCAGTAAACAGAGAACACACTGGTCATTATTCTAAGTATTTCTACATTCTTTCTCAGGCATGAAAGGAGAAAAAAATATCCGAAAGAAAATGTGGAGGCACAGTGTGCAAACTTGTGTATGCGTGTGTGTGTGTGTGTGTGTGTGTGTGTGTGTGTGATTTTGTTTTGACCAAGCCATCTGGTGTCCAACATATCCCAGGAGTGTGAAGGCAAACATTTACCAGGAGATTCACATGGTTTCTGCTGTGTATAACATATTTGTAGAAGACTCTTATGTTTCTAGAAAGTGGAGATAAACATTGATCTCCTTATGCATATATTAACACAGGCCAATCCTTTGCAGACCAAACTGTCATTTATTTTAATGGGCCTTATAAACTCAGGTGGGCTCCAATGCCGGGGAGACACACGCAGTCTGGAAATGATCAGGGCCAAGTCGGAGGAAAACTACCTTTCTCCTCAATTTTAATAATACGAGCAAACAATTCAGGGATATTGTGATACGATTGTGTGCTGAAAAGTGGATTAAATCTCTATTAAGTCACAACATAAATAAAACCTTAACAAAGAATCTTAAAAGTGAACTTGAAATGGTCCTAAAAACAAAGGAGGTAATTTACCTGATTTATTAGGGGAGAGAAAAAGTAGCACGGTGTGTGTTCTGTGGATTTCATGTTTAATGGGACAGACTTTAAGGGAAACGGCTGGGAATTGGGGAAGCTAAACCAAGAGCTTCTAGCCTGCTGGCTGGGATTTTAAGAGCATGAAGGAGGGAAAAATCACCCATTCATCCATCCAGTCAATCAAGCAAATAACCCACCCACCAAACAAACGTTGAGGACCCAGGCCCTGGAACCTGGCTATTGTTTCCAGAGGGGATCCTGGCGCCCAGAAAGCCATTTCTTAGTGAGCACTTAAACTTCAAAAAAGGAAAAGGGACATTTATTAGGAGGCTTGAGGGGAATGTTTCTGGTAGCCGGGCCCCTGCTGTTCTCATTCCCAGGCCTTTGTATTGTTGAAAACCCTTCGGTGAGATCCACATATGACTTTGGTTCTTTTCTCATTAGCTTTTCACATTTGGTTCTTTTCATTTGGTTGAGCATTTTGCACAACCATCTCTCTGAAAAGTTCAGGATGGAAGGCACCTTCTTTGAAGGCCTCTCAATTCTTAATACAGAGGCCATAGTCAGCTTTATTACGGGTGGAAATGGGGTTGCTGGAAGGTGTGCGTTTGGCTGGTTCTGGGTCAGTGAGCAAAGGAAGTCCCCTCTGGGTCCCCATTTCCTCATCACTAAAATGGGGGAGCTGGTCTGTAAGGGCCTTTCAGCTCTAAAATCCCACAATTCTCAGCAGACCAGAAAACCCAGCTTCTGAGCCAACAGACTTGAGTGTGGTGGAGTGGGATAGTTTGCTAAAGGTCACACAGCCGTTGATTGTCACTTCTAGAAAGTACTCGAGACAGTATCTCTCTCTGACGACTGGAGACATCTGATAAGGCCATGCCTGTCTTCTTCACTATCGTATGTCCCTGTGCCAGGCACATGGCAGGCAGTCAAAGGATATTTATTGAATCAATAAGCAAAAAAATGACTAGGAACAAGGGACTTCCTAGGAGCACCTTGGTTCTGAGAGTATGGCTTGCTCATTTCCCTGGCATGGAACCTTGCACATTCAGCAAGCATGGATTTCATACGGAGGCAGGCAGATGCCCCAGCATGCTAGAAGAGGGGCTGGCAGAACAGTTGTTTGGGAGAATAAAGCATTTCTGTCATTAGTACTGATGGTGAAATCGGGATTGACCTTTCACAGACCCACATGTCAAGTGTGCTAGTTTGAGAGGCAATACAAGAAAAATTGGGTGATAGTGTTGACTCTAGACAGCGATGACTGAAGTGGCAAACCTGGAACTGTCTAAGGCTGTGAGACAGAGATATAGACTGCTCAGACCCGAGAAGAAAGCAGGTTACCTGCGGACTTTTTACAAAGCATGGTCACATGTCTTTGAATGAGCACATCGTGACTCAGGGCACAAAACACCAAGAGAAAATTCAAGCTTTACAAGGGGATGATGTTATGTTCCATTTTGTTTTAATTTTATTATTTAAAAACTAGAGGGCCGGTGCACGAATTCGTGCATGGGTGGGGTCGGCCTGCCCCGATGGGAGTGTTGGGGGCCGATTTGAGGCCGGATCAGGCTGGTTGGCTGCCACAGTGCACATCATAGCCACCAATGTTAGTTCTGGTTGTTCCACCGTTCCCTCGCTGGGCTTTTATATATATCGATGCTCAACGCAATGTACTAAGTTGGTTTCATGACCAATGTACAATCTGGAAATAATATTCCAGGAAGTGTTTTCCGGTGGGCTGATTATGATGTGTGTGGATTAGGCATTTCATCTTTCTAGTTTTGTTAAAAAAAAAATAGCTTTGTTGAGATACAGTTTGTTTACCATACAATTAACATCCATTTAAAATGTATAATTCAATGGTTGTCAGCATATTCACAGGTAGGGGTAATTGTCCCTCAGTAAATTTTAGAACATTTTTATCACCTCAGGAAGAAACCTCTTGTCCTCTAGCTATGGCTCCTCTATCCCTTCACTCTTCTGGCTCCCCAGCCCAGGGCGGCCACGAATCTACTTTCTGTCACTATAGATTTGCCTATCTGGACATTTCAGATAAGTGGAATCATAGAATATGTGGCCTTTTGTGACTGGCTTCCTTCCCTTAGTGTAATGTTTTCAAGGTTCATTCTTGTAGCAGGTATAAGGACTTCATTCCCTTTTATGTGCAAATAATAGTCTATTATCTGGGGAATCCTACATTTTGTGTGTCCATTCATATGGGCATTTCGTTTTTATTTACAACTTAGGCTGTTGATTGTTGCTGGTCAGGTCTTTCTAAAGTCATTAATTTTTAGCATCTAAGAAGACGGCATGGCAGAAGACACCTGTGTACTGAGAATGTTTCCTGGTCCCATCCATTACCCATGGTTCACACTGAAGGGTCTTCCTGTTTCCTTCTGAGTTCTCACTGTCCCAGGATAATATTGTGAATGATCCCTCCACTCCTCGGCACCTCTTTGATTCTGACAATGCAAGACAAAGTTCTCCAGAGAACAAATGAGTATATGAGCACAAGCAGGGTGTAATAGTGCCCCGAAATGTAGCTGGAAGGCAGTGCGAATGTTGGTCTGTACCTAGACAACCCATTATAATGTATAAACTTATTTACTTCATCCAAGCTCCTGAAACACCCCAGTTCCACTGAACACCAGCATGGTCTGCAGAATCTATGCCAGCTTCCAAGGTAGCAATAGTCAGGTCAATGGTCTCCAAACTGGTATTGGGAGGAGGGTAATGCCGAAAACCCAGTAATAGTAAAAATCAAAACCAGATCAGTAACATAGTATTTAGTAAGAGTTTTTTTGTGCACCCAAGAATAGTTCGTGAGTTGGGAATCTGTAAATCTAAAACTGATGTGAAGCTCAGAGGCACAACAGTACGGGATGGCTTATAAAGTCAAAATCAGAAGGCTGTTTAAGCTTCGCAATGATTGGCTATGACAATGGAGTTTCCATTTGGAGCGGGGTTGGTGAAAAGTGATATCTTATGCCATTCTAGGAAGATGCCTTATGTTTCTTTTGTGAACATCACAAGCATTTACAGGAAATAACCTGAGTTAAATTTCTCTTATGTCCATCAAATAAGCGCGATTTAGTTTCAGCTTAAATGGCTGTCTGCTTGGGGGGATTTCAAGCCTGGTTTGTGTTTAATTTTGACAGCAGGAACCCCTGGGAGTTTGCAAGACAACTCACTGGGCAGGGGGTGGTGGAAATCCTAATTTTATTTGTAAAGATCTCACCCTTTGATGGTCCGCCCACCTCCTGAGTTCTGTCATGTACTAACTTACCTGTTAAGAGATAGACTTTGGAGCTCATTGTTTGCCAGGCTGGTGACAGACACCCAGGAGGGACTTCACTTTTCACTTTCAAGCCCAGAAGAAGAGTTCTCCTGGGAGCTGGGTGTCCCTCGGGCCACTTCCTCTCTCTCCCTCTCCTCCCCTCCCGTCCATGGACTGGAACATTCTCTCCACCAGCTAATCCCCTGCGAGTGGTCCCTTGCAGGCATGGGGTTGGAGGAGCCTAGGGCTCTTTCCACAGCCTTCCCTGAGAAATGGATGGAATTCTGCCCCAGCGGCAATCCCACGGCGTGGGTTTTATAGGACTTAGCATTGGCTCTGGCCCCTGAATCGGTAGCAGCATCTGTTCACAATAAAACGAAGCATCGGTATCCTGACTCGTCTGCAAAGGGCCACCCTGCTACCACCATCCAGAGCTACTTGCAAATTCTCCGAAACCAAGCCAGACCAAAACAAAACCCAAACTAACACTACATCCTCATAATAATATTTAAATACCTCTTACTATGGGAAACTTTAAACATATACCAATGTAGAAAGAAAAAATGTACTAACCCCCTTTGTACCCATCGTCCAGGTTCAAAAATTACCAACTCACGGCCACTCTTGTTTCCCCATTCCCTGGGATATTTTGAAGCAAATCTCAGACATCATGCTATTTCATCCATACATATTTTAAAAGGCCATTTAGAATATTGAACCACATGGCAAATAGCAAGAGTCAGAGAAAACAAAACAGAACCCAGGTAAAAGCATCCAGTGGGCCTGTAAGCTCCAGAGAGGCCTCTAGAATAAAAGAGGGAGAAGAAATGTGCACACTGTACCCACGCTCCCAGCTCCGAGGCCGCTCCGAGGACGAATGCCTCGGGTCCCTAGTCTTCAACTCTTTGAAGAAGTAACATCTCTGTTTCCAGTGTTCTAGGGCACTTCCGGGAATGACAGCCGTGGCAAGAACATAGTAACGGAGGAATAAACTACAATCTGGGGTCCTGGTTGTGGTCTGAGAGGGGCTTCTGATGTTCCTATCAGCTTCATGAGTTACTGGCCCTTGGAGTGGTAGGATCAGTTATTCAGATATATCAACAGGGATTTTTAAATTTCTGGGGGGGGAAATGCCAAGATTGGTATAGAAAAAATACTAATGCCCAATTTGCCTTCTAAAAAGGAACGTGAGAAAGTTTTCGGTGGCCTGTAAGTTGCTTTCAATTGTCACCCCGAATAAGGTGCCCCCCACCCCCTTCCCGCCCTAAGCATGAGAGGGGCTGGGGACAGGCCACTGGACCAGTTTCGAAAGGTTGTCAACTCCTGATAGAGGTGCGATATCAATAAAGGCTGCTCAGTGGATTATGTGTTTTGTTTTTGTTTTTGTTAGGAACTTGAAACTCCTGAATGGTTTATTCCTCATGTCTAACGTTTGTTTTCTTCTTGGAGATCCTAAATGATTTCTTTATTTTACCACTATCCTAACACATCAGGCTCAACTTCCTTTTGCTTCTTTTTGTTGTTGTTCTTCTAATAATTTCCATTTGGTCATCCGTGCCACAGGAAAGATAGTTTTAACATGAAAGCATTTTTTCTTCCACTGAAGCAAACCATTAAAGACAATGGCTATTTTTCAAGACCCTTTTTTCTCTCGCCACCGTATCAGCTCATTGGCTATGGTATACGTACAATTCACTTTACAAAAAATATATTTTTTTATTGGTTTCAGAGAGGAAAGGACAGGGAGAGAGGGACAGAAACATCAATGATGAGAGAGAATCATTGATCAGCCGCCTTCTGCACACCCCCTACTGGGGATCAAGCCTGCAACCAAGGCAGTACATGCCCTTGACCGGAATTAAACCAGGGACCCTTCAGTCCACAGGCTGGCGCTCTATCCACTGAGCAAAACCAGCTAGGGCCAATTCACTTTTTAAAAAAATACATTTTTATTGATTTCAGAGAGGAAGGGAGAGGGAGAGATAGAAACATCAATGATGAGAGAGAATCATTGATCGGCATGCCCCACACTGGGGACCGAGCCCCGCAACCTGGGCATGTGCCCTGACTGGGAATTGAACTGTGACCTCCTGGCTCATACCTTGACACTCATCCATTGAGCTATGCCTGCCAGGCACAATTCACTTCTGAATGAATCATAATAAATTTGAGATAATATGATATTAGCCACTTTTTATAATGCAATGCTCACCAATAAATTCCACTATGGCCTTAAATCAAACGGGTGCAGATGCAAGGATTGTGTAAAATTGGTGGTACCTGCTCCTGACCTTATGCTCGCCCTCCTGGATTGGACTCAATAAACTTTTTCTTTCCTAATGATCTGGCAGTTATTCCTATCAGGAGAATACAGTTGGGGTGCCGAGAAGCGGGGAGATGCAGCAGCGGTGATTCAGAGACCACTAGGGCCCTTAAGAAGATTAATTTGTATGAGGTCCTTGAAACGTTGGAACAGTCTCAATGCATTCTGAATACACATATTCATTTTGAGCTGATTTCTGTTCCTCTTGTGCCCTGTAAAATTTCAAGGAATGGAGTTGAGGTCTGGAGATTTCCACAAAGAGATTAAGAGAGGCTATAAACCAAAGAAATAGTGGTTTTGCTGAACTGTTGGGCATGAAATATTTTCAGTACCAAGATGTTCTGATTTTCAGGATAGAAACGGAGTAAACACCTTATAAACATTCAGGGAATGTTTCTATGAATGTTCTTAATAACAGGGCATAATTGTTTCAGTTTAAAAATGGCCTGCATCTGTTATCTTTACTTGGCATAATGTCTGAGTCTACTTTCACATTTTCTTCACACACTGGTGAGAGAAGTGGCTACATTTTCTGTAACATCTGATTTTTGTGTTTTGTTTAGAAACCAACCCATTTCGGACCCTCAATAAACACTTCTATTTATACTCACTGGACTTCATGCTACTAACCAAATGCTTACTATCTCTCCTTTGAAAAGAAATTGGGTCCTCTCAGCCCATATGAAATCCTGAAATGTCAGTGGCTAGAAAGACTATGTCCTGACTCATACTTGGACCTAGACACTGGACTGATTCTGTCATCACTTGGAGGGAGGTGGGGGAGCTTATTTGTCTCTTGTGGAGTGGTAGGGTAAGGGATTTCATGGGGCCTTACCCCAAATTTTGGGTATTTCTAGCTCAGAGTGGCCCCAGGGAGACAGAGAGCAGGGCATTATGGGAGCAGGTGGACAGTAGACCTGGGGGGAAGCCTCATGTAGGCTCCTTAAGCTTTGTGGACTTGGGCTAGGGATTTACCCTCCCCGAGCCTCTGTTCTCCCTTGTAGATGAGGGATACTACCACCCACCTCCAGGGTAGATGTTAAGATCAAATGAGAGGCCCAGACAGCATGGCTCAGTGATGGAGCGTCAACCTATGAACCAAGAGGTCATGGTTCAATTCCCAGTCAGGGCACATGCCCGGGTTGTGGGCTCCATCCCTGATCATGCAGGAGGCAGCCAATCAATGATTCTCTCTCATCATTGATATTTCTCTCTCTCTCTTCCTCCCCCTTCCTTTCTGAAATCAATATAAATATATATATTTTAAAATTAAAAAAAGCAAATGAGAGACTTCACAAAGTGGTATGTAAAATATAAACAGTAATTTTTATTATCATGATCTAGTTTTAGTGGTCCAGTATCCCCGAGGGACAGAGAATAGGGACACAACTTTGAATGACAGAGAATTGGATGGTTTCAGCATTTTCCCATTATAGGGCATTCTTAAATTCCAAATATAGTAATTAAGTGCTATCTATATGCTAAGGAGCAATTTTATTTTTTAAACAATGGTATCTTAATCTACAGTGAACTGTGTTGCTGGTACCTTAGTTGTGGAAATTTTAACAGCGTTGTTCAAGTATAACTGATATGATAAACTGCATATATTCTCCCTCGATAGACATGCACTTTCTTACTCAGCTTCTTTGGGGGCATGTTGACAATTTTGGCTACTGAGACATGGAAGATGTATTTGGGGGCAGATTTGCTTCCTAGATAAACAGACAGAACTTGTTTAGGAGAAACCCTCTGGCCACCGCACTCATTGCTAACTGAAACAGTTATGTGAGGGCATGATGCTAGAGCACTAGCAGCCTTCTTGCAACCATGAGACAATTAGCAAGAGGATGAAAAGCCAAAATGTTGAGGACGGTTGAGCTGAAAGAGGGAAAAAGCATGCATTTTCAATAATAAAATTGAGCTGCTGAAACAGTGTTGAATCCACCCCCTTCCAGACTTCACATTTGCTTTTTGGTTCACACCCACTGCTAGGCAGGTTTTTAGTTATTTGTACGTGAACCCATTGGCTACTATATGCAATATTCAAAATGGAGCATAGGGAGAGTGTTGTGGGGAGAGTGGGAAGGCCTGTTTGGAGTTAGGAAAGGTGAATAGTAATTCAGCAGGCAAGGAAAAAAGGTCAGATGAACATTTTAGTTATAGGGAACAGAATATGCAGCAATCCAGAGGCAATCCAGGATTGTGTGGAGTGTTTTAGAGGTGGTGAGTAGTCTAGCTTAGTTAAATGCAGTAGTGCTCAGCAGGACTACCTCTCAGGGAGAATTTGGAAACGTCACAATGCCTGGGAGGTGATTCTAGTGTTTAGTGGGATGGCATATACTCACTGCCCTGCAGGGTGGGAGTTGTAAAGCTAATACAAATATACAGCTGAAAATCCATTTGGAAGCAAGATCTGGGTTGCCTTCCTTGTTGATATGGTGTCTCCTTTTGGGGAAAGAGGGTTCCCTTTGTTCGAATACTGAGAAAGAGAAAGGGTGATTCCATTTCCTGAGGGGAGAGATTGTAACCATGCTTCAAGAGTGACTGGGGCCCTCTGATGGCCCTGAACATTTCATTAGTTCATTTAGTTATTTTTAGGGTATAGTAGTTTGATTCTTTTTTTGGGGGGGAGGGGGGTCATTTGAAATTCATCTGTCCATTTGCAATGACATGGAAACAGATTCCAAGTTTCAAATTTCAGTAGCATCAACCTTCCAGGTTCAGTGTATCCAGGGTACCACCTCTGTCTCCTCTGAGCACCTCTGGAAGCAGGAGGCCCGACTCAGGAGGATTTCCTTCCAAAATGCTCATCCAGGGGAGAACCCAAGCCACGGCCCATAGATATCTGTCCTCTTCCCCCTTCTCAAAACCCTAAAGCTTGGGTAAAGAAACAAAGAAAATCTTCTTCATGGAAATATTTTTTTCTCATCCTCCCTCTCATCCAGATATAAGCCAAGCAATCATTTGAGATAAGAGTATTCTGGAGTGGGCCATAGGAAGAGAAGGAGGAAGACAGAAAGAATTTTTGATTCAAGTCATAGTTGTTGTAAGGATTTTTATTTGTCCCTAATTTTTTATTAAAAATATTTGGTTCTGGTTATCCAGAAATGATATTTTTCTTCTGTCTGCTTAGAAATAGGTGAATGTGTTGACATAACAGGGCACACACAAAATAGGTGATGTTGGAGTTCCTGGTTTGTTTTGTTTTCAATTTGAATTTATTGGAAAACTCAGGGCTTGACAAACATATTCTCAGAAAGGAATTGCTTAACTTTCTTGGCAAAAGTTGGCCTTCCTGTGTTTCCTGAAGATGACTTTACAATCTACTTGAGTTCTTTCTTGACATAGTTCTTCAACATTTTGTATAAAAAGTTTACTAGTTCTTTTACTGACCTCATTTTGAATTGCCTTTGAGAGATTCCTTGTGTTGATGTGAGATTTCTTCAGTTGGATTGAAATTTATTTTAGTACATGATATAAAAGTACTTTTTACTTGTTATTGGGGAAATTCAAAGAATAGCATACTACAATGACAAGTTGTTTAATGGAAAGCCCTAATTATCTCCTAGTCAATGTTCATACCCACTAGGATTTGTCTATAATCCCTTTAAGATGGTTTTGCACCTTGCTCCCCAGAAGGACCACACCATGTCTGGAAGGAGGGAAACGTTTCTTTGCCATGCGTGGCACTCACTGTTGGAATTTGCTAGTGTGAGAAGGATGGAGGGACCAGCTTGAGCCATGGGGCAAATGAAAGGTGGAAACTGAATTATATTTCATGGTCACAGTGACTTCACTGTGAGAAATGGTTGTCCATGTCCCTCTTTATGCAACACAAAGCCAGGAAGTTCATCAATGGGAAGAGCCCCTTATTTCCTATTATCAAATGGTGTACTGCTCCCATATCCTGTTCCACACCGAATATATTTCATATGCTCTCTTTTCAAATATAAAAAAATCTTGGTTGAAAACCCATTTTATTTACGGACCATTTAGCCTCTCTAAGAAAACAAAGCCACAGAATGTCAATATTGTGAGCGTGTGGCCTCAGATCATGGTGGGTTTTTTTGGGAAAGTGCCAGGAAGGTTGTTTCTGGAGGAGAAACATCAGCATTTTTCTTGTGGAACTTTAATTGGAAATAGAATTGTGGTTCAGCCTAGACAAGAGATCAAAATGAAATGAGCTGGTGTTTTCATCCTTGTCCCTTAATGGACCGTAATTCTGGTCATAAAAACCCACCACTTAAACTTTGGCAGTGCTGCTTTCCCAGGAAGCTTTATTACTAAGTATTAGCTTGACTCAAGACACAGCTTCTCCAAGCTAGGTTTGAGCCAAGGCCACGGCCAAAGAGAATGTGTTTGTGGGCAAGTCAGGGCTCCCCTACGGTCCTGCAATGAGCTATGCAGTGGTCTTCTGAGGCCTCAGGATATTTTTCTGGGTGGAGAAAATATGCTTTAGCCCATTCCAGGCAAACCATACCTCTGGCCAGGACACAAAGGGAGGTGGGGAGAACTCTGAGCCTCAGGATTTTCCGAGAGTGGCAAGCCAATACATAACCATAAACCACTTCAGGAACGTTTCTCCCCCTTCAAGTGAATCCAGCGTACTCTGGATAAACTCATGCGAAAGGGTCAGGACCTGCAGGCCAACTGGGAATGATGCTCCTAACCAGCCGTTGCTCACTCATGCCTCATGCTCTGTCTATTTATCTTTGTGCCAATCAGTCAACTTCGGGCGCTCTTGACCTTGGCGCTTGGCCCTGGATGTTTTATGTTCAGACTGATCTGTTCCATCCGTCCTGCCAATCAAGTCTTCCCCTATGTAGGCGGTTACATGCTGAGCAAGCACCTGAGGTTCTTGCTATACCCCTCAGCTTCCCCCTTTAATGTAAGAAATGAACTGGGATCTACTCCAGCAAAAACCCATCCATGACTGCTTTATGAGCTTAGGTGTCAAAAGTGGACCCAGACCAGGGGTTAATCCATATCTCTATGATTCTAATAAAAGATAATTCATGTCCAAATTAAAATTTTTAGGTATAATAAATTTCTGATCACCCTTGGAGCTTAAAAAATGGGAGATTAAGTGTTTTCTTAAGATGACTAAGTCTTATTTTTCCAAATATACTATTACAACAATTAGATTTATGCCGCCCACTCCCCTCGCCCCAGAGCACTTTGCAGATTCCCCAGAGGAATACCCTGCATCCATGCAACAGCATTCGGTGCAACGCCAGCACGGCCCTGCCTGGTTAGCTTTCAGAGGACTAAGTAAAAATCATTTCTGTGTCTGAAACAAGAAGGGGTGGGGGTGTATTGTGTAGGCAGGAGGCAATTATCCAGGCTGGACTTGGGCCAGGCCAGTAGGGTTCAGTTGCTCCTCTTGCAAAAATCACCATCTGGTCTTTAATGACCCGGAGTGGTCAGGCTGGCATTAATTTACACCTCATCCCAGGAAGGCACCTCTGAGAATGAGAACACCTGGTAATGCAATACTGTTCCTTGGCTCCAAGGGAAGGAGGCTGGTGCTCAGTGGAGATGGGAACTGTTTGCTTATAAGATAGTGTGTCCCAGAATGAGGGCAGGAGTTCACACAAAGGCCACCCTTTGAAACAGAAGCCAGCAAGAGCCAACACAAAAGGGATGAGCCCAGACCCTAGGCATTTGAGCCATCCCAAGTTGTGCTAGGTCTATTTGCGTCATTTACCTATTCATTTGGCAAAGACTTCTGGGAAACTCAACAAGCTCCAAGCACTGAGCACCGTGCTGGCCTCTGCTCACAGTCTAGTGTGGGCATAAACATGCTTTCATGGGCCTGTTTAAGACGCCATCACAGGGCAGAAGAGGCAAGAAGGGACATTTCCTGGGTGGGGGTGGGGGGGTTGTAGAGTGAATTATAGCTAGGCCTTTTCAACATCCATTGAAGGTGACCCAAGTGTTGAAAGACATGTGTTCATACAGTATTTTTTAAAAAGCTATACTAATAGTTTACATTTATTTGAGCCTTACCAATTGCTGGTCTAAGCACTTTACATATATTAGTAAAGTAGATTAATCCTCCCAACCGCTCTATGAAGTAGAGGCTATTATAATCCCCATCATCCATTTGAGGGAAATAACGCACCGAGAGATGAAGCAACTTGGCCAGGGCTGCCCAGACATTAAGTGTCAGAGCCTTGACTTGAACTCGGAACAAGACAGAGCGTTACATAAAAGGATATGAGAAAGAAATCAGTATAAACCAAAATATTACTTGTAAAACAGTGAAATATACTTTCTTAATATTAAATATATTCATAAGGAGACCAAACTATCTTATCATTCTTTCCTTTTGACCAATGGAATATCCCTTTATACATTTTTATAAAAACAAAACACAATTAACTATAACTTTGAAGAATTCTTATTTCCGTAGCTGTTAAAAACCATTCTTCCCAACATAAATTTCTGTAAACTCTACAAATCATTGAAAGATACTAATTTTTTTTATTGCTTAAAGTATTACAAAGGGTATTACATATGTGTCCTTTTTTTCCCCCCCGCCCTTGACAATCCCCTGGCCTCCCTTACCCCCCAGTGTCTTATGTCCATTGGTTATGCTTATATGCATGCATACAAGTCCTTCGATTGATCTCTTACCCCCCCCTCCTGCCCCCCAACCCTCCCTGGCCTTCCCGCTGCAGTTTGACAATCAGTTTGAGGCAGCTCTGCCTCTGTATCTATTATTGTTCAAAAGTTTGTAATGGAAAGACACTAATTTTTAATAGATCAGTAAATCTGGAAAACTCAGCGAGTTGGACATTTAGATAAATGAATTATTTGGCAGTTGATTTCCAGCAAATTAGTTTTCAATGAACGGATTTTCTGTTACTGACTTATAGCTAATTGTCGTACCTGATAGACCCTAAGCAGGGGTGGGGACATCTGGCCCACAGGATGTATAAGGCCTGTGAAATCATTTGGTCTGGCCCTGCCAAAGCATTAAGGGGGTGAGTTAATTAAATGTTTGACAAAATATAGCAGGCTAATTTTTAAATCGATAATTTTGTATGGCCCTTGAATGATGTTATAAATATCCAAATGGCCCTTGGCAGAGAAAAGGTTCCCCACCCCTGGTAGGCAAATACTCGGCAAATGCTCTTTCTTGTACTTACAGTCTGTGGGTTACAAGAGCAATGCATTTTTAAGCACAGTGATGCTTTAGGTGGAACCAAACAGATCTGCCAATATGATGGGATAAAGAAGAAATGAGGTGGGTTCTGGAAAGGGGAATTTAGTGGCCACAACTCTGAATGATGGGCAGATTCAGAATTCAAGCCCACTTCTAACTCTCAATTTCATACCTTTTCTACAATGCTCTGTTGCCTCACAAGAACATCATCATATGTGCATCAAGATCCCAGTAATTATTTTCAAAGGAAGTTTTGAAGTCTCATTAGGGCTCCTTCCTGGGATAGATAGCCTTGAGGAGCTAATCTTATGGTGCTTTATCTCTTACAAATTTCAAGCAAGAAGGCGGAAAGCAAATGTGAAGGAGATTAAAAACAAAGCAAAGCAACTAACCTACCTACAGTCTGAGACAAGTAATAGATGATGTTAAAAAAAATGGTACCAACTCTCTTAACATCCCACTTAAGGAAGCATGAGGTGGGGCTGAGGGACCTTCTTTAGTCCCTCCCAGTCTTGTGAGCCTGACAGCTCATCAATGCTTATTGTTGGTTGGACCAATGACTTGGCCATACGGTCTGTAAGGCTGCCAGGGATATGGTCTTCCTGACATGTTTCCATAACAACTTTCCATGTGAGCATTTCCATACCCTCCCTCTGTGGAGCTTCCTACAAACATTCTTAGGAATAGATTCTTGCAGTTTGCTAGCAAAAACAAGGTGTCCAAATTGTGCCTGGCATTGCCACAGATCAAATAGGTGTTGATGCCATCTTGGCACAAAGTTAACCCTGCTCTGCACAGTCTGCACGTGCCTGGTTTGTAAACATAACAATGCTGAGCTTTTATGAGGGTATAAGGCAAGTCCCGGCACCTACTGTCCTGCCAGAGGCAGTCCTGGTAATAGCACTGAGGTACCAACATCATCCTGGGTAGTATCTCTAGAAGACAAGCTTCCTTCCAAGAATGCTAATGTGGGGCCTTTCTCTTGGGTATTTCCGCATTTCATATCTACTATGTGTGCCCCATTGTGACTCTCTCCTTTTATTCTCCCATAAAACTTCTAATAAAGGATGACATTCTTAAAACAAAGGGTATTTTATCCAAAATCTTCTTTGGTGGCCATCTCATAATTTTTTTAAAGCCTAAAAGTAGGCTGTTCATATTGGACACATTCTTTAGACAGGGCAGCCACTCACCAGGAGGCCTGGAGAGTTTGTGTTTCAAGTGGCAGGGTTGTAAGAGAGGAAGTTTTTGTGGCTGTAAGAGCTATTCTGCTTTAGAGTTGTGAGAATTTGTTTTTGAAACAGGTTTTATGGATTAGTAATACCGCATCAGCCTGGGGACCAGGACCTCATGCAGTTTGGTGAAAGTTTGCTCACTCCCCTCCTCCCAATATCACCTTCATCATGGGGTACGCTAGCTTGGGGGGGTCCCCATTTCCACTGCTGTGGCAAAGTATGGGACAAATTAAACTGCCCTGGTGGTATACAAGAATTGCCAACTTGTGTGTTTTTAGCTTCAGAGGGGGCAGAACTGGCCCTAACCAAGTGTATTTTATTTATGTCTTATACGTACACGGACAAGAGTCATTAACCAGAACTAAGCTGTGGAGCATTTTCCCACCACAAACTTGGCAACATACACCAAGACTGTAGCCTGTAGGCCGGTTTTGCTCTATAAGCTACCTTAATGGACGAAGTTATATTGTTAAGCTAACACTTTGTTTTCATTTGTCAATTCAATGTTGGCCTTGTAATAATACTTGCAATAAAATTGAAGTGTTTTTAATAGTGCTCCAAGTAGAACCAGCACGAAAAAAAATTGTAACTATCAAAAAATCACCTTGGGCCTTCAGTCCCAAGATAGTAATTAAGTAATGTTACCAACTTGTGTGTGTGTGTGTGTGTGTGTGTGTGTGCGTGTGTGTGTGTGTGTGTGTGTGTGTTTAATCACAGAAACATTTGATTTGGTTGTTGGATTGGTTATTTGAAAACAGAAATGGTTTGTGCATGAGGTATAGAATCTTCTGGAAAAAGGCCTTCTCATGAGTGATCTGGAAAATGAGGAGTTGCATTGCAAAGGAATAAAAAGTGTTTAATGTGCCGCTGAAGGAATACCTGAACTTGAGGAAACACTCATATTGAGGGTTTGGGAGGATAGGGGCATGAGTAGAAAATCTCTTTCAAAACAAGGAAACTCTCAGGGCAAACAGCATGGAAATGATTTTATCTCAGGAATTCATACAATGATAGATACACAACTGAGAATGGTAGTGCGAATAGGTGTAAAGGGAAATATTTCAGGTGTAGATAAATGTTTTAAAAGCCCTGGTTGGGTCTACCATACACTAAGAATAATAAATGCTCTTGTGCAAAGTATGATGTGTTTGCAAAAGTCAGCTGTGTACAAGCCACAGCCTTCCTCTAAAAACCGTGTCCTAGAAAAGCAAGAGCAGGAATTCCTGCTGCTTATTATGGATAAGGGATGCTGGAGAGAAGGGCATAGCATTTGTAATGGGCTTTGAGCATTCAGTGCTATGGCCCGGCTGAAAGATGGAGAGAGGCTCTCTGGGGACACCATTTCCAAAGAGATTCTTTGCCTATGTTGAATCACATCTCTAACCACAGTAACGCTCCCTACACTTTAAAATATTCTCTGCCCGGCGGTGTGGCTCAGTGGTTGTGCATGGATCTATGAACCAGGAGGTCACAGTCTGATTCCCCATCAGACTGGGAACATGCCCGGGTTGCGGGCTCGATCCCCAGTGTGGGGTGTGCAGGAGACAGCTCATCAGTGATTCACTCTCATCATTGATGTTTCTATCTCCCTCTCCCTCTCCCTTCCTCTCTGAAATCAATAAAAAATATATTTAAAATTAAATAAATAAAATATCCTCAAAAAAATGCTCAATGAGTGCCGAATGAGGGCACTTATTCTGAGATAAACAAGCCAGTCATGGATGATGTCACCAAAATGCCTCCCGATGCTGAGAGCGGTATGTGTAGGAAGGACATTAAAGATTGGTACTTTCGAGAGGTGACCGATTACCTCACAACAATCCACGCTAGCAGACAAATTGGTTTGAAAAGGAAGACATCTGGCCTTGTTCCAACACCAATAAAACTATTAATAGCAACGACAGAACGATGCCGGGGGGACAAGGGTGTCCCGCTTGGCAGACCTGGCTCTGGGCCAGTTTCGGGGAATCTGCTCAAAGAACTTTTTGTCTTGTTTCTCTGTTTATATTATAGCGTTCGGCAGCCGCATAGGGGCCGTTCATGCTGGATTTGTCTAAATCTACACAGGTAAAGGCCAATGTTTAAGACAGAGCATTTTCCAGCCATTCATCTTGAACCCAGGACTCCAGCATTCCTCATTCTCCTGTTCCACCAGATAATTTATGACTCCCAGGTCTTGGCATTTCGTTAAAAACCCCGAGCATTTGACAAACTATATTTTAAAGAAGTTTTCCATTAGTCGGCCTTTGAGCAGGAGGAATTTATGGTAAGTTGACTTGATCCTTGCTTTTCAGAGATGTCTAAAGTAAGTCCCTTCTGTAAACAACGGGATTGCGTGGAGGGGACGGTAGACCAAGCCATGGGCAAGATGTCAGGGTTGCCTTGTGAGAGGAATTCCCCCACATGACTTCTCCAAGGCCCCTGCTGCAGCCCAGCGCCCGAGTCTGCCCTCTGAGCTCACTCCACGGCCTGGGGATTGGCCGCCTTCCAGCCTTACCTGGACCAGCCCCGCTCCTGAGCCCAGGTTGCCTGTGTATTCACTTATTACAACCAACCACTGTGAAATCATTCACAGGCCTGGCAAATCACATATGGAAGGTGATTTATTTATATATTTTGACTAATAATCTTAACTTGTCATTTCGTTTTTAAAATTTGATAAACGGGCTGAAAATTTGAAGAGGGAGCTGTTTGTGTTAAATTTACAACCCGGCTTCCTGGCATTTTGGGATTGGTTATTGCTTTGGGATTCCTTTTTTTTTTTTTTTTGAAAGGGGTGAGTGGGTGTGTGTGTGTGTGTGTGTGTGTGTGTGTTGGGGAACCTCCTGCTCACTCCCCTTCTGGTTTTTCCCAATATGTCAGCATGATATTACACAGAAAGTTTTTGAGAGGTATTGGTTTCACAGGATGCATAGTGTTTTCCAAACTTTATGCATTACCAAGAAGAAAACTGAAAAATATGTTTTATTAGTGCAACCTTTGCCTTCTCTTGCTATAATACCCAATATAAAATCCAATGGCATTTCAGCCACCACTTGGTTATTTGACAGGCAAAATAGAAAATTCAAACCCCCGAATAGATTTCCTTGTCTGTTTCATCAGCTATTGCCATCTACATGGAATTCAGCAATGTTCACTGAATATAAATCAATCTCCTAACATATGTAATTTCACTTTATTTTGACCCGAATAGACATCAAATTGTCTTAAACTTTTCTTGTTTATTTCTATGACCAGGGAGAAATGAAAGGAGAGATATGAGAAAAAGTGTTTGGATATCTCATATTCAGGTTGCAGTTGCTGGAGGGAAAATATGAGTAATGTGGTTGCCTACTTACTTTGAATGAATGCCATTGACTGATAAGTTTCCTGCTAGTCTCTGCCTGTGCAGACATACGTCCAGGTGGCTTAGGTCAACAGCAATAGCACTGGCAAAGAAGTAGCAATTATTTGGATAATTCAGATCTAAAACTATTTACTTGAAAGTGTTTCAAGGAAAAATGGTTTTGTGGGAGCTTATTTAGATCAGGGTCTGGCAACCTTTTTGTAAAGGGCCAGATAGTAAATATTTTAGACTTCGCAGACAATACAAACTCTGTTGCAACCACTCAACTCTGCTTTGTAGCACGAAAGCAGACATAGAAGATACTTAAGAGGGTAGGCATGGCTGTGTTCCAATAAAACTTTATTTATAAACACAGGCACTGGTCTGAATTTGGCCTGTGGGCCACTGTTTGCTGACCTCTGATCTGGTCCTACTTTCTTATTTTACTGATGGGTCAATGGATTCAGTGTGATGAAGCCAATCCTTTAGTCCTGCCTCTCAGGTGCCATAGTTCCTCACCCAGACAGCTTCCCTTAGCTACTCCCTGGGGATCTTCATTCTTGAAGTTGTGTAAACCTAGACAGCGGGTGATTGTTCTGCCTGGTGGAAGAGGTGAATACATGTGTAAGTATATGTGTCTAGAGATCTGATCAATGGAATTTATGGATGTTAAAGTGAATCAGAATATAAGAAATCAGAAGTGTCTGTAAACTACTCGTTTTCCAAATTCAAAGTGTGTTACATGGTCTTTTCTCCTGTCAATCTTTTCAATTGTTCTGAGCCTTCCTATGTATGTGCTGCTACAGCTCAGGGCCCAGGACTGGCTGAGAGTGTTGACAGGCTGTGGGAAAGGTCTCAGAGGCAGAGAATGAAAAATGGAAAGCTGACACCTTATAGAAATCGAACAGGATGACATGATCATGTCTGGAGAAGTGAATAAATGGGGTGTTAAAGCTGCATTAGACTGTGAAACCTTTCAGAACTCACCTGCTGTAGACAGTTATGGCTTTGTCTGCTCCATGAGCCATAACGACTGGGGCAGGATGGTGACATAGCACCAGCCAGGTGACTCAGAGGCCTTGCTCCGAGTGTTAGAAGGTGGTTCTGATAGTGAGGGTATCTCTACTGTCAGGTCTAAACAGGAAAGCACAAGCCAGACCTGCCTAGGACCATGCTCGTGTGCACAGAAGGCCCCTGGCAGTAGAGAAAATGGCACCAACAGATACAGACACAGATGAGATGAACAGAAAGAATTCTGGTGCCCTGCTTCCCGCTGGGATGCCCAGGTGAGCTCTGTGAACCACCCCGGTACCTCCTGGTTACCCCCTTTATTTTGTTTGAGTTGTAGTTAGTTGAGTATCTGGCACCCATAATCAAACAGTTCTGACTGTTTTGTTGTTGTTGTTTTACCATCTCATTGGTAAAAGTATCTGTCTCCAAATGTCAACTTGGAAGTTGGGCCTGATACTATTTGAGGTCTGGGTTTAAATATCACCCCAAACGATTTCTAAGTGGAGAACTTTTTCCAGAAGGTCATAAGTGCTGACTCCGAATTGTCTATGGCTCTGGGTTTGGCACTGGTGAGGGGTTAACTAGTGAGCACAGACTTTTTTGCATTATTGGGTTCAGGAAGAACAAAGGTTTTTGTTTGTTTGTTTATTTGTTTGTTTTAATTTCAGAAAGACATAGAATCAATTCCTATTCTTGCACTTTCTAGCTATGTGGCAAGGGCAAAAGCACAACCTCCCCAAGCCTCAGTGATTTCATCTGTAAAAGCCGATTTACAGTTAGGATTTACAGTTAGGATCGGTAGGAAGCTCCTAGCACTCTGCCTGGCTCTAGAGACAACCAGCCCATGCTAGTTCCTCCGCCTCCTTTCCCCACTCTCTGAAGTGAAAGAAACAAACTCATAGACACAGAGAATGTTTTGATGGTTGCCAGATGGGAGGGGGTTGGGGAGATGGGTGAAAAAGGAGAAGGGATTAAGATATACAAATTGCCAGTTATAAAAACAGTCATGCGAATGTAAAGTGCAGCATAGGGAATACAGTCAATAATATTGTAATAACAATATATGATGTCAGACGGGTACTAGACTTATCAAGGAAATCACAATGTAAGTTATATAAATGTCTAATCACTATATTGTATACCTGAAACTAATATACTATTGTATGTCAACTGTAATTGAAAAATTTTAAAAATGAAAAGTAAACAAAAAGAATTAAGTGATCCTATTTGTGGGCTTAGTGTTAGAGAGTGAGTTATGGAGTTGGCTGAGGAGCCACGCACTGGGACGAGGCTGGGCATAGGGAGTGTTGGGGGTTCACAGGTCCAGGACCTATAGAACAACAGCAAAGTTTCTCACAAAATGAATGAATCCTTGCTCATTAGACCCCGCCCATTGCCCTCAGTCTACACTGATGTACTTACGCACCCCAGGAGAACTGTCAGCCAGTAGGAAAGACATGACTGGCGCTCCAGCTTCTGTCTAAATGTAGACAAGCCCCTCACACATCAGAAGTCGACCCAAGTAGAATCCTAACCTTTTCCTTTTGCACAGGACCGGGATCTGTTAGCACTCATCGCTTTCTGAGATTTGCAGCAAAGCACATCGTAGGAACATGTTATTGCCAGTGACTGAGGAAGGCTGGTAGTTTTGGCTCAGCAGGGACTCCAGCAGAAATGGAAGCTTTGGCTCGGGCTGGTGGAGGGCGAGTCAGGAGTGTTGACCTCACTCCGAGGGCCTGTGTAGGAAGGTCTGGGAGCTCTAACAGCTCTGGTAAGGTATCCAGGCAGACCTGGAGTGATGGAGGACAAGGAGTCTAAGCAGAGAGGAGCCTGTCTGAACTGTGAGAATAAGATTTAAAAAAATAAAATAAAATAACTTTTATTAGTTCATGTAATACCAGCTAATTGAAAGTAAACTCTTCTCTCTTGGTTGGACCTACTTTAATGGACACATGACTCATACAGTTAAAAGTGTTTCAGTCAGGGTTCCTCTGGTTGCAAGTGACAGAAAGATAGCTCAAACTGATTTAAGCAAGGAGATATTTGATTGGCTCACAATAAGTCTAGAGGTTGAGTTGTCTCCAGTTATGTCATGATCCAGAGGCTCATAAAAATTTTGTTAGATTTTTTCTTTCTCTTGCTATATCTCAGCTCTGTGCATTGACATCAACCTCAAGTTTCTTTCAATTTTCAAAGGTGTTCAAGGTAGCCACCTAGTATTTCTAGCTTGTGTTGTTCTTGCAACTCTTAATTCCAGGGGAAGAGAAACTTTTTGTTCTCTCCCCAGGATCCACTCATATCTCAGGGAAGACTCTGATTGGCTCATTCCGATCATGTGCCATAACCCCTGATAATCCAAGTACCCACCTGGCACTGTGCATAGTTATTACAATATTATTGTCTATATTCCCTATGCTGTACTTTACATTCCTGTGACTATTTTGTAACTACTATTTTGTACTTCTTAAATCTTTCATTTTTTTCATCCATCCCCTACCTTCCTCCCCTCTGGCAACTATCAGAAAACAGAATTACTCTTTAAAAAACTTATTTTTTGTCATAAACAAGTGGATTTGAAATGATAGAAAACCAGTACACAATACCTGGCATTTACAGACCTGAGTAGCTCAGTAAGCACGGCGCCAGGAAATGCCCAGGCTCAAGCCAAATCAGATCAGTGATTTCCATGGGTGTCTTTCCTGGGGCCATACATTAGCAAGGCTTTGCTAAGAAAGGGGAGGTTGGACTCTAAAGTATCAGTCTAACCTTAAACCAGTGAAACAGCAAGGCAAAATTATTCACAGAGTTTGCTCACATCAGCATAATCTGACTGAACCATCTCCAAGGACAAGCTAAAATGAGCAGGAAAGGCGTGTGGATGAAATATAATCGCTAGAGGCAGAGGAAAAGACCAAGAAATCAACAAAGCCAGCTGGATGACATTTTCTGACCACCTTCCCATCATCCTTTTGGCTACAGTGCCCACAGGCACACCCCCAAGTCCATAAGTCCTTGAAGGTGGCAAGGAAGACAAAGGATGTGTCTGTGTATTTATTTGTGTGCATGCATGAGTGTTTAAATTCATAGCCAGCGATGCTATTGTATGTGTTAAGTGGCTGAAAAATTAAGAGAGTGCCGGGCTCTGCTTTAATTGGATTTTCTAAAGCATAAATAAAAGGTAGGCAAGGCATGCATTCTTTGATCGATGTCTTCCTTCAGAGCCTGCACAGCTGGTCCAGCGTGTGTCTCTTGCCTAATTAAGGGGCTTTATTCTGCTCACGTTTGAAGTTGCTGCCCGTGTGCTGGTCTAGAAGCTGACATCAAACTCATGTGGTCAGAAATGCCATCTGAGGTGGAGCGGGCACAGAAGACTGAACCCCGAAGTGTCACGGAATCTACACGGGAACAAATGATGACCAAGGACAGCAGAGAAACACGATACAAAAGCTCTGGTCTGGAGCAAAGGTCCTTAGAAAAATGCCTTCAACTGAGACTTGGAAATACACCAAAGGGGCTAACCTTTAGGAGGCTTAATGAAGATGAACACACACTAGCTTTTGAAGATCAGCCTTTGTGGTGGTGGGAAGTGGGGTAATGTGGTTTGCCCAAGCTGGGAGAAGAAGGGGCTGTTTTAAAGTCTGGCTGTATATTGTCCCCTTTCATCTCTGGGGCCAGGACTACAGAAAGGCAAGCTAGGCTCTTGGGATGCAAACTTTAAGCAGGCAATTCACTCTTCGGTACTTGTGTGCGGTGTGACAGCCAGAAGAGTCTTCAAAACATGCAAAAATGGGGCCCCAAGGATGGGCCCAAAGGCCTTAACTAGGCTTACAGCAATGCCTACAACTCCCCCCACCCCCCCAGGGGAACTCTCCAATGTAAAATGCAGGTTCTAGGTTAGTAGGTCATAGGTGGATCCTGAGATTCTACATTTCGAACAAGTTGCTAGGTGATGTTGAGGTTATTGGCATGGGGACCACATCTGGAACAGTAAGAGCTCAGGTGCTAGCAAAGTAAGGCCATGAGCCATATCTGGCCTGATCCCTTTTCTTGTAAATAAAGTATTATTGGAATGCAGTCATTTACAAATTGTCTGCAGATGTTTTCTCTCTACAGTGGCAGAGTTGAATAGTTTTGACAAAGACTCTATGGACCACAAAGCCTAAAAGATTTCGTATCTGCCCTTCACAGAAAAGTTTGCTGATCCCTGGTTTATGGAATCTGTTTTAGTTTCTCTCTCATCACTCGCATTTCAGCCAAATGCCACATACTTAAATTTCTAGCACTTTGCAAATGAGGTTACCTCTCCCTTGATGTTCTATCCCTTCTCTCTGTTACCTCTTACCTTATTGTTCTGATCTCACCTTAGATGTCATTTCTTCCATGGTGCCTTCCTTGATCTCCCAAATTGGAGCTAGGTGAGTCTCACATATGTTTTCAGAGAGCCTTGAGCTTCCCGGTGGGGACACCAATTCCCCTGAACTGTAATTGCCTATTTTATCAATAGGCTTAACTTTATGACAACTTTAGACACTTTATTTTTAAGCACCCTGAATGGAGAGAGGTCTTAACATTCCAGAGGAATTTAACCCAAAGTGTTCCTCCTGGTCTCCTTGAAGAAGACAAAGTACTCAGTGGTCGCCCACCCTGCTGAGCACCATGCCACCACTCATGAACACACACACACACACACACGCACACGGTTCTCAGCTCTCATTCCTGGGTTGGGCAGAGAACTTACATACCCTTTGAGATGAAAATATTTGAGAATTTAAGAATGGTTCTAATTTTCCCTGGAATCTTCTGCACTGGGATACTTAAGAGCTATGGTAAACGTTTTAGCTGGAGGGAGAGTAAAACTCTTGCTTATAAGGATTCTTGGATTGTGTTGATCCCCACTCCCCTATAACAGAGAGAGTAGAAACCCAGTTAAATGAGCCATTTCAAGAAAGTAATCAGCCATTAGGTCAATTACCTCTTTTGAGAGGCCAAGCGGTGGTTTTCAAAGCTCATTTCCACTCCGCAGGGCCAGTGGAATCTCGGGTGAAGCGTCAGCGCCTGCGCAGTGAATCCCGTGGGCCAGCCTGGGGTCTGGCTGCTGCAGACAGGCCCCTGCAGCTCCCCAGATTCTTCCTTGAACAGCTCAGCGTGTGCTTCGCTTCCAAGGTGGCCCTTCTGCAGCAGGAAGGAGGCATCCGGTGGCGAGGCTTAAAGAAGCCAACCATCGATTGAACGTTGGTAAGATTATCTGGGTGAGATGTCTGAGCTCACCAGATGCACCTCAAGCTACCAGTTCTTTAATTCCTCCCTGAGACATTTAAATCATCAACACAATGTTTGCACATCACAAGGCATTTGCCCCCTTTCCTCACATTCTTTATTTCTGTTCACTTACGGTCCATCCCACCAGGCCCCGTTCCTGCAAGTTCCTATGAGCCATCAGGACCTATGTATGTCCAATGCCATTGCTTTTTTTTGTTATCACAGATGAGTACTTATGACTTTTTAATATCATAGGCATTTCCTCTGCAATCTCTCTCACTTTCTTTTTGAAGCGAGAGGGGGAAAAAAACCTCCTTAGGAGAAATTATGTAACTCTAGAAACAACAGCCAGCATTGGAGACATCCTGTGACAGTGAAAAGTCAAATTCCAGATGTTGGGTTTTGATTCTCCGAAGCAATGTGTGCAAGGAAGGGAGGGATTGGAGTCGGATCAGGAACTCATTAGAGATTTGCTGATTTTCCTCTCTGCATAGTAAGAGTTCAAGGCAGGCAGCTGAGAAGGGCTTTGGGGGACAGGTCAAGGCAGGCAGCACCTTTAGCCCCATCTGCTGAGCAAGTGACAGCCCTCCAACTTTCAGATGCCTGGCCTGTTTTGCCTCCTGATGCTCTCAATAAATGTTTACCGATGACCATCTGAGCCAGGACAAACAGGATAGGTCCTTGGAGAAGACAGTTTATTTATTTTCCTTTGTGCAGTTAGAATGCTCTGTTGAATGAGTAATTTCTGGAGCTTTCGAAGTTTGACCTATTTTATATACCTCTCTCCCTTTAAAATGTGAAGTAGCTGCTCATTGCTCTGTTTTGGTTTTGTCATAGTTGGGATTTTTCAGGCCACACACAGACATACTTTTTAGTTTTGGCAAGGAGTAAACAACCAAGGCTCATAAATTACATTCATAAATATTTAGTGTACATCAATGTGTTGAGGGGTTGGTTTTAAAGGAAAGGAAAGAAACCCAAGACCGGGTCAAAACAAGCTTTACCCAGAGGAAAATAAAATCCTTTATTTTATTGTTTGAAGACTTGAAAGCCGTCACCAAGAAACCAAAAAAATTAACTTTTGAAGTTTTCAAAGGAATTATATTCTGTTCCCAACGTAAAGGCAAGGAAAATATCTCTTGATTTCAATATAATTTGGGATTAAGTGTCCCACAGTGACAGGGTGAAGAAATAGTTGCATTTAAGAGTCAATGAATCATGGAGAAAAAGAAACCATGTTCCTGGAACCAATCAGTGACCTAATATGGAGCTGCCCTGGGGTCAGACAGTGGGCGGGAGTCAGGGAATCTAGCTTCTTCCACTCCTGGGGGTGTGTGTGTGTGGCGGGGGAAGCGGCATTGCCCTCCTGTGTCTGGAGGAGAAAATCAGGTGTACCCCACATTAAGAGACTTGAAAGCACAGCTATTTGCATTTATTGTAATAGATGCTGGGTAGGAACGGTGCTTGCATCGAGAAAAAGTTCTTCACTTTATAAGAGTGTTCACCTCTGAATTTATCTGGTAGGGCTCCAGGACATTTAAAATAGGCTTTAATTTCTGAAATGTTGATTGCCAAAAAGCTTTTTAGGAATCTCTTTGTTGCATAAAATGAGCGTCTTTCGCTGGCTGACTTCCTGAGGCTATCAGCACCAACATTATTTGTCACTTCTCTGCTCAGAAACTTCCATCCAGTGTCTCTCCTTCGCCTACTGCAAACTTTCTCAACCTTGGCATTCTTGATATTGGGGCTGGATAATTCTTGTTGTGGGAGCCATCCTGGGCATTGTAGGATGTCTAACAGCATGTCTGGCCTCTACCCACTCTCAGTCGTGATAATAAAAATTGTCTCCAGACATTGCCAAATGCTGTTCCCTGGGGGGCAAAACTTCTCCTGGCAGAGAACTACCAGTCTATCAAATAAAGGCTATAGATCTTTCCTTCTCCACTGCCGAAGGTTCGGTCCCCATCTCCCTCACTCTCTCCTTGAGGCACCTTTGTCTCCCAGCCCTCATGCTACATACTTTGCTCATTATTGCCTTTTGCTCATGTGCCTTCTCCCTTAAAATGCTCCCCCCGCCCCTCTCTTGGTGTGTGCTTGTTTTCATATGATTCCTTCCCTACTTTAGCTATGTCTTCAGTCTCACCCCCTTCAGAGCTCCCAACCCACACTGCTTTCCTCTTCCTAGCACAGGCAGTGTTTACTGTCCCCCTCACTCTTTTTGGGACAACAGAAACTCCAGATACGATTAGGGTGATCTGAGAGGACAGAACCCCAGAGAAGAATCAAGAACTCAGAGTAGAAATGACTGCCTGGGACAGTAATAAGAGTTTCTGTTACTCCGAGGGGACCAGATGTTATTGAGAGAAAACCAGACCCAATTAGGCCTTGCAGTAGGTTAGGGATCATGCCCAGTGGTCACCTGAGCAGACTGATGCCAGAGGTCCAGATGGGGACAAGGAACCTGGCTATTAGAGATGGGGGGAGGGGGCAACATTAGGACCAGCTTTATTGCATGCCGACACCTTGGCAATGCATAACCTATTTCAGGCGGTCAGGGGCAACACCAATCCCACCAGATTCCTCTGTAGCCATTTCTTATAATAATAATGATGATTCTATTACTTAGCATGACCAATGGACTCAATTGGCCTGGGGTGGGTTGAGGGGAGACCCTGGGACATGGGGCTTTCACTTTTAAAGCTGGGAGAGTCCCAGGCATATGGGGTTGAATTAGTCACCTTACTACACTATTATACATTGCAATGATCACTACCATCATTAGTGTCATTTCTAATGTTCTCTGTTATATGTACAATTGAAGTTTTTTCAATTTTATGCAAAGGCAATTGAGAGCTGCTTTAGGAAAAAAATTAAAATTTGTAACATAAAATTGAAGGAAAACCTGCATCTACCACACAAACACCTTTCAACTGGAGGTCATCCCTAATAAAGCTCCTTCTATATAGAATTCTGGAGTTGCCACTGCCAATAGAGCCCTCCTGATACTGGGCTCTCCCTGGCATTGGGCCCAGCTGATGGGGTCCTGGTCATGAGGTTCTCAGAAATGAGGAATATCCAAAAAATGTGAACGAGTATGTTTTCTTTTTCATTTCTGCAGCTCAGGCCCCTTTATTGGTTAAGTCGGCTGGGTGACCCTACCTACTGTAGGCAACTGTTCCCTTTAGAAAATATCTGAGTTCCAGATAATTTAGTTGGTTAATCAGGATACTCTAACAAATCAATATGAGCCAATAAAACTCATTTAATTGTTTATCTGAGTAGATTTGGCAATACTTGTCCTGAATTCTAGTCCCAGACATATTGACAGGCTATATGACTGCATAGCTCAGTTAATGCTCTCCAACCTCTGGTGTTCTCATCTGTAAAGTGGAGCTAACAGTGCTCAGTTTATATCAAACGAGGTGAGAGCATTCTGAGAAGTGTAAAATGTTACGCCAATTGAAGTCTTTGTACTGAAAGTGCTTTCTTTTGTTGACTTAAAGAAAAGAATATTATGTTAACCTTATCCTGGATTTGTGTTCAAAATGGTATGATGCATTAGCACTCAATTTCACATGCGCAGTATAGTTGTTATTTTTGGCTAATGTCCTCTAATTCACTGCAACCCTGAAGTATGGACCCCGAGGCCAGGCAGCACATATGGAATGGAGACAATGGAATTTTCTATCCTTGAACTCCATCAAATGCATGGACTCCACACAGTGGCTCCTCGATGGTGACTCTGAGCCTTAGTACTTTGAAGAATAAACTACCACAAAGTATTTAGAAGCCTTATTTCAGATGGGCAGAAGTGATGTCACTTAAAACCAACCTCAAAATTCAAGCTCCAAAGAAAACCATCCAGCTCTACAATTCCTAGGTGATGTTTCAACCTGGGTTACTCGGGTGAGGTGTCACCTGGGATGTAGGGTAGCACCTACTTTCCTTTTTTTCAATAGTATTTGGGGTGTTGAGGACATTATGGAAGTCATTACTGTGTGTGTGTGTGTGTAAGGGAGATAGCGAGTGCAACTGAGTTTGCGTACACTAACCTGGGTTTAAGGAGCTCTGCTCTTTACCTGTGACTTTGAATGAATAAATATTGAATTAATAATAATAATAGTCATAATCTATCTTATTATTCTGGCTCAGTTGAGATGGGAATGCTGTCTTTACATTAAAGATGCCTATCTGGGTGGCTCACGATAAAACAACCCAGAAGGATGCTTGTGGGAGGATATGGAACAGGAAGACTTAGCTTTGGCCTCAGCCTATCAGCTTGACTCTCCTGTAGGAGAAAAATCAACTGGGAAGTCTCAGTGTGGAAGGCCGATCCCCAGGAAGATCTATTGGTAGAAGGAAGAGGAATAGAGGAAAACTGTCACATAATATTAGGCAAAGGTGAGAATCCCTTAAAATGTGTGGCTGGGGAAAAAGTCTCTAGGAGCCAATTGTAGCCAGGCCCAAACCCGGCCTGCAGATGGATGGGAAGGTGGGCGTCCAGCTGATGCCTGTTGCTCCCCAGGAGCCCTGTCTTCCAGCAAGGGCTCAAGGGTGTCCAGATAAGCCACATTCTAGGCTGTGGAGAGAATGCCCATCTTCCTGCTCACCTGGTACTCTCTCCAGGCTCCATCCACATCACAGTTGTTCCCATCTGTTGGAATCCTATAAGGATTCCTATAAGGCCCCTCTCCGATGACTCCTCCTCCAGGGAGTAGCCCAGCTGGATGGCTCTAGTTCCTTCCCAGTGATGGTGCCCAGCTATTGGAGTAAAAGCAAAAAATTAAAATTAAAAAACAAAACACCAAAAAAGGAACAACTTAGGAATTTGAGAAGGATAGATTTTGGATTGACAACTTTTATTTTACTAAGTAAGGATATTGAAGAAAATAGAACTATTTTCTTTTAATTTTAAAAAGCTAATACGTTCAGTTCAAAGGTAGGAAGGGCATGTTTTTAAAAGAAACAATGATTCTTGAAATAGAAGAAATGTAACCTTATAAATAAATCTGTTTACATTGTTTTTTCTTTCTTTTTATATGTTTGCCTCATTTCAGCTTAGATTTCTGAAAAATTCACCATGGGCTTAGATCCTTTTTGCAGGTCCCCATTATGCTGGCATTTTTTTGGTTCATGTTTATTGTATCCTAAGCTCCCAATTCTATCTTGTTTCTGTATCTTCTAACACTCTTAGGCTTGAGTCAGTCCCCAGATGGATATGCTGTGATTGAACAAGGTGGACTTCTGAATGAGCAGAACAAGTGATGGGGGCCCTCCCTCCCTCCCAGGTGTCCTTTGCTCCCCAGTTTCTGAGAGTTCCAAACTGAAAGCAGAGCTATGGTAGACTGGTTGCATGAACTTCCCTTGTCCTGCAGTCTTGTGGTGCCCTGCAAGGGGTCCAGCCTATGACTTATTTGGGATAATTGGATGGTAGCAGATGTGATGCAAACAGGGGCTTGAGAAGGTACTTGTATATTCCCCCTGTGCTCTTGTACTCTGCCATTGCCTTGAGGAGAACATGTTTGAGCTGCCTGCTGGGGAATGAGATAAGGGAAGAGTCAAATTATCCCAATCAAGGCCAACCTAGATTCATCAGCAGATAGCCACTTGAGCAAGAAAACCATTATTATTGGCAGAGGAAACCGGTCAACCAGCAGCTAACAGTAGCCTCTTGGGACAGTCCAACCAAGATCAGCTTTGGTGAAAACTGAAGTAAGCAAAAAGAAGACTAAGCCAGGAGCAGGGATTGGGAGAGAAGGAAATCTGCAGGGAGGCAAGGGGTCAAAGATCACCTCTGCCCACTCAGCAGTCACCCCTGACCATGGACTTAGTGGCAGCACTGTATTCCTGGGGGCCAGCTGGGAGGAGTGTGGCATTTAGAATGCAGGCTCAGGTTCCCAGGAGGCATTCATATACTCCTCAGGGGTCCTAGTCCTGTAATCCCATCCTCTAGCAAATTATTTTGCTGGTCTAAACTATACAGGTAAGCACTCACCTATTCCTGAGTTTGTTAATTAAACACATTAGTAAATGCTTCTAAATAAATTTCAAAACAACACACCACAAGAAATACCAAAGCTTTGGTACTTAAAGCATACTGCCTCCTGATGCCTCAGCTGCATAATGTTTTGTCTTTTCTTTTTTTTTTTTTTAATATATTTTATTGATTTTTTACAGAGAGGAAGGGAGAGAGATAGAGAGTTAGAAACATCAATGAGAGAGAAACATCGATCAGCTGCCTCCTGCACATCTCCTACTGGGGATGTGCCCGCAACCCAGGTACATGCCCTTGACCGGAATCGAACCTGGGACCCCTCAGTCCGCAAGCCAACGCTCTATCCACTGAGCCAAACCGGTTTCGGCATGTTTTGTCTTTTCAAATCCTCTTAGTCAACCCCAGAGGGGGAGGTCTTCTAAAATTTACAAATGTATTATCAGCTTTTCTGAATTTACTGAGATAGAAAATGCTTTGTCAGCTCTGGCTACAAATTTTCCTGCCATCTTGGTGAGAGTTATTGTCTCTCAACACAAGCCTCCAATACTGCTTGTCAAGCCATAGGTCCGGTGCAAATGAACCATTTTACTTTTTCCCAAGTTTTAAAAATTACACCTTTCCTTTAAAATAGGAAGTTCTGCTTTGAGAGGGCTTGGGAAGAGAATAAATATAATAAACATTTGCCATTCACCGGAAACCATTTGGAACCTGCGGCCATAATGTGATTGCTCTACCTACTTTCTGGAAAACCTGTGAATGTACCTCTTGGCTACACCAGCATCTGTACCTACAGAAACTGCTCTGCTATGTCCCCTAAAAGACGCAGTACCTGGTTTAGACAAGTATCTCATCTGACTTTGTCTGGGCAATTTGTTAACGGCTTGGCAGTTTCTGGATTTGAAGAGATTGTAGGTAGTTGGGAGTGTGTGGAATGACAGGTTAGTAATTCTCCATCCTGGCTGCTGGTAGAATCAACTGTGGGGCTTTAAAATGACCTGTGATGGTTAATTTTATGCGTCAACTTGACTAGGCTACAGTGCCCAGATACTTGGTCAAACATTATTTTGCATGTTTCTGTAAAGGTATTTCTGGATGCATTTGACATTTAAATTGCTAAAGCAGATTGTCCTCCATAATGTGGATGGGCCTCGTTAAATCAGGTGAAGGCCTGAAGAGTGAGGAAAAGGGAATTCAGTCAGCATGTAGTCTTTGAACTTCAACTGCAACATTGGCTCTTCCTGGCTCTCTGGCCTGATGGCCCACCCTGCCAGCCTCCATAATCATGTGAACCAGTTCCTTAAAAAAAATCTCTGTCTTTATATATACGCATCTTATTGGTTTGGTTTCTCTGGAGAACCATGAGTAATACAACCACTATAGCTGAGCCCTGTTCTCCTGTCGTTCAGATGCAGTTGGCCTAGGGTGGGCCCAGGCCTCTGGGTGAATCTCAAGTGCCCAGTGTGGTCTACTGCCAGAGCTGCCCTATTCCCCTCAGACAGAACAGGTCCTGGTTCAATCACATCACTGTCATTAGAGTCTTGACCTTGCCATTAATTGGCTGAATAACCTTAGACACATAACTCTTAAACGTCCAGAGGTTCAGCGGTCTTCTCTACAAAGTGGAGATAATAACAACAGGGCCATCAGATTGTTGCAAAGATGATGAGATGTTCAATGAAAGGAGGCATGGAAAGGTGCCTAGTTTCCTTTCTATTAGGTGGGAGTGAGTGTTGTAGGCCTGTTACTTTTATAATCACCATGTTGAACAAAGCACAGGGCTCTGCAAGTAGGGCGGGGCTCCTTTTCATCCTGAGATGCTAACCTCTGGCCTCTCCTCCCTGGCGGGCAGCTGAGTCTCCGAAGTACGCCTCGTGTGGCAAGATCCCTGGGTCTGGCCTGGTTTCAACACAGCGGGGGCCAAGTCAGGATGGGTGGTACTGTGGATATTCAAGATTCAGCAATTGTGGTTGACTTGGGGTCTCTGGTTGTGGATTCTGCACAGGTGGACTAGCTGGGACTTTGGATGAAGTCATAGGTCACTTGGCAAATGTTGGTGAAACAAATTGAAATATTGTGGTCAGATCGAGCAGTGGGAGAGACCAGGAGACACATGTAAGTGATTTTCATGGTTAGCTGAGATGCACACTGTCACCTGGGGTGAGAGGCTTCAGCTCATGCCTGGGTGAAAATGATCCCCCGGCTCTGGGCCGCTTGCTGGTGCCGGTGGGGCACTTTCAGGTGACCCTGCTCCCGTTCAGGTATGGGAGGCACGCTCCTCGAAGCGATTTCATACCGGGACATTTGAGAGGGTTATGGGAAACCACGTTTCCCTTACTCTATCATCCTGGGTGAGATGGATTCAGGACATGTACAAAGCGTGTCCCTTAATTTATGGCAACATAAACAAACCTGAGCAGCCCGGACTGAAACTACAAAGCTAAGGGTGATGGGAGAGAAGCCTGGGCGTGGAGAATGCGGTTAACATCCTGTCGCGTGAGTCTGGGCAGGATGGCTTTGGCATTGGGTTGGGACCATTTAACAACGTGCTTTGCTCACATTACAATTGTGAAAATGGTTAGATTTGTTTACCTTCTGCATTGTAAGACGGCGTTTTAATAGCTTAGGGAAGTGCTTCATCGGAAAGGCTTAAAGAATAGGAAACAAGTTTATATTTAGAAAAGCCTATACCAGGCATGTAAATGTTTGCCTCACCAGGAAAATAACCTATTCAATGGCCAGCAGTGAACCACCTGCAAGACTGTGAAATTCTTTATGGTTTCAGATGCTTTCATTCATTTCATCAGATACTTACAGGCTGCCTCTGGGTAAGGCTCTGTGCTGAAGACTGAATGGGTAGAAAGATGTGTTCATCTGACATCAACCCTACAGGGACTTATAGTAAAATGCTGTATAGGGCAGTGGTTAACACACGTTTTACTGGCGTTGTAGCTATATGCAAACAATTTTAAGGCCCAGTTTCCTCGTCTGTAAAATGGATCTGATAACGGTAATGGTTATGGTGATAAGCACCATGGAGCACTTACCAGGTGCCGGGCTCACCAGGAACTCAGTTGTAAGAGCTTTTCATGTATTCTTTATTCAGTCCTCATAACAACCTGATCAGGTAGGTTACTATTATCTCCAGATTAACTCCTGCATAGAATACAGTGAGGACTAAATGAGTTAACATCTATAAAGCACTTAGCACCACACCTGACATTTGGAGACCTCAGTAAAGGTTAGTAATAATAATAATTAATATTACATTTTCATCATTTTAATTAATTATTCCCCAAATAATTGTAATAATCTGCTCTAAAGGAGGGTTAAGCAGGATGCTCTGAGGGTTCAGAATGGGGAGAGAATCCCTCTGGGAGGGGTAAAGGCTTCACGACAGAGATGGTCTTGGAGTGGGTCTTCCAGAATGGATGTGATCACCACAGGCGGTGTGACTGCAAAGGCATGAAAGCAGAGACTCCAGCATGAGCATGACCCAGACAGTGGCCAGGAGCAGGACAGTGCCGGGCATGTCTGAGGCAACTGTGACTGTAGGTCAATCTAAAATGTACAATATAAATGAGTAATGAAGTAGAGTTACCTTCCAGCCGGCCAAGGGCAGAGGAAACATATAAGTTAAGACTGAAAATGTAAGCTGTCTTGTGCAACACCTCGAACGCATGCCAAGAGCTCACACCGAATCTGGTAGGCAAGGAAGCCACTGAGGTTGTAAGTGATGAATACCACGGTCCACTCTGTTTGCTTCTTGAGCGCAGTGGCTCTCCCAGAGTTACCCAGGGAACACACAAAAGATGCTGGCAAAGCCATCAGTGCTGGGATTTCAAATGAACTCAGAGCCAGGCCCCAGTCCAAAGTGGATCTGAGTTTGGCCTTAAGACTGAAGATTAGGTCAGACTTGAAAACTCAAAGGGGCCAGATTTAGCCAGTCTGATCCTGCAGCACAGGCAGTGCCAGTATTTTATCTGTTTTTAAAGTGATCCCACCCATCTCACTTTTGCCTTTTTGCCTGCCTGATACAAGGAACAGCAAAGAGCACCAGTCCATAACGCATGTTGGGCGAAATTTTTATAAAACTAGCCACTAAATGCTTCAGCATTTTCTCCCCCTGCCATGTTACTTCTAAATGGGACAAAGAGGGATTCAAGGACAATCAGCTCCTCATGTATTTCTTTTGTGCTTTCAATGTGCAAGGTATGGAGCTGGAATGCAGCATCACATGGTCCCTGTCCTCTAAGAGCTTAGAGTCTAGAACAGAACCTGAGACGTAAGTGTAAATAACTGTCAGAGAAAGTGAAAAGGGGTTAGAGCATTTGAGAGAGGGCAGACAGTGTGCTTGGTGGGGGGTGGGGTGGAGTACGTACAGAGGATAATAATGGTTTTTCTTTGGAGAATGACAGCATATCTCAACCTCCTTTATTTTGTCCTCTATAATAATTTAGTGCACTATCTACTGTGGGCTGTTTGGAATAGTGTCTTGAAGTTCAAAGAGACCTTGGTTTGAATCTTGGCTCCACCTTTTATGAGATAGGACTCCTCTGGTAATTTTCTGAGCTTCATTTTCTACAAAATAGTGATGATATTAGTTAGCTCATGTACTTGTTATTGGGGTACAACAAGGCAATATATTAGTTAAGAGATGCAGATACTTTGTCTACAAGTAACAGAAAACCCAACCCAACCTGGCCAAGACAGGGAATTCACTAGCCTGAGAGAGGAGTGGCTTCAGGGTCAAACCATCTCACCAAGAACTAAGCTTTTTCGAACTCTTTTCTGCCATCCACAGTGGCAGCTTTCCCCAGACCCACTCCACTCATGTTTACAGCATGGATGGCAACGTCCACATGTCCTCATCCATTTCCACTTCAGTTGGGCTAACTTAGGCCAGTGTCTGCTGCTGAACCAGGAACAATCATCACAAGTTCCTGTGTGAATTGCTGGGAAGTTGTGTGTGACCTTAGGTAAGTTACTTCACCTAAGTTTCCTAATCTGTCACGTGGACTTTATGATAGTACCCACCTCATAGGGGTGGTGTTGAAATTTAGTGAACGATGGTGACCTTAGACCCGTGCTTTTTTTCAGACTGTCTATAGTAACCTATTGGCAAGTGATAAAATAAATTTAGTGGATTGTGGCTACCTTGAAAACCAAAAAATAGAACAGCAGTGAGTAGAGAATCCTAGAGCATGTCACATGTGCTAAAGGTAAATAATGTTTCATGAAACTTTTGTTTAAGTTTTATATGTAATTTTACATGTATTTTGTTGTGATAGAAAACCTATTTCATGAACTTAGTTCATGAAAAATAAGTTGAGGAGCATTAGCCTGGGCTAATCAGGGTGACTGGCTGAGGCTGGGCATTGGGAGAGAGAAGTAGATGTTAGGGAGAAATGCAAATCACAAACAACTCTCTGAAGTTTACCAAATGCCAGGCATTAAGAACTTCACATATATTAACACATGCAACCTTCACAGCCATCGTATGAGTTAGGCACTTTTATTAAACTCATTTCCACATGAGAAAACTGTGGTAGAGAAGTTAAGTAACTTAGATAACGTCACACAGCTAGTGGTGGTGGAGCTAGGTTCGAACCCACACAGTCTGGTCCTGGAGCCCGCATATTTTACTGCACTACCTGGGAGTCAACATTCAATATCCCCTCCCGGGATGGGCAGTGCTCAGCACAGCGCCAGGAACAGAGAGTAAGCATTCCATCAACAGTAGCTGTCCTTGGGGATATTATTTTGGACAGACCGATTTGCAATCATGAAGGGCCCCTCCTTGCTGTTCTGGCCAGCCTGAGGACGTGTGGACAAGTCCGTGGGAGGAAGGAAGCTTTGACTTTCTATTCCCAGTTGCACACTTGATAAAGGGGATGCCATGTTGCCCTCAAAAGACCTTTTAGGGCACAGCCAGGTTTTTCAAAGGCCATGTATATGGATGGAGTGGCACTGGCCAGGGGCAAAGGCCATTTTCTTTATTTTTATTTTTTAAAAAAAATATTTTATTGATTTTTTACAGAGAGGAAGGGAGAGGCATAGAGAGTTAGAAATACTGATGAGAGAGAAATATCGATCAGCCGCCTCCTGTACACCTCCTGCTTGGGGATGTGCCCGCAACCAAGGTACATGCCCTTGACCGGAATCGAACCTGGGACCCTTCAGTCCGCAGGCCGACGCTCTATCCAGTGAGCCAAACCGGTTAGAGCTTGGCCATTTTCTTTAAAACAGGCCACCTCTGTCACCCTGAGGTGTGTTAGGTGATGGTTTCAATGACATCCAGAAGTACACAGTACTAGCCACTGAGAGCATGTGGTGGATAGAGGGTCAGTATGATGGTGGTGTTTAAAGGAGACTCTGCTATCCTTTAGGGTCTTAGGGGAGGAAATGAAAGACTGAGCACAGTGACCTCCCTGTGCCCTGGTGTAGAGCAGCAACAAAGGAAGACCCCGAGAGAGCCTGACCTTATTTTATACGGGGCATCTCGGTGGGGCTAATCTAATATGGCAGAGGAAGAATTTTTAAAAAGAGTCCCAAGAGGACTCATAAAATGGCTTTGAATTTCATTATGTTCGAGAGGGAAGCACTAATTCAATTAACCACAAAATGAGAATTTTCCTACCCCTTCCGTTTGAAGCACTTCTGAAGACAGACTGCACCCAAGGAAATGCCCGTGCTGCCTGGGACTATAGTCTTCCGTCTGAAGAAAAACAGTCCCGGCAACTTTCAGGCCCGCTTCCCAACCTTTGCCTTTTGTTTTCTGTAAAATCGTTGGGAGTGAGAATAGCTCAGTGGAAAAGAGCGTGGACCTTGGAATGTGCTCACTTGCGTTCAAATCTCAGCTGTGCCATTTAGAGGTGTGTCACCTCGAGCAAGTTACTTAACCCTTTTGAGCCTCAGTTTCCTCACCTGTAAACTGGGGGATAATGAAAAGTAGCTATCATAGTTATAGGACGCTTATGAGTATTAACTTAGCTAATATATGTTAAAGCATTTCAAAGAGTACTTGGGACACGTGACTTAAGCGTTTGCTATTACTATGGAGAGTCTGCTATGTTCCAGCACTATGCAGAGAGCTGGAGATACAGGAATCACTAGGGCAAGATTTCTGCTTCCCAAGTCTCAGAGTCTGTAGACATGCCAACAGAAGAGAATGCTCACACGAATGGTCAGTGGTCCCGAGAAAGAAACTATTGCCTCTGAAAGATGTGGGGAATGCTTCATAGAGGAGGTGAACTTGGACCTTGAGAGACAAATAGGAGGCAGTATGGGCAGGGAAATGGAGGGGACATGCCAGGACTCAGGAATAGCTTGCCCAAAAGCAGGTGTTGCAAGGCTAAGTGTGTCCAGGGATTGGTGGGCATTTACCAGGGGATGACCAAAGACTTACGGGGTGGGTGGTGAGGGATGCGTCTGCAAGGTCACTGGAGGCAGGCAGTGAACAGGACTGTTCAATCTGGGGAGACAGGATGGTTCCATTAAACGTGGACTTCCACGAGCTTTACAAAATCCAGCAATTCTTGTCTAGGTTTTCCTTGGACACAGGACTTCAATTACTTTTGGAGAAAGCTCATTTCACAGCTAAATATTCATGTCTTGGGGTTGGATCTGCCCCTGGTGATCTGCCGCTGCTCTTGTGATCCCAATCCCCATCCTCACCCACGGGGAACTTGCCATTCTGATTGACAGGACTCTGTGTGAGGATCAGAAGGCAAATGTCTGCAGTTTGCTATCCCCAAACCTGCTAAATTGCTTAAATCACTGTTACAGTTTGGTATGTCTGCGAAGTATGTGGCTTTTTACTTTGGCAGATGGTGCCATTTTGGTATTTCAATTATTCTCTTAGGTTTGTTTTTGTTTTGTTTTGTTTTGTTTTGTGTGTGTGTGTGTGTGTGTGTGTGTGTGTGTTTAAAGCAGCTTCAGAATCCTATTTGCTGCACAGCCCTGACTTGTAAATGATCATATGCTAAACATTCATTTTTAAGTCAGTTGTTTAGACTACAGATTGGGTAGTTCCATAGAAATAACAATATAATTGGTAAGTCCTTCAAGACTTAGTTAACCCCAAATGTAGCTGAATAGTACCTAAGATTTATTAAACAAACAATATAATTCCAATGCTAATAGTTTTTGTTTGGGAAAAATAGGGAAATACTAACCCTGAATAGTAAGTTTAAACTTCTTGTCTATCTAAAACATGTATCAGCCTCACTGGACCGCTAGTCTATCGCCCATGATAGTTTATGATGTACCTTTGGATACATTATCTAATTGGAGCCTCAAAACCATTTTGTGAGGTCAGTGCAGGTGAGGAAATTACAATTCAGAGTCCAGCTGGCTAGTCCAAAAACACACAACTCTTGTCAAAACCCTTTTTGTTTAACTTTAAAAATGTACAATATAAATGAGTAATGAAGTAGAGTTACCTTTATGATGCCAATTACATAGAAATTTTGCCACATTTTCATTATATTTTTTTGGAAGGGAAGAGAGTTATGAGATGACAAGGTCTTACAATAACTTGTCTAAACTATTAAATTTTTATTGAACTACTACTAACCATTCCTGGTTTTAGGGATGGGTAGGCAGAGAATCAAAGATATTTAAGGAGTGGTTTCTGATCTTTATTGATAATGTAATAATAGAAATTGTAGAGTAGGAGGTCCTTGATCTAATGCAGTTGGGGCTGGGAGTCTGTAGGTCAATCCAAAATCATGGTTTAAGGTAATAATAACCAGAACAAAAAACATACATGTCTTAAATATAAAATATCACAATGTCTTTCTAAGTTTAAAGCCAATTTAGCCAAAATAAGTCATTGCCTTTGTAAGAGATAGTAAAAAAGCAAGTTGTTTTTTATAGTAGAATAAATATATCTTGCCATTTCCAGAAGGCACAGGAAAAAACCAGAGAGAGAGAAAATGCTAGACTGAGGCAATATGACAATGAAACAGTCACCTGCTAACATTAAGCTCCTCGGGCTGTGATAGGCAAATTTTGTAGGATGTATTATCCGGTAATTTTTAACTTGCACAAATATTCCTTAAAACCAGGAACCCTACCATATTATGAATTTTTTAAAATTTCATGGCCACGAATCCTGCATTGCGTACGTAGTGCTGGATAAATGTTGGATGTATGAATGAGGAGATAAAACAACACAATATTAGTTATGTTAGTAAAATAATATCCTACGCCTGAGTCCCAAAGAGTCAGCTCTGCTTTCTACACATTTAACTGTCTCCCAGAGACAGCCCTGGGCCTCGGGAGATGAGAGTCTGCTTTGGCTGAATTTGCAGATGACAAGGTCAGCTTTCTTAAAAATGTATTTCTAGTCCATTCCATTACGCATTTTGTTGTGGTCCTTGGCTGTCTTCCTGCATCTTATGACAAATCCTCATGGAGCAAATACCTTCTACGGAGGGACCTGTGCCAGGAAGCAGAGGGGCAGAATTCCACTTCTACCTTTCTGTTATTTCTGAGGCTTTTTTGAGGATTCAAAAGGGACTGTAGAATTCTTTAATCCTACCTCCAGGTTTTTCCTGGAATGTATTTATTTTTCTTCTGTGGTGCATTTAAACTCTACCATCCCCAGTGTGTTTATTTGTAAAATGGATTTAATTCTGTTCTTGTAAAGCCTTTGGAAACGTCTGTCAGGGGGCACGCAGGGGCACACACTGCTTAAGAAAGATGTTAAAGTTTTAAGAGAGATTTATTTGACCCTGAGGCCAAATGGCACAGCCTGCAAATGTGATAAATCTAGCCAATAAATAAACAAATAAATAAATAAACATAAATGCCTTTGAGGCGGCAACTGGCCAATAGGCAGCGCGGCGGTTGGCATTTACTTTTACAAGAGCACTTGTTAATTCCACATGCTCTGGACAGTTATGAAGGTTTCATTTCCTCCTCAGACCTTTGTTCCCCCCGGTGTGTGGAGTGGAACACTTTATTTGAGACTGGAGTCGTGAATGTACTCCCTGCAAGGCGATGACTTCATGTATATTGATATTGCCAGTAGGGGTTTATTTTCTTTCTTGCAAGGCTGTGATTCTTTGAAGTCAGGAACCACAACTCACACAGCTCTTTGCGCAGAGCTTTATCCATAGAATGTGTTCAAGCGTTTGCTGAATGAATGGATGAAGAATGTCCTAGTCACTGCTGTTTCTCCAGCACCAAGCATTGTGCTAGCACATGGGAAGCACTCAGTAAATGTTTGTTGAATGAATGAATGAATGAATGAATGAATGGTTTTATCAGGTATTTCTGTCTTTAGTATTCTCACATATCAGAAGTAAGGCAATGTTGTCATCTTTTCGGTTGCTAGAATGGCACATGGTCATTATTTGAAAAACTTAGTGTCAGAACTTATCTCAATGAGGTAAGGTGCTAGACTCTAGAAAAAAGAGGAGAGAGGGGGAGAGAGAAAATAAGAGGCACAAATGCCAAACATATGTATCTGTCTGTTTGTCCATCCATATCTATCTATCTATCTATCTACCTATCTATCTATCTATCTATCTATCTATCATCTATCTTCTATCTATCTATCATCTATCTATTTATCTATCACCTATACATACATAAAACTAGCTGTAGAAATTTTTCAATCAATGTGGAAAACTTTATGTCTACTTATATCTATTTATATATTTATATAGTTTGCATTTTTCTCCTGAGTACTGCTGTTGGACATTTCTACTTGTGTGTCCACTGACCGCCTAAACACTATCAATTGTCCTTGAGGGCAGAGCAGTTGACTGGCTCCATTTCCGGATCCACCTTAGGTAGAATCTCTTCTGTCTCGCTGATCCTCTCCCATTGTTTTTGTTGGATATTTCCTCTGGGGTTCTTCACTGACCTGTGGCGGATTGTCTATCTAAAACCTGCTCTCACCACCAGTTCTCCTGCTCAAAAACTTTCAGTGGCTCCACGTTATTTATAGGTTAAATCCAAATGCCTTAATCTTGTTTTCAAGGAACTTTACAACCTGCCCTTGGAACTCTCTCTTATGACACCATTTATAAGCTCCCTCTTCCAGCCAGGCCTGTCCTAACTTACTCTAGAGAAACTGCTGTTCATTTCTATTTCCCCTCCAGGACCCTCATTGAGCGCCCTGCTATGTACCCAGCTCTATAGGTCATGTCTTTTGTTTCTTCACCTGTTTACTGGACACAGGAATCCACCTCCCCCCCTCCTAGCTGAGCTAAATCTTAATCATCCTCACAGGCCCCTATACTGAGTTGCAATCAGCTGGCCTCCTTCTTCTCCCTGTGCTTTTTGTCCTGCGGGGGCAGCAGGAGAAGGAGCTGGCAGAGGCTAAGTAGAGGTGAGCACAGAGCTCAAAGGCCAGGAGCCTGGGAGGCTTTCTGTTTTGACTTGGCAATGCCACCCCCTCAGTCCCCTGGTTGCTCTGTTAAGTCAGCATGGTAAGAAGTCCCAGAGGCAGACCCTTCCAGTTTGGAGGACACACATGGCTGAGCTCATATGTTCTCCTACCCAGAGGCACTGGGAGATCAAGTGCTCACTTGACTGTTTCCCTGGCCCTGAGCAGCGCCTATTTATTTGCAAAGGCTTCATCTTATGATATGGACCTGCCAAAGTGACAGGTAACCTGATGCTCTAGGCCTAGGCCTAAGAGCAAAGTGGCTTTCTTCTTTCTCCAAGTTAGGGCTAGAGGTGAGCAGAATGTTCAAAGCTATTTGCAGCAAAAGGCATGATCCCTGCCCTTGTACGTGGTGAGGGGGTGGTCACCCGTGATCTTAAGTTTCACTACCAACTGCAGCTATTTCAGCACCTCTTTTCTTTCAAACGTCTTGGGTTTCAGACAGGGAGGTAACCAGACGCTTCCCATTTGCTATAGTAATGCTGTTTCAGTCCTTGTTCCTTGACCTTACGAATCACCTGTTCCTCTTGAGATATTGTCACCCTGTGGGGTGAGACATCTATACCTCAGATTTTGCCAATTAATACTGGGAATCACGTGTAGCACACACTCATTGTCATCATTCAGTGTGGATCTTGGGCAGCAGACTATGTGATTTTATTATAGTTATAGTATTGGCTTAACTTCTCTCATTCGGAGTGAATTAGAAGGTTCTGTAGATTATGGCTCCCAAAAGGTTATTTAATCTCTTCATGATTTTTCTGTCTGTGGTATAAGTATTTGTTATCTAAGCATTTAAGATTAGAAGTATTTTAGAGGTTTCCCAGTCTTCTATCAATTAGTCTAAACTCCTTAGCATGACACTCATCATTGTCCTAGTCAGGACTCTTAGTTCACACTAGCTCAAGAAGATCATGAATCATGTGACGGGGAAGTCCAGGGATAGATCTGGAGCTTCAGACATAGGTGGATCCAGGGGCTCAATCAATGCCTTCTGGCCTCTGTCCCTCTGTTGTCATCTCCTGGCTCCAGGTCCCACATTATCATTGTTTCATTCTGCAGACGAGCTTTTTCCAGATAATGGGAAAGATTGCTGCCTATGTCCAAAATCAGTATCCTTCCAACCTCAGAGGAAAGAGGCATTTCTTCTGATATCATGCCATGAATCCAGGGAAGCCCTGATGGATCCTGCTTGGGTCTTGTGTCCAGCCTGGGCTAGTCATTAATGCTGGCTCTGGTTAGCTCCTCCTGAGCCTTGTGTGCCCGCACTCCCTGGCCGTGGGTGCTTGAACACAGTGATGACAGTCCTACTGGGACCACAAACGGTGGAGGAGGAGCAGTTGTCTAAAGGCAATATGGTGGTGGACAGACAAAAACCACATTCCTCTAGAAAGGCTTCTATGGTTTGGCCCTTTCTATCTGTCCAGCTCCTCCTAAGATTTCTCTATAGCATCCATCTAACCTACCAACCACATTGGACTATTTCCTTTGATCAAAACCTGCCTTCACCATGACACCTAGTGTTCCCTGGAATTTTTTTATTCCCTTTCTACACTTGCCAAAATTCTTTTCAGTCTTCAAGGCTTAATTAAAATGCTACTTTCTTCAAAACCTTTCCTATACTTTCAGGTCTTCCACCATGCTGGCAAAGAATTTAGCTAACAGCACATTCAGAGAATTTGCTTTGTCCTGCCTCTATTTGGAGTGTCTGCCCAGAAATGCAGAGATTCACCTAATTATTTAATATTCTTCCAGTGTTAGGAAATATGTAGTAAACATTGGTTGATGGATAAATGTTCTCCCAAGGTCTTTTCTGAGGATTCTATGTATTGGATCTACCTAAATACACACACGCACACACTCTCAGAGCTTGAATTCATGTATGGAATAGCTGCTAATTGATGCACACAAAGGCCTTTTGTATATTTCTAGCCACACTCTGGGAATAACACTGTTAGCTTAGTTACAAGCACATATCTTATCCGATGACTTTTCTATCTCTCGGTTAGGAAGAAGGACGAGTTGGGAATGGGATCACAGAAGAAAATCTATCAAAAAACCTGAGAGAGGCTGTAGGAGTGAATTGCATCATCTTTGGAAAAAGAGCCAAAGCTGAGGGAGGTAGTGGAGCATAATGGATAAAAATGCAGCCTCCAAGTTTGAAGTCTGGCCCCACTGCTTGTTAGCTGTGTGATCTTGGGCAAGTTAACTGAGGTCTCTGAGCCTCAGTTTCTCTGTAAAACAGAAATAATAGTTTTCATGTGGGAAGATGGTTGTGAAAACAGACAAGATCAAGCATATGAGCACCTAACATAATACCTGGCTTCAAATAGTTGCCTCCCACTCCCAACACACAAACACAAGCTGTGGAACAAATCAGTGTGTGATATTTCTTCAGTGGAACTGGTCACCTTGGGTGGGTCAGTATTGGGAATGCATTAAGGAATGCTCCCTCTTAGTTCTGATTGTAGTTATCTGACTAATATTGTCCCTGTCTACTGACCATGTGATGAAGGCATTGAAAGGACGGAATATGTGGGTGGCCAGAGCCGGTCATGGTTTCTCTGTAAAACAGAAATAATAGAGTTTTCAATAGAGTTGTGAAAACAGACAAGATCAAGCATATGAGCACCTAACATAATACCTGGCTTCAAATAGGTGCCTCCCACTCCCAACACACAAACACAAGCCGTGGAACAAATCAGTGTGTGATATTTCTTCAGGGGAACTGGTCACCTTGGGTGGGTCAGTATTGGAAATGCATTAAGGAATGCTCCCTCTTAGTTCTGATTGTAGTTATCTGACTAATATTGTCCCTGTCTACTGACCATGTGATGAAGGCATTGAAAGGACGGAATATGTGGGTGGCCAGAGCCGGTCATCTCTGTTGAGAGCAGCAGGGGTGGCAGGAGCATCAGCAATGGATGATGTGTTTTTATTTTCACTGCATCTGAAATGTCCAATTAGCCTGAGAGAGGCGGGGAGCAGAAGCCCCTTTGTCTAGATGACCCCCAGTTTGTAAAAGGACCACCCTCCCCCTGTCTCTGGCTGAAGGATCTGTGGTGACGGAAGGAGACTAAGCCATTTTCTGGATTCATTCTGGGCCCATCCTATATAATAAAAGGCTAATATGCAAATCGACCAAACCACAGAACTACGTCACTATGATGCACACTGACCACCAGGGGGCAGACGCTCAAAGCAGGAGCTACCCCCTGGTGGTCAGTGCATTCCCCCAGGGGGAGCACTGCTTAGCCAGAAGCTGGCTCACGGCTGGTGAGCACAGCAGCGGTGCCGGGAGCCGGATGTCCAACTCTGGGCTTAGCCCCACTGTTGGACATCCCCTGAGGGCTCCCAGACTGCAAGAGGGCACAGGCCAGGCTGAGGGGCCCTGCCGAGTGCACCAGGCCTCTACTTTATAATAACCTAATTGTAGGCACTATAGGAACAGAACTGAGAATGTAGTCCACTGCTAGAGTGACAACTCCTGGAATTTTCTCTGATTTTTATTACCCGTCCTACGATACCCATCATCCCATGTATTCAAATGCTTTTCCTGTTTACACAGAACAGCTATGGCGCTTCACCCAGACCGATGCGGATTGCATCATGGAGAAAGGCACATATGTGATTCATTTTCTGAAGCCTGAAGTCTCAGGATTTACCTAAGGACCCAGGAATGTCATGAGGTAAGTTTTGGAAGGGTCTCAGGTGGTGTGGTGATTATCGATTGGCAGGCTCACCTCCTTTTCCATTAATTGGCTATGGGTTTGCATTTCCAAACTGTGACCCACCGTGTTAATCATCTGAAGGAATCTCCAAGGAGGCAGAGAAAAGTATACCCTTTACAAGTCTACAATGGCTGCAAGCGTGCCTATGCCCTTGTACAGTCCTGGACACCAGAAAGGAGGCCCTCATGAGCCACATGTCCCTGAGCCACAGGGTGTCAGGGTCGGTCTGGGTGGGGGACTTTAAAGGGCATCTATGCAGCAATGCTGTTCATCCAGAGCTTCCCAAGCACTTAGTTTTTCTCTTCCCTTACTTACATATCTATCTTTCTATATCCGTTCAGACTCTTTCAGCCGCAAGTAACAGAAAATGCAACTCAAGCTACTTTAAGGAAAAAAGGGGACTTTATTGGCTCAGTAACCAAGGAGTTCAGCTGGATCCAGAGGCTCTAACAATGCTCTTGGGACCCAGTGTCTCTCCATTTCTGAGTCCTGCCACCCCCAGTGCCGGCTCCGTGACTCAGGCATGCTTGCTCCGTGAGGACACACAGCTGCCTGCAGTCCTGGAGGTAGACTTTCAGGCTCCAAATCCAGAGGAAAAAGAAGGACATTGGCTCACATTGGCTCTGAATGACTTTTTTTTTTTTTAAATTGATTTCCGAGAGGAAGGGAGAGAGAGAGAGATAGAAACATCAAGGATGAGAGAGAATCATTGATCGGCTGCCTCCTGCACGTCCCCCTCTGGGGACCTAGCCCGCAACCCAGGCATGTGCCCTGAACTGGAATAAAACCATAACCTGGCTCATAGTCAACGCTCGACCACTGAGCTACACCGGCTGGGCTCTGAATAACATCTGAACAAATCACATGGCTCTGGCTGGCTGGGCCTGGGGCACGTGCCTCTGGAGCCGGGTGTGGGGACAGCCATACCTGAACTGCAGGGACTGAGACTGGAGGGAGGGTTGGGCTCCAACAGTAAGTGGGGCACCATTGATAGAAGGAGGAAGAATAGACACTGGGCATGCAAAACAAACAGACAGACAGAAAACCCAGCCTCTGCACGCCCCGGCTAGACCTTGAGCTCTTCAGTGGAAAGACAGTGCCTATGGACTTTGCATGTCTTACTTCCCGGGACCATGACTGGCACAGTAGTGACGTACATATGCTGATGGGAGTGATTTGCTAGTTACTGGAAGGCCTGGGCCTAATTCCTAGTGCAGGGTCTCATTCCCATGTTACCTCCCATTGGTGACACGATGGCTTGTGGAAAGGTTTAAAGTCTGCCATGTTCTCAGCATTTTGTCCTTTTCATCTAAACAAAGTATTCAAACTTTGCTGTTCAAAGTAAAAAATGTCAATAGTCTAGATTTTAGCCAGTGAATTTTGGCAAATTGGTTGGCGATTTGGTAACTCTTGGTAACTTGGACAGATCTCATGAGCTTCCTCAGCTTCTCTCAGCTTGTCTCCGGCTCTCACTGCTCTCTCTATTCAGTCCCTGCTGTGGCTTTCACTCGCTGAGGCCAACACCGGTCCACAGCCTGACGCCACCCAGTCATACTCCCACGTCTCCAGGTCTTCCCACCCTGTCCCAGTTCTGGTAGAACGCCACCCCACAGGGCATGGGCTGTGTCATAGGGGCCTGGTGGTGCAAGCTGGAAGTGTGGGGGTGGCCAATGGTAGAAACGGGGTGAATAAATTTCCTCTCCATGCTCCCTCTGCGGACTCCGAGGCCCACAGTGAAGCAATGGCCAACATACTAACGCAGCGGTTCTCAACCTGTGGGTCGCGACCCCTTTGGGGGTCGAATGACCCTTTCACAGGGGTCGCCTAAGACCATCGGAAAACACATATATAATTACATATTGTTTTTGTGATTAATCACTATGCTTTAATTATGTTCAGTTTGTAACAATGAAATTGGGGGTCACCACAACATGAGGAACTGTATTAAAGGGTCACGGCATTAGGAAGGTTGAGAACCACTGAGCTAAAGCATCACTTGGCATTGCTTGTTATCCTTCCCTGCCTCCTCCTCTTTCCTTTCACTTTCTTTTTTTTAAAAAAATATATTTTATTGCCGAAACCGGTTTGGCTCAGTGGATGGAGCGTCGGTCTGCGGACTGAAGGGTCCCGGGTTCGATTCTGGTCAAGAGCATGTACCTGGGTTGCGGGCGCATCCCCAGTGGGAGATGTGCAGGAGGCAGCTGATTGATGTTTCTCTCTTATCGATGTTTCTAACTCTCTATCTCTCTCCCTTCCTCTCTGTAAAAAATCAATAAAATATATTAAAAAAAATAAAATAAAATATATTTTATTGATTTTTTACAGAGAGGAAGGGAGAGGGATAGATAGCTAGAAACATCGATGAGAGAGAAACATTGATCAGCTGCCTCCTGCACACTCCCCACTGGGGATGTGCCCACAACCAAGGTACACGCCCTTGACCGGAATCGAACCTGGGACCCTTGAGTCCGCAGACTGACTCTCCATCCACTGAGCCAAACCGGCTAGGGCTCCTTTCACTTTCATCGCCCTGGCCTCTCGCCTCCCAAAGAAAACACCTGGACCATTCCTGCTGCAGGCTCTGTTCTCTAGGAAACCTGGCCTAACACATTGCTTCGTTTTCAGCTGACATTTTCTTTGAAAGCTGCTGAAAAGGTGTTTAAGTTCAATAATCACTATTGACTCTAATTAAATGAGGTTTCCATCTCCCCAACCCCCATTTATGAGATGGATAAACTGAGACACACAGTGGATGCAACTTGTTCAACATTACAGGCTTAATCAATGACCCATTTAAACACAGAATCCGGGTTCCTGCCTTCCCCATGACTGCTCTGCACCAAATCACAATTTAAGTCTAGATCCGCGCATACAAAGAGCAGAGAATAATTGGGATAATTATCCCAATCATTCAGGCCAGGCAACCAAACCTAAAATAGCTGCATAATTGAGCTCAGTGTCTCCACTTCACATTGGGCCTCTGCGAACAGCCAAAGACATGTTACCCGAATCTGGTCATTATGTTGTTATAAGTGCTACTGGTGGTGGTGGGTATATATTTTTAAGCAGTTGATTCTATTTCTTGAAATATTTTGCATTATGGGTCAAATGCCTTTGCTTTTTAACTGATGGAGATGAAAATAAAGTTCCAGTAAAGATAACAGACTTCTGACAGGAGGGGAAATGTCGTAATTATAAGTAAAACATTTCGGATTTGCCCAGAGGCACACTACCAACCTGAAGGTGTGGTTAATCGGTAAGTGGATATTTTGTGCTCTGGTTTCATATTGATTTCAAAACGAGTCCTTGTCATTGCTTTATGTTTGTTTAAAACAAGTTTTAAAAAAAAGAATTGAAATTATACTCAAATACTTACAGAAACAAGTAATAAAGAGGAATCTATTACAAAGAAAATTCTGGTGATGGGATAAGTTCTGATCCAAACCTAAAAGGAAGACATTATCGTTTCTGGCCTTCTACCTGTGTGGTGGCTAATATCTGGGGTCAGGGTGAGAGGGGGGCGGGTG